>NW_024097221.1:977500-1652172 GCF_016545835.1 Crotalus tigris
AAGGAGAAATGGAGAACTGCGGTTAGGCAGTGTTTGAAGGATAGGTTGCTGGCTGTGCGAGATATACAGCCAGAGATGGAAGCCAGGGCACCGGAAAAGGACCCTGAATGGAATACACAAAATCCAGCACATATGACATTGTTAAAGGAATATCAGAATTTAGTGGTGGAGGCCCTTCGCAAGGCTGGAAAGCCTCCTGTGAACATGTCAAAGCCTTCTTTAGTGATGTGGTTGTTTGGATGCTACTTATTATCATATTTGGTGGTCGTGTAAAAATATAAAAGCTTTTTGGATTAAGATATGGTGGAATATTTAAAGAATTTTTAGAAGGAGGGTAAAATTTACCCCACAATTGTTTTTGTTGGGTATCGTTACTGATTGTGATGCTAGGGAGGTTATACTGATGTTAAATTTAATCACAGCCGCAAGGTTGTTAGTAGGGCAATACTGGAAGAAGGAATCTTTGCCTACCTCGCAAGAATGGTTTTTTAAAGTTTCTTATTTGGCGGAAATGGCAAAGATTTCGGCTTTTTTAAAGGATCAATCGCAAGAGAAGTTTTTTGCGGTATGGGAAAAATGGATAGATTTTATACAACATAAGTTGGATATAAAAAAATATTACTTAGTTTTTTAATAACTTATATATAAATCTTAATATTTTATAGATTGTATTTTTTTTCTTCTCTTTCCTTATATTTCTTATTTTTATTTTATCTTATTTTACTTCTTTTTTATATATATATACATCTTTTCTTCTTTCTCTTCTTTTTTATTCTTTTTCTTTTTAAGCATTTTTCTTTTTTAATATTTATGCTTTTTTACATATATATTATTGTTAATTATCTTATATGTTTATGTAATGTATTTAGATATATTTATGGTTTATACTTTTTTAATCTTTTTTTAAGATTTTTTAAAATTTTAATTAAGCCTATATTCAGCTCTGGGAAGGTTGGGGGGATGGAGTGGGAGGGTTGGGGTGGTTGGGTAGGGTTGTTTTTTGTTTTTTGTCTTTTCTTTTCCCTATTTGTAAAAATTTTAAAAATTTTCAATAAAAAAAATGGTCATCAATGCACAGCCTGTTGTTCAGACTTTTTAGCCACGATGGCTCTCTGAACCTGCACAATAAACTTCCCTTTCCTTGAAAGAGCTGACTCAAGTCTTTCATTTTCTACAACAGCGTGATGTCGCAACTTTGACATGTTGGAATCCATTAGTTTGTTCTCACAGTGGTCAATCAACTGCACAAGGAAGCCCAATAGTCTCCCAGCAGATGGCTTTCAGAGGCAGTCGCACTGTCATCGTGGCTAATGACTTCCATTCTTTTCAAAAAATAGGTCCAACCCTATACTGAAAACAGCTAGCACCACATCTCATGATAAAACATACTCTATTATTTTAGGCATCCATCACAACAATCCCTAAAAGCATTAGTTATCTTTTGCACAACTGTACCCAGTAGCTTTGTATAAGAAATTAGCAGTATCCAAAAATCAGAGAAAGAATATCCAGACATATATTTGGAAAATCACTAGTCCCAAAGAAACCATGTTTGAAGAAAGGAATATAAAAGGTCAATGTTATTGTGCACTTATTAGGATTTATTAGAAGATTTATCACAATTTTTCATAGAGTAAACAGAGACCACGGTTTCGTAGCAAACCCCAAATTCTGTTTTTCAGTGACTCCATGCCTTATTCCCATTCTTCAATAAATGAAACCAGTGAGGAAATTAAATTTCACTTCACTGTTTTGATTGTTACTTTCTAATTCAAATCTTCTCAAATTTAGAACTAAAACCACTCATTTAACATCATTTATTTATTTCTACTCTTGTTGTTTGTCTTTCCCTTAAAAAGGGGCCCATTTTAACACATATCCCTCTCTGTACCATTCATGTGCATATATTGTGATACAAGAAAGGAAGTTTCTGATTTCTAGCCCCTTCAATAAGACTAAATAAATCTCTAATTAGGTATATATGGTATACATTCTTTTAAAATGGCAGTTTCAACTGGATAATCTCTGATGTTAATTTAGGACTAGATATGACAATTATGGGAAAGAAAGAACATATACGATACAGCTGGTTCATACTAATTACAAATCATAATTTGGTGCCATATAAAGGAATATTTAGGTGACAAGCCACTTTTGCCCCTTGCATGCTCCAATTTGTATATTTACTATCTTGTTTATAGAAGCCTGAGTTTCCTAGCTGAGATAAATATAGTTTATCTTGTCACCTAGGCTATTATTTTCCCATTGTATGAATAATGACATGTTTTGTTTGGCCAGAAAAGATTACAGATTGGAAGCGATGAGGGAAGGAAATATTATTAATTCTTCCACCCTTAGGGAAAAAATACTGCTGGGATTAGGGATGTATGGATGCATCTTTCAGGGAAAAACAGTAACTGTTCAAATAAAACTTCTGAAATATCTCATGGCATTTCTAAATACCGGTACTTCACAGGACAAACTTTGTAAATAAGAATTTGCTTCTTTATGCTGGAATACTGTATTATTATTTCAAATTTCATAAATAATTATTTCTGAGACAGGATTGTGACAGGTCATTCTCCTTCATATGTTAGCTTTCTATTTGCAAAGATCTGCCTGTCTTTCTAATAGAATTGGTTTGCCTTATGTTGACATTCTAATTTAAAAATCATAATAAATAAAATACAAAAGTCTTATCTTACAGAGAGGAGGCTGTTTATTTAACAATTACATAAAGTATGCACCATCCAATTCCCAAGACTCTGGGAAGTTAAAAATACAGAACTAAAAACATAAATCACATAAATCCAATGTAAGTATAACCAAATAGCACATTGAAAAATAGTAACATCATCACTGTATCATCTCAAACAAAAAAATAGCATGAAAAGTCAAGAACAATCTGTACGAACAAAAGTGTCTTCACAGCTTTGCAGAAAGCTGTCCCCAATAAAAGATGAATCAGGTGTAATGCCAGACATCAAATTGCTTTTTGATGCACACAGGTTGATGTAATATTATGGGAACACCAAATGGGGTCAAGGATAAGCCATTTATGGGGTTAAATGAACTTCAGTCATGCTGAAGGAATAATTAAAGCCACTCAATTAAACCGTTTTGTCAACTAAAACCTCCAAAAAAGAAGAGGGAAGAGGTTAAAAAAACAACTCTCCATTATAGAGTTTACTGGCTGGCAGCAGCAAATAATCTCTATCAGGAGGCTTTCTAATTGCCGCCAATGATGAAGGAGTATTAGGAATTTTGTGGACAGAGTGGATGAGGAGTCTGTATTCCAAAATGATGAATTTTGACACAGTTCATGTGATGTCATCATGCCAGAAACGTTGGTAAGATGATTTGATTGGCTTAGTGGTCAACTGGGTTAAATGTGCTGTGAGAATAGGTTTGTGGGTAGTCCACTCCTGGGATTCCTGTTCTTTCCTTGAAGAGTTAGGGATGATCTCATGTCCCCAAGAGATCTTAGACCTAATCAATTAGTTCATGTATTTATTATTAAACTATCCTGGTGCAATATACTTCAGGCTATTTGTCAGCAAAGTGAGTTACCAACAGCATTACTTTTTTAAAAAAAATCACTTAGGAATAAAAACAGCAGTAAAAGCAGTATAACACATGTTCAAGGTGATGCTATGTTCTATTTTGTAACTATATATTCCCTTGCAATTGTTAACTTGACCATACAAACAAAGGAGAATAATAATGAAGATAGTATCTCTGTTGGGATCAATTTGTGAATATCTGTGCATATAAAGGTACAATAAAAGAATAATAATTGAACCCAGATTTGTTTGTGGCTGTTACAGAAGAGACCAGATGTGTTTGGTTCATGTGCATATTGATGCCTAATATTTTCCCAGACAACAGTGACTAAAAGTTTCCACTTTATTTTGGAGAAGGCAGGCAAACTAGGAGCTGGTAGAAAAAAAATGCTGTGATTGTTATTCATGATTAAATTATATTAACTGCCACAGTTGCTGATTGTCTGCACTCAGATTTGTGACCGATCTGTTGGGTCCACCTCTCCCAAGGCCAAATGAAATATGCCAGATTTTTCAGGCAGTACACCTTTGGATGAGTTTTGCTTTTTGCCATTTAGAACTGTTAGTTTACCCTAGGTAAAGAAAGACTCTTATCTAAAGGTAACTAATATAATGTACATATACGTATCTAGTTATCGCTATGATCTGTAATTAAAAATAGAGCAATTATTTAAAGTGAGGAATGAAATATAATGCAAATAGATATGTAAGAATGCTATGTGTGTGATAAAGAGGCTGCCCAATTCTGGGCAACTTAAAATATTAAAAGCAATGAAAATAGAACAACAACAAAAAAACCCGGGGTGTCCAGAAACACCCCTCCCACACACACATACACATAATATAAATTGATAGAGTTCTAAATGGGCTCAGAACCCACCCTAATTCAAAACCTGGGGGAACGGCCTATTTCCAAAGATTTCTTGAATATCATCAGTGTGCAGTCATGCCAATATCTGAAGGATGTTGTTTCAGAGAGCAGGTGCCACGACAGAGAAAGCACACCTCCTATGTCTGGTTAGAGAATGTAGATAAGATTTAATTGAAGGGACCTGAAATGCACCTGGTCTGCATAGCCAGTCTTCTTCCTTAAAGTAGTACTTTGAATTGCACCCAGAAACCACTGGCAACCAGTACAATTGATGGAGTATGGTATCATGTGGGTGTACTGTAAAACACCCATTACTATCCATGCTGTTGCATTCTCAATAGACCTCAAGACCTCAGTGCAATGCAACTATCCACACATAAGACGACTAATGTCTCAGCTAACACGAGAAGAGTGTGCATGTTCAATATAAAGTCTTCAAGATAAGCACAGACTTATTTTGGATGTGCATAGATTCCACTTTAGATTCGTACTGCTCCATCATCATTTGAAACTTCCAATATATGAAAGCTGACAAGATTCTGATTTCTGACTCCAATTTAAGTCTATAACCTTCCTGCCTATTATATTATCCTATGTTCCCTTTCTCCAGAATTCCTAACACAGGTAGTCCTCAATTTACAACAGTTCCTTTAGTGACCATTCAAAGTTATAACAGCACTGAAAAAAGATGACTTATGGCCATTTTTCACCTTTATGACTGTTGCAGCATCCCCATGGTTATGTGATTTATATTCAAATATTTGACCACTGGTTCATATTTATGATGGCTGCAGTGTCCCATGGACATGTGATCAATCCCCTTTTGCAAACATGCAAAGTCAATGGGGAATCCAGATTCACTTACAAACCATGTCACTAACTTAACAGCTGCAGTGATTCACTTAAAATGTGGGAAGAAAATTTGTAAAATGGGGCATAACTCACTTAACAAATTTCTGACTTAGCAACATAAATTTTGGGCTCAATTGTGGTCGTAAGTTGAGGACTATCTATAGATGTATTATTGGCAAAAGTAGTGAGAGAAGGAAGAAAATAATACATGGAGGAGCCACACTATTCTACTGTTATACACGTTTTTGTGTGTATATGTATGCATAGGTGTCATGTATGTATAGTCACATTTACAATCTAGAAGATCATGACAGTTCCAGATTCTAATTGTTACTACAATAACAGTATAAGAAAAATGGCAGAGAAAGTATTTCCTTGTCCCTATACAATGATGGATTATTATTAAAAAAATTGTGTACATGTTATGTACAACAAAGATAAAACCCTAAAGAACTATTTTCAGATGCTAGTTACAGCCTTAGCCAATATAACTTTGCAGTTACATTTTAACTGTGGGGAGCAGCAACTTCATGCATACTTTCATTTGGATATCTACACATTGGCATGCCCTTACATTTTAAGTGTGGAAGAAATATTCTCATTCCTTGAAAAAATAGACATCTGAAAAGCTGTGTGTTTTATTTATGTCCATTATGTATTTATGTCCATTATACTACATATATTACTTCCAAACACTTGAAGTTTTGCAATTTAAAAAATATGTATCATTTATTAATTTTTAAGACTGGAACACAAATTAATAAATGGTCAGTCTCCCTCTCTCTGTGTGTGTCTTTGTGTGTGTATATTTAAAGGGCAGGTTTAAACCATTGGACTGAGGAATCAGCATTCCTCAGTCCAATGGTTCAGAAATATGGTTTGCTTTGTGGTTTTTGTAGTCTTATCAGATTTGAACTCAAGACAGAGGCTTGTTTGGTGATTGGATTTTTTTGTAAAGTTCAATCAATTTGTTCTGGGAGCCCTTTATTTTCTTTGTGATTGTTCCTTCTTGTTTGTGGTTGAAGCATAGGTACCAACTATGTATAAACCAGTTGATCTTCCTATTGTTCTGCTTGATAGCTGGGTCCCTGTAGTTCTTAAAGTAAGTCATTGATCCAAGATGCGACAAGCTGTTTTATTTTTCAGTTGGCTGTCACAGAGTCTGAGACTGATTTGAGTGGTGAAAGATTGCCCCAAAGTTATCCAGCTGGATTTCATGTCTAAAGGAAGACTAAAACCTGGGTTCTTAACCACCACACCCACCAGTTCTTACTAATCAATACAGCTTTTAAAAATATAGTTTAGATATAGAGCCAAGAAACAACAACATTGAAACAGTTGTGCTGGATTCTACAATGACATGCTACAACTATCATGCAATATTCTCCTCTGCAAAGGTCAGATCAGCTGCTCAAAGTCATCAAGAGCTTGCTGTGTCATTCTCTCGTTGCAGCCATCTACAATTTGCTCCAAGAGAGAAGATCTGTCTAAATTCCTCAGGGCTCCATACATTTCCAAGAGGCCACAGCTGTTTTCTTTCTTGCTTCCTTCCTGTTCTAAGCTCTCACTTCAAAAGCAAAGACTTCCCTTGAGAACAATTGTTTGATAATATCTGTGTAAAGCAGTTGATAATCTTCTTTGCTGTTAGATAAAGTGGAGCAAATTTTAGGGAGGGGGGGAGACATTATTTTGAGAAAAACCGATGCACACAGTGACCATTTGCTGAGAAGAAAAGAAAGAGGTTATCCCTTAATGATACTGACTGGTGGTCCCAGCGGGCAATTTTACATGTTGTCTTGCCCAGACGGTGAAATGAGTCCTGTGCTTATTTATTAAAAAGGAGGTAGGCAGCAGGAACAAAACCGAGAGATAATGACTTCTGTGGCATGGATGCCTGCCTGATGTGCAGCAAAACTCTTTAGAGTGTTTCTAGAATTGCAAGCACTGCAGTCTACTAATGTGGCATGGCTCTTGCAAAATGGGGGCAACTAGCTTTAAAAAAAATATGTTTAGCTCTTAACTGAGCTTGAGAATAGGAAATTACACAATGGATGTTGAAATGCAGGCTGGGTGAAAAATTGTCATTTGAGTAATGGATGCTTTATTTCCTGTTTTTGCTAAAAGCCGGAGCTCAGCATAATTAGTGAGTGAGAAAGCAGCCTTGGCAGCCAAACAAAAAAGCACATTTTGGGCTCCTGAGCCAATTAAAATTGTTTATGCAGTGTCTGAGCAATATTTTTCACTGAACAATTAGACTCCAAGTATTCATCATGAGGGAGGAGCTGTGATTATAAAGAACCTGATTTGGGGGAAATGCAGAAACTGAAGAATATATGGTAAAGTGTAGCTATTTCCTTCAATATGTTCAGTAAAACAGGAAATTGTAGAAAATATATTTACTGACAACATTTCAAGCACTAAACCCAAATACTCAGTAATTAAGGGAAGATGAGTTATGTGTTGCACATACATGTAAGAACCAGGCTGGAATTCTGGTACATCAGAAGAATTCAGGACAGAAACACCCAGTAGCTTTGTCAAGCTTCAGGTGGTGTCCCTATGTTCTTTCCATTGTCAACAAGAATGCAGCCTATAAACAACTGCAGTGTTGCACTAAAGAAAGTATGTGTGGACAACATCTAAATTATTATTTGGAGCTGGATCAGGTATTTGCTCTACAGTACATGAGAGATCCCTGCTATCTTTCAAACCGTACTCAGAGAACATACTGTGTGACCTGGGCTAGGGTAATGATAAATGCTGCAGTCATCCTCATGGTGGCAAATTTCCAATTGCTTCAGTAATGAATATGTCTTAAGATGCTAATTGAAGCACAAGATCACTATGCTTTAGAATCAAAGATAAGGAATCATTTTAGGCCTTTGAATCCAACTCTCTCCTCAGTATAGGAATGGAGATGAAAGCATCCCCAATTGGATGGTTGTCCAATCGCTATTTGAATACATCCAGTGAAGGGGTTTGCATTACTTCCTTTAGTCATTGGTCCAACTATTAAATTGCTCTTATTTTAGTAAATATCTCTTACATTCATTTGATTGTCTCTGCCTGAAGACCATTTTCCACATCCTTCATCTTTCTTCAGAGATTCTTCAGGTACTTGAAAAGTGCTCTCATACTCTACCATCCCCAGTCATCTGTGTAACATCATTTCAGCTATGTAAAGAGTTGCCAATATATTTATGCCTGCTCTTTTCAAGACTGAACATACATCATTTCTTCAATCTTTCTTCAGATGGTAGGACTTAGTTTCAAATCTGTGAATTATCTTTACCATATCTCTCCACACCTGTTTTAATTTCACCTTTCTTAAATATGTAGGACTCAAAATTCTACACAAGATTCAACATGTGGTCTAATGAATGCAGAACGTCTGTGATTACTTTCTGTAATTTATGTACAAACTGTATTTCTGTCAATGCAGCCTAAAATTACATGACTCATATTTAGCTACAAGTATTCACATATGCTATAGTACTACCAAGTCAAACATTCCCCATACTATACATGCAAACACACACACGTGTGTGCATTTTTTTATAAATGAAGGCAATTGCATGTCTTATTAATTTTTTATCTGTTTTCAGCCAATTTTTTTGAACTTCAAGATAATTTTTTACTTTTTTCTGTATTTTAGAATAGAAGCCATTTCATGTAAATTTGTGTCATGAACATTTTTATAAGCATCCCCCACTTCTTCAGACGTTAATGAACTATAAAGATGACCTCATGAAGACCTCATTTTAGCTTGATCAGGAACCAACTGTTTTCAAGGCAGGGGTGGAGCCACTGTATACTGATTATATTCATGACTTTCCATGATCTACAAAGGAAGTTATCCCATTAAAAATGAAAGATTAGTCTGACAAGTTTTGTTCTTGGAAAGTTCACCCTCGTTCCTAGTAATCATAACTTTTTATGAGAAATCAGTTGCTTGATATGTCTAGAATTTTTCCATGATATGAAACTGGTAAAATACACTGCATTTTCTTTCCCCCCCTTTTTAATGGCCATATGCCCTTCTCCCATTAACTGATATTTACCTATTCTCTAGGATTTCACAAATGTAATGAATAGAGGGTCAGTCAAAGGTCAGTCTATCATTATCAAGTTTCTTCAGTAATCTAGGAAGCAAATATGTCTGTGCCTAGTGGATATATATATGTATATTTTTATTAAGCTCTATTTAAAATTCCACAGATTTAGTCACTACACTATTTTACACACTTTACAGTAGAATGAATTATTTCTAAGACAAGACTGAGACAAAACTGGAACAGTTTTGCTGAAGTCTTTTGAGTTCTTCTTAGCATCTTTAAGTAAGTCTAAATTTTAGATTCCTGTTTTCTTTCTTCTATGTGTATCCTTTCTGATTTGTGATTTGTGTTGGCATGACTAATGATGGTAAACAATATTTCTCCCCAAACTAACAATTATCTGCAATACAGTTTGGTAATATTAAATGTATTGTATGAATATTTTATTTTGAAAATATTTATATAGTTGTCCATCTCACACAAATGACTCTGGGCATCTTACAAGATTTGAAACAAACAAATCCACCAAATATAACCTTCTGGTACCAAAATAAACTTTTAGCTCACCATCAGTAGCAGCAAAGCTCATTTACCCCATGACCTACATACCTGGGGAAACAGCCAGATTGTTGATGCCCTGCAAATTTATAATCTAATCTGTATAATTAGGGAGCCATCAAGTGAAAGCCTGAATGGGGGAAGCTGAAGCAAAAATCAAGCCATAATCTGAACTAAGTCATGCAGGCAACCATCAGCATTGTGTGAATCCAAAGATTCTATATTGTGGCCTCTGAATGGAGTCGTCTAAAATTAAGCACTGTAAAATATTAATTTATTAGAAAGCTATTGAATAACAGTGGTGCAATTTTCTGTTTCAAGAGGGTAAATGAAATAGTGTTAAACATCCGATAGCCCTCCTGTTTTACTTAAAAATAACTCTCTTGAAATATTGAAAAAAACTGTGGAAGAAAAAATGTAGTTCCAACTCCTGTAATATCTGGATGCTTAATAAAAGAAATTTCACAGAAAATATAGCTCCCATTTTTAAAAGCTTATGCTGTTGTGGTTGTAATATGTTATGACTATAAGGATGTTTTTAATTTATTTGTTTATTGAATTTATAAGGCTGCCCTTCTCATACTAATGAGTGGCTAACTCATACTAGGTGGCTAACAATACATAAAATAAAGCAAAATAAAAAATGTAACAAAATTACCATTGCAAACAATATATTGTAATAACAAAATTGTGATCAGACAATTCTCACCTAGAACTTCATGGCTCAGTGGATGATGTCAGAATCTCAATGGGGAATCTAGTGGCTTCATTTCTCCCTCATGATGAGTATTTCTCTGCCTTTGTAATAAAAGCTGTAAAAATATTAGGGAACCTTAATAAACTTCAGCAATATGAATTACATTCAGTTTTTGCTATAATCGGGCATGAAGTGTTTTTTTCCTTCTTTTCTAATTATTGTTTCCCCTCACTCAATACCAGTAGTAAGGTAAATGTATCTGCTTGTAACACCATGAAATAACATACTGCATTCTTGCTTAATGAACACAGACCTGAACATCATCAGTCAATTATGACATTTTTTTCACCATAAAAGTTGTTTCACATGTCTATAGATTTTTTTTGGTATAACTCTGACATTTACCACATCTGAAAGAATTGTACCATTTTCATTCAATAAGGAGAAAATCTGAAGGTCAGAATAACAGAATGACAGAGTACAAAGGGACTGTGGAGGTCTTCTAGTCCAACTCCCTGCTCAAGAAGGAAATCCTGTATCATTTCAAATGGCTATCTGGCTTCTTCTTACATAATCTCCAGTGATGGAGCACCCATAGCTTCTGGAGGCTTCATCTCTGAATCATCATCATCTATGGTTTTCCCTTTCACCACAGTGTGCTTCCTGGGATCATGAGAAAAGGACATGGTACCCACTGTGGGATCCACCAGCAGTTCTCTAATGATGCATAAGGCCTGCTGGCTTTGAGTTGCTGGCCTTTGATCCTTACACTAATACGGGTTGCTCACAGAGGCAACTCAGCATCTCAAGATGCCTGCATGAATTTAACCCTCACCTTTGTTTCTCTTATGTTTCTTTGAACTATAGTTTATGTTCCTTTATAAGTACAGGTTTCAGTCCCTTCTGTAGATAAGTCACCTTCCCTAGGCTCTGATGTGTATCATATTAAAAATATTCTCAAATATGATTTTCCATTAAGAGACAAAATATCAAATCAACCCAATATGTGCATAATTTTTATTTAATCCATTCTTAATTTTTCTTCAAAATAAGTGAAGGGAAATTAAAAATGGAGTAAATAAAAATTATGCACATATTGGGTTGATTTGATATTTTGCCTCTTAATAGAAAATTATATTTGAGAATATTTTTAATATGATACATATCAGAGCCTATGTTGTTGCATAGAATTTAATAGGGTATTTTGCGCATACAATTGGTATCAGTCAACAAACTTAAATATTTCTAATTAACTGGTATGGTATGATTTATTGCAATCTGAGCCTTAGAAGAGGGAGGTATAAAAATAAGTTTCAAAAAAAGTAATAAATCAGTAACATACATGCATGTAATTCTCTAAAGCTTTGTGATGGAGAATTTATAGTATTTGGTAGTTTGTCTTTAGTTTTTTTAATGTGACACTGTTTTTTTGTGTGCGCATTGCATATTTAATTTTCCAACAGGGCTGTGATTTAGATTGCAGACAAAATTGTTAAACATAACAGCATTAGGTGGGTATGGGTTTGCTTTGACATGTTACTTGCCTTACTTACTTTTCTGTGGAGGGAAAGGAAAAGTATGATTTTGCAATGTCTTTCTTATGCCTGTTTTCAATAGGTTTCCCATTGAAAAGTACATTTATAATCTTTCTGAAAGCCAAATTCAGACGATAATATCACTGCAAACAGTCCTGCTCTAACTTGACAGGAACTTAATTAGGAATTTCCCATATTACAAAGTTCATAGTGTATTTATAAAAAGTTGTGTTTACAATGACACATCATCTCACTTGAAACTATATATAAACCCCATAATAGAAATACCCATGAGTCTTGGAGAGTAGTCAGATTGAAAAGCTGCACTGGTAGTGTTTTAAAAGTTTAAACTGCTGTAATATTATAACCATAAAAGTATCACCCTGATGTCGAATGAGTTAAAGCTAGAAACCATATTAGGAAAAAATATAAAATATTTGAGTTACAAAAAGGTAGATGAGGAATTTATTTCAGCAGGAATGAAAAAAAAAAAGAAATTGAGTTGTTGCATGTACAATTTCTCCAAATATATCCAAAGACTACTGACTGATCAGTAGATACTGTATATTGGGGTGGAAGTTAATCTACAGGGGGCTAAGACTTATGCCCTAAATGAAGATAAAACTATATTTTATAAAGGACTTTTGATGAACTATTTAACTTTCTAAATGAAAATTGGCGTTTCCTGAGAAATTGAAAAATATTAAGAGGCAAATTACCAATGGTTTTCTTTGATTTAATGGACAATTTGAAATTTGTTGATGCATGGACCTATAAAAATGGTGATTCAAAGGAATATACTTATTTTCTGAAAGACATAGATCTTTTTCAAGAAGAGACTTTCTCAGACCATAACTCAATGACTTCACCTTTTAAAGGGAAAAATTATTCTTTCAGATGGAGATTGAATGAATTTGTTGCAAAAGGAAATGGTAGGGGAGCACTGCAAAAAAAAACCCAAAACACTAAAAGCATTTTTTGAAAATAATCTTAATAAAGCCACAAAAAGATAAATAGTTTTGGATTCAAGCAAAGCTTTTATAAGAAGTTGTAAATGATTTCAAAAAGATAAAGCAAGAGAAAATACAAAAGATTTTGGGTGAAATTTTATATTATTTATTGTTTTATCATAAAAAGTAAAATACAAAACAGAAAAACAAACCAACAAAAGGAAACAAAACAAAAACATGCATTCAACCCTAACAACAACAAAGAAAAAAAATGGTGTACAAAAAAGAAGAGAGCAAAAACGTGATCACATAATTTTAACATTTAATGTAGGATCTACCTGGTGCTGAAAAAAAAAGGAAAAAGCAGTAAATTCTTCTCCCCTTTTACAAATATCTCTCTCTCTCTCTCTCTCTCTCTCTCTCTCTCTCTCACACACACACACACACACACACACACACACACATATGTTTTCTGAGGTTTTTGCAGGTGTTTGTATGTAGGTCTTTGGTTGTTCGGGTTTTCTCCCGCGTAAAATTGGAAGTGTCTTGGCGACGTTTCGACGAAGTCCCATTCGTCATCTTCAGGCTGGTGTTTTCACCTTCGTGCTTCGAGGAGCTTGAAAACACCAGCCTGAAGATGACGAATGGGACTTCGTTGAAACGTCACCAAGACACTTCCAATTTTATGCGGGAGAAAACCCGAACAACCAAAGACCTACATATCTATCTATCTATCTATGAAAGAACAAAAAGCAGTCAACAGATTGAGCTAAACATTACACTAATCTTCTTCAACTGCTTCTGTTAACCATCTGTTATTATATTTAGCACATAGAAAGTCTACAAATGGTTTCCAGTCTCTTATAAAGCTGTCCAGTACATTATCTCTAATCAAAGCAGTTAATTTCACCATCTCTGCTAATTCAGTCAATTTCAAAATCCATTCTTCAACAGTCGGCATCTCTTTTTCTTTCCAGTGTTTGGCAAGTACAATCCTTGCAGCCATCACCATGTGAGGAATAGTCCCCCATATTGTTTTTCAATTGGCTTGTCCCTCATACCTAAAAGAAAAGCTTCAGGTTTCATTATTATTTATATCTTAAATATTTTTGCATTGTCATTGTTATGCTTATCCAGTATATTTTCACATATTTGCAAGACCACCACACTGATAAAATGAACCTGGATTTTGACTACATTTCTAGCACTTATTAGAAATCCTTTTATATATTTTTGCTAGTCTATCTGGAGTCAAAGATATTTCATTTTATAAAAAATTTACTTCAAGCTATAATTTAATGTACATTTTTGTCCTTTTTGCCCATACATTCATTTATCTAGCATTATATTATACCCAAAAAGTTTGCCCATTTTTCCATACATTCTTTAACATATTCATTTTCTAGGTTCATCTTGGGTAACATTTTATATGCTTTAGAAATCAAGTGATCATCTCCAGAACATAAATTAACGTCCAATTCAAACAAAACTTTTAAAATCAAATTTAAATCTTTCAAAAATTCTATAATAATTAAACCAATCACAAGTAAATTCTTCACTTACTAATTGCTCTCTTGTCTTTATCTCTTTTTCAAATATTAATAAGTCTCAATATGTCACCCATTTACATTCCAATATCATCTCTGTTCTATGTAATGCTTCATGAGGTGATAGCCAAAGTGGCAGTTTATTAGTTAAACTTTTGTACAAAAGGATGAAATTTTTTAAAAAAGGAAGAATTAAATAAGCCCCAAAGAGGACAACTACCCAGCAAATTAAGCTTTTACAGAGTCAATTATTTATGTTAACAGTGAGAAAGATGGAAATAAAGATGAATTATGCAAAACAAGTACATTTTGAATTTGCAAATAAACTGGGGAAATTTTGGCATATAAATTGCAGAAAGAAAAAGAACAGAAGGTGGCCCTAAAGTGACAGGAAGGAAATATAACAGATAATGAAAATATGTAACAAGTGTTTCATCAATATTATTCTATTTTACAGAAAGGCCAAGAAATTTCCTTGGAAAAAGTGGATGAATATTTATATAAACAGAATTTACTGAAGATTACAGAGAATTAGAGACAAATTTTGAAAGGATCTGTAACAATAAGGGAAGTTTATATACAGTAGCTATTAAAAGGACTAAAACAGGAAAGACAACTGACTAGATGATCTGCTGGCCTCTTATTATAAATGCTTTGAGGATGAACTTTTATAACCTTTATAACCATTAAAATATATGATGCATGTTACAGAATGGAAAGATTCCTGAAAGCTGGAAATATACAGCATTAATACTTAATGAGATCCAGGAGCTGACTTTAACAAGAAATTATTGACCAATATTGAATAATGACTATACGTCCGGGGTGTTAAACTCAATTTCATTGAGGGCCGCATCAGCATTGCGGTTGCCCTCGGGGGGCCGAGTGGGTGCGGCCTACTGGGTGAGTGTGGATGGAGTGGGTGTGGCCCACTGGGTGGGCATGGCCAGTTCTACATCGTTCGCGTCAAGGATGCCTGTGGGGGTCTGGGCAGGAGTGGGACAGATCTGAGGGTCTCTGGCAGAAGGGGGTGGGACTGGGGCAAGTGCCAAGGCATGGTCCATTTCTTCATTCCTCACAAAGGGTGACACCTCCCCAGCATGTACCCAGGGAGCGGGGCCGACACAGCAGGGGCTGGTTCCTCGCTGTTTCTAGATGGCCTTGTGGAGCTAAGACTGAATACGTTTCAGCATAGATGGTTACCACAAAATTGTACATTGGCTCCTGACTGGCCTGGCCAAGGCCAAGGAAGTGGGGGCCGTTCCCTCACTGTTTCCAGGTGGCTTCACGGGCCACATGAAACCACTTCGCAGGCCGCATCCGGCCCCCGGGCCTTGTGTTTGACGTGTCTGCTATATGTTGTCTAAAATTATTTTGGCTGAAAGATTGAAAATAATTTTACAGGACTTTATTCATAAAGTTGAATATAGGCTCTTACCTAAAATATAATTATGAAATAATATTTAAAATGTGTTGGATAGATCAATTTATGTCTCATAGAAAGCAAAAATAATTGTTAATGGAGAATTAACAAAACCTTGTGAGATTCAAAAAAGGACAAGACAAGAATGTCTGCTAACTCCAGTCTTATTTATTTTAGTTCTGGAGGCACTGAATGGAGGCATAAGACAAAAATTGTGGGAGTAAAGATTAAAAAATAAACTTATGTTAATGTCATTTGCTGATGACCTAGAGGTAATTTTGGAAGATCTGTTAGTGGTCATAGAAACATCAGTGGGGAAATCAAAGACTTTGGCATGCTAGCAAGTTTTAAGATTAATGATCAGAAGACAAAGATATTAAAATATGAACGAGAATATTAAAAATGGAGAAAACTGGTTTTAAGATTGAGGAAAAAATAAAATACTTAGGCCGGTAAAATGAGCACCCGGATAGTTGGAAGTAATATGCTGACTGTTTTGACAAGAGATGTACCATTCATGCAATGGCAAAAGGATACACCTAAATCTGTGTGGCAAGGGAAAAAAAAACCACAAGTTAAATACAAAGGGTTACAAAATGCAAAGAAAAAGGATTGGATTATTGAATTTGAAATTGTATTTTGCAGTTTGTTTTGGATGAAAGTTGCTGAGAAACGAAAGACTTTTAGAATTAAATCATGACCTGAGATTTGGATAGCATGGATATTTATGGTATGATAAAGTTAAATTTAATGTGGACTTTAAAAAAATATTTTTAGATGTACCTTATTGAGAATAATGTGTCTATGCCTGAAAATACCAAGCACTTTACAGAAGAGAAACAACATCAAAGACAAATGGTAAACATACTAGGAACTATTGGAGATTCACTAAGGGGAATATAAAATCAAAAGAGAAACTAATGAAAGAAGGATATAGTTGTCAATGTTTTCCCATTTAAAGTTATCAGATGATTTAAGATGAATAAAAAGATTTATGGTGTGGTCTGGAGCAAAGTAAGCTATAATTTGAAATGCAATTTAGCAGTATGTGGTTGTTAAAATGTATAATTTTGTTGAAATTTGAAATGAAAGAACAGGTTAAAGAATGTATGATAACGAGGGCTAAGAATTGCAGTTATAAGGATGGATTAATCGGAAAATATATGGTCAAAAAAGTTGAAATTTACATTATATTTTCTGAAACCAGAGAAATTATCTAGAATGTATAAAGGCATTTCAAATATACATTGGTATACATTTACCAGGTGAACCAGATAGGAAACACGATGAGATAATTCTACTTTATTATAAGTTTCCATTAATAGAATCTGGCAAGTCTGAAAGTGCAATTCTGCCTATTTCCTTTACTCCTTAGTATCTCTTTTACATTTTTCAAATGGTCATATTCAGAAATGTGGTAATTATTTGGATGCAATTCATAATGTTTGTATGATTTTTGTACCTCCCCCTCATATTCCATGATAATGATTTTCCCTAAACACCAAACCTTTCACACGAGGAGTCCCATAACCAATTGGATTAAAGCATAGTTGCTTACTCACGATAGCCTTCCTGTGAGGACAAGCCCTTGATGTGTTGTCTTTTGATAACACTGGCTCCTTATAGAGCAATAATGCTGATACAGCTTCCTGTCTAATCGTAAAACAATTTACTGCACCTCTAGAGGGAAAGCACTTTAAAACATCTGGGTTTAGTTTAGACATGATAGCCTTTCCTTGCTGGCCTCAAACATCATTTTAAAAATACCCTTTTAGAAAAATGTGTGAAAATTATGAAGCAATGGGTAATGGGCATAGTATTTACAGCATTTGGATAAAATAAGCCCTTCTGAAAAAGATGTAAGATAAGATTGATCCAATTTACTGTAATTTTAATTTGGTCACGTACAGCAAGCTGAATTCTATTTTACAACCTGCTGGATTAGAATCAGCTTCTATGGATGTTCATACTATGGAATAGACTCAGGATAATCAATATGTGTTGTAGAGGGAATCTCTTTTATAGAGAATGATCTATGTTCAAATGCTGAAATGACAAACGAAGTTAAGCTTGACTTTTTACTCAGGTGCCTCTTATTTATCTGGAAATAAAACTGGAAACTACATAGAAGACTGTCAAGTTTACTATATTTTCTTTTATTTATTCTAACTCTGTACTGTGGTCTTTTGGTTTTGCTTTTGAGCATTGTGAATTTTTTTCAGTAAAACTAACAACTGTAAAATAATTTGATAAATGTTTTCCCTTGGTCAGTTTTATATCAGAATAGTCCCTTCCAACTCTGTTATTCTATCCTGTCCTATCCTATTCTATAACAGCAAGTTCTAAACAGCAAGTTCTAACAATGCATAATTAAAAACACTACTATGTGCAACATAAAAAAGTCCACAAAAGGCAAAATGCCCAAATAAATCTTCCTGTTACAGCCAAGTTCTTCTAAAAATGTATTAAAATAAGTTAGTTGGACATGTCTAAAACAGGAAGAAAAAAACAATGAAAACATCTACAATATTTAAAAAGATGCCTCTTCATCATCTTTTATTCTGGCTGGCATAACTCCAAGAAAGGCTTAGAACTGGATGTGGTGGTTCTTCCATCAGGTCCTCAGTCTCTTTAGAATTGCTCTGAATTTTTGTCTTAGACAGTTTTTATGATATTCTTTTGAAATTTATTGTAATCTTATGAATATAGCTTTCACACACACACATACACACACACGCACACACACACACACGTTACATGTTATCTATTAAATTAAAAAAAGTCACATTTACTGAAGTTCAGAAGTAAAAAAACAAACAAACATATATTTCCAGGCTTTGCAATGTAGATTTCCACAGATTGTTTCCTCACTTTCACTGAAGATTAAAAAGTTATTTCTTATTTCTGTAATCAGATCCATTAGCAGAACTGCCAGAGTTAATTTTCTATATTCTAATGTGAGGGACAGAGAATAACTCTATGTGATAGCAGTAATAATTGCACAAGACACTTGGATCAATCATTTATTTATCAAATGTATATGGCTTCCCATCTCACAAAAAGTGACTGTGGGTAATGTACAATAATTAAGTAAAACGATAAATATATAAAAACAATCATGATTAAAATGCTTGTTAAAAACCCCTGAATACTTCAGATGGTGAACAAATCTGCATTTAGAAAGAGTGAGGAACATCTGCTCCAGAATCATAAATCCAATCACTGCAACTAAGGCATCAAGTTCTAAACTGCTTATTAGAGAAGGAGAGAATATCTGTATCATGATACAATGAGCAGCACTGTACTACTGAAGCAGAACAGAGAAGGGAAATGACTCAATCATCAAAAGGTCCTCCTTCCTCAGGGAACTGTCTCTAATCAGTATTAGCCCGTTACAATAATACTATTTCAGAAGCTGTGCAAACCAGAGCACTGCGTAGCCATGTAAACTGCTTCCTGGATTTGCCAAACAAAACAACATTCAGCAATTAATAGAATTTCACTATTAGCTGTTCTATGATAAAGCAAAATAAACTTTGCATGTTAATCATAGAGTCAATCTTAAAGAAAGGCAGGGTTTACCTTTCCTATCTTATATGTGTTCCTCTCTCTCTCTTGTTTGTCATGCAAGCTTATAAAAAAACAGAGTTGCTTACATTTTGCTTGGCAAAACATAGCTCTGGAAATTGTCCTTGTTACCCTTGTAAAAACTATTATAGTTTCCTCATGAGAGTTCTCTGATTAATCACTTCTTTAGTTTCCAATTGGATAGTTTAGGGCATGCCAAAGATCTAGAAAAACTCTACATTTTTATACTTAATCATAAAACTAGGCAATGCCAAAAACTGGCAGAAGACTGCAGAATAAGGCAACAAGCATACCATAGCTCTGGGACCGGGAATATCATTGAAAAGTGGTCCTTCATAATTAATGGTGATTAGCCACAGAAACAGATGTGCAGCACCTTTGAAACAAATGAGCTTTGTTCTTTAACCCAGAAGGAAATTACAGCTTTATAAAAGGAATGGATGCAGTTTTCCCTCCATATTTTTCTTTTTTTTTGTTTGTTTTCGGTTAATTGGTAAATGTCCCTGATGAACCATGTCTGCCTTGGAAGTTTTTTGTTTTTTTGCTGTGAATACAAACTCTGCTCAAATAATTGCTGTTCTGCTTGGAGATTTATCTATATTAACAATTACTTTTAATAACACTGTTATGGAATTACAGTTTACTTAGTAGAGAGAAGTTCCAAAGGCAATGCTGTTGTAACTTACTTTTCATTTTGAGGAGTGTCACTGAAGTCATCTGGAGCTTCTGTGACATATACTGTATTTAGAAAATACATGATTCAAAGAGGAAGAAGCAAACTACTTATCATAGCTAGGAAATAAAACTTTCACTGCCCAACTTAAAATTTCTTATGATGCTTGCATCAAGCATAGCTGTTATCCCTAGCCTTCTAGTCCACCCTCAGCTATGCAATTTGACTTTGTCTTTGGGCCCATCATCTTCTTCAGTCCACCTCACAGATTTGCTGTGGGTGGAGAAAAACTGAAGGAGAAAATGTTTTGCTTTAGACTAGAGAGTGAATATAAGAGGTTGAGTATAATAAAATATAAACTTCAAAGACTCACATAAACTCTGTATGTCTCATTCTCCACAAACTCCCTTCCCATTTTTGCATTTATTTAAAAGAGGGGAGTTTAGGATGGTGTACCATTTATCAAATTCTATTCCACAATTACGGAAAAACAGAAGACAATTTTATTTTCAGGAATATATCTGTCACAAGAACCACAACCCCTCCCTAAAAGAAAAAAAAAAGAGGTTTTAGTGTGGTGGTTTATCTTCTGTGCAACAATCATGGGAGAACAGCTATCCATCCTCCCATACCTCCAAAATGCTGGATAAGAAAAGAGCAAAAGAAAGAGGAAAGGTAGTTATCACTATCAAGCTTAACACACAAACATTTGCAATAAAAATAAAGGTTTTCACAAATGATAACTGCAGTAGATATAAAGTAACCATGTCATGCTTTTTTTTGTGGAACATAGTGTATCATGCCACTAATGGATGGTCCACAAACTTACTTCTGCAAAGATTTTGGACACTTAGGTCTCTTCCCATGGTCTCTTTCCCATTGTAAATTGTTTTAGATCTTTAGCCAAGCACTAGAATGCTCAATAATCAAAAGTCTGCTGATTAAAAATCAGAGTTAAGATTCATATTACCTCAAGGGCCAAACAGCCAAGTTACTGGATTTTAAAACAATCTTCATAAATTGGAGAAATAAGCTGAAAATAATAGAAGGAAATTAAACACACATTCTTTCTTAGAAAACAAAAATCAGTTTCCCATCTATAGGATGAGGAATACCTGACTTGATAACAATATTTGAAAAAAGAGCATGGAACATGAACATGGTACAAGTTCCTGAAGAAAAAAAGTGGCATCTTTAAAGAAATATCAATAGGTGGAACTAGCACACCAACATCTTCTTTGAAGCCTTCTCCTCTTCAAACCCAAATAGTCAAGACATACTAGATTTAAGTTACAGAAGGCAGATTCGAACTGAATATTAGAAAATAATTCCTAAGAGGAAAAGCAGTTTGATGGTAGAAACAATTACTCAGAGATATGGTGGGCTCCCTTTCACAGGAGTTATTCAAACAGACTCTGGACAGCTAATAATCTGGGATGATTTAATTTGAATGCTGTGAGGAAGTCATGCTTGATGAACAACATGGTCTCTATCATTGTATGAAGATTCTGTATTGGATATGCTGCATTATCAGCAATGATGTTGTCCAATAGTCTAAAGGTTTCATGTCCAATTATAATGTAATAATAAGAACAGGAATATTATAATATGAACCTTAGGTGCAATCCCAAAACAACTGAAGCACCATTGGCATTGACAAAATCACCACCAGTCAATTGCAAAAGAAGAACTTGGAAGAACTTACATCCTGCATTGATACTGTTAACACCATCAAATATCTGCCTCTTCTGGGTTCTTGAGGACTCAATAGATTGATTAGAATGTGAAATCTAAACTAAACATCTGGCTGACTGTGCAATCAACCAGAATAATAAAACATCCCAGAAAAAATGGGTTATCTTTGTAATCTCAGGAATTCCATTTTCCCTATATGGATCTGGATCTGAACAAGAAAGTGTATATGTTTAGGGCAAACATTATTGATAGGGGATGCATTAAGACAGTGGTTCTCAACCTTTCTAATGCCGCGACCCCATAATACAGTTCCCCATGTTGTGGTGACCCCCAACCACTTATACATCACCGGGTGCCAGGGGCGTGGCCATAGAAAAGGGGAAAAAATGGCGGACAGCCTTGTTTGGCGACCCCCGTGAAATGGTCATTTGACCCCAAATGGGGTCCCGACCCACAGGTTGAGAACCACTGCATTAAGACATTATCTTTCCTTCCAGTTTCCTGGTTTTAAACTGACATAATTTCTGTTTTTTTAAAAAAATCACAATTCTTCTTAGTTTCTGAAAAGAAGTTAATTACTACTGTGATACTACAGTACTATTATTTTTAGAAACAAATGAGCCTCTTAACTAAACGCAGATAGGATTCTCTCCACCCACTTATCCTCCAAGTGAGCTTGGTAAGTTTCCATCTTGATATAACAGCTATTAAAAAAACATGCAAATACCCAGAAGAATAAGGAAATGGCTCCACCCTTAAAGCTTTCCTGCTGTTCAACAAAGCTCCTTTTAATATACTAGTTAGACTTTGAGGCTATATATAGTTACAATATATAAAAATGCAAAAGAAATATCTCACATTTTTTTAAGATCATGAATTGATTTTATCATTTAAACAATGGTGCCACCCAGAGGACACACAAAAGTTGTTTTGATCAAGAGCAAAAAAATCAAGTTCCTTTCTCTTTTGATTAGTAAGATAGAGCAGTATCCTTAGGATTATAAATTGATCATAGAACTTTATTTAACAATGAAAGGATGATGTTGTGGCACAAACACATACATACATACATACATACATACATACATACATTTCCTACCTTTATTATTTTTATAAATAACTCATGGCAGTGAATATATCCATAGGCATTAACTAATTGGGAAATGTATTATAATATTCATAAACATTGTGAGACAGAAAATACAGCCAATATAGTTGGATTTGCTTTCCATTAGGTTAAATTTGTTTTTGGAACTCTTTTCTCTTATATTTTTTTCTTAAAAAAAATTCTTGAAAATAGTCACATCAGAAAATAATGAAATAAGAGCTGAAGATAGAAATCAGCATAAACAATTAGATTTGACGAATTGCTGATAGATCTGTCAAGCTTTGGATTTTATGATAAAACTGGTCAATATAAAATGAGTCAGAGGACATAGTTCAGTGGAAGACAGATGTATAAATCAGCAGATCCTTTTCAATGTATATTGAGAAGGAAAGCTCAATATGACACTGAAATTTTTCCCTGGGAGGATAATTCAATATAAATAAGGGAATTAATACTAACCAGCCTAGATTTTATGATTAAGATTGCAAATATAGTCTTATCCTTTCTCTTAAATCTTGCATATTGTACTTGTAATATCATGGTATATGGTATGGTATGGTATAACCATATTTTTATTTGTAACTTGCAAATGACCCAGCATATAAATTACTGTACTGTACAGTAATAAAAAAAACCTGTGCCATTATAACTGTGCAACTGTATCCTTGCAGAGGTTAATCATCCTCTAGTGGCAAAAAGGCATAATGCATTTTACTACCTTTTCCCAATATTCAAATTCAACAAGATAAAGGCAATTAAGTTGTGTATTTAAAATTTGCTTTTAATTCCTTCTAGTTTCTAGGCATCTAATTAACAGTATTAGAAGATATATGCTGTGTGTGAACCTGGATTGTTTCAGAAGAAAGTGTGAGCTTAAGAGTGCAAGAGATCATTATTTACTTAAGCCATCTAATGACCTGGTCCAATCACTAATTATATAGGCTATTGTTAGAAATCTATTAATTTGTCTATGCCCTTTTTCTCAAACAGTTTTTTTGAGGAGTAAGTACCTTTAAAAAATCTGATCTCCATTATTGTAACAGAAAGTTAATTTCTCAGCAGAGAAACAGACTGGAAAAAAATAGCCCACTTCTATAAATTGACAGCTTCAAACTAAAAAGACAGATTAAAGCTGAGAACAAGTGTAGATAGTAATAACAAAATCCCTTATTGTTTTAGGAATGATTAATTGGAGGCACATCTCCATTATTTTCTAGGGGCTTTATCCACATTTTCTAAAAAGTTAAGCAAAATCATTTCAATGCTACATATTCTGCAAATTATTATTTTTCCCTGAAGGCAAAAACATTTTCATTTTCTGAAAGACAAATTCATTCTGGCATATTTCTATTAGGCTCACAGAACTAATTATATATCTAAAGCATTGATAAGGTCAGTAAAGCCCATTTTACATTACTTATAAATGTATTTATAAATTAGGATAAAATATGAGTTTAAGTCACAGTACAGATTTATAAAAGGCTCCACATAAGATTAATGTTCATATTCAGCAACTTCTGAAGAAGATGGTCTCTTCTGAAGAAGTAACTGAAGTCATCTAAAATAAGGTTGCATCAGCACTGAAATCTTGAGACAAAATAAATAATTGGTGGACTGTAGGAAAATGAATCTAGTTTGGGAGAGTCTTGGGTAAAAATATGAATTATTACCCATGGGATATGGTTATGTAATCCAATTGCAAATGGTGTGATATATTAGAAAGTTTAAAAATTAATGCAAAGTTGGATTTATTTTTTTTTAAAATGACTGTTTTATAAATATGTGTTTATATTTTTTTTAATTAGCTGGCCTGGACCCTGATATATAGTCATGGGAAGAAGCAACAAACAAAAAATTGTAAATGAATAGTTTTTCCCCATTGTTGAGCTGAAGTGCTTACCACCAATCCTTAAGTTAGCCAAAAACTATACCAGCATGAAATTTGCTATCTGTTGTCAATCCCTATTCTATTTGTATTGTTCCAGTTCCAGTCATCTGAGTTCCCTCCAAGTTAATGGATGACAAAAACTAACAGATTTTTGTACACCTGGTACATGCCCTTGGATAGATTTGTTGAATAAGAGAAAAATTACTAAACAACCTGTGCCCTGTTGGATCATAATTTCAGACGTATTTCTTTACCTAAATAGAGAACAGAATGAACAAGGATGGGCCAAAACAATGGGAGCAGGAACAACTTCTGACTTCCTGCTGGCTTCCCTATTGAGTTTCTGGCAGGAAGCATTGGAAATCTCCCTCTCTCCCTTCCTCTATCTTTTCCAATAGGCAGGTAAGTGGCTGCAACCGAGTGCGGGAGTGAGGGATTGTGAGACTGACTGGGAAACAGTCACGGAGTATGAAATATGATCGCCTAATCACAGCAGCAGCCACCAGTAGCACTGAAGCAGCCACAACTTCTCCAAATGTCAATGCCTTGGGAGCCAAGGGTCCCAGATTTTCGAAACATTCCATTTGAAGTATGTTGGTTCAAAACCTGTTGCCCTATGATGCATCCTTCATCCAGCTAAAGATCATACTAACAAGAATTTTAGTAGTATACAGTAGTATATATTACTTTAACAGCTGCTAAGAATAAGCTAAGCATGATGTCTTTCAAGGACTGGGGACCTCTCATTAAGGGTTTGTGGAGATTTGGTTAGGTTCTTTTTAGGTTCATGTACAATGCCATAATCAATCACACTGATATTCTAATCTATTCAAATAATACTGGCATTCATGCAAGGCTAAGTTGTACTGGTCTCTATCACATGATAGTTCAGATGTAGCAAGATACTGTTCTTTTTCCTGGAAGACTGTATGAGATTAAACTTTAACTATGTCATTTAACTGTTTTTGTTGAAAATGATATCTGTCTCAGCTACTTATCAGAAATGACTTATTTTTATTTTTCTGTTGCTGTCATATGGAAAAGTTTACAATTGGTTGACAAATGCACATTATGAATTTGCTTTCTGTGTACCATTATAGGTAGTCCTCAGTTTATGACAATTGAGCCCTAAATTTATATTGCTATGTGAGACATTTGTTAAATGAGTTTTGCCCCATTTTAAGATCTTTCTTACCACA
Source organism: Crotalus tigris (assembly GCF_016545835.1). NCBI lineage: Eukaryota > Metazoa > Chordata > Lepidosauria > Squamata > Viperidae > Crotalus > Crotalus tigris. Next base: position 1,003,703 of record NW_024097221.1, read on the forward strand.
GTTGTTCAATCACTGCAGTGGTTAAGTTAATAGCATGGCTGAATGAATCTGGCTTTCCCATTGACTTTGCTTGTCAGAAGTTCTCAAAAGGTGATCATGTGTCTTTCGGACAATGCAATAGTCATAAATAGAGTCAGTTGCCAAATGTCTGAATTTTGATCATTTAACTATGGGGATGCTGCACGGTTATAAATGTGAAAAATGTTTTTTTTTAGCCAATGGATGCTAAAACTTCATATATAAATGGATTTTAAGATTAGATTTTAAGAATAGATTTTAATGTCTATTTTGTTGTTTCTTGAAAAATTATATAGTTTTCACTATACTTTTCCCTAGAGCTGAATAAGGTTTAATTTTAATTGTTCATGTTTGTTTTGGTTTAATGGATTTAATGATTTCAATGAATTTATTTATTACATAGAACATGTAAGCCATGTAACTTAATTGAAAAGCAGAAAATGTGATCATGGGCCCGAGCTGGGCCCACACATCAGACATGATCTTTTTGTTAGAGCAATGGCAGCATTTGATCTGGTGGTAGATTTAACTTCATCCACATTACGGTCAGATCATGCCCTTGAAACTCTCTTATGCCACCCCTCGGAGACCAGATCCATTCAAGTAGTCCGTCCTTGAGACTTATGAACTCAAATGGGTTCCAGAGAGAACTGGGGGATATCCCAGGGGTTTTGCTATATGGCCCTGTCAAAGCCATGGTAACCACCGGGAATCAAAATGTGGCTGGGGCTTTGGACGGGTTTGTGCCTCTGTGGCCTTTCTTGACCCATCACTCCCAATACTCTCTGTGGTTCACAGAGGAGTTATGGGATCTGAAGGTTAAGAGAAGCCTTGAGCGTCAATGGAAAAAAATGAGGGATGACTATGACAGGACATGGCTTAGGCACTATTAAGGCCTACCTCATGCCGATAAGAGTAGTGAAACAACATTATTTCTCCACCTTTATTGCACCTGTAGAGTGACTAGCAACTAGGAGACTTTTTGCACAACTTCATGTTGTGCACTAATTGCAGCCTTTCCTGGATCAGTATTCCCTATGCTCAATCACTCAAGCCCTGGTCATCTCAAGTATGAACTAGTGCAATGTGCTCTACATGGTGCTAACCTTATAGAGCATTTGGAAACTACAACTGGTGCATAGTGCCTTGATGCAGGCAGCCTTGGGGCCCTTAGAATGGCCCATATTACACCACATTACATCACTGTTCTGCACGGACTACTTCTGGATGCAGTTCAAAATGTTAGTTATTACCTATAAAGCCATGCATCTCATGGGTCCAGGCTACCTGAGAAACCGTGTCATCTCAACGGGATCTGCCCACCCAGCCATACCAGCAGAGGAGGCATCAGGAATTTTGGTTAGTGGGGTCCAGGACAAGAGCTTTCTCTGCTGTGGTTCCTGCCTTTTGCAACATCTTGCCCCGAGGTGAAATCTGTTCCTTTTCTCCTGACCTTAAGGGCCTGAAAACGTGTCCCTGACAGTTGTCTTGGAGCCCAATGGAGGAGTGCTTGCTGGAAGTGGTTGATGGACTAATAGTAGATCCTATCTCACCCTCTGCATGCTCCCTCCCTCCCCATCTTTTTACCATAATTTATAATTTTTAACTATAACACACACACACACACACACACACACACACACACACACACACACACATCTTTATAGTTTTATTTGCTTTTAACCTTGTAAGTTGCCCAGAGTCACCTTGTGGCGAGATGGGCAACAAATAAATTTAATTATCCCTAATATTTCCTGCACGTTTACTAAAGGTAAAAAAGTAGAAATCTCAGGTTTAAAGAATATGCAAATGAAAAACATAATGCTCAGCAAATTTAAGATGAAAGTATAAAATACTCCCCATGGTAAAAAAATACTGCAAAAAATGCAAAATCCCATACATTTAATCATTACTTTGTTAACAAGCACAGTAAAGGCTACATTAGGAATTTTTTGGGATAATTTCAGGATTCTATTGCCACAATGGCCACTGGAAAATTCATGAAAAGACATGAATAAAGAGCATCTTTTCACTCAAAGTACTCATCGATATTAGCAGATGGTAATAATCAGCCATTATGACTTATAGGCATTGATTGCATAATCTTTCTTACACGGAATCCAGGCTAGTAGCCTTCACAGGATCTTTGAAGGAATCCAGGTTAGTGGCCTTCACAGGAATCTTTTGGAAATGATCAAAAACCTATTTAAACATTTAGTTTCATTGAAGACCTGAGATTTTGAAATTTTGAAAGAAAAAACTTATCTCTTTATTAGAAAGCTTCCTCACAACACATACCTTAGTGCATTTTATTTACATATATTTTATTTCACATTTATTTATATTTATATTCAAGGTGACTAATGATGTTTTAAAATAAAGACAATATAAACTAATAGATTAAAAAGCATCATGGAGCGATATTAAATCATTTATAAATTGCAGGTTTAATGAAACATCTGTTATTAGGTATTTTCTGAGAGAGCAAGAGAAAGGGAGGGGGAGGGAGGGAGGGAGGGGGAGAGAGAGAGACAGAGAAGGCTGAAAGCAGCTCTTGAGGGTCTCTCTTCTATAACTTGGGAGCAATGCAGAGCTAGAACACCATTTCTTGCATTTCAGAGAAATGTGGGCTTATGATGGTGAAGGCATTGCTGAAAAGTCTGTCCTGCAGATATAGAATCAGCTGAGAAACAACTTAAATTGTGCTTGGTAACTGGTAAATTACTGGTGATCTTTTAATACAAACTTCATATGATTCCTGTACCTTCTCTCAAGTAGGATCTTAGCTGTTACAACATGTATCAATTACAACTTGCACACATTTTTCAAAAGTAGCTCTACAACACAGGTCGGCAACCTGCGGCTCCGGAGCCGCATGCGGCTCTTTGAGCCTCCCCCTGTGGCTCCCAGCCTCCTCTGCCTTTGCAGAGAGAGACAGAGACAGAGAGAGGCAATTGCGCTTCCCTGCTTCTCTCTCTGTCTCTCTCTGTCTCTGTCTCTCTCTCTCTCTCTCTCTGTGTGTGTGTGTGTGTGTGTTCTCTGAGGAGCTGCAAAGCTTTCTGGGCGGAGCTCCTCCCTTTGCTGCGTCTCTGAAGGAAGCAGGAAGGGCAGGAGAGAGCTAACTAGCCCAGCTAGGCTGACTCAGGAATTCTGGGAGTTGAAGTCCATGAGTCATAAAAGAGACGAGGCTGCCTACCCCGGAGGTTGTTGGACAACAGCTTGAAGCTTGCCAGGTGAGCAGCAGATAGGAGGGGGGGGGGAGAAAGAGAGAGAGAGAGACTGGGGGAAGAGGAGTGGCAGACCAAGGGCAGATAGAGAGGGGGGGAGAGAGAGACCCTTTTGACATCTAAAATGAAGATAACACTGCATATATCCTTTTTTTTACCTTTGTGTGTATGTAATTTTATTCTCTTAAAGCATTCTCTTGGTGATCATTGTTTTAATAGTATGGATATTCCCAAGAGTCATATTTTTACTTTTATTTTTAATGTGTATATGTGTGTGTGTGTCTCTCTGTGTGTGTGTGTGTATATATATACACATACACATACACACACACACATACACATACACACACCTATAATAAAGGTAAAAAAGGATATATGCAGTGTTATCTTCATTTTAGATATCAAAAGGGTTTTACGGCTCCCAGTGTTTTGTTTTTGGTGGGAAACAGGTCCAAGTGGCTCTTTGAGTGTTTTGGGTTGCCTACCCCTGCTCTACAATAAGCAGACTGCAGTGTTCAATGAAATAGTGAAAGAGAGAAGGAGGGAAAGAATGAAAGGAAGAAGAAAGCTATACCTCTCAGTATCATTCTTAGCCTCATAAACTATTTCTAGCTCTTCTTTGTTCCACCACATTTCCTTCATATGTTTGTTTTGCAATTTTATTTTCATTCATTCCCTCATTATGACCAAATGGCCTCACTGAATTTTGTTCATATTGGTCACTCACCTTTGGATTCAGTTGACATTGATCACACCCTCATTCTTGACCCCATCTCTTATTTTTTCTCCACCTATACTTCAGTAATCCATTCTCTACTGCACTGAATTTATTTTTATATTTTTCATGTGACATATTTATCTTATATTTATATTTATTTATATATATTTTAAAATAAAGAACTATTACAAAAAGAACAAATAAAAAGGAAAAAGGGGAAAGCAAATATGATTATAAAATACAATATATGAGCTCAATTTTTAAATCCAACATTAAACATTGATCACGGGATAATATCTTATCTTAGAATAATTGAAAACACATTTTAATGCTGATATTCATTCAGAATGTTTACTATCAATATTGCATGGCTTAAAATTTCATTGATTTACATCTATAATATACCTTCTACTAAGGTACACACATTTATCTAATTACTCTAATTTACACCATTTATGCATAACTTGTCATAAATGTTTTCCCCATCAAACATAGCTATCTGGGTCTTCAATGTGTAAATTTTCAACGCCATACTCTTTGTTGCATCATACAATCTAGCTAACAATTGATGCAAGTTAGTTTTTAGCCAAAAATTTGGCATCATCTGTATACAAAGTTACAGAACATGCATGTTCGTATCCACACTGACACATCTGTGTCACAAGCATTCCTTTTACATTTACCTATAAACAACTAAAAAAAATCACACAACCTTGTTTTATTACTTGATCAGTGATGAATAATTTGCTAAATATTTCATTTTTTTCTCCCACATGCTTTATTTCTATGACTCTGAATGTATTCAGCAACCAAATTTGAACTCTGTATTAGCACAAATAGTAATTCAAGTGTATTCACTTTATGATACATTTGTCTAAATTAATAAACATTTTTTCACATTCATACATTATTTAATGAGCTGGTTGACACAATAGTTTCATGAATTCATGGGAATTGATCCAACAGCAAATACACAATACTTGGGAATCCTTGGTGCTCTCTGAGCTTTCTTCTTCTCTGAGCAAACCCCACTCTCTTCTAGTGCTGAAGATGTTATCTATCAGGTAATGAAATGTCTCCAAGCAAACAACCAAACTCAGAGAACACCAAGGACCCCTTAGTTCCACCCAGTATTCTCTTCTATTGATAACACAGTACTTTCTTGTGAATTCCTCCCCTTTTATTATTAAGTTACTAATTTCATTTTCAAGCATGTAAAGTAATTATGGTAGTATTTAATTATAGCAGCTAAAAGAGCTGAATTCTTCCCCCCCCCTCCCTTCTGCCCTTCTGATAAGCACTAATGACACGGCAATAAAACAATGAACCAATTTATTTATTTGCATCTGTCTAAACATAAAGTTAACTCACTTTCTCTTCTGGAGGTATGTGCAGCTTATAGTCTCAAAGTGTGCACATCTATATCGGGATTCTGGCCCACCCTCACTCCCTTTGCAGTTAAATAATTACATGGCTGCTAGTCGTCTCTTGGCAGGACATGCGTTTTCCTCTTTTCAGCCTCTCTCTTCAGTTTCTACAAAAACTGTGTTGGGATGTACTGTTTTATATCCAGCTGCATTTTCCTTTCTTTTCTGTGTATTATAGCAATAAAAATAAATAATAAAAAATTATGCCTGTGGCAACTTGTAATTATTTCATACTATTCTAAGCAGCTTCCATACCACAGGCCTAAAACTTATTAGAATTACTATAATAATAGAATGTTGCAAGCCTGAACGTGCTTCCTTCTTCCCTCTTTTATCTTGATGTGAATTAGGGGATGCCTGTTTTATACTATTTCATAAATATCTACCTTAATATGGGTTTAAACCACGTTTACTGTGAATTGCCTTTGTAGGGGGCCTTCCCTGTCTGTCATGGCCATCCTCTAAATTCACTATAGTACAGTACTTCAGGAGCATACTGTTATGTGCTCCTGGGGACTTTCCTTCGCAGCCAGTGGCAAACCTGCCTGACCAATAACCAGCCACGACACAGTGAAGACCGTTTGTTTCATTTATTGCAATAAGCGGGGAGAAGCTATCAAAGCTTGGTTCTCTCCAAAGTTCAACATTCCAAATCAACATCTTTATACATTCCCTACACTGGCTGCCCATCCCTCCTCGTTCCTCATTGGCTGAGGTACTATAAGTTTACATTCTCTCCCACAGCCTTCTACATATTTCCTGCTACCCTACCCAAACATACTAAATCATACATTGCATGTGTATTTAAATGAGCAGACAATGTATGCAAGGTATGTCAGACGATATTCAATAGTCTATTGAACATGCTCTTTTAGCTTGTTTTTTTGTTCCTGGTTATTTTATGGATCCTTAGAAAGATAGGTTCTTTTCAGTTTGTTCTAGTTTTCCTGTTATTCAGTACATTTTAGTTTTGTCTTTCCTGTTTTTCAATTTGTTTTATTTTACTTTTAAGCTAGCTATTTCCTCTTGCAGCTACTTCCTCTTACAGCTAATTCCTCTTACAATTTTAAATTTTGAAGATCTTTCATTTACTCCTATCAATACCATGGCTGATTATATTAAAAACATTAGAGATCTACCAGTACAAAGAGAACTGAATGCCCGTCATACAAGGCCCAGAGAAGTTCATCCACAAGAGGTCACTGCTGTCTCTTTCCCAGAAGTTTTGCTACTCAAGGTCCAACCATCTTCTCCAAGATCTTCCTTAAAACTGCAAAGTTGGAAACTGAGGGCAAGATGTGGGGTCAAAAAAATCACCTTTTTAAAGAGAATGATTCTCTGCTTTTAGGCAGCAGGACAATTTTTTCCCTTCAAGAACACACTTAACCACCTCAAAATCCACTCCTTCATCTCTACCTTAATTACTCAAAGAAGCCAAGGAAGGACAGGGATCAAGTCCCCAGGTAACAGAGAACTCAAAACATTAATATCAGGGGTCTTCAAATTGGGCCCTTTTATGACTTGTAGACTTCAACTCCCAGAATTACTCAGCTATGCATGCTGGCTGAGGAATTCTGGGAGTTGAAGTCCACAAGTCATATAAGGGCCAAGTTTGAAGACCCCTGCTCTATATCCTTAGAGACAAGAAGATGGGAAGTTTTTAGAATTAAAATGAATTCAAACTAGAAATAAGGATAAGATGTATTAGTATTCCTTTTGTATTCTGCAAAGTCTGCCATGAGACCTATACTGCTGCAATATCTGATGCTGAAAAACAGACCTATAATAGGGAGATATAACATGCATTGAACTGTAGCCGTTGACTATCTGTTCTCATAAAATAAGTTGCCTCACAAGAATGTGGTTAAAGCCCAAGTCATTTTATGTTGCAATGCTGTTATATTTTGACATTTTAAAAAAGGTACTGAAATCAAATGCTATCAAGCCCTTCCCCATCCCCACTAATTAAATGTAATATAAAAAGAATCTACTGTATTGAAGCTTGTGCTTTGGAGAATGCCTTGGGATTCTTGGAAATTAAGTCTCACAGAAGTTTATTTATGGAGCAACTGTAAGCAATTGTTTGTTGTTTATGAGTGATGTCTCTATTTGCTACTTTTTATTAAATTTTATTCCTATCTACATCAGGCATGTCAAACTCGCGACATCACGTGACATTGCGTGATGTATCACAACGCATCCAGGCCCCGGGCTGGCAGTTTGACATGCCTGATCTACACATTCCTCCTTGCCTTATCTTTATAGTCAGCATGACTCTTTCAACTTCAGTACACAACCATTGCACAGACGTGGGCCATATACTTTTGTTAAAAGTTATTACACATTATATCCTTATATCCTTGCAACAGGCTCAGATTTCAAGTAATTAATTCTTGAAGACACTTGCTATCAGGGTTTTAACACCGAAGAGATTTTAAAGCTGATTCAGGCCTGGAAAAATAAACCACTTAAGAGTTTTTCCACTAATGTAACAAAATTGTTTATGTCCCCAAAGCTATCATTTTAAGGAGTGGATGGATTCAGTTACTATGGTGATGAGTGAACCATTGGGAAACCTGAACAACAAGTTAGGGATAATTTGTGATAGAGAAAATCTATGTATACCTTTGCTTAGGACTTGAAAATGATTATGCTGGCACATAATCATCTTCACTGACACAGGAACAAATAAAAATAAAACGATTACCCCAAACTCATCATTTTGAACCATACTTTCTCACAATAATTTAAAATTCAGACTTCATCCTTTTCTGAAATAAGCATACCTATGCCCAAATTATCTATCACTTTGAATAAATAATGTGTGTTATATTTTTATGCTACCAACTATCAACGTCAAAGCAATGATCTTTATTTTTTTTTTGGTCTCAAGTCCTTCTACAAGAACCACAGAAAGTTTACTAAGATTTCAAAGCCTGGGAATTACTACGAAGAAAAAAAAACTTGCCCTGACCTCAAACTCAGCCTCGTTCCTGTTCCTCCACCGCCAGGAGTTAACCAAGGAAAGCAGGCTCATTCTGCCTAACGAACTTTAGATATTTGATATTAAGATTTCTCAAGTCCAGGGAATAATGAAACTTCCGAGCTCTCCTATTACCAAGGCAGCCAGCCAGCCAACCACCCCTCTCACCACAACCGAGTCACAGGTTCCCCAGCGAAAATAGCAATTTCGGCTTGGCTCAGAACAGTCCCACCTCCCGGAATCTTGGACGCCGCCTTAAGCCGTTCCTCTTAACCACGGCGCTGAAGGTCTAGCTGGCCTCGGCGCCTGAAAAATCTGCGCCCTAAGACTGAGGCTCTTACGAAGGCACGCTCAGAAGCTTGCACGAGGCTAATTTGATGAAGCGCCCCCTGCGATTCCGGCATTCGCTATCGCCAGCTCTATCAAATGAGGACCTCCACTGCTCGCGCCCTGCCGGTCCCGCGCGCGCGCCCTCGCGGCCTTCTCTTGGTCTTTTCCTTTCCCCCCCATAACTCGGTGCAGAGGGAGCGGTACAAGTGACCGGACGGAGGCCGCCGTTCCCCTGCGTAGAGTTCACCGAGTCTTTTCCTGGTGTCTTCCCAGCTTCCATTTCTTAACACTCGCACGCGGGCGCGCGCATCTCTCAAGGTGAGGGGGAAGAAGTAAAGAAGAGCGGTTCTGGGAAGACCGTTGATCGCGGCGGCGGCGGGGGGGGGGGAGATTGAAGCGTGGGATGTCCGCGCGTTGCCAATCACGTGGGTGCCGAGCACGCGCCTGTGCTGTTGCGGTCGGACCTTTGAGGATCGATCAGGTTGCCTAGGATCGTTGGGCGCGCGCTGACAGGTGCGGTCTGGGTCGGAACTGGGCGCGCGCGCGGGGAGAGAGGATGCAGGCGGGGGGGACGGGAAAAAAAGGAGGTATTGGAAGACTGAAAGGCGTTCCGGTGGGACGCGTTCTCCGTCTCCCCCCCCCCCCCGCAGTCTGTCCCCTCTGCCGTCCCGTCGGCTCGTCTGCGCGGCTTCCTTTTTCTCGCTTCCTCCCTCCCTCTTTCCCTCCCTCCCTCCCTCCGTCCGAATCCCGTAACGCGTTGTTCTCTTCTCAGTAAGCGATGCCCTCGGCCACCAGCAGCGCGATGGCGAGCAGCGGCAGTAAAGCGGGCAACGAGGCAACGGTAGCGGCGGCTTCTCAGGCAGCGGTTTCGGGTGGCACTACGAGTTCGGTGCAGACAGAGGCCATGAAGCAGATTTTGGGTGTCATCGATAAGAAGCTGCGCAATTTGGAGAAGAAAAAGGTACGGAGGCAGGGTATCTCTCGCCCCCTGCCTCTCTCCCCCTCCCTCTCCTCCTCCCTCTTTCCCGGGAGTTGCGAGGGTGGGAATTAGGGTTGATTGGACCGAGTGGCGGCAGCTGAGGTGATTCTTCGAACACTTTCCCTTTCCTTGCGCTTCCCCGCCTGCTCTTTTGTTTCTAGGCGGAGGGGCGGAGAGGCGGCTTTTCGTCAGATCTGAACGCGTTTTCCTTGTCCCTTGGCCTCCAGGGCTGCCTTTCTTCCCGTCGCCCTCCCTTCCCGCTTCCACCCAGCTACCCGGAGACTTGAGCTCTCACCCTTTTTGATTCGTGCTCTTCCCCTCTCTCTTCTTGCACATGGAGCCGGCCCGGACCCAACATGGCGGCGGCGAGAGGCAGCGAGGCTTCCCGGGGAGGGAGCTTCATTGTGTGAAAAAGGCTGCTGCACAAAGGCCCGGCTGTTTGTTTGCTTGCCCGCCCGAGTCGCGCAGCCCTCGCTGTCCGTGTGGGTGCACGCGCGCGCCCGTTCCTTTTCCCCCATTTTAGTTAATCCTTCCTCCGTGTGGAGAAGCGGACGTGGGGTGAAAACATGATCTCTCTCTCTCGGTCCAAGGAAGATTTGCGGGGGGGGGGGAACGGTCCTGTAAAAGGAAGTGTTGAAACTTTCGGCACTTTATTAAACGGTTTTTTTTAAAGTTTAGTTATCGCCGAACAGCGGTGGGCCACATCTAGACTTATTGAAAAGAACCGAGGTGGTATCTTAAAAGAACAGCGATGTATATTACCTTCGGAACGCTTAGGTTTAGCGGTGTGACATGCCCTGCGTTCTTTGTCAACATTAAGGCCCTACCAATACTAGGCGATGAGATTTGCTCTTAATCAGTATTTATTAGAGCAAACTTTTTATAATAACTCATGCTCGCTTTATGGATCTTTGGTTTCAATTTGACATTGATATTCTTACAAGAACTGGTAATAGTGAAAAGGTGTTCTCATTGTACATCCCAACTTGCCACAGTCCTGATGTAATGTACTACATCGATTATCCCCCCAGTCTCTATGGACATTACTCTGAAGGAGATGGGGACAAGGTCAGTATATCTAAAGAGAAGGAAATCCTCTCTTGATTCTCTTTTTATTCCAAAGAATAAAGAACAGGGAATGAAGTGGTACTGACAATTGTGAGAGGAGAGGAAAGAGCAAAATTCAACTTCCACAGTTTCCGCTGGTTGAAATACTTTGACCACAGTTTCTGCTGGTTGAAATACTTTGATGGGAACTCTTCGCTAATTGCTTCTACCTCTATATAAAAAAACAACAGTCTGTGGAAATGTGCATTAAATTGTTAGTGATCACAATCAAAAGAACAGTGTACAACTAGTTTACCAGGTGTTTGCCAGGTGTTTCTAAAATGATAGGAAATGTGAAAAGATAGCTGTGATGGAAGAGAAGCAGCGGGGTACTTCTTAGCTTGCTGTATTATGGGGAGCATAATGAATCAACTTTAAACATTCAACTCATTGAAAAATTAAATACTTGTTTGAGCAAGGCTTCCTTTTATCTAAATTGCATGGGAACACATTATTAAATAACCCTTAGATTTTTATATTAAATGTTGCCTGTAAGTCCAGTAAATGTGAAAATGTTTAATTCACTGAAGTAATTCACTAATTTTTTGAATTAGTGAGTAAGATATCCATATGTTAGGAAGTTATTTAGACTCAGTTTATGCAGGTCCTCAATTTTCTAAAACTCCCTTTTCTAATCTTTGTATCAATTCTGCCTCTTCCAAAGATCATAGCTTTGGTGCTGTTTTTTCCTACTTTTGCAATAATATTAAAGTTTAGTACACTATGGAGGACTGCTGCTGTACTTTAATCTTAATAAATTTATCAGGGTTGTACATGGCTTTGAATTCATTTCAATAACATTGCTTTGAAGCACATATGTGGCCCATGTTAATGACTCATTGAAGCATTCCTTGGATCACATAGCTACTTTAGTTGTACCTAATGTTGCTTTTATGTTGAGGTGTCCTTTTCAGAATCAAGCCCAAAGTGTTATAAAATCCTAATGCTTCTCTACTTGATTTAATAAATTTAGTTTGTGATTTAGCATTTGTAAAGGAAATTTTGTTGCAATATATAAAATATATATTATAACTGCTAGGGTATTAAAATTTTAGATTGCAATATTCTGGTTGATACCATAGTTACTTAAACCATTTGTAAAAATACTGCTGATTTTGAAATTAAGGTATCTGTGCTTGTTATGCTTAATACTGAATGAAAGATTTTTAAGCATTCCAGCAAAGATAAAAGCACAGGTTTATATGTAATGTTAAATTATACTAAGACAAACATGGCATCTAATCTGTGTGGTGATCCAGATTTTGCTTCTATTTTTGATTAATCATAATTTACTGGGTCATTTGAACCAAGGCAGATTTCAAAATCACATTTGTAATAAAAATAAGCCAAATTCAAACCATATTTTATATCTCGTATGTTCTCATAACAATAGTAGTGAAGCAGGAATTTGCAGTCCACAAATGGTTTTGTTTGAGGAATGGAGTCTACCAAGAGCATGGCAAGTTATAAAAACTTTGTTCTTACGATGCTAAGTATAATTGTGTAAGCTTCTGGTGTCCTTCAGATTCTATCTTTGAACATAATATGTTAGTAATCCAGAACATATTGAATAGCCTTCTCTAGGGCTTCAAAAAGGCTGGAATGTCATCCAGGTGGGGGATTTTGCAAATTATATTACCATGTTAATGAAGGTTTAACTAAAATGTGTCAACTTGCCTGTATTCAGCTTAAACTGTGGCTCACTTACATTTGGGCAGAACCAAAGGGATCTGACATTGCTATATGTAGTCATAATATTAGAATTTTTAATCTCCACAATAATCCATTTTCAAGAATATCCTGTCTCAGCATACACTATGATGTAGTGATAAAATCTTATGAGTCCTGAAATGATACCTAAAATAATTTTTAAAAAGTTTTAAATGGTAAGACCACACGACTACACTCATAATGTCATTAAATAGATTGTGCATTAACTTTGATCTGGAAATGCCAGTGATGAAACTGAACAAAAGATAGATTTGTTCTATCAGTTTCTGTTCAATAACTTCCTCAAATTAAACTTGCCAGCAATGCAGCAGAATTTTTCTGTAGAGGTCTGTTAAAAAAACCTAGGAATACATTTCTGCATGTATGTTGAGATCTCTGGATGGGGTATCCCCAGTATATCTGTGTTTAGAGGTAAATTTGCATAGATTAAAAAATTGAATCTATTTGACCCCAAAGTAAAATGTCCTTATAAAATCTAATTGTTGAGATTTTAGTTCTGAGCTTCTGGTTTTTAAAAAGCACTGCATCTAGTACTCAGTGGCCCACAAAGTTCCCCTGTGTGGGTAACATTATATAACATGTGCAATAATAACCTTTTATCCCTGATTGATATTTGGTATATGTAAACCTAGGTAAGAAGTACTATTTTAAAGAAACAGAAAATAGTAAAGTTATAATCTTAGGTATTTTCTTGAAAATGAGATGATAAATACAAAACTTGGATAAAATAATTTTGCACATAATTTTCTTGTGCAATCAAATTAATACCTATAAAATTAATATTGCATTATAGTTATTCTTGCCTTAAAGCCATAGTTAATGTTTTTATTGGAAATGTTTATTCAAGTATATGCATTGCAGCCAGTTTACTTGGATAACTCTTCAGTATTCCTAGAGTTTTGTTAGGTAAATGCAAATTATCATGCAGAAATTAGTTAGCTTCTTTATATGTGATATAATATGGAAAGCCTTGGGAAATGATCTCCCTAAATTTGTGGGTCTTTCCTTATTAAAAATAGTGTGCTTTGTAACATAATTTTGTAGAATGAATCATATCTCAATCAAAAGACATTTCTACATATCTTAAGAAGAGTTGTTGAAGTGTGTGCGGCTGGGCAGGATTGTCTGAAATGTACAAATCATTCTTTCCAGTAATAGTCCAAATTTTCCCAATAATGGTTGGGAAATGTATGGTTCCCCAGTAGGTCACAGAGAACACAAGGAGACTATAAACTATCTGCAGGCCACTCTTGTCATTTTAGCATAAATAAGGAAAATTTTGAACAAGAATAGCATTCATGGAAAGATACCAAAAATAAAACCTTTGTGCTCAGGAAAGCTCTTTGCTACCCATCTCAGATTCACCAAGGACCGCCTGGATAATTCAGTAGACTACTGAATAAGACTACTGATAAAGGTTGATCTTTTTGGTAGTTAAAAAGAAGCAATTTATTCACTGAAAGAAAGAAATTAATTCCATTATGAAACATGGTGACATGGAATATCATGACTGGACAACTTGCAGTCATTAAGGCAATAATGGATTCTGGATTACATCAAATTCTACAGAAAAAAGGCTTAGTCTCTGTCTGTGAGCTAAAGCTTAAACAACATGCATAATGCAACATGAAAAAAGCCCTAAGCACACAAGTAAATCTACAACATAAGTGCTGGAGTAAAACAAGCATTTTGGGAAGCTTAAGTCAAAGCCATGGCCCAGGTGAAATATGCCATGATCTGAAGTGAGCAATTTATATGAAAAACAGTCCTAACATAGCAGGAAGTTGAAGCCATTTTGTACAGGGGACATGAGCCAAAATACCTACAGGAAATGCGAAGTGATTACTGTTAAAAGAAGGTCCTCAATTATTAAATCTAAAGTTTCATGTACTGTACTTCACATTCAGTTAATATTTGCTCAGTAGGTTTAGTGAAGACAGGTCACAGTGCATTGCTTGGGTGGTGTTTGTTCAACCCTAATCTGTTTTTTTTTAATAGAACTTGGATGAAGTTCAAATCATACTATAGGCTACAGTTCTGCATTATTATAGGGTAGGGAGAAGAGGAAGAAATGTTTGTTTCTCAGTAGCAGTGCTAACTAGAGATCTAGATGGCATTCTCCTAAACTTCAGAAAAGCTATCAAAATCTTGTTCAGAAGGATATTTGGAGACTGAGACACAGTCTTTGGGTTCTTAAAACTATTAGTTTTAATAACAATGTTAGCTTTGTAGTTAATTTTTTTCTGTCTTTTTCATACTATATTTTATGGATTTGTATTTTGTTGTTTTCTGATTTTAATTATATACCAACATGTGTCCTTATGGTATGAAAGTATAAAGTAGAAAAAATTAATAAAATACCTCTTTTCAGTTGCAGTCATTGCAATCTATTAAACATGGGTTGGGAAATATATTTACTCTAATAAGTCTTAAGGAACAATTATTTCAAGAGGGGTACAAAAGTTTCCACATTTGAAATGTTTGAATACTCAAAATACTCTTGTATGGGACATAACAACGGTTTTCAATTTAAAACAACCTGTTCTGATGTGTCAGGAAACAATGTCATTCAAACTTTACTGGTGCTCTGATTTTTAATGATACAAAACAACATGGGAACATTGTCAGTTTAGATCAGGGGTGTCAAACTGCGGCCTGTGGGCCGGAGGCATCATGAGGAAACCGTGCTCACCCATTGCCGGCAATGGGGAAAAAGTTCCGATACGTCGTGCAACGTCACGTGATGTTGCGAGTTTGACAATTCCTACATTTTGGGGGTGGGTGGGACATAATTTGAAGGCTTTTAACTTTCTGAAATTAAATTCTGTGAAAAATTAATTGCTGTTACATTTATCTAAATGCATACAATTATATAAATTAGTAAACATAGAAATGATAGAAAATAAGTTTTGAAGTAATTATGGATGACAGAATATTCATATATTTTATCCAATAGTTGACCTTGGGCCAGTCAATCTCTCTCAACCCAATTCACTTTACAGGGTTGTTGTGGAGAAAATAGAACGAAGAAGGTGTGTTGGATATATTTGCCAATATGTTTGAATTATTTGCATAAATATTAAAGGCAGGATTAAAAAAACTAAAAGGTTTGTTGTAGCTTTAAAATATTCTACCATTATAAAATTATTTAAGTAGCAATTAACAATAAAATACAAAATAATATAAAGGTATTGTATATTCCGGCATATAAGGCGACCCGGTGTATAAGACGACCCCCGTCTCGGCGCCGAGTTGCATGCCTAGAAAGTTGTCTTATACGCCGGAAACTACCGTTATTTCCGGCGTATAAGACGACTCGGCATATAAGACGACCCCCGACTTTGATGCCAATTTTAAAGCTTGCGAAAGTCGTCTTATATGCCAGAAAGTACGGTAGTCCTTGATTTATAATCGTAATGAAGCCTGCCCATGATTGTCATAAGTCTTGATAAAATAGGTTGGTTGTGTGATTTTTGCAATTTTATGACATTCTTTTCAATAGTTGTTAAGCAAATATCTGCTTGTTAATATTTGCTCATACTTGCTATGTGTGCAATTTTGCTGTAAATTGGAAGTAATTGATGGTTTTTAGCAAAACTGTCATAATATGTGATCATGTGAACATAGGACATTACAAGCGGTAGTAAATATGGCCCAGCTGCCTAGCTCCTGAAGTTTGATTGTGTGACAAGGGGATGGGGTAATTGTCAAAACTTCATAATCTCACATAGGTCCATCATAAATTTGAATACTCGCTAAGCGACTATCTGTAGGTCAAGAACTGGCAATTGTGTTGAATGCTGGATGCATGTAGGCTAGTTAAGCAGATGTGTTGCTATCTGTTACTTCAGTTTTATGATGCGAGAGCAACAGTTTGTTTTAAATAATGGAAGGAGAAAATATATTGGTGCTGTACAGTGAAACATTTGCCGCAATCTAGTGTTATAATGTATCAGATTACAGTATTGCTTAGGTCAACAAATAAGAAAAAGTAACCTACAGTGTGCTAATTCTAATTAGCCTGTGAAAAATTCTTGAGAATACACTTGTGCAGAAAGAATGAAAATCCTCTTAAGGTTCGCAAAATTTTCTTTTTTTCCTTTTTAATTTTTTTTATTAAGTTTGTCAAAGGATACAGTGCAAAAAAAGGGGTTAGGGGAAAAAAAGGTTAAAGAAAAAACAAAATCAGGACTACAAAAAGAAAGAAAAAGTGAAAAGGGGGAAAAGAGTAACTTTCAGCTTTCTTCCATACAGATACAGATATAAAATAGGTTAACCTCTTACTCTAAAATCAACAATAATACACAGTAAACGGTTCTAATTATCAAGTCCCAAAATTAAAAATTCATTTCTTTTATGTTCTAGCAAGAAGTCCAACAGTAGTTTCAAAGTTGGACAAGGCCTATTATTTAATCACAGTATATCCTGGAGTTAATAAGTATTTGTTTAGTGGCTGTTCGAAGTTACAGTGGCATTAAAAAAAGTGGCTTATGATTTTTTCACCTTACAACCATTGCAGCATTCCAGTATTTATATGATCAAAATTTGGATACAAGTGGCATGTATTTATGACGATTGCAGTGTCCCAGGGTGGTGTAATCAACTTTTGTGATCTCTGACAAGCAAAGTCAGTGGGGAGGCCAGATTCACTTAGCAGTGGTGTTACTAACTTAACAGCTGCAATGAATCACCTAACAACCATGGCAAGAAAGATCATAAAATGGAGCTAAACTCATTTAAAACTGCCTTGCTTAGCAATTGAAATTTTGAGCTCAGTTGTGATAGTAAGTTGTGGACTTCCTATAGTCGGTTTTTCTTTTTTTGCTAGTTGATTAGCTTCACAATCCATTTTTCCGTTGTAGAAATTTATAAATCCTTCCCTCACTGTGCATACAGAAGTCTTGCTGCTGTTTTTCATAAAAGTTTTGGGTTTTTTTCAACCTGTTTATCAAACCAAAATGGAAAAGCTTTGATTTTAGTTATCAGGTATTATGTCACAGATATATCATTTTATAAATGTTCTGTTTCAAACTATAATTCAATGTAATTCAAATTATTATTCAAGGTACATTTCAGTCCTTTACTCCACATACTGTATTCTTCCATTGATCAAGATTATATACATATTTTTGCTCACTTGATCATACAGTCTTTGACATGCTCATCTTCAGTTCTCATTTTCAGTGAAAACTTATACATCTTATACATTCTTATACTTATACAAAATACTTATACATTCATCATTAGTACACAAATTCAACTCAAAGTCACTTTATTCATTTGCAAAATCAGAACTTTCATCCAGTTTAAATCTTTCTGTCACCTGAACATAAGCAAACCACTGACAAATATGGCCTTTAGTTTCCAATTATCCTGTTTTTAAGTTTAGGTTCTCCTTTGAAAAAAGTCAATAAATCAGCATAAGTCAACCAAGATTGTGTAGAATTCCTTTGACATGTACAGCATTCGAAACCTCTTACAAAAAGAAACTTATATAGCATCCGCATCCAGGATTATATTTTACTTGCAGGCCAAAAATATGTTAATATCGTAATGTATTGCAACCTGAAAAATCCTTCTGTAAGATGCCAGTATATCTGAAATTTAGCTAATGTCCATATAGTAAGGATTTGACAGAATCAGATTAGCTGATACCACTGTAACATGAAAAATTCTACACAAAGAATACTTCTTTCTTGGAGTTTGGCTTTAGTTGAAAAGATTGAGGAAGATGAATCTAAAAATTGGGCAGAAAAATCTTTGAGGAAATATAAATGAGACAACATCCCACATCTATTCATTCATTTATTCATTTTATATCTCACGTGATGGCTCATATTAATCTTTCCTCCTACCAAATTGTAATAAAAGAACAACTACAAGGTGTCAGACCAGCCTGCTGTCAACCTCCTGGCTCATCCCCCATTGTCAGTCTTCCAAGATAGACCAAACTTGGAAACAAAAGACACAAATTAATACTACTTTTATTACAAGTTTATGGTAACAGAATGTTGCAAGCTTAAATGCATTTCTTCCCTTATTTTCTTTATTTTCATAGAACTAGGGAGGGTCTTGTCTGATACATGGCTGCTCCGACTATTATCTTAATCATGGCTCTTCCTTCTTTTTTCAAGGTTATTCCTTCTTCCCTTTGGGTGAAGAGTCATGTCTTGTTACAAGTAGGAACTGCCTATCTCCCTCACAGAAGGATTTTGAGCATTGTACAAGTAAAATGTTAAAAACATAAAAACAAAATACAAAATTTAAAGTACCGTAGAGGCATGGATAGTTAAAACTGATACTAATAATTAATTATAAGGCAGGGGAAGGGCTGTTGTGCTCCTCTGTGAGTCCCAAGTGAGGTGACAGAGCCAACAGATATTTTCAAAAGGAAAAGAGAGTAAGGGACTGCCTTTTCTCTGGGGGGAGAATATTCCAAAGGATGGGGGGCAACAGCAGAGAACAACAGCTCTCTTCCTGGACCCTGCCAGGTGGAATGCTTTAATTGAACGGGTCCACAACATTCCTTCCCTACCTGACTGGGTGAGAGGAGCTAATGTGAAAGGTTAAAGGATCCGGGGTCCCCCAAATTTCAATTGGGGGTCTATTCCACAGGACTGAGGGAGCCACAGAAAAGGTGCACCTCTGAAATCCCATTGCAAATACCCATTTAAATAAATTAGCAGGATTCATTTTTACTGTTTTTCTTGTTTTTTCCTTTTTAGAGATTAAACAGTCCATATGTAATGGAAATAATGTAAATGCGTAGCAATGTTCACTTAAGAAAGGTAGGGTAATACTTGATTAATTTTGTCTTCTAAGTTTTTACATAATTTCTTGTGCTTTCTCCTTTTAAGTAGAAAGATATGGAAAACGACTCTTATTTTCTGATGTAAGACATTTTCATTTAATTCTGTTAAACTTGCTTACAATTTTTAATTGTAAAAGTTTTCTCTTATTTGCAGAGCAAACTTGATGATTATCAAGATCGAATGAACAGAGGAGAACGCCTTAACCAAGATCAGCTGGTAAATATTTTGATAATTTCTTGTAATTTTGTAAAATTTTTAAAAACTTTAGATCATATTCTCTCATTTTATTTTAGCTGCTGCAGTCTTGTGAAAAACAGGCCCTTACAATTGTGCTTCTCCATTATGTTCAGCATTATATACATGCTTTTCATTGTATTTCTGTTATTTGAAAGGCAAAAAAATGTTGCAAATTAAGGAGAAGAAACTGCATGATTGATTGTGTTCAAGAAGTAGGAATCTTAAAGGCTGTTCCTAATGTTATGACAAATGCCAGTGTGCATTTAAAAAAAACAGGTGAAAGACTAGTACTGCATCAGGATTCTGGATAACAAATGATGTTTGGCAATATAAAGATGGTCCAGTGCATCAGTTAAAAGGTTCCATCAATCACCTTTGATTGTTGGGGATTTATTTTTGGACACACTTCATCTATTTGAAGATTTAAGGAACCTGATAACTTTTGGGGGTTGGTGAAAGTGGAATAAATTTTGAATTCTGGACTGCTAGGAACTATTCCAGTTTAGAAATTGCTTTCCTTTCAAAACTTTCTATTTTGACAGTTTTCTGTAAAAAGTGTATCTGTTTTGCTATATTTATAGAAAATGAAATACTAACCAAACCTTAATAGAAACATATGTGAAACGCAGCTTCAAGTTTTTATGCTTTTTTAAAGAGACCAAATCAATTTTCTTTTCTGCCTTAGGATGCTGTGTCAAAGTACCAGGAAGTCAGTAATAATCTGGAATTTGCCAAGGAACTGCAGAGGAGTTTCATGGCTCTAAGTCAAGATGTAAGTAAAGAGTAGACGGTTCAGAATAGATTAGGTGTGGAAAAATTAAGATGTATGTCAGTAAATGTTTATACGTATGTGTGTAATTTTATTAGGTGAGCTTTCTTGTGTTTATGAAATCTGAACACATCTTGTCCCAGATTCTTATGTATTATTAAATGTGCAAAATAGTTTTTGATGGATGTGCAGGTTTCTACTTCAGTTTGGAGTGGTTTGTTCCTAACTGATACTTGCATATTGTGTGTGTTCTTTTTTATGCATGGAAAAGGACATTATATTGATCTGCGTAGAAGAAAATAGGACTGTTTTAATCTTTTCAAGGGGAAAAGTCAGGGACATATATAGCAGAGAAGAAGAAAAGATTGTTGGTAGGATATTATGTGCTGTGGCATTGAAATGGTGTTTGTAGGGAAAGTATAGGAAAGCTTGGGAGTGGAGTTATGGTGAAGTATTTCATGCTGGGAGGAATGAAGGCATTGGGAAGATGAAGGTTAGGCAGGCTGTTGAAATATGCTTTGTTGGAAATTGTATAAGGAAGAGGGGTGCAATCCTTACTAAATTTACCCATTTGGATTTTGTTTCATTTTAAAGCTGGAATAACCAAACTTTCTGAATTTTGGTTTTATTAAGCTGTGTGGTCCCTAGAATCTCAGGAGCACAATTCTTGTCCTGGATTCAAAACAAAGCATTTATTTGGTTTAATGTTAAACATTTTCAAAAATAATTTTTGAATACTTCAGGCATGTTCTACATAGAAAATAACTATCTGTGAAACAATAATTTGATTTGAGCACCAAGAAAACAATGCTAAGTAAATTAGGAAATTGAGTATAAGGAAAAATTACTTCAGCCCTCAAATTCTGAAAGCATAAATATTTTTCTCTGTATAACTAATATTTATAGTGATAATCAGCATTGGCATATGATGAGAGGAGATAGTATTCGAAAAGCATAATGAACATGAACAAAGATTGACTTTTCACAATTTCTCACATGCCCAGTAACACAAAATCACACAGATGTAAACACCTATTATTTCAGGGTCTTTTTAATTTTAGATTTTGGGGAGAGTCAGGAATTTTTCATTTTATTAAAATGAGTAATCCCTGGTCCAGAGCACAAGTGATTGTACTACTTTGTGATTTTATTTAATCCAAGGACTTGTTTGTAGGAATTATGAAGAAAAGTCTTCTAAAGAGTTATTCCATGAACAAATGTACAGTGTAGTTAGTTACCTAAGAAATGATGATCTTTTGTGTGCATATGTTCAAGTAAGGGCAAAAACTTAACTAATGGGGATGCTTTAGTTTAGGTTATATGGCATTAAGATTTGTTGTTGATCTTTTTCAGTGTTTGACATTGAAATTTTAAAAAACTGATAATACACTAACTGTGGAAAGATCCCATTCCATATCTTTTCCTCCACCTAGCAATTCCTATTGTGCCTTGTTCAGTGATCTAATGATAGAGAGAAATTTCTCAGAAACTGAAGATAGCTGCAGGAGGACAAAGTACATTATGTGTAATTTCACAAATGCAATAGAAAATATAAAATCAAGAATTCTAATTTCATATATGATGTGTGATACTGAAATGTTTCATAAAAAAAGGAAGGTGAAAAAAGTTGCTGATGCGGGTGATGTAGTGGAGAAAACTGCTACCGTGTTTTCCTGAAAGTAAGACCTACCTCTATCTTGATTTTTGGAGGTGGGCCTAATATAAACCCTACTCCCAAAATAAGCCCTAGTTTGGAGGAAAGGTGCACACCTAAAAATCAATCTAAGGCGGGGTGGGGGGGTGGAACTGCCCCATGCGCTTACTGTTGCAGTCAGGCCTCCCACCAATTGGCACCTGCCTCAGCTCACTGACCCACTTCTTCGGCACCTCCTGGCCTGCATTTCACCATCAAAGGCCTTCTGGAAAGGCCTTTGCAGCCGAGAACTGAGCTACAGATTCAATCCGTAGCTTGGTTCCCGGCTGCAGATGCCTTTCCGGAGGGCCTTGGATGGTGAAATGCAGGCGAAGCTCAATTTTCAGTTGCAGAGGCATTTCCTTTGTCCACAGAAGAAGTGGGCCAGCTGGGCAGGGCTGTCGGTGTTGCTGCCATGAGGTGAGACTGTGGAAAAGACCCCCCCTGAAAATAAGACCCGGTGCCTCTTTTGAAAGCAAAAAAAAAAAAAAAGACCAGGTCTTATTTTCGGGGAAACACAATAGTATGGAGAAGACTAATCACAGTTAGTTATGTCTTAAAGAGAGGGATCTTGGTTGTCACTTTTAAAGATCTATATGACATTGAACCAATTTACTTATGAGATTTCCTATTCTCAGTGATTTCTGCCCATTCCTCTAAATATGGTAGAGTGGGCATGCTCAGACTCCCAGTGATGAAGAATTGTCACTGGGTGGATTTCAGGAAATAGGCCTTCTCTCCCCTGGGGCCTATCCTGTGGGACAGCCTCCTTCCCATTCCCCCACCCCAGATTTAGGCAATCCTGATCCTATTAGCTTTTCAGAAGATTGAAAATCTGGCTCTTCCCCCTAGCAGTGGGCCCAGGATATTAATGGATCTCTAGTATGAGTGTGATTTGATACATCGATTGAATTTTTAGGAATTCCTTGTTTAGAATGAGTGGTTACATATATTTGTTAAATAA
This sequence comes from Crotalus tigris, assembly GCF_016545835.1. Lineage (NCBI taxonomy): Eukaryota > Metazoa > Chordata > Lepidosauria > Squamata > Viperidae > Crotalus > Crotalus tigris. The sequence goes on from NW_024097221.1 coordinate 1,026,698, forward strand.
ACAAATCTAGTTAAATAGTATGGGGAGCAGGAAAATCTTATGAAGCTTTTAGCTATTCATTATCTCCTCAGAAACTTTTCAGGAAACACTGAAATATTTGAAATAATCAAGTATTGGGTTTCTCCCGTTAAAATGCTTAGAATGTTTAATAAGTAGAATCTGTTAAATTTGTTTACTACTTCAAACACTTGTTAAGCAAACACATTTTTTACCAGATTCAAAAAACAATAAAGAAGACAGCCCGACGGGAACAGCTAATGAGAGAAGAAGCTGAACAAAAACATTTAAAGACAGTACTTGAATTGCAGTATATTTTGGACAAATTGGGTGATGATGAAGTGCGCAGTGACCTAAAACAAGGAACAAATGGGGTATCTATATTAACAGAAGCAGAACTATCCACACTTGACGAGTTTTACAAGCTGGTTGAACCTGAACGTGATATGAACATAAGGTATATGATTGAGTATAAAGCCAAAATAATTCAGAATAGTAATTGTGATCTAATTACTTTTTTTGCAACATGAAACTTTTGAGGTAACATTACATTTCTGTTAATTTCTTTGTTGAAGGTTGAATGAACAATATGAACAGGCATCCATTCATTTGTGGGATCTATTGGAAGGGAAGGAAAAACCTGTATGCGGGACAACATGCAAGTATTTTTATTCTTATGATTTTTAAATGATAACATTTAGAATATTTAGAATATTTAGGTTGATTCTTTATAATTTATAGTACCTGTGGTTTTATGGTAATACCAAAAAAGGAGACATAACACTGCAAATTCTCATACAATACCCTTAATTTTATATTCTAGCAAAACAGTGCTTAGGATCACCCAAAAGAAAAAGAGATGCCAGATGTTCAAGCTGCTTTAGAAAAGGCCAAGGAGCTTGAGACATTGTTGCTGATGCATGGTGGATAACTGAGAAAACCAAAGAATATCAAAAAGAAGCCATTGTATGCTTTTTTTGATTATATAAAGTCTTCTGTTTGTGTTAATCACATCAAGCTCTGGAATGTGGTCAGAAGAATAGGAATCCCAAGACATGCTATTGCCCTCATGATAAACTTATACATAGGTCAGAAAGCCATTGTATAGACAGAATATGGTGAAACAAACTGGCTCCAGGATGGCAACTGTGCATGACAAAGCTTTGCTTTGCCCTTATTTATTCAATATATATGTCAAATAAATTTTAACGGCAACTGGATTGGAAGAATATGAGCATGATTTAAAAACTGGAGGAAGAAACATCAACAACTTGTTTTATGCTGATGACAACATGGTGATAGCTAAAATTGCAAAGGATATATGAGCTCTAGTAATAAAGGTCAAGGAGCACAGTGAAAAAAATGGGACTAAAATTAAATACAAAGTCCAAACTAATGACAGGTAGAACAACCAACCTTAGAATTTATAGTAAAGATATTGAAATGGTGGATAGCCTTTTAAGATTAACCATCAACAGTATAGAAACAAGTAGTCAGGAAGTACAGATTAATACTTGGTAGAACAAAAAAGTCTTGGATAAGATATTAAAATGTTTTGATGTTTCTGTATCTACAAAGAATCATGCAAGCCACGGTATTCACTGGGATTGTCTATGGAAGAAACAAAAGTTGAAATTTGAAGAAACATGATAGGAAGTATACTCACACTTTTGAGCTTTGGTGCTGGAGAAGGCTTCTGAGAATACCATGGGCAGCCAAGAAATAAAAGGGCCATCAAACTACCGTATTTTCCGGCGTATAAGATGACTTTCTAAACCCTGAAAATCTTCTCAAAAGTCGGGGGTCGTCTTATACGCCCAATCATCTTATACGCCGGAAAAATATTACTCAAGTTTTCTCTTCCCCCCCTCTCTCGCTCAAAAAGAGTCCTAGGGTTATTATTATTAAAACCAGTTGATCAACTAAAGATATCTCTTTCCAGCCTCTATACTGGGAGTACGATTATCTGGCTGTCGTGACGGTAAGATTTCCTGGAGGTTTATTCCCCATTCTATAATGCTGCATTGCATATCGCCTCCTTCTCTCTTCTTCCCTCTCCGCCATCCCAATTCCTTGCCCGCCCCTCCAGAACTGCAGATTGGTTGTGGCCGTCCCGTGATTAATTCATTCAAAGGAAGTAGAAAGGGATGGCTCATGTAATGGGGAAGGGGGGGGAAAAGAGTTGTAGGTGTTTTTTTTTATATAATGAAAACAAACCTAAGCATCTGCGTCCATTCGAGGCACTTCTCAGCGCTTATTCATCCGGGGCCTTTTCGGTGTTTACCTCTCACTCCCGGTGGGAGTAGCTTGGGGGAAGCGGAGCTTGAAAGGAGGCGGGGCCGTAGGAGATGCTCATGGGGGATGCAATGGCGGCTCATGCTGAGTGTGTGACCGGTGGCTGTGGAGGTGGGCAGGCAGGCGGCGGCAGCGCAAGGCGTTCCCTCTTTCCTCGCGCCCCACACGGTAGGGAGAAAGGAGGAGGAGGCTATGGGTCTGGAAGGGGAGGGGTGTCAGCTAAATTCATCTCGGATTTACGAAGCAGGAATGGAGGGGGGACAGAAAACAGCTACACGGTCCTTTCGCCCGTCGACTTCCACCGAGCTTATGCCAGCGGTTTCCCCCGCCTAAATAAACTTGCATGGTGCATTTGTGGTGTTATTTATGACAGATCCTGGTTGGTCAATCTGGCTCCTGTCAATAAGTACTGTAGTGCACTGAGTTTTAATAACAAATTAAAAGGAAAGCATTTACTTCCCCCCCCCCATTACCTGAAAAGGGGACAACTTACCACATTTTCAAAGGGCGAATGCCTTTCTTACTTGGTTTATTAACTGCTTCCTTTCCTTCTTCCCTAAACATTCTGGCTGTCGCCAATTTCATTCTTGGTAGTGTTGCTTTAAAAAACTGCTGAGAAGTCCTTTTGTAGGCAGGGCAATTTCCATCAAGGTGTGTGTGCAATTGACAAGGCAGAGCCCCGAAGTTTCCCGGCTTACAAACATGCAGGCTTTCTGCTCGCTCGGCTCGGGGAGGCTGTGGAGGATTCGGGGGGTGGAAGACCGAGAGGAGGAGATCCCTATGTGCAGCCTACTTGCTCCAAGCCGGAGCTCGCTACCGGGGGGGGGGGCAACGGAAGGGACCCAGGGAGTCGCATGCATGCCTACATACGCACGCACACACCCTGAGCTACTCATTTGGAATTACAGGTGGCCAATGAGAACTCAGAAAACTTCGCTTCCTTTCCTCCCTCCCTTTCCCCTTCAGCGAAAGGGTATATTGGCTTGTCCATTTTTTCCCAGGGCTTATAAGATGACAGGAAGGGCTGGGCAGGCAGAGAGAGCTGACCCACCCAATCCAGGCAGGCTTTGTATACAACAACCAGCCAATCACTGGTAAGTTGTACACTGGGTACATACAGTATAGCACCAGTATTTGTACCAGTTCATACAGTACAGCACCAGTACATACAGTACAGTATTCAAATGTCCAACAGTCAAGACCCCACCACCAGCAAGAAGAAAGAAATATGAAGCCAGTTTCAAACTTAAAGTTGTAAACTTTGCCATGGAACATAACTGTGCTGCTGCAAGACAATATGGAGTAACAGATGGTTCGGGACTGGAAAGCAAATGAAAAAGCATTAAACAGTATGCCAAGGGGTAAGTGTGCATTAAGAAGAGGCACCCCACATTGGCCAGAACTCGAGAAACATGTAGCAGACATGGTGAATGAGCATCGCCAAAATGGTTATGTCGTGACACGAAATAAAATATGTTTGTTTGCACTTCAGTGGGCCAATTCTAACCCAGATCACAGCAACAGATTTAAGGCCACTGTATCCTGGTGTACTAGATTCTTGGAAAGGCATAATATGGTACTGAGGCAAAAGACGAAAATTGCACAAAAATTACCTGCAGATCTTGATAGCAAAGTAATTAGTTTCCATCGATACGTAATACAACAGCGTATTAAACATGGCTATGCGTTAAATAGTATTGGAAATACGGATGAAACTCCAATGAACGTTGATATGATTGGAAATAAAACTGTCCATCAAAAAGGTGAAAAAACAATTTTAATTAAAACAACAGGACATGAGAAGTCCAGTTTTACAGTGGTACTAGTATGCACAGCTGATGGTGCCAAACTGAGACCAATAATTATTTTTAAAAGAAAAACAATGCCGAAACTCAAGTTCCCTGTTGGTTGTTTTGTACATGTGAATGAAAAAGGCTGGATGGATGAAGAAGGGGTAAAGCTATGGCTTGATAATGTATGGAGCAGGCGACCGGGTGGACTTATTCAAAAACGTAGTCTACTGGTGTGGGATATGTTCAGGGCTCATTTAACTCCCAGCACCAAGCAAAGGCTTGCAAGACTAAACACAGATGCGGCAGTTATTCCTGCAGGATTGACATCGTTAGTACAGCCACTGGATGTGTGTCTAAACAAGCCATTTAAAGATTGCATTCGAGAACAGTGGAATGAATGGATGGTTAGCGGTGAAAAGTCATTCACAAAAGAAGGAAAAGTGTGTTCCGCAGTTGGATGTTTTGTGCAAGTTTGTCATAAAAGCCTGGAATGATATTGATGCAGAAACAATAATCAAGTCTTTCAAGAAGTGTGGCATATCAAATTAATTAGATGGTATGGAGGACGACTACTTGTGGCAAGATGAAGAGGAAGCTGAAGCTGCGACCACACCATCTGATGCGGAATTCGATCCATACGATGACTGCCTTACAAATGTATCACAAGATGTCATTGATATTTTTATGATATCAGATGATGAACAGGATGATTTTGAAGGCTTTTAAAGGGAAAGTATCACACCAGCAAAACCTGTAAAAATAGCTTGCAGTTATGATGGGTGTTGCTGACTCGCCAGGGACTTGCCTGGCACTTGCTCTCTCTATTGTTTGTTATCTTCCTCCTATCACCATCAGTTCCAGTTTGGTTGACAGCTTAGAAAACAAACAGCATGGCAGCTCCCATGGGTTTATTGTCTTATCCCTCCTTTCAGCTTTAGAGTGAATTAAGAAAAGTTTAATCCACTTGCACTGTTTTATGTTTACATGTTTGATGACAAACAGCCTTATGTTTATAAGTGACAGTTTTCCTGCTAAGTACCTGCATGTCATAAGCATTTGAATTAAAGTTACCATATTGAAATCAAATCTGATGTTTTTTTTATTAAGTTTTACAAATTTAATACAATATAACCCAAACCCCTCCCAACCCTTCCCCCCTCCCACACTTCCCAGAGCTGATTACAGGGTAACAAATAAACAATCATAATCTAACAAACATTACCCGACTATACTATCAATCAATCTATAACATACTTTAACTCCTTTTCAAAACAAATGTTAACTAATTAAAAACAAAAATAATAATATAATTAAACCATAACACTAAAAATAATATAAATTCAACCATATTAAACTATTAATAATAATCTAAAATCTACTCATATGCAAGATAATACTTTTCAGTCTCATATTTCTTTTGAATGTAATCAATCCATCTTCTCCAGACCGAAATTCATTTTTCTTGTGAATGGTCCTTCAGATAGGTGGAGATTTTTGCCATTTCTGCTAAATTAGACACCTTAAGTATCCATTCTTCCATAGTAGGCAAAGAATTTTTCTTCCAATATTGCCCCACCAACAATCTTGCAGCTATTATAAGATTCAGCATCAAATTAATTTCTTTAACATCAAAATCTACCATAATACCCAACAAAAATAATTGCGGAGTAAACTTAATCTTTCTCTTAAAAATCTTTTGAATATTCCACCAAATTTTAATCCAAAAAGCTTTTATATCTCTACAAGTCCACCAAATATGAAAATAAGTTGCATCTAAACTTCCACATCTCCAACATTTGGGCTGTAAATTAGGATACATGCGAGACAACTTTTGGGGATCCAAATGCCATCTATAAAACATTTTATAAAAATTTTCTCTTAAATTTTGCGCTTGGGTAAATTTTACATTTCTAACCCAAATTGTCTCCCATATATCCAATAAAATCGGCTCTTGAATATTTTGAGCCCATTTAACCATACAATCTTTAACTAACTCCATTTCAGAATCCAATTCTATTAAAACATTATAAATTCTCTTTATATGGGCTCGAGTTTGATCTTTAATCTGTTTTACCAACCTTTTGATCTAAACTCCACCTCACTAATAATTGATTATACTGAAACCAAGAGTGTACAATATTTTCTTGCTTCAGCTCAGTTAAAGACTTTAGTTGCCAATCCTTCCCTACCAAACTAAGTAATTCCTTATAAGAAATCCTATCCAAATTCACTCCCCTAGATATTCCCTCTATTGCGTGTCCAGGAATCCCCCAAATTGGAATCTTATAATTTAACCTATAATAATACTTCTTCCAGACACGCAACAAAGCACGTCTCAAAATATGGGATTTAAAAACCTGATCCACTTTTTTGTCATAAATTAAATATGCATGCCATCCATATAATAAATCCCATCCCTCAAGAGAAAGGATATTTTTATTAAGTTGAGCCAATCACTAATCAGCGCTAAAACCACCGCATCATAATACAATTTTAAATTAGGCGCCTTAAGTCCTCCTCTTTTCCGTGCATCTTGTATAATCTTAAACTTAACTCTTGGTTTTTTCCCTGCCCAAATAAACTTATTAATCCCCTTCTGCCATTCCTCCAAATTAACGTCTTTTTTCAAAATAGGTATCATTTGAAACAAGAAAAGAAACTTTGGAAGAATATTCATTTTAACTGCTGAGATTCTCCCCAGCAAAGATAACTGTAATTTTTTCCAATCATTTAAATCCTTTTGCACTTTAACCCATAATGTCTCATAATTATTTTTATACAATTTAACATTAGAAACTGTAATATATACTCCTAAATATTTAACCTTTCTCACTATTTCAAAACCTGTTAATTTAGCCAAGATATCCTTTTCCTTCATAGACATATTTTTCGATAATATTTTAGTCTTACTATTATTTACCTTAAAACAGAGACCTTCCCATACTGAGTTAAAATTTCAACCAGATCCCTAACCGAATCTGTCGGTTGAGATAATGTCACAACCAAATCATCAGCAAAAGCTCTCTAAATCTGATGTTTTTTAATTTTTATTTGGTGTGCGTTGGAAGAGGGGTAGTCTTATACGGTGAGTATAGCCCAAACTCTATATTTTAACTGGAAAAGTTGGGGGTTGTCTTATACGCCCAGTCTTATATGCTGGAATGTACGGTAATAACAGTTCTCTCTCAAGACACAAAAGACTAGGAAGACTCAAATTACCCTAGTCTGGCCACATTGTGCAAATACATAATTTCTTTGGAAAACCCTCTGATGCTGAGAAAGATGGAAGGATAGAGAGGAAGAGATGATCAGCAGCAAGGTGGATGGACTCTGTTATAGTAGCAATGAGTTCACCAGGTTAGGGACAGATTGTTGTGAAGAAAATCTACCTAGTGGCCAGAGTCAGAAACAATTTGATGGCCCATAATCAATGTATTAAATTGTGTATTTACTAGGTTGTTATTAGAACATTTTTTATTTGTGTTAATGGACTAATTGGAAAGAAAGTTGGTCATTTAGGAATGTCCATTAAATCACATCATGGGGATTTATATAATTTACCCTAATTTATATCATTTCTATAATGACATAACAATACGAGTGACATAAACCATAGCATAAATTTAGTATGCTACGTGCAAGGTCAATTGCATTGACATCTGGAAAAAAAAAGGTTTCCCTGTATTATATTGCTGGTAGTGATTAGCAAATATTTCTTTGCAAAAACTGGATTTGCAAAAGGGGTTTTCAAATAAAATTGTGTATTATGCAGAAAAATATTACAAATTTCATGTCTCCAACTGAAGAAGAATGAACTGATAGCCAGGTCAATTTAACAATACAGATAATTCTTCGTTAATGACTGTTCAGTGACTTTGAAATTACGATGGTGCTAAACTACGAGAGTTATGGTGTGGGCCCTAAGTTATGGCCATTGCAGTGCCCCTGTAGACATGAGATAAAAAAGCAATACCCTTAATACTGTGGGGTGCTGCAATTATACCTCTTGTCTGTCTCCTGCCCAGTGCACTCAGCAGTGCAAGTCTGGACCTGAGGTAAAGTCCTGAAGCTTTAGCAGATTGTCTAAACTAGAACTGCCCCAGGCCTGGCTGCATTCTCCAAGTCATATGAGCCTTGGGGAATGGCACAATTGCTCTTGCCACTTAGTGCTCTAGATCTCTGCATTCTGCTTGCCTTTGGGCATTTTTTTTTCTGTTGAGAAACTTGTGCAGGCTACCCAAGGCACCTCCAGATCACACCAGGCCTTCTTTCCCAAAGCCTATTCATATGCAACTTTGGAAGCTTCCAGAAACCCTTTCCAACTTCAGAAGCCCTGAGCTAATAGGTTTCATTCTTTAGAGGTTTCCTAAAGCCACACATGACCTCGGATGACTTTGGGAACCCCATGCAAACATATTCCATTCTCATGAGACTTCTGGGCCTGGAGCAAGCCCGGGACTCCCTGGCTGCCCCAGATTTGCTTCCCACTGCAGCATCCCTCCAACTTGTATGCAACCTGTATCAGGCCACTCGGGGCTCTTCTACTGCCCTGAGGCATTCTCACATTTTTTTAAAACCTGGATTATATCTGCTTAATGATCTGCACAATCACTTTAATGACTGCAACTAGGACAATCAAGATTTTCATTGTCTCACTTAATGATCATTTTGCTCAATAACTGAGATTGTGATCCTAATTCAAGGCCTACTAGTATAGTTTCAGAAAGGTGTAAAAACATGGTTCTGCGGCCTTGCTTCAGGCTCACAGAAGAGTACAAAGCCATGCGCTGGTTGGTGCCCTGAAAGCCCTACCCCTGCCTTTTCAACAATTTTAATATTAATTTTAATTCATCCTTGTCCTTTAAATTATAAATTTCGTATACTGTTTTTATGTTTTAACGTTTTTTACTTGTACACCTCCCAGAGTCCCTCTGTGATGCAAATGTACAGTTTTAAAAATTTGATAAATAAAATAAATACTAGATTCTAATATATCTAATGAAATCAATTTGTACAGAAATTATTTTATGAGGAAACTTGATGCCTATATAAAACTAGTACCCTTGATTAGAAGATGCACAACCTGAATAGTCTCATACTGGATAATACTAGATTTTGTTAAAAAAAAAATCTCTTCTATAAAAGAAGACTAATTTAGAATTTGTGGTAAATGCTATATTCATTGAATATTTTATATTTGAACCACTTCCACAATCATTTATCTCAGTAGGCTCCTTTCAGAGGACTTACAAACTTCTGTGAAGCACTGTATGCCTTGGGCTTTGATCTTCAAGTGGTTCTTTTGTGTTAAATACCATAAAAAGCGACATCTTTGCTGCCTTATTATGTCCTCTAATTGAATTGTCCTCTTAATATGGTAGTAATTCTGAAGACAGTTCTTGATTTGAAAAGACCCAAATGCCATGCTAACTTGATCATCTCTGATCATTGGATTCTGGAAGACATACTAGACAACATTATTGTGTAATACTAGAATTCTAAGCAATGTTGGGCAGTTGAATCTGGGTTATAGTTAACTTGGTTCAATTAATTTTTTTTAAGGAAGTAAGATTTCTTGTTGCTCATTAATATTAAGATGGCTGCTTATTGTAGACGTAGGAAGAATGTTGTACACTAGTATACTCTAGAGTAAGCCTGCCCAGTAAAACGCTTTTTCGTTTTTGTTTGTCCTTGTTGAAAGTATCAGGTTGAAATATTTGTTCCTGTTAATAATTTTACAGAAATATTAAAAGCAAATATTTTATGATGTGTATTTTCCATTTATATAATATTATATGTATATTATATAATCTTGAGCAAAAATCAGTCAAAATGCATTTCTGTTTATATTACAACAAATATACATGCATTTTAATATACTTCTGTAAATAGAAACAATTTTTAAAATTGAAGTACTTTTTAAAATATGGAATAATTGAAACATAATGATAGTTTCTCTCTCATGTAGTTAATGTAAAGATATTTGGCAAGCGACACAATAAAAAAGTGCTGTTTTCATGGTTACAGATAAAGCCCTAAAAGAAATTGTTGAACGCATTCTTCAAACAAGTTATTTTGACAGTGCTCACAACCATCAAAATGGACTTTGTGAAGAAGAAGAGACAGCATCTGCACCCACAGTTGAAGATTCTGTGACAGAAGCTGGTAATTAAAAGAAATAACTGATTCTGATCCTAGTCATGTTAATTGAAGAATACCACTTTGCTCAATGGGAGTTATTTCTGAGTTAAAATGTATAGAAATACTCAAGATAGATTTGTAGAATTTTTGTAACCTTGTGTGTAGTTATTTGTTGAGTGTAGTTTACTTACTATACTATGTCACGTATAAGAGGCTATACTCCACTACACAGTTAGAAGTTGATTTTTAAATTGTTTTCACATTTATTTTCATACAAAATAAATTGGTCACATGTAGGTCACACTGGCCAGCCTTTAAAAACTAGGCTAGCAAGGCATCTATTAAATCAAACCACAGAAATCTGTAGTTTTTTTGAAGTCAGGAATTGTATCTTTTTTTTAAAAATGTGGTGTTAGCTTCTGGATTTACAAGAGTATATGTTTAGTGAAAAAGTCACAAGAAGAAACCAGAATTTTTAGACTTTGTTTATTCAAAGGCTTAATATATAAAATGGGAGCCGAATTTCTCAGTTATCCATTTTGCCCTTTCCTCCAAACAAGAAGAAGTATGTTTGAGAGATGTTAATGGGTGGAATGGATCCCTTAACTCAAGGCATTATTTTACTTAAAATTTCCACAACCCACAAAATGAGTTGAAATGTTTTGCCTGCTAGTTCCTAGGATACTCGGATGGGGTGGGGAATAGGGGCACAAGAGAAGATTTGTGAGTTACACAGTCATGTTCCAGCTACTTAATGTTTTCAGAAGGGCACAATATTTATTAAACATACAGTTCAAGAGAGCTATTAAATAATGAAATATCTCAGATTTTAAGACCTGTATTTTGTGGATTGAAATAATTAGTGGTTATAATTTTACTTCACAGCTAAAATATAGATGAATAAGAGTATTTTTACTATTTTTTATTTTATTTTAATTTATTTGATTGTTGGAGGTTTCCACAATTACTGAAAATCAGGCATAGAAGTTTAATAATTAAATATTATTAATATAAACATTCATTTTAATAAAGGCTTTATGTAAAGAGTGTATTTTCCTCACAGAGCCAGAACCAACAGAAGAATACACTGAACCAAGTGAAGTTGAATCAACAGAGGTACTCTTTAGTAGAAATACTGTAGTCACCTTTCTAGAATGAATGTTGTTGGTTTATTGTTGTATTCTTTCACTTTTATTTTAGTATGTAAACAGACAGTTCATGTCAGAGGCTCAGTTCAGCAATAATGAAAAGGAACAAGTAGATGAATGGACAGTTGAAACTGTTGAGGTAAATTGTTACATATCTTTTATGAAATTTCAGTAAGTTATAATTCCTTCATAACTTATAATTACAATTAAAATAGAATTATTAATCTTGAACCAGTTCTCAAAAAAACCCCTTTGACAGGAATGAATATTTTCTTCAAATATAGGAGTCCTCGGGTTACAACAACTTGCTCAGCGACTATTGAAAGTTGCAACATTGCTGAACAAGTGGTACTTATAATGGGTCCTTGAAGTTCTGGCTGGGTGCTTGGCAACTAACTCGCACTTGGAATAGTTGTCTTCCACTTACATGATCACAATTTTGTGACATTCTTTTGGGTCTTCCATCAAGCAAAGTCAATGGGGAAATGGCAAAGAAAGTTGCAAGTTGTTTTGATAAGTCTCTCAACCGTGCACCCTCCCCCCATCCTTCTGCACTTGTGCCATGCTGATCAACTGCACACCCTCAAGAGTTGTACTTGTACAGTGCCTACCCGCTATTCACACAGTCTCCGTGGCCACATGTGCGCCCCCTTGCTCCCCACTGGCGTTGGTTATTGAAAGCTGGTAGGAAGTTGCAAAGAGGTGCTTGCTTAATGATGGGGACTGAAAGGATTGCCAAGATTAAGTGATATGGTCATGTGACATTGTGTTTTATAACTGCATTGCTTAGTGACTAAAATTCCAGTCTTAATAGCTGTTGTAACTCGAGGACTACCTGTATTTATTATTTTATATACTGTATTAGTTTATCTAGAAATCCTTACAGATATAGTTTGACCCTTTATCAATATAAAACACAAATGGATCAGAATCAATGAAAATGCAAAATTTCAGCAGCTGTATGGTTGTGCATAGAGTATCGACAGTAATAGCAAGCACTGAATCATTGATATAAAGGATATTTGAGCACTAATATAAAATAAAAATAAGCAATCATACAGTTAGCATTTTCTTATAAATGCATACCAACTCTGTTGTTGGAATTGTGTAAGCTCATTAAGTTAAATATGTATTTTAGTTAGATTCTAAATTTAAGGATGTAGTCTTTTCCTCTTTATAAAGATGTATCTACAGGTTGTCCTCAATTTACACCATAGTTAGGACTGGAATTTGGAGCACTAAGTGGTGCAGTCATTAAGTGAGCCGTCGCATGACCGAACCTGATTTTGCTACCATTTTTACCATGGTCATTAAGTGAATCACATGGTTATTAAGAGAATCTGGCTTCCCAAATGGAATTAACTTGGCTGGCAATATCTCAAATCGCTATCATGTGTTGCAAGAGGCTGCAACAATAGTAAATATGAACTGGTTGCCAAGCACCCGAATTATGATCACATTACTGCAAGCGTGGTACAACGTTTATAACTTTGAGGACGGGTTGTAAGTCACTATTTCTCTATTTCCAAGGCCATTGTAACTTTGAACTGTTGTTAAATGAATGGTCGTAAGTCGAGGACTATCTGTATAAAATAACTTTTGATTACTGTCATATTATTATTAAAATCCTAAGCATGCTATTATTTACAGAGATCTACTTTCTTCTTCAGTTTCTAAGTAAGCTAATAGCATATAGTGCTAGCTTCATTCAAATCATCCTTCCCATTTTTGTACTTTTTAAAGGAAATAATGACCCAGATCTTAACTATTTAAAACTGCAAAACATTTATCTTTATATTCTTCCTCCTGGAGTACAAATATACTATTGCCACAAGGTTGCTAGTAGATAATATTGTCAATTTGCCATTTAAATGTAGACTGACTGAAATTGTATTGATTATTTTTAATGTAGGTGGTAAATTCACTCCAGCAGCAAGCACAGGCTACATCTCCCCCACTTCCAGATGCACACACACTTACAGCTGTTGCTCAAGCAGATCCACTTATTAGAAGACAACGAGTGCAGGACCTTATGGCGCAAATGCAAGGCCCATATAACTTCATGCAGGTAATTAATAATTTAATTAATACAAAATTACAGTATTTTTAAATATGTGTAGAATCCTGTTGAAGTGGGGAACTGTTTTCTTCAATTGAACTGAAACAGAATGGCATTGACTGATTTGCATTGATTTTGTCTGTGGTGAAGCTGTCTTAAATCTAGTCTTAATAATGTAAGAATTTATGTCTAGTGAAGCCGGCTTAAATTTTGACTTAATTATCTAGGACTCTATGCTGGAATTTGAGAACCAAGCACTTGACCCTGCTATTGTTTCAGCTCAGCCTATGAATCCACAAACTTTGCAGATACCACAGATGGTTTGCCCTCCAGGTCTGTAATATAATATTGTTTGTATGTGAACTATGTAGCAAAATAGCAATGAAACTCAAGCAATTAAGTATTTTTACATTTCACTCCATTTTATATTCCATCTTTCCATTTGTAGAATGTTCAACTGTACAAGGAAAAAGTGATGCTTAATAAAAATATTTGCAGGTTATTATAATATTGAAACGTCTGGCTGAAAAGACACATTTTAAGTATACTTTTTAAAGTGGAAAGAACGGGACTTAACACACATCCTAAGGAAATAAGTCCCTTTGAAATGTTTATCCAAGTCAGTCTATCTTTGAAATTGGGGGAATCCGCAAAAGAAATTTCTCCTGCAGGTTTTAATATGTGGATAGGTTTATAATGGAAGAGGCAGTCCTTTGTTTACAACTTTAGAGGTTACAGTGACTGCTTATAAGCAATAGAAAATAGTTCTCTCAGTACCGAATTACATATTTCAGTTTGTATGATTAGAAACTTACCCGATCCATTTTGAACCAGCTGATATTTCTGGATATTTTTAAGCATAGTCCCATGGAGAAATTATAGTAATCAACTGCAACATAATGAGGCATTGTGCTTAAAGAAACGTCCACTGTATTAATTTCTGTATTGATTGTATTATTCTGTTTCTAGTTCATGCTGAATCTAGACTTACACAAACAACCCAGGTTCCTATACAACCTGAAGCCACACAGGTAAGAACCCTTGATAACTAATGGCTAAATATTTCTTTCTAAAACTTCCTCTTCCCCTTATTTAGGAATTGTTGAATAGGTTCTACAATACTTTCTTCATTAGCATGTAATTAGAAGTGGATGAACTTTTCATATTGTACTTCTAGATTACCAAAACTGAGGCAATCTGTTTTCCTTTAAAAATCCGAGCTTGTATCTTTCACACTATTTTGACCTATCATCCGGAACTATTGAAGGTGTGCTTTAGAAAGGAAATATAGGAAAAAAAAGTTTCCCCAGGCCCATGTAAAAGCCCTGCTCTGGTTATAGGAGAATCCACAAGCAATTAAAAATATTTATAAAACTTTTTCAAAACATTTGAACCTCATCATACTCAAAATAAGATACAGCTAGTAACTTAGCATACTGCTTAGTTTAGCATTAACTCCAATGGGGAAGTTACATAGAAAAAAATCTGTCAATGCCTCTATGGCGTTTACATTTATGTGATGTCTCCCATATAGAGACATCATAATGAGAAGGCAGCAAAAGTCTCTTAAAACTAGGGTTATACAAAACGTTGGGTGGTCAGTTAGTTTCAGGTGGTCTGTGCTTGGATTGAAATATGTTTCATCTCGGTACGTATTCCAAAAACATAGAAGTAGAGGTGTTTAGAATGAGAGACATAGGGAAAATGATCAAGTGATGTGTAAAAATAGCTAAACAGAGGAGAAAAAAAGTTAAGGTTAGGTGCTAGGAAAGTTAGATGGGCTGGTTTTTTCTAACACATTTTCAAACATGGCAGACACAATTTTTTTCATGCATGAAACAAAATATATTTCATGTACTCATAAGTATAATCAAAGTATATTTCATCTACTCAAAATTCTGAAGTAACAATCACCCTTGGAAATTAATTGTGGAAGTTGGCTTTATTTTAGTATTGGAATTAGCATGTTATTGTGACTTTTGTTTGTAATATTCTTTCCAAATTAGAACCATCCCAGTAAAGTATTTGGGGGTTAATTGAATCATCACCATTAATTAATTTCACATAGAGTCTTTCAAAATGCTGTTTTCTTGCCCAACCGTTTCTAGATAGTTGCTTACAACCAGTGAGCATTGTCTGTAGAATGTATAATTTTTGTCCATTCATATGTCACCATCAGCTCCATCGGTTTTTATTGAGTCTAAATATGTTAGGTTAGTTTAAATACCAATTAATTACTGTAGTTTTAAAAAATTTCTTTCTAGGGCCAGTAAGTGGTTCATTGGACTCCTTAAATAAATTTCTATTAAAATTAAGGATTAGGATTAAAGATGAAGCCATGATTAAAACCACAAATGAAAATCTGAATAGAGTAAGCATTTCTTGTAACTAAAAATCATGCTAATTTTTACTAGCAGTTTCAGTATGGCATGATCACAAATGGAGAGACTTTTGGAAAAATAATAAAAGACTTTAAATCTGTAATGCTTATAGAAATATGCAGAATTCAAAAAATCTGATTGTAATCCTCTTCAAATGCATGAATTATATTACTTAATTCTGATAAATGACAGTTTTAAGAACACACATTACTTGGAAACAAACTGTTTAAGTAACAGTTTAAGAAACATTTTATAATGGATATTAACACTTCCTTATTTCTAGCACATTTAAACAAAGCTATTGATAATTTGAATTTGTGCCAGCTCTTATGTTTCTATGTGACTGACCATTTGAAATGTAATTGTATGCATAGAATGCCACATAGTAGGGCAAGCCAATTTTAATGGTATATTCAGGGTGGCTGCTGAATAATTTATTCCGGTTTTTAATTTATTCTTGGTTCTGTGATGAATATCTTCATCACTTTAGAGGTAGTTTTTTCTGTCCCTTAAAAAATCATAGAGGAGTGTTTTTGAACACTTTCTTGTATAAGTAGTCCTCTATTTATGACCATAATTTGGAGTGGAATTTCATTTGTTAAGCAATGTGGTCCTTAATGGAATCATTAATGACCAGACCCAATTTTATACTATTTTTATATCATAATTGTAAAGTGAATCCAGCTTCCCCAATTAATGTTGCTTGTTGGGAAGGTTGAAAATTACGATCATAGGATGCTACAGCTGGTCATAAATATGAACTGGCTGCCAAGCAACCTAATTGCAATCATGTGATCGCCAGGGTGGTAATGTGAGTAGCAGGCCGTAAGTCATTTTTTCTGAGGCCATTGTAAGTTTGAATTCATTTCATTTAATTCAGTTCAAATTTGAATCCAATGAACAGTTGTAAGTTGAGGACTACCTGTAGCATTCATTCCAGTTATTTTTGAGATTGCATATAATGAATTCTCTTCTATTTTACTGTTCATTTTTTATTTATGTCCTAATTTTCTGTTCAGTTGAATACTTAGTTAAAATACAGTACAAATAGGAAATAAGTATAGGAAATATAGATTTAAAATCAATGTTAAAATCATTGAGTATTAATAATTAAAGCAGGTTTGGTACTAGCTGATGCTTCTGATTACTTTTCAAGAGTAATGGTAAGCTATATTAGTCATGTCAAGAAAGGTGGCAAGGAGAAGTGGAATTGGGAGTCGCTAGAATATTATTGGTGCTTTATTCTGCAGCTATGGATAATTTTCCCTGCAGTTTAATAAATACAGAAGAGCATAGGCAACAACATGGAGCCCTATGGAATACCATTGGCCAGTAATCTAGATGGTAGTAATCAGTAGTCTCATAGTACTGCCTTCTGTGCACAGTCCAGAGAAGTACACTGAGACCATTGCAAGGCCCATTCTCATCAGATTTGTTCAGAATGATGCCACTTTGAATAGTGTCAAAGCTTCCCACAATTCCAGGACAACTATTTACATTTGCATCATTTAGTTTCCAGCAAAGGTTGTTCATTAGTCTTCTAATGTATAGACCTGTTCTATAGAGTCTATAATTCTATAGATTAGACAAGTTCTTAATTTGATGATGTCAGAAGCCTTTCCCTTCCTAGCACATGAAAAGAACTAAACAAACAAATAAATAAAAACAAATATAAGTAGTCCTTGATGTAATACTACAATAGGGACTTGAAAATTAATAATTAAGCAGTGTGGTTATTGTGATGTCTTGTGACTGCACCCAGTTTGATGAACTTTTCTCCCACAGTCAATAAATCAATCACCATGGTTGTTCAGTGAGACATGACCACGACTTGTGACCTTCTCTGCTGGCTTCCCCATTGACTTGGCTTGTTGGAAGTTGGCTGAGAATGTCACAAATTGTGATTGCGTGACAGTGGGACACTGACTGTTGTAAATACACAATAGTTGCCAAGTGCTGGAGTCACAGTCACATGACTGCAGGGAGACTGCAATGGCCATGAGTCGTTTTTTTCCTAAACGAATGCTCATAAGTAGGAATGTCATTAGCAAATGGCTTTGATAGGCGCCTACACTTACAGATTTAATTATCTCTCAAAATTTGCTCACGGCTTTCCTCCTGCTTTGCAAATCAATGCAGGCTTACCCAGGCAA
This sequence comes from Crotalus tigris, assembly GCF_016545835.1. Taxonomy (NCBI): domain Eukaryota; kingdom Metazoa; phylum Chordata; class Lepidosauria; order Squamata; family Viperidae; genus Crotalus; species Crotalus tigris. The sequence goes on from NW_024097221.1 coordinate 1,044,665, forward strand.
AATGCGGATGAGATTAATGTGCTCCTACTTTGCTGGTGCAAGGTTTGCCCATGCAGAACAACAGCAAATTTGACAGCATTCCTGCCTTGCAAACAACAGACTTAATCAACTTTAAGAAATTTTTCAACCCCTCCCATTTACGTTGCTTATGACCCGCTTGGGATTCATGACCCAGTGTGAGAAATTCTGGATTAGGCAGCAATTAGAAAATTTGTGTAAGTAATCTTTGAAAAAAAAAGATAACATTTCTTTATCTTCGGTAATAGGCACACTTACTTATTACATCAGTCATTGTTACTTAATTTGCCTTGGTTCAGAGACTGGGCTTTATACTAAACTTGTGTAAAGATCTATGAACTGAATCTCCTATCCAAATTACTCCTTTTGAAGAAGTAGAAAGGATCACTGGAAAATTTGGTACAGCTAGTATAATTACTAGGCATTCTTAAAAGATTATGAAAAAAAAACTATATGGTCATAATAATCCTTAGTATATCCATCTCACAGAGCACTACTGTAATATAAAAAGAAATTCTATGAAAGCCTGCTAATACTAGAATTTGCAGAAGTTTTTTTTAAATATTTTGGCCTATCTAGAAACTCGGGGAAAATGTCAGAAAAGAACTTGATGAACTAGAAGAAATGAAAGCCTTTAGAAAAGAGTTTCTAAATGTGAATAAATATCCAGAAGAATGCTGCTAACATAGAGAGCTGTAAAACTCATGAAAGTCAAACGAAGGATTTGCCGAGGGGCCCTAGATGGAGTTTCTGTTAAATTTTAAAACTTTGACAGGTCCCCTTGGTTTCTTCCACAAGTGAGGGATATACAGCATCCCAGACCACGTATCAGCCTTCTCATTCAACAGAACAGCGACCTCAGAAAGAATCAGTTGACCAGATTCAGGCAAGTTATGAGACTTCATTATGCTTGGGAAGGGAAAGAGTTTTGCATATATAGATGAGTGCCCCTCTTAAAAAGTCTTGGAAGCCATTTATTTTAGGTATCAGGGTGGGGGGAGGTTGATAATTTTTTAACTTGAATGTCTTTTTAAGTTTGTTTGTTCCGATCCTGAACATTTTAGAAGCAATTTTTTAAAATTTAAATTTGGGTAGACTGTTCATCTAATCAAAAGGTGATCAGATATAATTGATATTTGATTGACAAGGAAATGCCTTGGTAGGTTCACTGTACCTGCACAGGAAATTACTTTCTGTAATCTTTTCACGTTCAAAGTTAATTCAGAGTAGAACACTAGGATCTTTCTATTCTTAATAAAGTGAGGATACTATGTAAGAGGGATTTTATATTTTTATTAGGCACACTTCATCAGCAACAACCTATTTCATAATTTAAAATGGTATTGATGTCTTGCTTGCTAATGTTAAGTTGAATTTTATTTGTCAGGCTTCAATAACCTTAAGTACAGATCAGACACCAACATCATCGCCACTTCCAGCTGCATCCCAGCCTCAGGTATTTCAGGCTGCCTCTAGCAAACCCTTGCATAGCAGCGGAATCAATGTTAATGCAGCTCCATTCCAGTCCATGCAAACGGTAAGCATTAAATATATTAAAAATGTAGATAAAAATTTTGGATGTCAGTATCATGATAATGGTCAATTTTTCTCTAAATACCATTAGTAGTTTATTTTATTTTATTTTATTTGTGTCCCACTTTTGTTGTTTTATAAATGACTCAAGATGATGAACATATCCAACACACCTTCCTCCTGTTTTCCCCACAACAACAATCCTGTGAGGTGAGTTGGGCTGAGACAGAGTGACAGCCCAAGGTCACCCAGCTGGCTTTCATGCCTAAGGCGGGACTAGAATTCATATCTGGTGCCTTTCTAGCCCGGTATCTTAACCACTAGACTAAACTATGTTTTTGAAATGTTTATGGAATATTCCTTGAATCTTTAGTTTAAAAATTGAACTGATTTTTACTTACTTTCCATCTAGGTATTTAATATGAATGCACCTGTCCCTCCTGTCAATGAGCCAGAAACTCTAAAGCAACAAAATCAGTACCAGACCGGTTACAGCCCAACATTCTCCAATCAGCCCCATCAAGTAGAACAATCAGAACTTCAGCAAGAACAGCAGCTTCAGACAGGTAAAACTGTGAAAAACTGAATACTTTACTTTCAAAAATGTTTTAAAGAGAAATAGCCTAAATAATTCTTTACTGATGGAGTTTATATAACATATTGTGTGTATTGTGAAAAAAGCAGTTCTACAATATTTGTATGGTTTTACAAAGGGGGAAATACTGTGGGATAAATATCAATGTTGATGCTTTTATACACCAAATTGAACAAAACCCATATCCTAGCTGGTAAAAGGGACCTCCTCCCCCCAGAAAACTTTAGGAAACTAAATTGATGAAGTTATAGAGTGAATTCTTTAAATCATGTGAAATGTAGGGACTATTCTACATGTTTAGGGAATTCAGACTGCCATGTTGGATTTAATTCTGCAAACAATCTTTCTTTAGATAGGTAAACATTTACTGTCCTACTTGGTGGCTCTTAAGCAGAGTACATTGGTGAGTTAGCTTGATATTATTTGAGTCTTTAGGAAACTGGAGTATACATTCAAACTTCTTGTACTGTCTTGGTTTTTTTCATTTTAGTGGTTGGCACTTACCATGGTTCCCCGGACCAGTCGCATCAAGTGGCAGGTAACCACCAGCAGCCTCCACAACAGAATACTGGGTTCCCACGTAACGGTCAGCCTTATTATAACAGCCGGGGAGTGTCTCGTGGTGGATCACGTGGCACTCGAGGCTTAATGAATGGATACAGGGGACCAGCCAATGGGTTTAGAGGTAAAAACTTAAAAACCTTTTAAGATTAATTCTGAATGTTTTTCAGAAATGCAGAATATCAAAAAGCTTAAGCATTAGCATAGCATGCTTTAATTTTTTAATAACAAAAAAGTGCAGCATTACATAAACTTTGTAGTAGTTGCTCTAGTGTAATATTAGTGAATAAAGAACAAAGCAGATAACACAAGGACAAAGTATGAGAAGGAACTAATTAGAAGTGATTTGATAAAAGTTTAGTATAATGTATATGAAACTGAAACGTGACTTTCCATCTGTAACCTGCTAAATGGCTGCATCTTTTTCAGGGCTTATTCCTTGGCTTACAAAAGCAAGTCTTTCACTTATACAAACTATGGCTCTTGATGGTATTCTTTATTTTGGTGCCTGAATTTATTAATGCACTTAAAATAATTTATAATAAATCTTGCATATAATAGGAAATCTTGAAGACACTGAATGGTGCACAGGAGCCCAGGTGCAGTTTAAACACTTATCTGGTAATTTTATGTTAAAAGGTTAAGTATGGTATAGATAGAAGAAGAATTTATTTTCAACCTAATATTGAATTGTGACGTTCTAGTGTGTTCTGTTTGTAAGGAAATTTTCCATGATCATATTTGTATAATTTACAAGCAGGAATCAACATACTCATTCCTCCTTCCTTGTAGTGTTTTCTCAGAGGGTTCAATAAAATAAGGATTGTTCTTTGCGCACAGGATGCTGTTTCTGGATATATCATAAATATATTCATCTATATTACATTAGATAATCCTATCTAGTAATCGTCTTACCTGATTTTTAGGAGGATATGATGGCTACCGTCCTTCATTTACTAACACTCCAAATAGTGGTTACACCCAGGCACAGTTTAATGCTCCAAGAGACTATCCCAATTACCAGCGGGTAAGTGTACTTTATAAATGATCTTTTGAATGTAGACTATATAGGAGATAAAATGTGTTTTATAACTACTTGTGAAGATATATTGGATCTAAAATTAATTCAGTAAAAATTAATTTTGGATCACATTTTAACTTTTAAAGTTGAAAGTACTCTGGGATTCTTAGGTTTACTCTGTTTTGAACAAGGTAAACCTCATTTCATCCCTGATCTACACATATTCTCCTTTATTTTTCCCTGTAAAAAAGACTTTCATAGCCAACTGCTTATTCAAAAAACAAAATCATCCAAAATAAATGAATTCTTGGCTGGCTTTTTAAATATATGGAAATATCAGAGTATGTAAATATGCATTTTAATCTCCCTCATTCCCAATTGCTTGACAAATATCTTTTGAGTATACAGAATGTTAATGGCAATTAGCAAAGATAAAAGGGTCATGAAATGAAATTCAATAGTCACGAAGCCTTTCTAGGTCTTCGAAATTTTTTGTTGTTGTTTTATTTTTGCCCTTGCTTAAACAATTCCTTCTAAAACACTGGAATATTGAATTTTAGTTTTTTCACTACTGACTGGTCTTTTTATTTCAGGATGGATATCAACAGAATTTCAAACGTGGCTCTGGACAAAGTGGCCCTCGGGGAGCCCCTCGAGGTAATGTGAATAATTGAATTGTGATTTGAATATTTATAGAGATTCTGGAGTTGAATATTTTCAGGTATTTCAATTCAGTTTCTTTAATAGTTGCAGTTTATAATTATGGTTGTTAATTTATTTTTCCAACTGTATATTCCCTTTCATGCTATTATTTGATCAGAATTGTTGTTTCACAGTTGCCATTAGTGTGGAAATCAGTAAATTTTTTGTTAGGTGGCTGACTATTCTGGAAAAAAAAAGTTTCAATCCTCTCTCTGGGCAATAATTTGCATTTTGTTGCTGGACCACACAGAACCTCAAGCAAGCCGATTAGAATTGTATACCATGTTATTGACTGTAATATTTTATCATTCCATTCAAATATTATCTGAAAAGAAGTTTCGGGTAGGATAGTATCTATGGAGTAAGGAACTTGTAGGACATGTTTAAGGTTTTGGTATGAAATCATGCATTATTTCTGCACATTCAGGGGCATTGCTTCTGTACATCTGAAGTCTATTTCTTTGTTGAGAAGGCAAGTAGTGGCTAATATTTTCAAGCATTAAATAAACGTAAGAGTTTATGTAGAAATAAATGTTCTTCCTGAAATCAAGTCTCAGTCCCAAAATAAATTATTATTTTTATTTTCTAGGTCGTGGAGGGCCCCCAAGACCCAACAGGGGAATGCCTCAAATGAATGCTCAGCAAGTGAATTAATCTAATACTCAAGATTACTTTTAAAACGCCAAAAACACTGGCCAGTGTACTATATACATGTTACCAGAAGAGTTATCTCTGTTTTCCTTTATAGGAAGTTCATAGTAAAGGGATTATTTTCATTGCCCATAAAGACAAGACTACAGTTTTCAGCTTTATATTACCCGGATATGGAAAGAAATGCCGTTTGCGCTGCATGTTCTGTCCTAATCGTCACCTTGAGCCTTGCACATGAGATCCAGACCCTTGCTTTGATTTAAAACAAAAATGGCAGTTTCAGAGTAAAGAAAATGTCTATAGTTAATTGAACAGGCAGAAATAATCCAACTGACTTCATTGATGTCATATAGTTCTGCAGCAAATTTGGATAAGAATCTGTAAACCCATAAACGTTTTACTCAGACAGTTGATATATTTAAACTTTTACATTAAAAAAGATGGAGGAAGTGAAGTGTGGCTTAATAGAACAACTACATTTCAGCTTTTTCTGTTTCATTGAAGCGCCTGAATATTTACATGCATAATAAAGAGCCCTGACTAGATATTAAACTGGTGAACAGCTTAGGCACACCCTTAGCTACAGCACTTTTTTATTAGTCTGACTGGCTGTGGTAAAGGGATGCATTAATTGTTTTGTGTATCTGTTATAATTGTGTAAACCCCAAATTAAGCTTTGATTGGCACTTTAAAATTTTGTGTAAGAAATAGAAGATATAATCTGGACAGCCACTTGTGTTTTCAAATGTGAAGTATTGAAAGAGATCTCTCCTGAACACATTTCCTGGATAGCAATGCTGTTTGTAAGGATTGGTATTCCTTATCATTCCTTATGATTTGCACATTGTCTGTCATTAATACTTAATCTTGCTGTATTACCACCTTAATAACTGATGCTGGTACTGATGGAAATTAATGGGTATGCATACTACATGTCACATGTCTTTTTCCCCCTGCAGCTTAAAGGTTTGAGAAATCTCAAATCCTTGCTGGTGCCCTTTAAATTGCTCTCTTTTGAAAAGCACCAGTAAATGTTTTGATCCATTTCCCCTTTTAAGGGAAATTACAGCCAGCAGTTCCAAGTGAGATAAATAAACATGTTTATATTAAAAAAAAAACCTGTATTCCTTAACATATCTTCAATGACTGATGAAAGCTCCACAGGCACATTCTTTGAACAGTTTTTTTTTCATTCTCAACACTTAAAGATGATCCAGAAGTTTGTAAGATATTTATCCAGTAAGGACATGCATTTATCTGACTTGTTACAATCATCAGGCTCAATGTTGTCAATTTATCTATATGGGTGTTGTAAAACTTTTGAACCAGCAGTAAGAATTGCATGCATAGTACTTAATGAATCCTACACAAGAATTCATGAATTAGTTCAGAGCGTAGTTACAAGAGTCTGCTTCTGTGAACAGAGCCAACCTGTATAAAAGTACAGGTTAATTAATCACATTGGGATTATAGAATTACTGGGTTTTTTTTAGGTTAGCAAATACTGTTCTTTGTGTTTAGTTGACAACTTTTCCTGATACTATATATGGTAACAAAAATATAGACTCCTCAGTTACGATAATTATGTTAATTCTTTGAGAATATTCTATATTATTAGTATTTGTAGGTACTATTAATGAGAAAAATATTAATGGAAAATAATTTCAAATATAGTATCAGAAACCAAAGGTATTTGGAAACCAAACAAGCAGATCATGTATTTTATGTGATGCATTTTTTTTTTTAAAAAAATCAAGATTACCCAATGTGATTTAAACAAGCTGCTGTGCATACAAATTTGTCAATAACTATAAGCAACTCTCTTGCTAGCTTTAGATTGGGAAATGAGGCATATAACAAAATTAATTTTATTCTTGGAACATTACTTCCAAGGCAGATTTAAAGCCAGAAATATCCTTCCTTAAACTAAAACAAAAAGTATGTAGAATTGCAGGATCCTTTAATGGCACAGAACTTGATATCAGAATCAAGTAATTCATAAACAGAATTGAGATGACTTTTTAAAGGATTAGTTTATCTGTTGACTTTCATGACAAGTTGGCAATATTGAATATAGTATTTGAATTTAAACAAACTAAATATAATTTTTAAAAAACTAGAATTAATTCCCTTAAATATTAGAAGATACATTGTGTTCTCCAGATTTACTCAGCACAGTCAATACGTTATGAGCACGAGTCCTGCGTGGTTCTGTTCTCAGTCTAGCTGTAGTCTACTTTATGTTCCTCGGTTATTAGGTAATAAAATATAGAAATAGTCATTCCATTGTTACAACTTGGAGAAAATCCAAATATTAAATAAAACTGCCCTGTTTCTGGTGGAAAAGCTATAAGTCAGTGTTTCTCAACCTTGACAATTTTAAGGCATGTGGACTTCATCACAGCATTGCTGGCTGTGGAATTCTGGGAGTTGAAGTCCATATGCCTTAAAATTGTCAAGGTTGAAGAACACTGCTTTAGGTCCAAGCCATTTATGGGCAGCTCAGAAGATTTGCCAAGGATAGACTTCATGATCTTTATCTCCTGTTTTCATCGTGACAAAGAAAGAAGCCTTATTTTGTGTTAGTTATTTATCTTCATCCAGGAATTTGCAGAGTTCCATCTTCGCTTGTAACAATCTGAATCTTTTTTTTGGGGGGGGGGGAAACCTCTCATTCATGGAAAATGCCTAGATCAGTCCCTGCAGCTTTCTTGGTAAGGTTTTTCAGAAATGGTTTGTCATTACTTTCTTCTTAGGGCTGAGAAAAAGTAATTGGCCCAAGGCACCCTGCTGGCTATGTGCCCAAAGCAGGAGAGAAACTCACCTCCCAGTTTTTAGCCTGATGCCTTAACCACTACATCAAACTGGCTCTCAAAATCTGTATTACAAGGAAGCAAATAGTGCAGTTTCTGGTCTTACATTGTACAGCAAGGGGATTATGGGGGGCTTATGTTTGTAAGTGTGTGACTAGTGTGTATTGCTCATTCACCTACCTGCCATTGCTTGTCTCTCCTATAGTGGAGGGGAGGTAGTGGTGAGGAGAAAGAAGTAGCAAGAAAAGGACTGCCTCTCCACTGTGCTTCTACACTGTGCCTCTCCACTGTACTGCTACTCTTCCCTTTTCTTTAGCTTTCTTACCAGTAGTGCTACCTTCACCGTCATCTACCATCTATCTATTTTTTTTTTCCATTTTCATTGGGTGTCCTGATGCTGCCACTGGATTCTCCAATTATAATTTACATGTTAGTAAACTGGTATGAGGGGAAAAAAACCCTGAATGTATGTTTTGAATGTAGCTAAGCTGCTTCAACAATTTTTTCCAACCTGGTCTCAAGTGGAAATGAAAGATGTAGGACATTACAAGATGTTGCTTCAAATCGATTTTGGCTGACCAGTTGGAAACGTTGCCATTGGGCTAAGTTCTAATTTCCTTCTACACTAATGATAAGATTCATATAAATTGGAAGTTGCCTGTTTGTACAAAATTTCACAAGAGATCAACAGAGGCTAAATTCATTTGTAAATTTGAAGTCTCATCTAGTAATGCATGTAACTTAACCAGATGGCAATCAGTGGAGGAAAACCTATCGGAACATAATTTTTTAATTGGGTAGCTAAAAAAAAAAAGTGTTTTTGTATTACTTTTTCACTACTTTATATAATAATTCAAATCTCTGTGTTCAGTATTATCAGTTTATTATCCTTTAAGTCTTTTTCATAAGTAAGCCAAACAGCACATTTTGAAATTGTGGGCTTTTACTGTATCTGAATAGTGTTAAGTCAAGCATACCATTATAGACATTGAAGCTAATGTATTTGAATGTTAGAGGTTGTTAGAAAAATGAATTTAAAACATGTTAAATCTTCAATATATACATCAAGTACAAATAGGACAAATTTGGCTTGATGTGAAATTACATCAAATATATGAGTTTTTTCACTTCAAACTGTAAGATGTTTGAGTTGATACCCAATGGGTTGCATCTGAGTGTGCATTTTAAAAAATAGTGCTGATATTGTTCTACTGAAGTATTAATGGTGGCAAATAGCCTTCAGACACACTGATAACTGACAGCTGAATTTTTATAAAACTGCTTCCAATAATTCAATTGTTGGTTCACATTTGTTTTTCTTATATAATTTATAGTTATACATAAATAACTATTTTCCTTGTTCTAAATCAGGGGTGTCAAACTGCCGGCCCTCAGGTCGGATGTGTCATGCCAAAACCGCAGCCACCCCAGCTCCGGCAATGGGGAAAAATTCACGATACAGCATGACACGTCATGTGACGTTGCGAGTTTGACACCCCTGTTCTAAACATTGCTTTTTCAGTTTTCACATAACATACCTGGTTTAGAACTGTTAAACTCGTGTATTAACTACATTTAGAATATGAAAGGCTTTTTAATTATGTGAGAATATAGTGTTCAAAACCAAATTCATAATACAGACCTATGCAAATATTGTGAGTTTTAAAACTTACAAATTTGAAATTCGTGATTGAGGTAGATATTACAATCCAAAACTGGAATTAGTGCCTATATAGTTCCTTTGATTGCAGATCTAAATGGAAAACAATTGCCTTTTATTATTCCAGTGAAATATGACATTTTTTATTATTTTTTATTGCAAAATGTGATTTTTTTTTCCAAATTTGAGTAACATTAAGATCATTATGTTTTATTTTTATATGGACACCACTAGCACTGGTAATTTTACATTAGGATGTTGTCCAAATACATTCTGCTTAGCATGTGTAATTTAACGTCCAAAGTAACAGAATGAATTGTGGCTGGCTTTAAATATGGTATAAAAATTTATATGTATAAAATCAAACATGCAGATTTCTACCTGCTTAACATAGTTAAACTGGGTTGCAATTATGTGTACATTTTAACTGCAGAAATCTGGACTGTGAGTATGCTTTTAAACAACAAATGTAAAATGGGCATCTTTCAAAAATGATGCTGAGATAAAATTGCACAACGTGAAGATTTTAAACTGCATCTGAAAAGGAATGGTTTTAACTATCTTTATAATTGTTTTAAGAGATTTTTATCAAGCAATAGCTACTATCTTGAATATTACAAAATGCAGTTAATGCAGTGAACTCAGAAATTGAAGGACATTTAGCCTAAATGGACCACAATAATTTTGCAGGTGAAAGAGATTGATAAAGGGTGTGAATTAAATGCTTCTCTTACAGTTTTGGATCAGCATCAGATTTTCTCCAGATGGCTTAAAAGTAGATATACATTTTTTTATTGTTTCAGGGTATTTCTATCTGAAGAGAGAAGCCATGTTGTCTCCTGAGAAGTGGTCAATTTACACCTTACATGAGGAAGACGCTTTGGATTCACTGTGTTCAAATACGTTAACACTTATAGCAATGCCTTAATTAGTATCTTAGAGTAAAATTTACTCTCATATCGAGATAATCTGACTTTTGGAAAAATCAGGCCATTATTGCTAAATTTTGGCAAAATACTGGAAACTCAATATGATTTGTTTGCTCATTTATGGATTGATCTCTCTGCCTCCTCAAATCTGAGAATCTTATCCACGTATCACGTATTACACACTTGTAACATTGATAATTACTGTGTTTCTTAATGTGTTTTGATGTTAATTGTTGGCCTTGAAATGACAGATGACCCACATAATAAACAGTTACTGTAAAAGTTGCAGCATCAACTGACAATGCCAGCTCCATCACTTAACTGTTTCAATGCATAACGCAACATGCAGCTTTCAGATCATGTATTTATTTCTGGTTGTCGTAAAGATCTGATTATGATAAATTTTACAAGACATCTCACTTCTCATTAAGTCGGAAATCTTAAGTGGATTAAAAAAAATTCAAATACAACCAGCATGTATTTTATAATCCATACCAAAATGATATAAGCTAAGAACTTCATATAAAACAAAATTATATTAATTTATTGTTCACAGTCCAAAGTATATAGAGCAACTAAGATATCTGATTGGTAGTTTTTTTCAAATATAGATAGAAATTCTACCTACCTTGCTGACATGTCTCCCAGTGAAAAGCCAAAGAAGGTATTGCAGGCCCGCATGATGGGATAAGGTATAAGGAGGCATTTGTATGGGGAGACAACCATCAAAGGTTGGTTTAGGGAAAAGATCTGGGTTCTGATCAAGTGCCCATCCAGTTAAAGAACATACTCTACAATAACAAAAGTTTTAAGGTGTTGATTCTTTGTTAATACAGTGGCAAGTTAATGGCCTTGGAAATCCAGTTAAAAGGAAGATCCCAGGTTAAGTACTGGAGGTGGTAGCGTATAAATGCTATCCTTGCACCACTAAATTTTCACCAATACTAGAAAAATTTCAGTATCCTTATAGAACTTGAAGGACTATTGCCTATCAAGTTGTTTTTAAAACAGTTTTTCTTGTAATAAAATTACGTGAGACATGTAGCCCATTACAAAATATTGCTTGCTTTTTCCTGTTACTTTATCTACTTTTCTGTTGAAACAATTGCTGCTGTTGTTTACCTTTGTTCATTTTCTGGCAGGTGGTCACACTTTCAAATCTCAGGGGTACAATCTTATTTTTTCTTTTGAAGAATGCTTCTCTGACAATTCTTCAGATACTTGAAGACTGCTTCCTATCCTCAGTTGCTCTTCTGAAAGTTAAACCTATATTCATTCTAACCATTGGCTTCCATGCTTCTCATCTTGCTAGCCATGCTCTGAACTTGCTCCAGTTTTTCATCATCTTTGTTGTAACTGTGATGCCCACATTGAAAACAGTATTCCAAATAGGATCTGATTAGGGCAGATAGGGTAGAACATTTGCTTTCTGTTATATGGATTCAATACTCCTGTTAACGTAGATAACATTTATTTTTATTGGCTGCATACACTGCAGCGCTGTTTTAATCTGACAAGAACATTCAGATCCATGTGTAGTACTGCTAAACAAGGCCTCCACTCGTTCTATACTTGAGACTTCCATTTGTTCATCTCAGTTGCAGAATGTTATCTTTCTCAATTTTTTTAAAAATGGCAAAATTAAAAAAAATTAACTTCAGTAAGACAGATAATTTATAGAGAAAACTAAAAGAAAAAAATCCATATAACTCAAAACAACTATATTTAGTCCTTAAGCTTATAATTAAATCTAGACTATATCATGTTATTTTTAGAAAAAAAAGACTGTAAAAATATTCTGAACCTAGCCCTTCTAATCAAGAGAATACGTTTTCCCCTATTACGTAGCATCATCTTTGTCATGCCACAGTTTTGATAGAGCCAAAACATCCTGAGATGACAAATTTTATATTTTAGGGAAACAGTTGGATATCATATTAAGATACCTATATTATTTCTTCCCAAAATTATATAGATTTATATAATAATTGAATCCAAACACGACAGACAAGACCAGATATAACTTTCAAAAAAATTACTCATACAACAACAAAAATATTTGATGTCTGGCCTTTTTAAAAAATTGAGGGGTCCAATATATATGAAATAATATTTTTAAAAATTCTAATGAATTTCATGTTTAAACAGTAAGTATATTGCATATTTTTTAACATCTGGGCTCATTTATTCTCCAGAACTGCATATTCTAGTTCATCATTCCACAATTCAAGTATATAACTTTCATTTTGTTTTTTTAACTCCTTAAAAAATTGGTTTTCATTCAAGTGCTGCATCTCTTAAATATCTCTAAATTGCAGGTATCTTGAAAGCTACAGAATCATGACTATACCATTTAGTTAACATTTCCATTGTATATACCAAGTGAATATTATAGTTAAGTTTATCAAACTTACACAATCCATTGCACTTGCCTCACTCTTAACTTATAAACAAAGGAAATGTAGAAATATTGATATTCCTCCTGCAATATAGGTTCAATAATCTTGTTATCCAATCTCAATTCCAATCTCAATTGGAAGACCATTAAATTGGAAGTTCATCTGGACCAGGGACCTTTGTTAGTTTCCTAGGTTGCAGTGTCTCTTGTGATTTTTTGTAATGCCAGTGGTTGTGCTAATGTCTTATCTTCCTGAGAAATTTCTTCTATTCCAATATTGCCCAGGGCTTCTCTTATCACATTTCATGTTACCACATGTAGCCCATTGCTGAAGCCTGAATAAATCATTGTCCATTTTCTTTAAAAAATTAGCTTCATGCTTGCGTTATTCACAAACTCCCCTCAAATGTTTTCAAGTGGCATAGAACTTACCAAAATAACAGAATAACAGAGCTGGAAGGCACCTTGGAGGTCTTCTAGTCCAGAGGTCCCTAATCTTTTGGGCACCAGGGACTAGTTCTGTGGAGAGAGGTTTTTCCTCGGACCGGAGGGTGCATGGTTTTATGTGCTAACTGCATCCCACTGATGGGGCTTTGCTTGTTTGTGCAGACCAGTTGCTGGCATGACGCGGACCGGTACTAGTCCCCTGTTCTTGTCCACCTCCCTGCTCAGGCAGGAAGCCCTATACCATTTCAGACAAATAATTGTCCAATCTCATAAAAACTTCCAGTGTTGGAGCATTCACAACTTCTGGAGGCAAGTTGTTCCACTGATTAATTGTTCTCACTATCAGGAAAATTTCTCCTTAGTTCTAGGTTGCTTCTCTCCTTGATCAGTTTCTATCCATTGCGTCTTGTCTTGCCTTCAGGTGTTTTGGAGAATAGGTTGACCTTCCTCTTTTTTGTGGCAACCCCTTAGATCATTAAAATAATATATATGAAACGTGTGCAATATACGTTTGAGGGAATCGTCATCCTCAAATCATAGTGCGCACAGCAAGATGAACTGCCATGGTACAGCAGCAAAAAGCTGCTTTATGCAAATAAATTCGGCGCATGAGACCGCCACAACCTTAAACGCGCGTCTCTGCAAAGAAGCCTTGTTTAGAATGAATAGTCCAACTCGGGGCCAGCACTTGGGACGCATTTTGAAAAAGCTACACGAGATCGGAGCCGTTGGCCTTTGAGTGGCAGACAGCCACGAAGAACCTGCCAAAAGAAAGCAAGGGTTTATTATCGTTAGCATCAGTAGGGCTCGTTACTGTACGTATGACTGAGCGTATTGCTCAGACTTGCCGAAGTCGTAACTTTACAACTTGACCCTACCGTCGCCCCAGTAGACTGCAGTTGAGCAAAGCTCCTCCCTTTCCGGTGCCTAAGCATCTGGCGGAAGGCAGCGTCCGGGCGGAAAAGCTTTCCCCAGGCTTGGAGAGACCCTTGTTTTGTTTTCCGCAGCCCGCATCCAAAGGCGGGCTAAGGTCTGCTTTGGTTCCGTCGCCCTCCTGCTCTCCCACCGCCCGGCTTCACCCGTAGCTAGCGCTGCTTTTTCTCTTGAGCGGGCCATTCTTCAGTATCCTTCCGCTGTGTTGCACAGCCCCACATGGTTTTGCACGTGGGAAGAGAGTTTCCATAGCCAACCGGATACCCTTCGCGCGTAGACTGGAGTGAGAAAGGGAAAATTCGGAACGGTGAGAAAACATATTGGGTTTGCGGTTGGATCTGGAGAGTATTCAAATTACTTGAGAAAGAGATTACTGCTCGATCCTGTGTTTTTCCCACCCCAGTTTCCCGAGTATATATATTTTGTCTTCTGTAGCCAGCAGTTACAGCATATCTATTCGGAAATAAGTTCGATTGTTTTCACTATTGATTTCTACATTGCTTTGCGTATCAACATATGTAATCTTTGCTATGGAAATCTTCCACCTCATTTCTAGGCTATTCCAAAGTTTTTCCCAGCGTTTTTACCGTATTTTATTTTCACTACAATATTTACCACTGATTTTTTTTCTCTATCGAGTAATTATGGTGCTCTCCAGATTTGCTGGGCTGCACACCTGCACATCTAGGAACTGGGATTACTAGGAATTGCAACCCAACCTATCTAAAAAACAGTTTGGTTGAGAAAGATCGGTGTATAAGATTGCAGCCATAAATATGACATCTGTGAGATTAAGACCTTTAACTTGGATGTTTGTTTGTAGCTTATTAGAGTCAGATTTCTAATTGCAGTCATTCATGAATCAATGAATGGAAAGATAAGTTTCACTTAAAAATTAGTAAAAATAACATTGTATTTTACAGATCCCCTGAAATCTGTTAATTTATTATTTGTTAAATCCCTAAACCCCTTGTTAGAGCCTCATGCCTTTTTTGTTCCCAAATATTTTCTTGATAAATGCAACAGCAGGATGTTGAATCTAAATACATTTCCTAGGGAAAAAAACTCCATTAGAAATAAGAACTTACATGGGTGGAAACATACATAGGGAGCAAACTATCCTTGCCTTAATGAGTCCAAAAAGAAGCCACACTAGAATGCCTTTGAATTGCTTGGATGAGTAGAAATGTGCACAGCAACATTGAAAAATGAACCCTTTGAGAAACATTTTATCACCATCTGTCGCCTCTGTCTCAACTGAGATAGTACGCAGACTAATTTGTTATAACTTCTACCAACTTCACAGGAGCTGTCACTAAAAATGCAGCGCAAGAAAGTGGATAATCGTATTCGGATCCAAATAGAGAATGGAGTGGCTGAGCGACATAGGACCCTGTTTGTTATAGTAGGGGACCGTGGCAAAGATCAGGTGAAGTATAGCCATGAACTAGATGTACATTGTGTGTGTTTATATCAAAGGAACATGAGCCTGAATCAAAGACTAACTTCCCCCAGCAAGAAAGAAAAAAAGTCAGAAAAAGATGTAGGAACACAGAAAAATAAATCCTTTAAAATGACCAGGTTCATTGTCTTCTTCTTTTACGTATTACCAGTTTCAGCTGAAATCAGTTTTAAAAATCCCCATATATATGTTTGTGGTCATGCATGCACATGTGGGTGCGTATTTGTAAAAGAAAGGAAAGAATTACTAATTTCTCAATCAACTGTAAAACAATTATCCTGTTTATACAATTGATCTATTCTCATCAGCACCTACAAACACTGCTACTTGATATATAGACACCTATAAGAATAGAATAGAATAGAATAGAATAGAATAGAATAGAATAATAGCTTTATTGTCACTGTGAATGTACACTAATTGGCATACATTAAAATTAAATTTCATTGCATACAGCTCTCAAAGGGTCACAACCTCCGATTATACACTACATAAATATGACAAAAATAAATAAATACAGGATTATGTATATACCCATATATATTATATGACACAGAGAAACAACACAGTCTAGTTTGGATTATGTATACATGTGCATGGTGAGTAAAATGAATCTTGCAAGTTTACCACACAGCATAGCTGTTATAGAATCTGGTAGTCCTGCTAGAAATACTTCGAAACCTCCTCCTAGAGGGGAGCAAGAGAAACAGACTGTAAGGTGTGGGGTCTCTAACAATACTTTGAGCTCTAAGCACATGGTGCTTATAAGCAGCATCCTGAATACCAGGAAGCAAACATATTCCTCTCCCTTGTTCTATGGAGAGAAGGAAGAAGGAGAGTAGCTGATGGCAAGGAGGGAAAAGAAGTTGCTGCGTGGAGAGGAGATGACAAAAGAGATGACAGGGCAGGAAAGGGGGCAAAGGAGAAAGATGGTACCTAATATCTCCTGTTTAGGTATTCTAAAAAAATGTTGACATTCAATTTTTTTTTTTCAGTTGGTGGGAATCCTTATTCCTATTGGGATTGGGTAACAAACTTGATGTGCATATAGGGCACATGGAGTTATCCTTGCTTTCCATCATACTAAAACAAGGCGTGGAATTAAGCTTGCAAACATTACTAGCCATTGTTCTTTCCCCACTAGCTTTTTGCAAGCTGACACAAAAGAGATAGGGAGGCTGCATTTTGACATTGGCTCCTAATAGCAGCATTTCTATGTTTGGTGCAAAACCTTTTGTAGTGGTTTTTTTAATTGCTGGGCTGAGTAAAAAAAACAACAACACAGTCTTCCCTCCTGCCAGCTGCCCTTCCAATCCTGGTCACCAAGCTACATTTAAATGCATGGATCATTTCCTAGGACTGTTTTCCTTACATCACCTTTTTATGGATTTCTTCATGTAGAAGAAATATGTGCAGTGAGTTGCATCTTTGTTTATCTGTACAAGGTTTAAAAGCATTGCAAGTATTGAGATCTGTCTGCAGTCTGCTAATTCGCTTGCTTGAGGAAGTTTTAGTGGCAGAAATGATTTTGAGTTGTATTATTTTAAATTACGTGTATATCCTGAATTTCCTCTAGTGAATACAAAGCAGTATATGCAGGGATAACTTATTGTTTATCCTGAAGCAGCCACCACACGGAAGTAGATTGGGCCGAGAGATGGCATGCTGCATCATGGTTAAATGAACCATGATTTTCTCAAACCAGTTGTTATTGAAGTTGGCTTGTGAATAATTGGATTATGCAGAAGATAAAAAGGTGCTTCAGAATGAATGAAGGTGTGAATTGATCCACAGTTCTTTAAACCAGATGTGTCTTATCCTGAGATTGCCACATGGAGGTTAATTGTCAGATGAAAAGTTAATTCAAGTCTTTGAAGTTTTCCGATTCAGTTCACAAATGCTGTACATATATTCCCTGCAGAGGCAATAAGCATCATTCTTGGTTTTGTCACCTGGCAGGTGGTCATACTTCATCATATGTTGTCTAAAGCAGCTGTAAAGGCTAGACCCACCGTGCTGTGGTGTTACAAAAAAGAGCTGGGCTTTAGCAGGTAAAGTTGTTTATATTTCCTTCTTGCACTTTATAACAGGTGGTAGTTTTAATTTATAAATCTCTGGAAAGATGCACAGTGTTTCTTCATGCTCTCACAGTTGCATCAAGGGCATTACAGTCCCATGCTTAACTTGCTTCACAATATCATCACTGCTTGTACTGCTTGCTTAAATTATCTTGCCTTTGGCTGCAGGGTCTGCATAAGGCCCTTATACACCTTTTCAGTACTCAGTTTTACAGGTACAGTATATTAATTTATCTTGGTACTTACCACTTGACTTACCACTATAATTTAAAAATTTAAATTAAAAAATTTAAAAATACCCAGTTTAACAATCTTTTTTTGCAGTGGTTGTTAAGGGCATGGTGTGGTCATTAAATGAATGCCATAGTCATTAAGTGAACACTGGTCATGAAGCAAATGCTGTGGCTGTGGCACAAGCACCATGGTTGTTAAATGAATGCTGTGGCTGTTAAGCAAGCCGATTGTACCCAATGAATGTTTTTCCTGAAAACCAGAAGTAAACGGTGATTTCCATTAAAAAAAAATAGTAAATCGGGATGGTCTGAATAGTGAGATGAGCGGCGTATAAATTTAATAAACAAATTATGGTCATGTGACAGAGGGACACTGCAGATAGCCATAAATGTTATAGACATAAATGAATCTAATGCATGGCTGGCTCAGGAATTCTGGAAGTTGAAATCCACAAGTCATAAAAGAGTCAAAGTTGCCTACCCCTGGTCTAATGCTAAATGCCCAAAATGCATTCACATGACCACCGGGGGTAAGGGGGAACTGTCAGAACTTTGAAACTAGGTTGTAAGTAGTTCTGGGGTGCTTCACCATAACTCCGGATGGTTGTCAAGCTGAAGGATACCTTTATCCATTTACCTTGAGTGTTTTTTCAGATAGCAAAATTCGATATTTGTCAGTCTAATGCATATATCAAATGTAATGAAGGATCCAATACTTCCAGTATGTCATAGGCCTTCAAAGGTGATTTGCCTTCTATTGAGAATAAGAATGTACATAAAACATAATTTGATGTTATTGCTGAGTTTTCAATTAAAAACAATTTCATGTCCTTGCAGTATGTATTAATTTAAGTTGCTTTTTCTCATATATTTTAATGTTAATTTTAATCACTGGTTTAGTTTTCGTAGCAGCCAAGTAAAGTACCTAATGTGCACATTGGATAATGTGGCCTAATTGATTTTGTTTTGCTTGTAATTCCTAATCATAGCACATATTCCATGGCTTTTTTGTTTTTTTAAAATGCTCTTTTAAGTGCCTGTTAACTCTGCCTTCCTCCTGAATCACAGTAACATTGTCATCTGTCATGCATCATGAGATTAAAACTAAGCTGAGATCATTTGAGATTCCTCAATGTTGCAGTTTAAATATGCATAGGGTTATGCTTTGACTCTAATCATTCTAAGAACTTTTACTTTAATGCCTTTTCTCACTTTCAGCCACCGTAAAAAAAGAATAAGACAGTTGCAGAAGAAAATTAAATCTGGAATGTTAGATCTAAAGCAAGATGACCCTTTTGAATTGTTCATAGCAGCCACAAACATTCGGTATTGTTACTACAATGAGACACACAAAATTCTTGGGAACACCTTTGGTATGTGTATACTCCAGGTAAGAAGAGTGTCCTTGCTACAAATCATTTGATCTGGTTGCCTGTTTCCTGCATCACTTTATTCAAAATGCCCCAAATATTCCTACAGTATATCAGGTATATTTGAAAAGTATTTGAAAAGTTTTATTAAAATTTTCAATTAAGAGCAATTTGAAATATCTTTGAAATGCAGTCAGCATAAGTTGATTTATTAAAGGTTTAGTGAAGACATTTAGATAATATAGGATAGTTTTTCTTTTGTCTGAATTTGGGAAGCACATGTGGCTTCACTTACAGCTACTAATCCTTTTTGTAGCTCCCTAAGCACACACTGAATGATGAGGCCAAAGACTTGCAAACTCTTAAAAGTTTGAGGCCTCCATTTCACTCTTTAAAAATCCCCGGAGCACCAAGAAAATACTGATTTGTCTTGGTTTGAGGAAGTGCTGGTTTTGGTTTAGAAAGTGAAATAAGTGTACTAAACAATCTGTGTTCTATCTCAAACTTCACCCTATAGCAGTTGAAAGTCAGACTTAAAGAGAGTCTGGTCTTGGTCATAAGGAAGTTGCCCATTCTTAATCTGAAGTGGCTTCTAAGATCCTGGAATGTTGTGAACTTTGGTAGGCAAAATAGAGTACGGTAGTTCACTGGGGTGTTTAACACTGTAGTCAGTCATGCTGGTAAGGGAAGAGCAAAGAAAGAGAATGAGCAAGTATATATTTTTCAGAGAGAAAAGATGATGGTTTGTAAAGATAATAAGGGAACACACAAGAAAAAAGGGTGCTTGGTTATACAGCAATTCTTTAAGAAGGGGGAAAATTCAAGTCCACATAAATTCCAAATGTCTGAGTTTCTGGTTAATTCTGCTCTAGACTAGATTGCTAATTGCAAAAGTGATGGGTAGAAGCCTTATCTTCGTTGCGGTGGGGACGGTGCTGATAGAATCTGAGCACACCTGGAAACTATGTAAATTTTCTCCATCTTCTTCTTCTTCAGGACTTTGAAGCCTTGACTCCAAATCTCCTAGCTCGAACGATTGAAACTGTGGAAGGGGGAGGTATCATTGCAATTCTTCTGAGAACAATGAATTCCCTGAAGCAGCTTTATACGATGACCATGGTACATTTTTGATTTATAAACTGGTCTGTCGTTCTGTTGAACTCTATTAATGTAGCTGTACAGAAAGGGAAATATATGAGCTGCTGCACAGACCTTAATTTGCTTTTATTAAAAGCTTTATTCCTCAACTAATTCTTACTTCTGTTCTTTATAAAATCTCCTGGCTGTAATAAGCATTGGATGCCTTGTTCACATTTCACAGCAGAGGGAACCTTTTCCAGTAGAGAGCTGGTTGGTGGTGAACCATGGGGCTCATCTTCCTGGCTGGGGAATTCTGGGAGTTGAAGTCCACACATCAGAAAATTGCCAAGGTTGAGAAATGCTGGATTAAAATGTCCAGCTAAAGAGATACATTCTCTTGGTAGTAGCAGTTTTATGGCATTTACACTAAATCCATGGCAATCCTGTTTCAGGAACAGCTCAGTTCTTCATCAGGGAAGTAAGCTGTTTCAAGGCTAGGCTTCTTTGAAGGACAGAGGTGTTTTCTCTTCCCACAGGATATTTGAGAGGCCAGGTTGTTTGGGAAAGCTCCCCTTCTGCCAGGGTATTTGGAAGCACCAGAGTGGACTACACATGTATTCTTGTGAATAAGGCATATAAATTAAATCAATTCTTTTCTTGATTTATTGTTTTCCCCAGAGTCTTGGAAAGGGCTAAACTTAAAATGTTAGGAATGTAGCTGTTAGAGAAATGGAAGGTAGTGCAAGCAGTCGGAGGCTACATGGCATTTGACAACTGTGTCAAATTGTATGGATAGTACATGGCTATTCAGGTTTGACATCAGGATTCTCTTTTTTTCCCCAGGATGTTCACTCCCGCTATAGAACAGAGGCACACCAGGATGTGGTTGGCAGATTTAATGAAAGGTAAGTTGAGCACTTAAACCAGGTAGCAAATCTGCAATTTTGGAAATTTAATTTACCATACTTGTTTTATGCATTGTTTGAACTGAACAGTTTTCTCATACAAGAAATGGTTTCACTTCAAAATGTTTGCTACCCTCTAGTGGTAACATTCAGAATGTATGTATTAAATTCTATTTGATTGAGTGATTGATTGATTGGGCTTGTTTCCCCTGCCCCCTTTCCCCCCCCCCCCCAAAGTCACTATGGTCAAGGGACTTGGTGATTCGGAATACAACCTTACAATAAAACATCCACAGAATGAAATTAACATTGTTCTAATAAAAAACAACAAAATAAATCCCATCCATAGTGAGAAAAAAAAAACAATGGCACCATTTCACTCTTCAAAGTCTTCCAAAATAATTCAGAATTAGAAATGTATAGATGCTAACAACATGAGCACCAATTGAATTTCCAATGAGAGGCTACTCCATAGCACAAAGGCCTTATGGAAAAGCAAGCTTGTGAGTCTTGGGTCATTTTGCCCTGTGAAAATTGCCCTGTGAAAATGGGGATCCATTATCAGTTTCGTTTACACTATGAAAAATGGGCAGTTTATAGAAGACAGTTCTGCAGGTATCCCGGTGCAATCCATATAGGGCCTTACAGGTTACAACCAATCTCTGCCACCATCAAGTGTCAGAGAACATGAATGAAATGTTCATGTTGAAAGGAACTATCTCTACAGGATTTTTTGGCGTCAGATGTGCTCTGTTGAAACACAGCTCTTGAGGCACTTTGCCCTCAGGATGATATACAGAGATGCTGCAAGAAGAGAAGTTTTTTTGTGCATTGAGATTCTGCTGTAATGTTGCTATTTTCTCACTTGTCTCCTGCAGGTTCATTCTCTCTCTGGTCTCTTGTAAGACCTGTGTAGTTGTTGATGATCAGCTGAATATCCTCCCAATCTCCAGTCATGCTGCAAACATTTCAGCTCTGCCACCCCGATCACAGGTACGTTTAAATAATACATGATAATGACCAGCACTTCAGGCTCTCATGTGAAATATGTAATTATTTGGATTTGTATTTAATTGGGATATTTAATATGTAGTAGAAATGGACTTGAAAAAGAATAGAGGTATTTCTTTTAGCTTTCTCTCATTCTGTGTCAGGTCAGGGCACTGCTGTTCTTTATTCTAAACACTGGGCTTAGAAGCTGTTTTTTCAGTAGAAGTTGAATTCTAAGTGGTATCTGGAAAAAATGTACGAAAAATTATAACAAATAAAACTAAAAATGCCTATGCCTATCCTTACCATGACTTAATTTGGAAGAAAACTGTTATACTCCTCACAAAAGGCAAGTCTCATTCTAAAAATCTGAATAAACTTTTCAATTTAATTCTAGAACTGCTTTTCAAATTTTTGTGGAAACTGATGCATTTCTTGTCTATTTATAAAAATACTCCTGTTTTTCAGCCTCCTTTGTTGTTGCTCTTATTTAATTTTCTGTCATCTTACCATTTATTCCTGTACCAAAGATGCTTTTCAAAAGGCAACTGGATTTTCTTGATTTCTTTCTTTAAAAATGTTTCCCTTCTCATCCATGAAGCTTCTTCATGAGAAGTAAAAAGTTTTCAAGGCCCCCCCCCCTCCCCAGAAAGTCCAGTTGCCTTTTGAAAAGCATCTTAGGGACAACCATGACCTGGATGATTGAGAATCTCCATAGACTTTTATTCCTGTAGTTCCTATATAACTGTTCTGTTTCAAGGAATAGTTTTGTGAGCATTGCAACCACTTGGTTACCATCTAGTCATCCTTACATCCTGCTCTGAAGGATTGGCTGGGGGGCAAACAAACCTACCATCAAGAAACCACAGTCACAGTATAGTTTGATGAATGTTGTCATCCTCTTTTGAAATAACATTCCAAAATTGAAATTAAAAATTGTTCGAAGCATATGCAATAAGGTCAGTTTTCCCTTTGCACTCAGCTCATGTTTAACATAACTGGGATTTCCATATATTCTTCTCTTAGAGATGCTAATTTGGATTCAGACAGCTGTTTTCCTCTTTTAGGAAGAGAGCCAAAGTCCTCGTGATGTGGAATTGAAGGAGCTAAAGGAGAGCTTACAAGACACACAGCCGGTTGGCACATTGGTTGATGTTTGTAAAACATTGGATCAGGTAAGCTTAAATTCAGATTTGGATATTATCACTACTAGATTTTTATCCCACCTTTTAAAATATATTTTGGTTAATTCAAGGCAGCGACATCCCGAATATCTTGCCTCCTATTTTTCTCACAACAATAAGTTTGTGAGGTGGATCAGGCTGAGAAAGAATAACTGGCCCAAAGTCATCCAGCCAGTTTTCATGACTAAGGAAGGCCCAGATTCGCAGTCTCCTCAGCTACTACACCAAACAGGCTCTTCTTATCTGTATTACAAAATACATGATATACTGCAGATATAATAATGTCTTCTTTAGGTTTACAGAATCCAGGTTGTTGACAAAAACCAAAATACATTGGGATTAAATTAATGTTGTACAATTCCTATTAATGCTTTCTCTTTATGTCTATCCTCATTGATGTCCTTCTCCATCCATAATCTCCTGTTTTGGTGGCTTCTTTCCTCCCTGACAGGCAAAAGGAGTCCTCAAATTCATCGAAGCCATTTCTGAGAAGACCCTGAGAAGCACTGTGGCTTTAACAGCTGCCAGAGGGCGTGGGAAATCAGCTGCTTTGGGATTGGCAATAGCTGGAGCAGTGGCTTTTGGGTAAGTTTTTCCTAGATGTTATATTTCAAGAGGGGTTTTGCGTGAAATGGTCAAATTTAAAGAAAACAGTTGGCAAACGCTTTGAGCTGGTGGGTACGTTTGGAAAATTTAAAAGCATGTTGTGAGTATGGTCACAAAATAAGTGCTGAGAGAGGACCTGCCTATTCATAATATATAGTTATAAAGGTCAAAGCAGAAGTTATGTTAAGTAATTATTTTTTGTTCCTTTCAAATAAAAAAGTCCAGCCTCCAGCCTGCACAAGTTAAGACTCCCCACACACAAAAAACATGAAAATCAATAGACATAAATGCTATAAGAGAATTATTATTACAATAACTGACAGACTGTATTGTTGTTGGTGTTGTTGTTAAGTCACTAAGTTGTGTACAACTCTTCACAATCCCATGGACCATAGCATGCCAGGCCCCCTGTCTTCCACTGCCTCCCTGAATCTTCCTAAACCCATGCCCATTATCTAATCATCTCATCCTTTGCTGTCCCCTTCTCTCCTTTTGCCTTCAATCTTTTCTGACACCAGGGGAAAGCAGGAAAGCATTTGGTGTCCAAAGTATTTGTGCTTCAGCTTCAATATTTGTCCTTCCAAAGAAAAGTCAGGGTTGACTTTCTTTAGGAGACAAACTGTATATCCTTTTCAAAACTTACTGTTCTATAGTCTCTTAACAATTGGAGGATTGTATTATAAATTATATTTTTAATTGATTTGATGTTTCAAAGGTAGAATGTTAAAATTTGCTTCTGGCATTTTAGTAGAGGAAAAAAGGTGTAGCATCTGTTCTTTTTTTTACATATATAGCTATTCCAACATTTTCGTCACATCTCCAAGTCCTGATAATCTTCACACCCTGTTTGAATTTGTATTTAAAGGCTTTGATGCTCTACAGTACCAGGTAAGATGAAGCAATATTGGGGAGTCCTTGGTGCTTTCTGAGCTTACAGATGTTTCATTAAATGGTAACAAAATGTCTGCAAATAAACAACCAAGCTCAGAGAGCACCAAGGATTCCACAGTTCAATCTGAGCTACAAATATTATCTTCTTTTGAGGTGATAAAACGTCTAGAGCAGGGGTAGGCAACCTTGGCTCTTTTATGACTTGTGGACGTCAACTCCCAGAATTCCAAGCTGAGCCATGCTGGCTCAAAAATTCTGGGAGTTGAAGTCACGAGTCATAAAAGAGCCAAGGTTGCCTACCCCTGGTCTAGACTATCTCAGTTTGCCAAACGTTTTTCCTGCCATATGTTACTGCCAAATTTCTCTCTTTCCCTGTCTTTGTTTAGTTTTGTTTTGGGGGGAGTGTGCCTTCGAGTCAGTTTTTGACTCTTGGCAACTGCCTGGACTAGTCCCTGGAGTTTTCTTGACAAGTTTTATCAGGATTGGCTTGCCATTACTTTCTTCTTCCAAGGGTTGAGAGAGAGTGGCTATCCCAAAGTCAGTCACCCAGTTTCGTATCCTGGCTTTAGCAAAAAGAAAAAATGTTTATGCAGTAGGCAAGCAAAATTTGGGCAGGTTGTGGGAGTGTGGGGGTGAGGCTTGTCAAGCTTCTGGGTGGGAATACAAACACTGCATTTCAGAGTAACGTATTTTTAAAAAACTTGTAGGAAAGAAAGAAAGAAAGAAAGAAAGAAAGAAAGAAAGAAAGAAAGAAAAGTTATAATAATAATAGTAAAGTTGGAAGGGACCTTGGAGGTCATCTAGTCCAACCCCCTGCTCGGGCAGGAAACCCTACACCATTTCGGACAAATGGCTGTCCAGTCTCTTCTTAAAAACTTCCAGTGTTGGAGCATTTACTGCTTCTGGAGGCAAGCTGTTCCACTGATTAATTGTTCTCACTGTCAGGAAGTTTCTCCTTAGTTCTAGGTTGCTTCTCTCCTTGATTAGTTTCCACCCGTTGCTTCTTGTCCTGCCTTCAGGTGCTTTGGAAAATAGCTTAATTCCCTCTTCTTTATGGCAGCCCCTGAGATATTGGAATACTGCTATCATGTCCCCCCTTGTCCTTCTCTTCGTTAAACTAGACATACCCAATTCTAGCAACCGTTCCTTATATGTTTTAGCCTCCAGTCCCCTAATCATCTTTGTTGCTCTTCTCTGTACTCTTTCTAGAGTCTCAACATCTTTTTTACATCGTGGTGACCAAAACTGGATGCAGTATTCCAAGTGTGGCCTTACCAAGGCATTAAAGAGTGGTATTAATACTTCACGTGATCTTGATTCTATCCCTCTGTTAATGCAGCCTAGCACTGTGTTGGCCTTTTTGGCAGCTGCAGCACATGCTGGCTCATATTTAAGTGATTGTCTACTAGGACTCCGAGGTCCCTCTCACAGTTACTACTATTGAGCATGGTGCCACCTATGCTGTACCTGTGCATTTGGTTTTTCTTGCCTAAATGTAGAACCTTGCTTTTTTCACCATTGAATTTCATTTTGTTAGTTAGTGCCCAGTGTTCAAGTCTGTCCAGATCCTTCTGTATCTTAAGCCTGTCTTCTGGAGTGTTGGCTATTCCTGCCAGCTTGGTGTCGTCTGCAAATTTGATGAGTTCCCCATCTATCCCTTCATCCAAGTCATTGATGAAGATGTTGAAGAGTACTGGGCCCAGAACAGAGCCCTGGGGCACCCCACTACACACTTCCCTCCATATAGATGCAGTTCCATTGAGGACCACTCGCTGAGTACGGCCGGTCAGCCAGCTACGGATCCATCTGGTGGTGGTTCTGTCTACCCCACATTTTTCTATCTTGTCAAGTAGTAGGTTGTGATCTACTTTATCAAATGCCTTACTGAAGTCCAAGTAAATTATGTCCACAGCATTCCTCTGATCCACTAATTTTGTCACTTGGTCAAAGAATGCAATAAGATTTGTCTGGCATGATCTATTTTTGACAAACCCATGTTGGCTTTTAGTAATGACTTTGTTTGCCTCTAGGTGTTCGTTGATTCGTTGTTTGATTATCTTTTCCAGGATCTTCCCAGGTATTGAGGTCAGGCTGATAGGTCTGTAATTTCCTGGATCCATTTTTTTTCCTTTTTTGAGGATGGGAACTACATCAGCTCTTTTCCAGTCCTCTGGTAGTTCCCCTGTGTTCCAGGATCTTTGAAAAATATAGTTCAGTGGCTCCGATATCACATCTGCCAGTTCCTTGAGAACTCTGGGGTGTAATCCATCTGGTCCTGGCGATTTGAACTCATCTAGGCTGGACAGGTGCTCCCTAACCATTTTCTTGCCTATCTTAACTTGTGTTTCTGTTTTGTTTTTTATGGCACTATTTTTGATAGGTTGGTCTGTTTTTTCCCTTTGTGTAAAGACAGATGCAAAACACGAGTTAAATAGTTCTGCTTTCTCCCTGTTGTTTGTCACCTTCTTGCCACTTCCACCCACTAATGGACCAATCGTTTCCTTCACTTTTTTCTTGTTTTTTACATGTTGAAAGAAGCTTTTTTTGTTATTTTTGACTTTGGTCGCAAGCCTTAGTTCATTTTGAGCCTTGGCTTTCTTCACTTCATCTTTGCAGGCTCGGGCTATTTGCTGATATTCTGACTTAGTTATGTTCCCCTCTTTCCACTTTCTATACTTGTCCTTTTTATCTTTCAATTTGTCAGAGAGTTCTTTATGCAGCCATGCTGGTTTCTTTTGAGAGCTGTTGTTTTCCTCTTTGTTGGTATTGTGCTAGACTGTGCTTTTATTATCTCATTTTTCAAAATTTCCCAAGCTTCTTGAGTTGTTTTCCCCTTGAGGATTCTCATCCATGGAATCCTTCCCAAGCCCTCTCTAAGTTTATTGAAATTAGCTCTCTTGAAGTCCAAGACTCTAGTTTGACTGTGTTCTATTGGTTGTGCTTCTATAATGTTGAATTCTAATATTGCATGATCACTTCCTCCCAGGGTTCCTATGGCTTCAACACCGTCTATCATTTCAGGAAGACTTGTTCGGAGAGATGGGAGCAGATAAGCAGAGGGAGGCAAGAGAGGAGGAGTTGGGGAAGCAAGAGAATGAGCATGTTTGTGCACAGACAGCTGAGGAGAAAGTGTAATTCGAGTAATCCAATACCACTCAACAGCTTGAAAAGTACCAAGGGATGACTCAGAGACTTGGTCAGGAACATGCAGAGGTCAAAATGAAGCAGAAGTCAAGAACAAGAATTTACTAATTACAAAGCCAGATGCCAGAGTTGCTTCTAGCAATGGAAGGCAGTCCCTGCACAAATGAAATCTCCCTACTGAGCGTGCCCAGCTTAAGTTTTCCTTGCTCAGCAGTTGCCAATGAGAAGGCATGATAATCTTTCCACTTTCTCACAAGGCACTTACTTTGCCATGGTGTAGAATTCCGAGACCAGCAAAATTTGCCTAGCTGAAGAAGGATCAGTGTTGGCTGAGGAGGGACCTAAGAGGGTATTTGTCATGGTTCCGATAGATGAGATCAACTAAAGCAGAACTCTGAGGCTTGAATTTTCCTCTAAGAACATGTTTATTGGTTACAAAGTATCAGCACGGTCAAAAGTGAAACCAAGACTAAAGTTCCCTCTAAAAGCAACAATATTACAAAGACAATTCCCACCCCATAACCTATGCAAGCAACTGCGTTTCTCAATAGAATAATTTGGCAGGCTTTCTGACACTAGGCTCAACCCCCCCAATCGAGGGAACAGAAATGACCTTGGTTCCCATGGGATAGAGAATTGTTTAGGCTAGCATAAAACATCTCATTCCTCCAGCCCCCGCCCCAATCTTGTGGCAACTGAAAACAAGCAAGATGGCTTCAGTCAGATTCGTTGCAGGTTTGATAGTATTAGTATTGGATTCAGTGATGTTGAATCAGTAGGTGCAGCATCCACTGCGACCTGATCTGCCTACATCTTGGATCCTGGCACTGAGGCCCAGACACCCAGATTGCTTTGTGCATAAGGTGGGACTAGAATTTACAGTCTCCCAGTGCCTTTAACCACTACACCAACCGGGCTCTCTTTTCTATCTTGGCCTGTATATGTCATTGATTTCTCTGATCTTTACTGATCTTTTCAAGCCCAGCAACTGCCAGATGTACTGGGTTGCAGTCCCCAACTCAATCAGCATAAATAGGCTGCTTGTGATTTGTAAATTTCCCAAGATGTGAATTCTGTTCACCACTTTGCTCTTTACTCCAAACAGCTTACATCCTATGACAGTACCTTTTAACACGATCCAACAGCAGCATTTGCCTTTCCTAGGTCATTGGGGAAGATTCAATAGATAGATAAAAATGCGAAATCCAGTCTAAACATTTAGCTGGCTGTGCACCCAACCATATTATGTCAAGCAGTGGTATGGATAATATTTAATTCATTTTTCATATTGCCCATTATGTCTATTTTTAGGAACATTTGGATTATGAGATCATTCAGTCTCTCAATCCTGAATTCAGCAAAGCTGTTGTCAGAGTCAACGTGTTTCGAGAACATAGACAGACCATCCAGGTATTTCTCAATGTTCGGGGCCTAAAGAATTGGGCATTTGGATGTTTTCTTCTAATGTTCTTCTTTGATTCAACAATTAAAGAAGCCAGAATTCAGCACTTTAGCAATTTCTAGCGATATGTGAAGGGCTTCTGAACAGGTCAGGATTGGAAATCACTTTATAAGTAAGGGTTCATCAGCCTGAATGAAAAGTAATGCTTCTATTCATTTGTTTTAAACCTGGTTTTCTACTACATGTGAACATGGGCTGTATAGTATTTTTAGCTAATCCATTTGATTTGCAGGTATAGCTCATTTATTATTACTTTGGATAAAGGGAACTAAGCAAAATGAGACATTTAAGGGACTCTAAAAGAGTTTATTTTTGTTGCCGAGATACCCTCAGAAGTACCCTTAGGATTTCTACCCTTTCCATTTCCCTTTCCCCCAGTATATCCATCCTGCTGATGCTGTGAAACTGGGGCAGGCTGAACTTGTGGTAATTGATGAAGCTGCTGCCATTCCACTTCCTTTGGTGAAGAACTTGTTGGGTCCTTATTTGGTTTTCATGGCTTCTACAATCAATGGGTAAGGTTTACTGGCCAAAATGATGTCCAAAGGCTGCTGATCCACAGTACAGGTTTCTGAAGATTATGAAAAATACACTTTTTGTTGTTGTTTTGAATCTCAGATGAATATACTATGTTTCATCTGTTAAGTTAGTGAGTTCCTTCCTCTAAATATTTTGAACTGGAATTAACATTCAGTGATATAAAACACCTGTCTCTGATGGCAGTCAGTTATGGCTGAGTCACACAGGCAGTTGCCATTGGATGATAGAATCAACAAATAATAAGCATTCATGAATGTCTGGACCATTAGTAATAAGTAATTTTTTTATCTATTTGGCAGGGTTATTTTCATATTATTTCCTAGTATTGTTCAAAAACATCCCACCCCAATCTGCTTATGTAAGTAGTTGCAGTTTTGGTGTTAAGAAAAAATTACTAAATATTTGAGTTAAAATAAAGGTTTAGAATTGCTATTTCAACACTCTGACTTATTTCAGAATTGATAATAGCAAAACAGGAGCAAAACTTTCTAGAGTTTCTTAATTGATTAATTTATTATTGTATCCCAAGTTAAGTGTTGTCTGTTATTATTCCTTCAAGGGCCACCATTTTCTTTGGAAACAGATTAACACAATTGTGCAAATTTATGAACAATGCATTTTGTTCTTTTCTATGTGGTAACATAAACTGACATTTGACTGAAACGTTGCATGCATTCCAATGCTTTTAAGAATTTCTGTTTTTCCTCAAGTCTTAAAAACAGAATAATAACATACCTGGCATTTTGTCCCTATGACTTCAACATTTCCAGAAATATTACATCTTTAGGACAGAATTTGGATTAATCTGCTGGTATCATAAGTTAAACAGCTGCTGTGCTTGTTCCTTTGTCTGGTCCCATCTGACTGTTCTGTCTGTTGTTTTGAATAGATATGAGGGCACCGGCCGTTCCTTGTCTTTGAAACTGATCCAGCAGTTACGACAGGAAAGTGCACAGGCCCAAGCCAGTGTAACTGCAGAGAACAAAACAACAACTACAGCTAAACTGTCCTCAGGTATTTCTCTGAAACTAAAACCTCCAGTACCTAAGATCGTGGCTGCATTGCTTAACTGAGAATATGCAGAAGAAGGTCACTGTAAAAGACTTTTTAAGAATATGCAGAAGAAAGTCACTGTAGAGAATTACAGGAAACTGTCACTTTCCCCTCAACTGTCTTTGATCTTAGGATAACCTTCAAAGCAATTGAACAAATTGGTGGGTCTGCTTTCTTTGATAGGTGATGGGTTTGTTTGTCCTTCAGATCCATCGGCTATTGAGGTTAGGGTTCCACACATTTACTGATGTAATGTAGATGAGTTAGACTTTTGGCTTGTCAGATTGTGTATGTTCAGGCAGTGTGGTTTGCAACCCATAGGGTTTATAGTTTAGCATGTTGTATCAAACCGATCAATTGTGGATTAGTTAAATTATCTCTTAAAAACTGTGACTTAACACAATATACGTGCCCAGTCATTAGGTTAGAATATGAAAAGTTATAATGTGCCACTTAAGACTAAGAATAAGGCTAGGAATAATTCTAGAGCAGTGTTTCCCAGCAATGCTGGCTGTGGAATTCTGGGAGTTGAAGTCCTCATGCCTTAAAATTGTCAAGTTTGGAAAACACTGTTCTAGAGAATACAGGTAGTCCTTGACTTACAACTTCAATTGAGCCCAAATATTTCTGTTGCCAAGTGAAATATTTGTTAAGTTAATTTTGCCCCATTTTATGACCTTTCTTGCCACAGTTGTTAAGTGAATCACTGCAGTTGTTAAGTTAGTAACACGGTTGTTAGGTGAATCTGGCTTTCCCATTAACTTTGCTTGTCAGAAGGACGCAAAAGGCAATCACATGGATGATCCTGGGACACGGCTGCCGTCATAAATATGAGCCAGTTGTCAAGCATCCGAATTTCATTCACGTGACCATGGAGATGCTGTAATGGTTGTAAGTGTGAAAAATGGTCATAAGTCACTTTTTAAAGTGCTGTTTTAACTTTGAACGGATACTAAATGAACTGTTATAAGTCGAGGACTACCTGTACCAGCTGCAGGTCTTGGTTTTTGACTGCCTTTTCTTTTTATTTTCTGACAAAAGAGATTTTTAGATCTTTTGGTATGTGACCCTTTTGTATATCATCTCTCCCCAGCCCGTACATTGCATGAAGTTTCGCTTCAGGAATCCATTCGATATGCTCCAGGAGACCCAGTTGAAAAGTGGCTGAATGATTTGCTATGCTTGGATTGTCTCAACATCACGAGAATTATATCTGGTTGTCCATTGCCTGAAACCTGTGATTTGTATCCTTGTGCTAGTTCTCAGACCCAAGTGCAGCTATTGTAGTCCTATCTATATTCCCATCACACTGTTCTCCTTCAGGGTGGAAAGGGAGCAAGAAGTAATAAGGGAAAAAAATGAATGACATGAAATAAGAAAAAGAAAAGAAACTGTAGCTATAACTAGTTTAGGCCGATACCGTTCAC
Source organism: Crotalus tigris (assembly GCF_016545835.1). Lineage (NCBI taxonomy): Eukaryota > Metazoa > Chordata > Lepidosauria > Squamata > Viperidae > Crotalus > Crotalus tigris. The sequence goes on from NW_024097221.1 coordinate 1,077,351, forward strand.
TGTAACTCTTCCTACTTCATGGGGTTTCTTTGTTCTTGCAAACCATCCATGGTTCCACATCATGCAAATGTAGATTTATTTGTTACCTTTTGCTCTTTAAACTTCTCGCTTCTTTTTAAGAAAGTGCCTTTATATGTTGAATATTATATATTCAAGATGGACAATATTTAATATTTATTTGCTACGTATATGTAGGGATGTAGGTCTACACATACATTGTTCATAGTATGTTTAGGTGTGTGTCATGTATGTGTTTCACTTTGAGAGCGGGCAACTAAATTTCATTTTTGATGTGTGCCATTGTGCCCACAGTATAAATACGACAATAAAGGTTATCGTATCTTATCTTATCTTATCTTTTCTTATCTTATCGTGCTGGTCACTCACTTTTGCATTCAGCTCATATTTGTTCAGCACTCATTCATTCTTGACTCTGCCTCTTGTTTTATCACACACACTACTTAGATGTCCCATGGCCATTGCATTCAACTCTTATGTTTCTCCTGACATATCCAACTTTCACTTCCATGCAACAAAGGAAACACACTCTTATCCCATTCAATTTTTTTTTGCAACAAACCTCATAGTACCTGCTACCTTTCTACCGACATTTGAGATCTTAAAATTTACACAGACTAAGACATACAATTGATGACGATAGCTATTTACTTCCTCTGCTTTTCACTGCCTATGAAGTGTGTTGGATGTTAGTAAATGTGTTTGGACAATGGCAGTCATTCAGCATTGACTTCCTTCTAGCTTTCAAAGACAAATCAGGAATTTGTCACCGAGGTGGCGCAGCAGTTAGAGTGCAGTACTGCAGGCCACTTTAGCTGACTGTGTTCAGCAGGTCAGCGGTTCAAATCTCACCGGCTCAAGGTTGACTCAGCCTTCCATCCTTCCGGGGTAGGTAAAATGAGGACCCAGATTGTTGGGGGCAATGTAAATATATATATACATTGCTTACTGGTGTACACCACTTAGAGAGTGCTTGTACTTAAAGCGGTATATAAGTCTCATAAATAAATAAATAAACTTAACTCACAGATGACACTCAGATACTATGTGAACAGAGACACTCTTTTCTGTTATCACAGAGCATCGGAAACATTTCTTCAGAGATTGATGGCCCTGTATGTGGCTTCTCACTACAAGGTTGGTGATAATGTGTTATTTTCAGCTTGGACTTAGCAGAAAAACGGTGGGGTCACTTCCTCCTCCTCCTCCTCCTCCTCCTCCTCAGACTGAAATACTGTCCCCTAGTTTCTAGCCTGATGCCTTAGCCAGTCCTTGCATTTATGACCATCACAGTGTCCCAAGAGTCAAATGATCAGAATTTGAGCGTTTGTCAACCAGCATGTATTTATGACGGTTGCAGCGTCCTGTGGTCAGGTGATCGCCATTTGCAACCTTCACAGGGAGCTTCTGACAAGCAGAGTCAATGGGAGAAGCCAGATTTGCTTAACAGCTACATGACCCATTCGATCAGTTAGCAATGGATCCAATCCCAATTGTGGTCATAAGTTAAGGACTACCCGTATATGATTCTACAAAATAAAGTTTGCTAAGATTTGAAAGAAGGATGCAAAATAAAGATAATGTTAAATCTGGAGGCTGCATTGGATCATACAGAAACATACAGCATTCTGACCCAGGATACTTTTTTTTTTTGTCAGCTTCCAGTGTATGGGAATGAATTGGGAATAATACAGAGTGTTTCATAGACGTGGGGCTTTGAATAAAGAAAATATCATTTCTAGCAATAACCAATAGCCTGAATTAATGAAGTGGGCTTGAATTACTGAGATCTAATTCTCTGTCCTGGTTGCAACCTTCCAGAATTCTCCTAATGACCTCCAGATGCTTTCAGATGCTCCAGCCCATCATCTCTTTTGCCTTTTGCCACCGGTCCCACCTACTCAAAATTCCTTGCCAGAAGTCCTTGCTGTGGTCCAGGTAAGAAGGATGTTTTCAAGTAACCTAAGTAATAAATTTGATCAGACAAGAAGAAGCAGAACTAGAGAAATCTATAGGTAAGGGCTCCGAATCTTCTTTCTTTAGGGAATTTGCATCTTTTCCTTATTGGTTCCAGGGAAGAAATTTGTTGTGTTATCTATCATGTGAGCAAAGAATTGGGAGTCTTTGTTTTTGCTGCAGTGTTTGGGAGTTAGCAAAACCAAAGCACACGTATTACTGATTTCTCAGTTAACGTAGACTTTTATCAATCCTTTTGGTATTGTAAAACGTGTCAGGATCAAAACTCTGTACCAGCAACTTCTACCTCATTTACATTACTCTTTTGGGGGAGCAGAATAGATCAGGAGTTTGGATTAACTAGTCTTTCTAGTTACTATTAGAAAACAATAGTGCTTTCTGTACTATTTTAACCAATATTGGTTAAAAAACATGCTACATCATGTCCCTCTGAAGAACTGAAACTTGTCTTCCCTTTATTCCTGCAGGTATGTTTGGAGGGTGAGATATCACGACAATCTATTATGAACAGCCTATCTAGAGGAAAAAAAGCCTCAGGAGATCTCATTCCATGGAATATCTCAGAGCAGGTAATGGATTTTGTACTTAAATCTAAGCTTGATTTTTTTTTTTTTTACATACTGACTATTACATAGTTTGTCTTGTTTCCTCCTAATGTATACATTGTAAGCAGAAGTGCTAAGTTTATAATTGAGATTATTGAGGTAAGAACCCGGAGTTCCCTGTAAGGGCGATGCATTTATCGGGTTGCTGACTCTGTATTGCCATATATATATTATCACTGTATTTTCTTTTATCTGTTTTGTCCTGGAATCTGAACATGTATTTTCTTTTATTGATATGGTCATAAGACTAATCAGTTAAGAAACTATTACTATTGAATACTTCTCTGTTAAAAATCATTTATTTCTTACTTCCTCCCATTTTTATTGGTAGTTCCAAGATCCTGATTTTGGGAGCCTTTCTGGTGGAAGAATTGTACGCATTGCAGTCCATCCTGACTACCAAGCGGTAAGTTTATTTTAAATTTCACCAAAATACATCTCAGTGATAATTGATGAAACATTACCCTGGTTAAAATAATTGCAAAGTATATATAAACAGTTGATTTGCAAGGCCTGGTAAAACAGTCTTAGAGCTGACGTTCCTACTTCAATTTTAATTGATTTGTTTTCATTTTATTTTTACGTTATGAATGCCATTCAGTTAATGTCAGTTTCCTTTTTTATTTTCTCCAGTTTGAGCATGATTTGCCACTCTGTTTATATCTTCAGTTAACGTATCTTTGGATGGCTTAATGTCTTGGCTTAAATTCTCCAGTGAAGTACAAAATGTGATTTGTTTCGACCAAATAACAACTCAACTCAATAATTGGAGAGACCCAGATTTATTAAGCTACTATTTATTACTGCAAAGATTAAAAGTTTTTATTTTAAGAAGGAAAAGAGAAAAAGATAATATGAAAGGATTTGGATTAATTGATTAATGTGTTATCAAGTCAGTTTCATCTCCTGGTGACCAGATAGATCGGTTTTTCTCCACAACAATTTGTCCCTAACATGGTCCTTCAGTTTGCAAGTCCAATTGTGTTGTTCTTCCTCTTCCTTCTTATAATTCAGTGAATTAGGGAGGTATCAGTCTGAGCTGCTTTGGAAATTATCTTGACGTTCTGGGCTTAAAAATGCTTTTGCCCCTTTTGCCTCGGCGTACCTCTATCAAGATCATCTTCCTTGCTTCCTACAACCATGCACACTCAACGAAAGTCTCTTTTAAATAATGTCACAACAATTACCACCCTCTGCAATAACTGGTAAAATGGGAACGTTTAAGAGTCAAGAGCCTTTTAAGCATCTTCTAATGTGCTTTCTCCTTCTTTTTTGATTTTGGTAGATGGGTTATGGTAGCCGAGCTTTGCGTTTGCTCCGGATGTATTATGAAGGCAAATTTCCTTGTTTGGAAGAAAAGGTTATTCAGAAGCCAAGAGAAATTGCTACTGTGAGCAGTGAGGTATGTAGTTTTCTATATGGGTGGTGGTATCAAGTTGGCACAGAGCATCATCGGAGTTCTTTAATGCCTATCTGAGCAGCAGCAAATAAGCACATTTTAAGTTATAATTTACCGATAGAAGAGAATATTTGTAGCCCAGGGTTGAACTGTGGGGTCCTTGGTGCTCTCTGAGCTTGGCTGTTGCTCAAAGACCACCAAGGACTCCACAAGCTATTATTTGGCCCATCTTCCTCTTTTCTTAAGCTGCTCTCCATTGTTTCAGGCTGTCAGCTTACTAGAAGAAGCTCTGATGCCTCGGAAGGATTTGCCACCATTGCTTCTCAAGATGAGTGAGAGACAAGCTGAGAATCTGGACTACCTTGGGGTCTCTTATGGCTTGACACCAAGGCTTCTCAAGTAAGCATTTTGCTGTAAATGCGCATTATTGTGGTAAAGCTTCATTTTAGTTATTGTTGTATCAGTGTATTTTTGCCAAACAGGATTTTAATAATGGATCCAACTATGGGGATTGTTTTTTTGGGACACTTGAAACCTACAGATTCTGTGGAACGTGTGCATTTTCTGTTGTGCGGCTTTTGTTGCAAACATGGTATTGCATCAATTTCCTGTTGCAATCATTTTTATTTATTCAATTTTTCCAATCAGAACAAATCTTTTTATTTCAGCCGACAAACATTTTAAAATTTTTTCTCATCCATCTTGGTGACATTGTCCTAATGAGCAGCTTTCCCATATCCAAAGATGGTGGCATTTCTACTTGAGAGAAGAGAAATAAAGAGAATAAAATATTTATGTTCCTGAATGTCTTGCTTGAGAAAAGACACTATTTTGGAGTTGTGATTGAAAATGTTCAGTTTTTTAAAGCAGGATAGACATATCCCACAATTGATTTATATTTTACCATATTGCTTGAGGAGGTATTTCTAATACGGAATCCAGTATTTAAACTGGAAAAATAAGGAACGAACTTTATCCTGCCTCATGGATTAATTTTTATTATTTTCCTTTCCTACTAGATTTTGGAAACGGGGTGGATTCGTGCCGGTCTATTTGAGGCAAACTCCAGTAAGTTTTGTTTCATAGTCCAAGACCATTAACAGGACTTCTGTGATTATTTCTTGGACATCTGGAGGAAGGGAAATTCTGTTGACAAATAATTTGTTTTTTCTTCTTCAAAAAAGGGAGAGTGACTTTTCTTTACTAGAAGGGAGGAATAAGAGCTAATGAGAGCAACAAATATGGACATATTTTGTCACTTCTAAATAAAATCATACACTTGAGTGGTAGGATTACTGCTTATGTAGATCCATCAAGTTCAAGATGTTCCAAAGCTCTCCTGTTTATTTTATAGTTCAGAATCTCAGAGTACAGTTATTATTAAGCATTATTTATGCTTATTTGGGTAGTTGTAGTAGCAGTAAAATGTCAGAGTTGTACTGATTCAGAATCTTACATAGCCACAAGAAACAGACTCTCAAGGTTTCATAAACCAGATTACAAGGGGTTTTTTTTGCCTTGAAATATCATCCGGAGGCATTTTAAGAAAAGAAATACAAGGGAGTTATTAGTTATTTGATACAAGTGTTCTTTAGTTTGCTATTGATCATTCTTTAGTCCCATAAATCTTAGCCAAAGAACTGTAAATTCTTTTCCATCCCACTCATTTATTGACTGGTGAGATGTAGCCAAGAGGAAATACGTTATTCTTCTGCTTTTGGGGCAAATCTCTTACTGTAGAAAAAGTGATTCATTTATTTAATTAGGGTTTTAAGTGGTGGTGGGGATATAAGACAGGCTGGGTAGTCATCTGCCAGAGACACTATATGGAGTTGGATGGAATGATTTCTGAGGTCCTTTCTAGACCTTATATTCAATTATAGAAAGTGGGCTCTTAATTTAGTCCCTTTAATCAAAATGTTTGGTTAATTTGGGCCAGTGATGTGACTCAGTTCTCATGGCAAGGAAATATACTCTCACCCATGCTTGCCCCTGCCAACTATATTTCTGGTGATAAAAAATACTTTAATTTAAACAAATAGTTGCTGCTTGTTGAAAGCATAGCGTGCTAATAGCGCCAGTGGCTTTGTGTCTAGAATGATCTGACTGGGGAACACTCATGCATTATGCTGAAGATGCTGAATGAAGAAGAAGAGAAGACAGAGGAGAGCTGGCTCACAGCTTTCTGGAAAGGTGAGTTTTGGGATTGATTCTGTCAGCCCTTACGCGCTTGGGAAACCTTGAAAAAAATGACACCATCTCAGTGGTGCTACTTTGAAAGTTTCAGTATAATGGGGAAAGCTACCGGCCATCTTTGGCAATCCCAGTTTTCATAGTTGATCAGGGAACAAAAGTTGCAAGTTATTTTTTGATGCCTCCATGCTTCTCAACACTGCTGGCTGTGCAAATCTGGTAGTTCATTCATACATCTTAAAATGGCTACGGTTGGGTGGGTGGGTAATGATAATATAGTCATGGTAAATGCTTGGGCATTTCCCCTATGCTGCGTCATGTGTGTGAGAGGGATGAGAGGGGAGGAAGGAGTAGGGAGGAAGTAGGATGGTTAGAGGAGATGGGGAGGGGAAGAGAGTAGGAGGGGAGGAGAGAAAGAGGAGGGAAGTAGGGAAGGTTTAGAGAGGGTGGACGCAGCCTGGAGGGAATGGGCAGGCGGTACCAATGGTTAGGAATTTATTTTATTTTGTATGAATAAAGGGAAAATAAAAACTTTTTAATAAAAAAAATGGCTACGGTTGAGAAATATTGTGCTACATGATAGCCCCTTGTTTTTTCTCTTTGCTCTACAGATTTCAGGAGGAGATTCTTGTCTCTCTTGTCTTACCAGTTTAGCACTTTCTCCCCGTCATTAGCTTTGAATATATTACAAAACAGGAATGTCAAACAACAGATCCAGTCCTGTAAGTATATGCAAGTTCCTGACAGGGTACTTCAAAAAAACACAAAACAACATAAACAAAATTCAGGAAGAAGGTGGATGTTGACCGAAGAATTTTCATAGATCTTTATTCCATTTCTACAAGGCTAAACATTTAAGCCCCACTCTTTTTTTTTTTTTTTAACTGAGATCCACTTTTCCTTTTCTTTCTTCTTCAGTTTTAAATGTACTCTTATATCCTTCTCTTTTAAAATGGATGAAACATGGTAATACACTTTAGTAATATTGATTTTGACTATTTGATTGCATGCAAATATTTTTCAAAATAATTCATTCTCCTTAGGCATATCACACTAGTATTTTTATGTCATATTAGAGTAACTCTTTGAAATCTGTTTCAAATTAGAAATAACCATTAGTGGTTTTCTACTTAGTTGCATGCATGATACATTATTTTGTGTTCTCCCTCACAGCTCAATAATAAAAATTGTATATAGATTAGCCTTGTTCAAGTTAATTTTCTTTAGGTGTTTCACTTTATCTTCGATAATTTCTAGATGGCATAATAATCTACTGTGCTCTGAGAATGGGTGCAAATGCCTAAATTCTACCCAAAAAATGAAGGCAGGCTGGTTGGGGGTTATGAGAGACGATTAAGGCATGTAGAGAGCTGCAGATTGATTAAAATTAGTGTACGCAATGAGCTACTGGTGATAAACGAGTTCAGATCCTATTTTTGCATTACTGTTTACTTTTTCTTTTATTTACTACCAATTCACTCAGCTCTCAGCCGTAATGAACTAGAAGCTGTCTTCATCCCTTATGACCTGAAGAGACTAGAGATGTACTCAAGAAACATGGTGGACTATCACTTGATCATGGACATGATCCCAACTATTTCTAGAATGTACTTTCTCAAAAAGTTTGGAGATATGTCTCTTTCTGCTACTCAGGCTGTACGTATTACTTATGTAACTACTGTTTCATTAATTGAATTCATTTCATTTGATGACCTGCCAAAGGTCAACTGATACTTTAATTTTTTCACCAGCATCTTTTTGCCCATGAGATAAATGTTCTAAAATATGTAATATGTAAAAATATGTAAAATATGTAATCTTTATTACACATGTCAATTGATATCCTCTGGAGCCCAGTGGTAGATTTTTTGATGGTTTCATAATCATAGGCACAACCAGACATTATTTGGAATCATGAATGCTTCCAAATTTTATTTAGGCCCAGTCTCTAAACCAAGTAGTTAAATCTCTGAGAAATCTCTGAGCTTAACTATTGGTCAATTCACTTGGACAGTAAATTATTGTAAATAGTAATTCCTCTTGGCAGAGAGTTGGGGAAATGACGTGTAATTGGGGGAGCCCCAAAAGCAAACACTAGACGCACCACAGGAGTAGGGAGTTTGATTAAATTTATTCACGCCTTACCTTCAGATCTTTGGGGACTGAGGCTTAAAAGAAAAACAACCTCTTTTGAAACTTAAGTTAATCAAACTATTAACTCAAGTGAGAAACTAAGGCAGGGGTGTCAAACTGCGTCATCCGGAAGCCGCGCCCACCCCATTGCCGGCAATGGCAAAACCATCCCGATATGTTGCGCGACATCAAGTGACGTCGCGAGTTTGACATGTCTGAACTAAGGAAACAAGATGTCATGCAGTAGCAGTTATTATCCTTTTACTCTTTCTCTTCCCAAGGGACAAGATTGGTTTGCCAGCCTCAGCTGAGGAATTGTAGGCAGTGCTTCTCCTTTCATTCCACCTGCCATGAATGGATCAGTTCTCTTCTAAAAAGTGAGCTGGTTCAAGGCCAGGCCTTGATGGAAGGGGGAGGGAGAGTTTTACAATCTTGAATAGAGGAGTCCAGCAGCAGTTTCTTTTGCCCTTATAAGCTTCCTCTCTGCCATCAGAATGCATCCACCCTCAAACTGCCATTTCTGTTTCTTCTCTCATCAGTGCAGCCTTTAAGATCAACAAGCACTGAGTCAGAAAATACTCAACCCCTTTGAAAAGGCAGGTGTTGTCCCTTCACCACATTGCCCGCAATCAGGCTTTGGAGAGTTCTCTTTGCTGGGGCTTTGATTGTACAAAGAGGTGGGGACATCAGCTACACATATTTGTAGTATGGAATAGTGAAATCTCTACAGCTGTGACAAAAAAAATGGTAGAAACACGTAAGATACAGAATGTAGATACTGCAGTTGTTAGCTGTCATTAAGTATTGGAACTGCTTTGGTTTAGATCCAGATTATCACAATGCCTGGCTTGTCTGGTGTTTGAAGTAGAAGGATGAGTAGATGAACTCTGGGGCTCAAACAGAGCAAGAAGAAAACGAGGAACTGACCTGGGTTGATATGAAAAGGAAACAGCAAATAGGGAACACTAGGAAAAAAGGGCTTACAGAGAAGACAGAGAGGTGGAGAAAACTGTACCTGCTGTGTATGCAATACATGTGTTGTGGGCCTTTGCAATTGGCCTTCTGAGTTATGTTCACCTATCTATAAGTTTTGCTAATATAGAAATTGGCTAGATGAGATATCAATGTAATAATGTACTTGCCTAAGATGAAACTTGTCATTCTGCTGCGTCAAAGCAAAGGAACCTTTTCTTTTGTCAGGCTCTTCTTCTCGGAATTGGTCTCCAGCACAAATCTATGGATCATTTGGAGAAAGAGATAGGACTGCCTAGTAGCCAGTTAATGGGCCTCTTCAATAGGACCATCCGCAAAGTTGTTCAGGTAAATGCCCTTTGGGGGACAGCATTTAACAGGATTAACCATATGCCGAAATACAATATTGTAAGGTTCTATTACAGATTCTTTGTAGGAAGATGCCTTCAGTCTATTTTGTAGTATGTAACATCATTAGTGATTCTTAGAAATTCAATGGAGGGAAATTAGGAAATAAACAGGAATGATGTACTGGGGATAGTGGTATCTTCATGGAAATATTCTTGGGCAGAAAGGCGATCCGTTCCACCCTTCTTTGTTCCTTAGTTGTTCAACGGTGTCCAGGAGAAGGCTGTAGAAGAGCAAATGGCAGTAATGAAAGAAGTTGTAATGGAACCAACCCTGAAATCTTTAAATGAAGATTTGGTAATTATCTTTATATAAGCTTTTCAGTTGGTGTTCCCTCCCCTTGTGATTTTTTGGGGGGCTATATTTAATGGTATATACAATATACAAATATATCTAATGGTATATATACAATATACAAATGCATATTTCATTCATTCACTCATTCATTCACCAATAAATACTGGAAGTTGAGCAAATAAAACATGCCTTTAAATCTAACTTTTGAGCACTCAGGAGCGTCCAGCAGGTCATTTCTGAAGACAGATGCATTATCTTCCGCTTTCAATAACTTGGATAATTTCTGTAATACTTATATATGTTCAGCTGACCCAGTGTGTAAATGTATGATATTATGTATTTAAAAGCCCATTTTCCTGGAAATTCTACTTCCCACTCAGAATGAATAGGTATGCTATCTCATGTGAGATACATTAAGAAACACCAGGCTCTTTAGAATTAACATAGATCATTGATTAGCTTTTGTTCTTTGTTCTGAGAGTTGTACTACATTCATTTTAAATAACCATATACACTGCCTGTTATTATAATGTGGATTTTCTGATGCAGGAAGAAGCAGCCAAAGAATTTCAAGAAAAACATAAGAATGAGATTGGGAAGCTAAAGGACCTGGACCTTTCACAGTAAAATCTTTTGTTCTTTCTCCCTCTCCTATCCCTGTAACAAATAAACAAACTATTTCTAGGAAAATTAAATGATTTAAGCTATTTGGCCAAAGCATTGGTATTAGAATTCCCCCCCCCCCCCGTAAATTGTTCTATAGTGAAACAGAGAATTATTATTTTCTCTCAGGAAAGAGAAAGACAAAATCTACCTTTGTATGGGCTTCCAAAACACCAGACCTCTCCTGAGGCCTCAGGAAGGTTAAAATTCAGTTTGGTTTGCTTTGAATGGTATTTGCTTGATTTCAGTCAGCCAGAGAATCTCTCTGAAGTGTTTGGGGTTTGGCCAAATCAGATGCATATTATTGCTTTATAACATAAAAAGTAGGTCTCTCGGGTACTAATTGCAAGGGGCAAAGAGCACACTCTGGATTTATGCATTCTCTTCCCTTCCTTTCTAATCCCTGACCTTCTGCTCTCCCTTTTTTTAAATAAAGATTGTGTGTTGAGTATGGCTGCCTTTTGGTAATTTTTGGGACTTGGTATAGGATTGATAGGCCGTTTTTATTTTTACTGACATCAATATTTCAATCAAAGCTGAATAGATCACACGTTCTTTTAAAGCGCAGGTGCAGTTTTGCACCTAGGAATCTCATTTTTTTCAGCTCAATCGATCATATCACGCTTTTGGGTGACTGATACGATGCACAGAATTCTGATTTGTTAGTATGGCAGAGGTTACTGTTTTGTGACCAGGTTGCCCTTAATGTTCAAAGTGCTTTTCTTTTCACTTAGGTACATTATCCGAGGGCATGATGAAGAATGGAACGAAGTGCTGAGTAAAGCAGGACAGAATGCATCTGTGGTCAGCCTGAAGAGGTTAGTGCTGGGGTACTCGCATCTCAGAGGCTAGTCATCTGTTACAAGTAGTCCTTGACTTATGGCTATTCATTTTAACAACCATTTGAAATTATGATGGTGTTGAAAAACATGATTTATGACTGGTTCCTGTACTTAACAGCTGTTGTAGGATCCCCATGATTACATGATCAAAATTCTGGCACTTGGCAACCAGCACGGATTCATGACAGTTGCAGCATCCTGGGGTCGCAGGATCACAATTTACAACCTTCCTTAAGGGGGGCTTCCAACAAGCATATTCGATGTGGGAAGCCAGATTCACTTAATGACTGGGCCGAAAAAGGTTGTAAAATTGGATGTGATTCACTTAACAACGGCACTGCTTAACAAGAGCAGTGTTAGTCCCAGTTGAGGTCATAAATCGAGGACTACCTGTAGTATTTGTTCCAATAGTAGGAAAGTAAGAAAACAGTCTTACTGTTTATCAGCTCTTGGCTGTTGGGAGAGTTGCAGATGCTACATCACCAGCAGAGAGAAGCTCTTGGCATAGATTTTTTTTTTAAACTGGGAATCTCAAACATTTAAACTACCATCTTTACCTTTTTTTTTAAAAAAAAATATTAGCTTCAGGGACTTTTTTTTATATTTACCTTATGACTTGTGTATTATATTCTCAGTGACAAGAAGAGAAAATCAGACGTCGCCCTAGGACCAAGACAGGAGAAGAAATTTAAGAAAAAAAATCCAAAGCTGAAGTTGAAGAAATGATTAAAAGGAGGGAAAAGCCACCATCGTACGGATTTTCTGTTTTGTGAGATCCTGATGTCATTTGCCAAGCAAATGAATTTGAAGCTATGAGGAAACTTTACCTTAGGAGTGGAAAAGCCACAAGGATTTTTTATTGTCGTTGTTGCTTAATATAAAAGCAGCCTTCAAGCAACACCATTTGGAAGTTATTTTTATTGCTGCCAGCTCAGCATTTGTGCTCCGTTAAAAGAGGCTGCAGAGCAGCAAACTGGATTATTACCAGGAATTGTGACTTCAATATTGCCCTACAAAACCTGGTGGTTTCTCCCTCCCCCCCTCTCCCTCCCTCCCTCCCCCCCTCTCCCTCCCTCCCTCCCTCCCTCCCTCTCCATATGTGCCTATGAAGATCTTCCCTTTGAATTCGTATTGAAGATTTGAAGAGAGGCTGGAATTCAATATTAAGGTTTTTTTTTAAAAAACCTTAAAATATTTTAAGATACGGTGGAATTATAAAGCATTCCATGTATTTTTAAACTGCTGAAACTAGATGCCTGTCATTCGGTATTGTTGATAAAGTTACTGCTCTGAGAAGTTTTGCCTATAGTTTTAATGCTTGGAATCAGTTCTTTCACACCATAAATAATTCATGGTGTGGGCAGGTGAGTGGGGAGTTGCCAGTTAAACTGACTTTGGGATTACATCAGGACTCAGTTCTTCCACTTGTAAGAGAACAACTAGGATTAAGTGATTGCCTGAGACTTGATTTTTTCACACACTGTATGTCGCAAGAGAGAGTGTAAGCGCAAACCCAAGCGCTGCTTCAGAATGTTGTGCTATGTAAACTTCCAGTACAGTCTTTTAATCATTATGACTCGATGTTAGCTGGGAAGTATTTCAGTGCCCTTTGATGAAATTTCGAAAGTTCAAATTGAGAACATTTAATAGTGTGTAAGTGGGACACTCCATTTTCATGGCTTCATTCCTTCTCCATGGATGATGTTCTCCCCTCTTCTGCAGCCTCTTTTCCTAGTAAATTTACAATCCTATATTAAGCTGACTTAATCTATGTGATTTTCCTTATTGAGCTTATGGAGATTCGGCTTATGGGTCTTGAACTCTCTCTCTGTTTTTGTTGGCCAGCTCAGTAGGAACATTGCCTTATTCCCTTATACATTTAAAGCTTGGATTGGACTACTTTCGCGTGGCCTTGATCATTTCGGGTTTGATGTCTGCCTTGCCAACAGGGAACAGTTGATTTGTCAAAGATTAGGGATGACGGCAGCCCTCAAGTGTTCCAACTTCCAATCCCAACCCTGAATCGGAGTTCCAACTATGCTGGAACTCCAGCACAAAGTTGGACTAAAAAGATTATGTTGCAGCTCCTTGTGGAACTCCAGGCAGCTTGACAGAGAAGATTTTTCTTCCTGTTGGGTTGAGGGGGGAGTATTTTGAGAATGGGGAGGAAATTAAATACTTTTAGGGTTTCTGGGACTGCTAGCAAAGGGGTTAAGGTGTTGCACTTTGCACCCATTCTGCATAGAGCCAGCTATGCCTTCTTCCAGATGCTTTGTTCTGTTCTCTGACCGAGTTTCTCCTTGCCTATTTTTTTTTTTAACTAAATATCATCCAAAATTCATGGGCCGTTTGGAGGATTTTACCCAAACAGATTTAAAAACAAAGTTGTCTTTGGTCAAAGTCCAGGGCTTTATGGAACATGCTGATCCCTCGCTCTTCTTTCTTGTTGGATTGTTTTGGCTTCGTCTTGTCAGGGTTCACCTGGTGAGTTTGTTGTTGAAGGGAATGAAGGCAGCGCTGAACGTGGCTCAGATTCCTACTGATTGGAAAGGCTCCAGAGAGGGAGCAAGTAGGGCAGAGAAAGATGGCTGAGTGGAATTTTCAGAGCAGCTGTCAGTCATTGCAGATACAGAGAGATGCCTTAGTTGATCTAATTCAGCCTTCTATAAGGAGCTTCGTTCATTCACGTCTGTCGGATCGAATCTGTGTGGTGATGGAAAAGCAGCAGGAGGTAAAGGAGCTGGTGCTAGCAGCGAGTGACTCAGGCTGCCTTAATGCAATTTGAGTCCAGGGTAGCAAGAGTTTGAAATTGCTTCCAAATGCATCCATTAGCCTGTACAGAGCATAAGGATAGACGTCCACAGATGTTCTTGTTTTAGAGACTGTGTAGCTGACTGCCTCTTCAGATCAGTAGGAGGTCTCTCTCTGGGTACATCCTGCGTATAAAGGGTAGGTTAGAAATGTTCACTGTTAAGATTTATTTAACGGGAGAGGAAATGGTAAAATAATGAAGCACTTGCAGTTCTAAGAACAGCTAGTATAAAATAGTTACTACTGGTTCATAATCATTATTGGTTAAAGTAGTGTGCGGGTGAAGAAAGGCGATAGAAGTAGTACGACCACAATTGAGTCCCAAATTTATATCACTAAATTGAGACAGTTGTTAAGTGAATTTTGCCCCATTTTATGACCTTTCTTGCCACAGTTGTTAAGCAAATCACTGCAGTTGTTAAGTTAGTCACACCATTTTTAAATGAATCTGGCTTCCCCATTGACCTTGGTTGTTAGAAGGTCCCAAAAGGGAATCACATCTCTCTCACACACACACACACACACACACACACACAAACACACACGACATTGCATCCATCCCAGAAATATGAGTCAGTTGCCAAGCGTCTGAATTTTGATCACATGACCATGGGGATGCTACAACGGTTGTAAGTCTGAAAAATGGTCCTAAGTCACTTTTTTTCAGTGCCGTTTTAACTCTGGTCACTAAACAAACAGTTATAAGTCAAGGACTACCTGTACTTGTAAGATTTCCAAGTCATTTCTGTTCGAGTTTATGGGTTGTCTTCTGCTTCCACCATTGCCTCCTCTGGAGATGCTTTAATTCTATACTGTTGCATGACAGCTACAAAGAATGAGTGAGTGAAATACAGAAAGTATGAATAGAAATGGGTTGGTAACTGGTAGTTTTCAGCTTGGATATGACCACTAATTTACTTATTTTTAATATTTATAACCCATTTTTTTCTCTAGAACAGGGGTGTCAAACTGCCAGCCTGCAGGCCGGTTTCATCATACCGGAGCCGTGCCCACCCCATTGCCGGCAATGGCAAAATAGTCCCGATACGTCTTGCGATGTCACGTGATGTCGTGAGTTTGACGTGTCTGCTCTAGAAGCTTAAGATAACTTACACGGGGAAATCCTGTGACTTAGATGGGCTAAGACAGGGCGTTTCAGCCTTTTTACCCATTGTACCACTTTTAAGATATGGCAACATCCGAGTACCACCAGTCGCCTAGCAAGGTATCAAAAACTTGATGACCCCCCCAAAAAGGAAAAAAGTGATAAAGTACAGGTAGTCCTCAACTTACAACAGTTCACTTAGTGACTGTTCGAAGTTATAATGGCACTGAAAAAAGTACCCCCCAAGCCACAGCCGAGCAAGACACCTGCCTGCCCACCCGGCGGCGCTCTTCCTCCTGTCCAAGGTTTTCATTGTGAGCATTTCTGTTGAGGATTGGCGGTGGGGTTGGGGTGGGGGAGTGTTTGCTTTTTATTCACCCTGTCTGCTGGGTGGTTGTAGCAGGTTTTGGTCACTTCACATGACTCTGGGACACTGTGAGCGTCATAAATATGAATCAATTGCCAAGCATCTGAATGTAAATCACAAGACCCTGGAGATGCTGCAACATTCCAGCTGATCAGCGCTTCTTGGCTCAGCAAAAGCGTCAGGATCAGTGCTGCTTTCCTGCTGATTGGTGCTTCTTCAGGGCTCAGCAGAAGCACCAGGATCAGCGCCGAGCTCCAGCTGGAGCCTGGTGCTGATCCTGGCGCTTCCACTGAACCCTGACAGCCCCAAAGAAGCATCGATCAGCTGGAAAGCGGCACTGATCCTGGTGCTTCCGCTGAGCCCTGACATCCCTGCAGCCCCAGCCATCTCTCGCTCAGGCTTGTGCGGTGCTGCCACCAGTTCAGCTCATTCCCCTC
This sequence comes from Crotalus tigris, assembly GCF_016545835.1. NCBI lineage: Eukaryota > Metazoa > Chordata > Lepidosauria > Squamata > Viperidae > Crotalus > Crotalus tigris. Next base: position 1,093,578 of record NW_024097221.1, read on the forward strand.
CCCCGCTACCACTTTTCTAGGAGGTCGCATACCACCTGCCAGGTGCCAATGTACCATAGGTGGTACCCGTACCACTGGTTGAAAAGCCCTGGGCTAAGACACTGATTGGCCCCAAGTCACCCTGTGAGCATCCATGGCTGCAGGTGGACTTGAACTGCTATAGTCTTCGCATAGTAGCTATTCTGCCATACTGTCTTTTCATAATGAGAGTCTTCCACATTTTAAGAAACAAGGCTAGTCTTCAAGCACACATTGTAACAATTGATCAGCTTTCCTTTGTGCAAGGGAAAATTAGCTCTGTTCAAAGAATAGAAGAAAAAAAAAAGGATTGCGTAGACTTTGTTTTCATTAAAAAGCACTTTTCAGAATCCTGATACAGCAGAAATTGTAGTCAAACTTAATTGGTTCTATATGCTTTAGATATTCTATATTCCCAATAGATCTCTTTTGCCTCTTGAACAGAAAGTGTATGAAACAAATTATTATTCAAGGAGACTATCATCTTGATATCAAAAAGACCTAGCAAAATGTCCCAGAATTAATTGATCTCAGAATAGCGTTGGAAAACAGTGCATTAGAAATAAAAAAGGAATGAGGGATTTCAAATCTGAGCACATAGTAGAGGCAACCTTTTCAAAAATGTCCATAATTGATATGTGGCTTCAGTTAAATAGGGAAACCAGCTTGTGTACTTTCAAGTGCTGGAAACTTAGTGTGTAGTTAGACCGTCATTTATACTTTGGTTTTGTCCTGTAATTCCTCTAGAGTGGAATAAAATATTTGAAGAGGTAACTTAAAACTTTAGGGCAAAACCATTTAAGAAGAAAATTCTGGCGAAGTACAGAGACCCCTGCGAGCAGAGAAGCAGAAACAATACTGTATTTGTTTTAGCCAACAATTTTATCCATGTTGATTAGAGGGTAATGTATTATGACATGCCTTTGCCAAGCTATGCATATAAATCTATAAGCAGTGGAGCCATGGATACTTAGAGGGTCTCTTAGCACGAGTTCAGTAATTGCATTCAGCATCAGGTTGCAAATACATAAGGGTGGAGGTTGCATCGGGACATCACTGCACATGTGTCCTTCTGACATTGGTTTGCAGCGATGCTTGATTTTCGAGCACACTTAATTAGGAGTTAGCGCTGTTGCCTTTTTGTGACCCTATTGTGTCCATTGTAAAAAAAGAAACGCGTAGAATTTTCATGCATAATATTTGAAATCTGCCTGAAAAGAAATCTTGTCTTTCTCCCGAATTATTGCTGGAACCATAGCACTTCATGGATTTGTTTGGTTAAGTCTCTGCCAGCAGAGGGAACTCCGATGTCCTGAAAGGTTCCCTATATGGGCATGCTAAGAAACCTTTCCAGATTTGAGTCGTCCCATGGCATTTCTCTTTCTGCAATTATCGTTTCTTTGGAAAGATTAGCTTTTGAATATTAAAGATTGTCTGCCCAGGTGAGATCACTATCTGCATCCAATGCGTCTTTGAAGGAAAGACCAAGGAGCCAGCCAGTTCCCCTTGTGGATCGAGCATGCTGTGATTTGGAGGACAACGACAAAGCTATGTAGGGCTGCCACAGTTCCCTAGTTTGACCTAGTTGTCAGGTGTGATTGTGCCTCTGTTTCAGAAGTAAATGGTTCTGACAGCTGGCAGCACCTATCTTGCTGGCCTGGAAAAGTCTTTGTCAGAGACAGAGAATGCTGCAGAATGTATGCCCTTAAGTTGAAGGCTGCATGGTTTGAGAAAGTCTACTCTGCAGCTGGAGGAATGCATCTGGTAAAACTTCTGGAAATATATTTGTTCAGTCTTTCACTCTTGTGATGCAAAACTCAGGTATTTGAAGTGGAGACGGGGGGGGGGAGATGCTTGTCATACTAGCTTTATATCTGGGACTTACTTCTGCTGAATTGCCCCATCAGTTGGTGCACGCCCAACTATCCTTTACTCTAACCCAGGGGTAGGCAACCTTGGCTCTTTTATGACTCATGGACTTCAACTCCCAGAATTCTGGGAGCCCACGAGTCATAAAAGAGCCAAGGTTGCCTACTCCTGCCCTAACCCATAGAAAATGAGTAAGATACTGGATCTCATCCAGTGAAACCTGCACAAATCAGTGCATTAGTCTTTAATATGGCCAGCAGAGCTGGTTTTGTTTGTGTTGCACTAGCCAAGTACCCCTCTGGAAACTAAAGCAGTGGACTTGCCCAAGAGAACTACTCTACAGTCACTTATTGGGTCATTTAGGAACCACTAAATGGAGACTTCATACTTTTTAAACCTTCCAAAAAATGCTCATTGGCAGTTTTTCATGTTAACTTTTACTAGTTGGGTGTGATACAGGGAAGCCTTTTCTTTATTGCTTGTCACTCTTAGTACTGTAGGAATCTTCTTTCATAGAGACAAGGCCGATTTGCCTGGATTAACCTCTTTCCCTTTCATAGGTCCCAAAGCAGACCCTCTCCTGGTGCTATTAGCAGCCCAATAGCTGCTAACACTTCTACTAGGAAGCCCTAGGCTTCTAAAGATCTGGAGGAAAGGGTTGCCTAGGGGATGTGCAGAGCAGTGGAAGTTCATCCAGTGCTGCGAGCCAAGCCGTAGTAACAACCCCGGGCCCTGGAGAGTAAGCCATGCATTCAGCTTGGCCGGGGAGTGACTTCTCAGCAGATGCTAGTGGCAATCTTTTGTGTTGCCTTTTTTAGAAGGCGGTTAATGGGATGGGCAACGGCTAGAGCCCAAAGAGATGGCGGGTGCCTGGTCACAGAAGTCTTCTTTGTGGTCAAGTTTCTTTTTGCCAGAGATCAGCGTGGATTTCAGAAAACAGGAAGAGTTGTTTGCCCAAGTAAATAAATCAACCAAACACAGATTTTTTCTCAACGTGCTTATGTCCACTTGTTATTGTAATCCACATGTCTGAACTCTCTTTGCATTTTTTAGCTGCAGCAGCTGTTTCCCTGGTACAAACCTTCTTGGCAGTCTTCAGTCCAAGCTACAGGGGTGGGAGAAATGCATTTTTGTGGTCTTGTAACTGCATTAGAAAGGCCTAGAGTGACATGACTGCTTAAGAATTTAGGTTTTGGGGGGCTTTTGGAATCAAAGTAAATAAAATATGAGCCCTTAAGCCCGTAGAGGTTCTACAAGGCTCAATTTCAGTGCAGTACTAAAAAAAATGCCTGAACCTTTACAATTGCACACTTCTAAAGGTATTCTGCACCGGATAAATCTTATCTGACTTGGCATAGAAAGGCTGTTATTCCTGTCAGTGTCTAATAGCGGTTTTCATAAATAACCCCCAATTGCTGCAAGTGCAAAGTTGACCACTGGTGGTTCTCCTAGCTGTGACCACCTCCACTGTCCAAAACAAAAAGAAAATTTTGATTCATGCACCGGTTCAGGCATCCTGCAGAGAAAAATACTATTGAGGACTGAAACCATGAGCTGGGGATAGACCACAACACAATTTCAGAGCACTAGGTTGAAGAATGCCCAGATGAGCAAACTGAAAATTGTCTAGTTTCACAAAAGCATTTTAAAGGCATATTTATGCATGTGTAAGTAGGCCTTTCACTGAGTTTTTGACTCCTGGAAACTGCCTGGACTAGTCTCTGAAATATTCTTGGCAAGGTTTTCTGGAAGTGGCTTGCCATTGCCTATTTCCCAGGACTGAAACAGTGACTGCCCAAGGTCACCCAGCTGGCGTCATACTCAAAACAGGACTAGAGCTCACAGTCTCCTGGTTTCTAGCCTGATTCCTTAACCACTACATTAAGCCAGCTCTCTTTTAGAGGCAGTATTTTTGCCTATATTCTTTGCAATCCAACCAGCACAGAAATTGGGGGGAAAGCCCATTTGGTTTTGTGTTAAATTATTAAGCTTTACACCATCTGCAAAGTTTAACCAAGGGTCATGTTGTTAATAAAATATGGGACATTTACATAAATGACAACATTAATGTACAGTTAATATACCAGACAATATCACAATACAACAGATTTTTGTACAGGTAGCTAAATCAGCTATTTGAAAATTATTTTCCAACGTGGCAAATAATTGGGGTATTTCCTAACTACTTAATGACAAATCTTACACTTTTCCACGATCTGGAGAATGTGAGGAGCTTATGTGGATCCAGATTTGAAAAAATGAATGATTGAAAGGTTTATAGCTTATCATTTTCTAATATATAGGGCTATTCTGCAAGTATGAGTTGAAATGTGTAAGTAATTCGTATAGTTTTCATGTTTTGATTCCTCCCCACCCTTCCCACTTCTTTCTTGACCCATTTATAAACATTTATCCTAGTTAAACCATGTGACTCAGATGCATTATGCAAACGTACCGAACTTTTTAGGCACAAGTTGTTTGTGAAAACTGATAAAGGAGCAAGATACCCAGAAAAAATAATTTCCCCCCAGTTAGTTTACCCAACCACCCTGCTCAGTCACATTAATGGCTTGTCTTATTGTTGAACTGCTCCAATCTTTATATACTTAAACCAAATGTAATAAGTATTTCTAAACATGGTTCCTTCTGTAATGAATGCTTTTCTCTCTGTTAAAAATGAAGATTTTACATTGAGGACATTAAACTCCCAAATAGATAATCATGGGAAAAGCCTCTCTTGCTTCTGAAACGTCTATATATTTGCAAGATTTCCATTACTCTTCCATTATCTTTCCTGGAACACCACAAAAACACCTGCGGCACATGCCTAGCTTCATTTGACTTTACTTCTTTCCCCCTTTATTAACTTGACAATCCATCCTTCAAAAAAATATTTGATTTATGCATGTTTCCTCAAATGGTAATCGTAATCACTTTGTTAATCATTATAAAAACTATATCCTAAATTACTATTTTCTAGTCCATTCAAAAATGGAAGCAAAATGTTGAGTATTAGAAAGAGGGGAAGCCTGTTCCTATATCAGCTATTTCCCATGTCAACCCTTAATTTCAACGCAGACTGAAGTATATATGGAGGGATATGAAAATAATTTGTTCCAGTCATACTGACTCAAACAGTGAGATAACATGTGCAAAAGCCCTTGTTCAAATATTTACAATGATTTAATATTCCAATTTGAACCCAATTAGGCCTCATTCACCTACATCGTGAAATCCAGTTTAGTGAGTCAGCATGCTATCACATGCAGCAAATGGTGCAAGAGTAGCAGAGAGTGTGTGTTTAAAATGTGGTTGTCATTCGAAATAATACAATTCAGACTGCATCTGTAGCCTGTATGGAGCTTGATTATTGCTTGCAACTTCCAGTCCCCAAAATGATATGGATAAATATACAGTCTTTCTATACAGAGATCCCTGTATCTGGAATTGGCTATTCATACTTCTGTGCGTGATGCACATAATTCCCAGATGGACAGTGTTCCAGATCATAAGCACCAGATCAGGCATATATTTGCTATAATATAGCATTGACAAAGCAAGCCCCAACCCTTTATATACAACTATATTGCAGAAATGAGAGAAATTCTATCTGCAACAACCAGTATCATAGATACCACAGTGTGATGGTCTTAGCAATAATAATTTGCACAAAGATGTGGGTAGCTCTAAATATTAGTGATACCAGGTTATGTTTTTTAAATACAAAAATGGACAGCCAGAGCTAGTTAAAAACTAAGGCCAAAATAACGCAGAATCTGTTAGGTAGCATATTATTGTTATCTTCAAAACTAGCTGTTTTAGCTTTAGCCCCTCCTGAACCTGCACATCTCAGTGGACAAAGCAAAAGACAGATCTGTTTGCAGCATGGCACTCTAGTGGAATCAGCTAGCCCAATATAAGACAATTTGAGTAGCCAAAATCGAGAGAAATTAGAATTTCTACATTCATACCCATTTTTAACAGTCCGTTCTCCGGCTAAATGCCAACTATGGTTTGTGCATTCTTCTAAGCGGTCTTTTGGACACTTAGAAGTGAAATTCCCCCTGAGTTCTCCTTTGTGATGTGTACCTAGCAGAATAGCAGCACCCCACCTCAGATTCTGCTCATCCGTTTTCTGGTAAAATCGTGGTGGCGTGTGAGCACTTTGCAGAGTTATGTTCTTGCATTTGGATAAGTCTGCTGAGGTGGTGGACAGGGCACTGTCTCCAGAAGCTGGATGAAGCAGCCACGATGGGGCCAGATCCCATTTTAGTGCAGTTCAATGAGCAGGTGCTTTCTTTAACAGCAAGGCCACAGATCTTAGCAATTACACTCTTGATGTTACATAAATGGAATGAAGTCTGCTGGCCAAAGTGGACTGCAAATCCTGGAGGGGATCCAGACCCTGAACCCTGCTGTTCCTGCCATAGATGAGCTGCCTGAATGATTCCTGCTGCACCAGGGAATTCATATGCTTGAGAAAAAAGCCTTCGCAAAAAGAGGCCAGCTCTGGAGCATTATGGATCTATAAAAGACAAAGGGATGCTGTAATAAAATACATATTAGGCAGCTGTCAAATATCCCCCTTTTTCCCTCCCTTCTTCCCTCCTCCCTCCAAAGACAGTTTCATCCTGATAACAAATGCCTGAGAGTATTTTTATCCCATGGTTAAAAAGATACGGTCTTATTTTGTGTGTCTGTGCTCACTTTCTGTATGACTGTTCCATGGGGATATCTTAAAGTGGTTAAAATGCCCCCACTTTTAAACCCTCTTCTGTCCCCCTGCTGCTTGCTGAGCCAAAGTAAAGGAACTCGTAAAAGGGAATGAGCAACTGGTCAGTGAAACTGCCAGGCTGATTACAGGGAGTCCTTGTTTAGCCGCTATTCACAGGTATAACAGGGATGAAAAAATCACTTTACAACCAATTCTCACAATTTATGACCTTCACAGGGCAAAGGAAAGCTGAAGGAAGTTCACAAATAAGAGTCACGGTTTCACTTAGCACAGTGGTTCTCAACCTTTTTAATGCCGCGACCCCCAACCGGTCGTAAGTCAAGGACTACTCAACCGGTCGTAAGTCGATGCAGCACCTTTTGCAGAATGGGACTTTTGGCGGGCTCAGCAGAGCAGAGACAACCTGGACAATTCCTACTGGCTTTTGAAAGCCAATAGAATTAGACTCTATTCAAGAGAGTCTATTCTATTGGCTTTCAAAAGCCAATAGAATAAAAGGGAGTAGCACAGCTAAGGAAAAGGGGAAAAAAGGGGGGGGACTGCGTTGTTTGGTGACCCCCGTGAAATGGTTGTTCGACCCCAAATGGGGTCCCGACCCACAGGTTGAGAACCACTGACTTAGCAGCTGCTTTGCTTAACAACTGAGTTGCCGGTCCTGATTGTGGTTGTCAAATGAGGACTATCTGTACCTGTTTGGTTTTGTGAGACTGCAATTAATGGGGCACAACCCTGGCAGAATAATGCATAGGTTCCAGGGAATGCAGAGTTTTGGCAATCGAACAAATTTGTGGCATGTAAAATGAGTCTTACAAAGAAAAGGAATTACTGAAGTACAGTAGACCCAAGCGGGAGAGATGGTTCCCAAGCCTGGGTTCTTCGTATTCAACTGCTACCCATGAAATGGTTTATTATTTTGCAATACTTGGCTTCCCCAAGTATAGATAGGGGGACACTTTCCTACTGCAGGCTTTCTGGAAGACCTCTTTTACTGGCTTCCAGCTTCTGACGCATTTAAGCCCATTTTTCCAATTCCTCTCCTAAGATCTGGCATCTTCTACAGGGAAGCTGACAAGAATGTCATCTTTACCTTGGCATATTTATAGATGTGAACACAGCTTTCAATATTGATGGTTTGAGCACACAGTATCTCACAGTGGCGCTGGAGGCCATCCAGCTGGAATAAACTTGCAGCTGAGAGCAACTGGCAGGGATGAAAGAGAAGGCATTATTTTAACATTCCGCTCATTCCATCGACTTGCAGTATCTCTAGGTCACCCCCTAAGCTGAAGTCCTTTGAGTGACATGCAAAAAAAAAAAAAAAAAAAAAAATTCTTAAAATGTAACACACCTTAAAAATGAAATATGTCAGTGTGTAATAAATAAATAAATAAATGAATGAACTTTTAAAACTAAAACTATTTACCGGAAATCAAAGAAAATGCAGAATAGGCCTCACTGTCTTATCGTAATCTTACTTGAGGGGGCCTTTCAAAAGGATGTTAACGTTCATGTAGGACTACACAGAAGGAGAAATCTTGCAGCTCTATAAATTTGGGGGACTATTTCAAAAGCTGTCTTTGCACAATAGCTTTTGTCCTGATTTATCAATTCAATTGGTTAAAGGCATCTGAGTCACAGAGATACATTAGTAATCATGTTGGATTAAGTAATACCTCCAAACTGCATTCTTCCAGAATAATCGGAAGGCTTAATGGAGGAATAATATACCCTAATAATGCCTATCTCCAAGGTCTCTGGATGGGAAGCTTTCTATATAATAACATACGGTTTCCTTCAGTTCCATATCACATCCTGGATATGCCCATGTTTGTGTGAGCACATCTGCAGGCTTACAGCAATGTGGGTGTGGTTTGTCACTGCTGCCTTCTGGGATATTTTTTCCCCCTTTCCGTTGCAGCCCTAAGGTTTTTGCGTGGTCTTTTATGTAAGTGTCTTCCTAGTTTTATTATAATTCATTGTGCTTAATTTTGCAAGATAGACAAAGGCTAGTCAGTGCTGTTAAGTTGTTAAAATATTCAGTCTGAAAGGTTATCGATATTGTTATTTATTTATTTCCTGCATTTATTTTTTTATAAACAATTCAAGCAAACATACACAATACTCCTTCCTCTTCCTATTTTCCCCACAACAACAACCCTGTGAGGTGGGTTGGACTGAAAGAGAGAGTAACTGGTCCAAAGTCACCCAGATAGCTTTATGCCTAAGGCGAGATTAGAACTCACAGTCTCCTGTCCCAAATATGTTTTTTCACAAGGCAACTGGGCTTTCTTATTTTTCTTTGAAGTCTCACAGTCTCATGGTTTCTTAACCATTTATACCAGGGGTAGTCAACCTTGGCTCTTTTTATGACTCGTGGACTTCAACTCCCAGAATTCCTGAGCCAGCTAAGCTGGCTCAGGAATTCTGGGAATTGAAGTCCACGAGTCATAAAAGAGCCAAGGTTGACTACCCCTGATCTATACTAGCCATCTCTTTCTTGGTACTATGTAAACCTTCCTACAAGTGTAAAATGTTCCCATCATAGCTAGTAATCCCCGTAGATATTACAAAGCTACTGCAATGGTGTGAAGGCTGTGTATTGTGTGTATGTAGAAACTCTGCAGTTTAATTAAGCTCTTCAACTTGTAACTATGTTGTTCAACCACAAGTCCCAAGGCCTTACATCTGTATCTACATGCCTGTCTCATCCTTGTTGCTACTTCAATGTGATGAAGACCAACTTCCTTATCTTTTTTTTCCCTCAAGGTTATTTCTACTTGATTATTCCCAATATCTGTCATTACTTTAGCCTTGGTGCTTATCTTTAATCCCCTTTGCTTTGCACTTTTCATTTTATAATCTCAAAGCTGCTAATCTCAAAGCTGCCACAGAAAGCTCTGGTTATTCCTCTTTTTTCTTGACTACTACCGGTTTCTTCTTTTTGACTGTCCCACACATAATTCAGCACTGCAAGCCATCTCCAAACAAATCAACAACTCCATTACTCACAGTGATGAATGGCTTGAGATAACAATTTTGGGAGATTTCAAACTTGAGCAGGTTGGGGAATGTTTAAGTACACTAAGAGCAGTATTCACTCATACATTAATTTTAGAACAATTAACTAGTGGAACAGCCTGCATCCAGAAGCGGTGAATGCTCCAACACTGGAAGTTTTTAAAAAGAGACTGGACAGCCATTTGTCTGAAATGGTATAGGGTTTCCTGCCTGAGCAGGGGGTCGGACTAGATGACCTCCAAGGTCCCTTCTGACTTTATTATTATTATTATGGATCATCGCAGTCAGCCAGATGTTCAGACTGGATTTGGCATTTTGTCTACCTATCGAGTCCTTACCAAGGACCTGGGATAGGCAGATGTGGATGTTTGATGGTATTACAGATATCGTCGCAGGATGGAAGCAGTTCCTAGTAAAGCCGCCTTTTGCAATTGACTAATGGCAAATTTGTCAATGCCAATGTTGTTGTTGTTGCTGTTATTATTATTATATCCTGCTTTTCTGCCAAGAGAATCTCTCTGGACATGCATTGAATCCAAGTTGTTAATTCAATCTACATTTCTGAAAACCAGTCTAGAATATTCTAATCACTTTTCCATCACTTAAAGTAATTTTTTGCTGTTTTGGTTTGCAAACGGATTGGATGAATGGCTTTAACTCTAGAATTCTTTTACTGAATGTGTAGACTAGTGTTCCTGCAATTATCACCAGTTCTGTAATGAAGATACTTTAATCATAGGTCAAAAGACAATGAGAGGCAAATGCTCACCTCTAGGATATCAGTTATGGGAATTTCCATTGCTTCCGTTCCTCCATAATATAAATACTGCATCAGCATCTAAAATCAGAAGAAAGGTAAAGCATTAGTAGTTTCACCTAACAGGAACATACAGAAACCTTCCACTACTGAAATGAAAGCAAATGCAACATGTAGCATTAACCCTCACATAAACTCTTAAAAGATGAAGCCTAATGTTTGATGTTATATATGTTGACAGCAGCAAGATCACTTTATGCACAAAAATAGAAGGACACTTCGATTCCCACAATGGATGTATGGCTGCAAAAGTTCATGGAGTTAGCAGAGATGGCTAAATTGACTGCTTTGATTAAAAAAAAACCCCACAATTACTTTTGTTTCTACTTGGAAACCACTTCTGGACTTTGTGCTTGAGGTGGAAAAAAATGAAACTTTGATTTTGGATTTTACCAGTTAGATAGGTTTGTTGTTATAGAAATGACTAGTTTATACTATTAGGTAAAAGTAAAAAGTTGAGATTTGATGCTATTATGTTATTCTACTGCACTAAAAGGAGTTGGAAGTCAAAGTCTTTTCTTTCTTTCCCTTTTCCCCACACTTTTCCCTTTCCCCTCCCCTATTTTTCTACTATTTTCTTTTTCTTTTTGTATTTTATATTATAAATTAATTTAAAAAAAGATCAACCCTAATGACAGACAGAGCTGACGTGCAAAGACTGGTGTAAAGTTAGCAAATACTGGTCAATACAATTCTAAAGTGCTTCTGTCTACACCAGGGGTGTCAAACTCGCCACGTCACATGATGTGTCGCAACATATCGCGGCTTCTTCCCCATTGCCGGAGCTGGGGTGGGTACGGTTTCGGCATGACGCATCTGGCCCGTGGGCCGGCAGTGACACCCCTGGTCTGCACCTAGTTCATTGCCACATAATTACAGCCATTTAACCCAAATACCAAAAAATAAAAAATTGACTGAGAGTTGAGGATATTGAAAGCAAACCAACTGATTCTTTTGATCGTTCTAAATATTATCTTTTCTGGGTTTCTAGCTTTTACATATTTTCAGTCTGCTCTGTAAAAATGAAAGTAGAGAGCACTGCTGTGTATTGGATTTTACCCATCTACTTTTTTTCCATGTCGAAGTCAGCTTTATTTATTGTCTTTTGACAACATTCCACATCCTAGGTTATTTATCTATTTAAAAATATTCCATATCACGATTGGTTGTGGTTTTTTTTTTAACAAGAAAGCCTCATAAGCTTTTAATTGCGTAAGTGGATTTAATACAAAGCCAGCAAGATTTTTTTGCTCTATTCATATTTAGTTTTGTTTAACAGAGCATGAAAATTATGCCTGGTTACTATACATGGAATATACTTTTGCTAAATAAGATGACTATTCTTCAGTATGTGCTGGCATCTCATAAATACTTATAATGGGGGGAAAAATGAACTTTGGGTGGATTTGGCTTATCTGATGAAAAAAAAAGGCAGGCTTTTCGTTGCTGCTGATTTGGCCCTTATCCCATGGACATAAGCGTAAACCACTATCATTAGTCAGAGTTAATCATTGGTTGCTTATTGTGCAAATGGGCTAAGTATCAGAAGATAAATGTTTTCAAAAGCACAGCTCCACATTTCAGTGTTATACAATGGAAAGGATAAACTGGACTATTCTTTGAAACCCACCTTGAAGATATTATATCTCATGTCACTAATTTCCACAATCTTACTGCCTTGAATGTCTTGTCCGGTTTTATTGGTCATCAGTGTCTTAAATCTGTGAAAACAAGCAGAGGTTTTCATAGGAGGTTTTAAAAGGTTATTTGCTTGGATTACGTTTTAGTTGATACAGTATAAATGCCTTCCCACCACCCCACCCAACTCCATTCTTTGAATTTTCAGGATGATCAGCTTTCCTAGTAGAAGCTTCCTGCAAAAATAAAACAAACAAAACAAATCTAACAGGTACTCTCTGAATGTATTAGGGAATTCTGATTCTAACTATCTTACACGGAAAACGAGTCTTTCTTCAAACATAGGAAAGTAGTTTGCAGGAATCCAGTTCAGATTTAATTTCAAACTAGGTTGAGAAACAGGAACCAGGGATTATGATTATATGATATCTCAGCACTGGATTTGTAGTTAATTACAACAAAACAACATTGTAATCCCCCCCTAAATATATGTGTTATTTACAGTAACACTATTTTGTGTACTATCCCAAGAGTGAAATTCTAAACTCACAACAAATATCAATGTAACTTTGCTTAACTTTTGGATTGTACCAACCTAGAATCCCTAGGTTTTCACATTTTTGTCATTTCACAATGGTGCAACTTATGCTTACAGTTATTGGCAGCAATCCAAACAGGCTAGGTTAGCTGAGGTGGGGTAACTACAAAAAGATTCGCTCTGCTCAAATAGCATCACAGTTACATCAGTCTAAGCTTAGTACAAAAAAAGACACCAAAGTCATTTGTGCTTCTAGTAATAGTGCTGGACCAATCCTACACCATGAATCTGGCATTTAATAAGAGTGTAGCTCTCTTCAAACCAGATTGAAATGGTTTCATGGATCATGAAAAATATTCTAAGAATATCCTTGTTTGATAGGAGTGAAGTCTTAGGTTATTAGTCATCATCCTATATAGTATATCAGGAGTCCTCAATCCCTGGACAGCCGACCAGTACCAATCCATGGCCTATTAGGAACTGGGCCACAAAACTGGAAGTGAGTGGTGGGTGAATGAGCGAAATGGAAACCATCCCCTCCCTCATGGTCCATGGAAAAATTGACTTCCATTAAACCCAACTGCTGCAGTATATCTCATTCGGACATCCTGTCTACATTTTATGAAATAAAAGAGAGAGGCAGGGCTAAGAGCCATCTGCATATTGTTTTGACCAGTCCCCATACTCAAATACTGAAGCTATTTCTTGGTTTATTAGAAATGGGGTACTGTATGAAAGATAGATGAGCAGAATTCCATGGCATAACTGCAACCATCTAACAGTATCAGATAAGCTAATCTTGTACAGTCCAGGTTAATGATATTAACAGAAAGAAATCAATCACATAATACCTTCCACTTCTTTCAGCAAGGTTCATCTCTGCTATTGACCAAAGCACTAACAGAAACTCAGACCTAAACTGCAGATACAATAAAATCTGTTTCAGCTATAGGACCCTGATCAGCAATTACTCTTTTGTGCAGAAATCTGCAGGGATTGGCTTATAATATCACATCTTCTGTGCTGGGTAGGTTTCTTTAGGAGTGATTAAATAAATTCAAATTTCAAAGAGACGGTATCTCTTTTTCTTAGGGAGAAATTTACAAAGCCCAGAACAGAAATGAAGTTCCCCTTTCTATTAGACTTAATAAGCCAAGAGGGACAAGATTAAGTATGTGAGAGGTCACTTAGACTTGGCCAAGATTTTGTTTACATTCTCAAATTTCACTTGGTGGAGTGTTTTCAGTAATAACTGAGTATATGTAGGTGGAGCTGAGCACTTCCATAAAATGAAGAGGATTTAGTGCAGGTTTTAGTCAAAATAAATATAGACAATCTGATCTTTAAAGTATCTCGCAGCCATATCAAAAGAAACTACCGAGCATTCTATCACTGCATGTCTAGAGCCAGAATGCAATGGACAATAACGATATAGTAATGTAAATAGTGGTAACACAGGACTTTTAAAATCAATTAAATATAGTATATTATTATTACCAGTTTTTAAAATACAAACTTTTAAATTGACATATGACAATCACCTGTAGCCTTCCAGGTTTCTGCCTGGAAGCAGTAGCAGAAGTTCCTTTTTCTCCATTCTGGGCTTGTAAACATTGGAAATCTATTCTCCAGCCACACACGAATGGTTTCAGAGTGATGTTGACTCACTCTTACCATTGTCAGTTGCCTGACCTTGGTCTAAACACAGTCCTCTACTGCTTCTGATATTTTGGAATTTGGGATCGGGGTATAATTGTTGTATGCAGTATGGGGTGGCATTCATTGCATTTGTAAAATGATCTTTGGAAGGATTGGGATGGGGTGGTGTACTTATCCTAGCCTTCCTTGATCTTTCAGTGGCGTCTGATACCATAGGTTACACTATCATTTCAGATTGGCTCTGAGGTTTAAAGAAGAAGACATGGTGTTGGGATGGCTTTCTTCCTTGCTCTATAGCTTGTTCCACTCAGTGTTAGTGGGGTCTAGGACAGGGGTAGGCAACCTGGGCTCTTTTATGACTCGTGGACTTCAACTGCCAGAATTCCTGAGTCAGCCATGCTGGCTCAGGAATTCTGGGAGATGAAGTCCACGAGTCATAAAAGAGCCCAGGTTGCCTACCCCTGGTCTAGGACAACTTACTGCAGCTAACTCGTTACAGCCATCTTGCCGTGGGCCACTCAGCACAACCAATTTGCTATGACTATCTTGCCACAGCCAATTTGCTGCGGGGCAACTCAACCCGGGACAATCCATGTGATAAATGTTATCCCCCACTGTTTATATTATGTCCATTTTTGCCAATGGAAATAATGTTGAAGAAACAGTGGCAGATAACATTTTCCAAGATGGCCATGGCAAGTGATCACATTCTGGTGTTAGTGGGGGGAGAGATCTAACTTAAGGATCCTACTTTGCAGGGTTTTTCAGAACTCTACTTTCTTTTGACCCCTATTTAACATCTACAAGCAACTTCTCAATAAGGTTATTTGTTAGTATAGGGTAAGGTATCACCCATACGCCATAACTAAGTGATCCTTTGCATAATTCAGTACCAAGTATCACTCGCTGAGAAGAAACTCACTTATTTGAAGCAGTAACCAAGAGAACTTTATGTGCATAAAACAGTTTTCCTTCCACTTGAAACGTCACATCAGACATATCTTTGTTATTTAGAAAGTGAGGATCTGCATAGAAGAGACAAAAGGGGAAGTTTAATTAGGTTTCACTGTAGAAAAACACAATAAGAAACCAATATCCACTCGATAACTACTGTTTGAAGATTAACTACTTTACCTAGACGGGCTGGCAGTGTCTTTCTGACTTCAGGAATACTGGGGATGGGGCTGCTTCCATAGCAGTGAGTAAAAATAGCTGCAAGATGCTGGCTGATTGAGTCATTCTGTGAATAGACAAGTTAAGGAAACACATTATTCTGCTTTTATTATATAGAGAAGAGCAAAAGATATTTGAATTCATCTCTTTGCCAAGGATGAATGCAATACTCACACAGAAGGAAAAATAACTGTATCTACACTGATACCTATATCTGTATCTAAAATAAATAAAATTCCTTTCTCAACCCTATGAGTGGTATCTGTTTTTACCAAAGGCCCATGAGGTTGAGGGTTCTGCACAGTATCTTTAATGATCCTAGTACTTCCCTCTTCTGACAGAGAGCTCTGATGTTGTTCCTGGGATCTTTTAGAGCAGGGGTATCAAACTGCCAGCCCGTGGGCCAGACATGTCATCCGGAAGCCACACCCACCTCATTGCCGGCAATGGTGAAACCGTCCCAATACGTTGCGCGACATCATGTGACGTCGTGAGTTTGACATGTCTGTTTTAGAGCCACTCTCTCAATTTAGTATTCATACACCAAAGGGCTCCTTCCACCACTGACCACTTTGGCCTTTATTTTCCACATACCTCTACCTGTAAGAGATCTGAGGATCTCTTGTACCTAAGAAATATAAAATTAACTGAGGTAGATTTTCTGAAGTGTTTGCCATTTTTGTCTCATTCTAATCTCTGGAAAGAAATAACTGCTATTACTAGAGGAGGACTGATCAACAAAACTATTTTGTAAAGGTATTGGAGATATATATATATATATATATATATATATATATATATATATATATATATATATACATATATATACACACATACACACACACACACACATATAGTAAATTGCATGTTCAGTTGTATGACAGAAAAGGAGAATTTAAAATATTATTAATGTATGTGTGCAAATTTATGAATGAAAGCCTTTATTAAATATCTACTCATTATAGATACGCCAAACAGAGGCTGTCATAATTTGGTCCTGTGATAACAATGGACTCACTTGAAAAGTCAATTATGCTGGGAGTATTAGTAGAATAACGAGAAGGGGCTGCCCTAGTATCCATTGGCAGAACACTATAAAGCAGTGGCTCCCAACTTTTAGGCACAGGGACTGGTTCCATGGAGAGAGGTGTGCTGCCTGCATCCTGTGGATGGGGCTTCGCTTGTTTGTGCAGCCCTGTTTCTAGCATGCCATGGACTGGTGCGGGTCCACAGACTGGGAGTTGGGGACTCTGCTTTAAAGGATGACACTGGGATGACCATGGTGGACCTGAAGGAGGCGGTGCCAGACAGAGGAGCATGGAGAGCGCTGATCCATAGAGTGGCCGAGGATCGAACATGACTGAGTGGCTGATGACAACAATGACAGATGATTTATGTTTGTATTAGAGTTAGGGCTTCTACTGCAAAAGAGAGCTTTTCCTTCTGGTTCCTGTTAGTGCTGCCAGTAAACAAGCATAGATAAATATAGCCAGGGGTGAGTGAAACATCTAGAACTAATTATGGTTTTCCAAAAGCTTAAACTCTTTTGAGTTAAGTTATAATTTTGGAGCTCATTGTAAGTATCTTGTCAAAATGGTTAAGACAAGAAGAAAACCCATCTTATCCTTGCCTGAAACAGCTTTTTCTCAGCAAGTAGACTGGTGAAGCTAAAAGAGATTGTGCCAAAAACTTAAGTACAAAGCAAAGGTGAGCTTTGAATTTCAAAACCCAACCATTCTTTTAAAACTAGTTCTCTGCTTTCACGTCCATTTTCTAGAAGAACAACTGAGACAAAATGCTAATTTGCTGGACAGGAACATGTGAAGTGTGCAGCTGTCTTTTGTTATATTCTCTAGTAAACGGACTCAGTGACATTGCTGTATACATATTCAGGAAAGCTTAATCCAGTTGGTATGTTTATTCGAACTGGCTTAATTTTCCTGCAGTATGTGATTGTGAACTGTGAGATTGTTCAGCTTTTTGACTTCTTTTTCCACATTTTTGTTTGAACTATTATTTCAGTATCAAAAATAAGCAGCTCTGAAGGTTGATCAAGGAGGATACTTAGTGGATTTCTACCTCTGAGTGCTTGCAACTTCAGAAGAAGGAAGTCAACAAATCCAACTGCAGTGTGGATGCAATGAATGAATGAATGACTAGCAAGTGCAAGTAATCTAACAAGCAATAAGAATAGATGACTTTGACAATCGGTACCTTAACCCTAGTCATCCAGTGCCAGTAGATGTCTTTCTTCATATATTGCATTATTGTCATGTCTTACCCAGGCCAAAGATCATCAAAATCATATAAATGTTTGAGATCTCCAGATTTCTGCATCAAGAATGATGTTAGGAAAGGAGGACAGGGAGCTGAAGTGATGCTTATAGTTTTAGAACAGCTTACTTTGCTGGTTCTGAGGATTTCAAACATTAGCTTCAGTCCATCATTCACTAACTCTTCATTGTATTCTTCTTCTTTAATGGTGACAAATTCCCGTAGAAGGTTCTGTACTAGTGAGTAACGAGACTGATAAAAAGTTGTTCGTAGTGACTCAATCCATACATGCAGCTTCCATGGGATTCCTGGAACCATTCCGAAATAAAGGGGGAATACAATTTTATTAATAAGTGTGGACATTCAACCACTTTTTTTAACAACATGTAGATAAGAGGCAAATATGTACTCTGTATTATATCAAATGGTTAATATTAATGTTCTAATAGCACTAGAAGCTTATTTATAGAGTATGACATGGTGGCACTGGGAGGTATAATATTCCAAATAGATATATAAAAGATGTGATTTATTTTTTAAGGATTACTATAAAAAAAATAACAGAGCTTAACAGAATTAAGAACCTGCTTTTGCTTTATCTTTATGTGCATGGATAACATGCTTAATAATATGGATGCATTGAAAACGGTTCCCAAACTGCTTTCACTGTGAAACTATCTATGCAAATATGATCAGGATTGATTATATGGTTATTTGTATGCTACAAATCTGCTAATGAATAGATATCTCCATTGTTGCACAAAAGTATGCAGTCTATTCTAGTTATGTAGGAAGAATTTGAAGACTTTTCCAGGCATGGTACCAGAGCAACTCCAAGACTATTCCAATCATAGCATAGAATTATCAGGGATTACTCAAGGTTAGATAACACATTACTTTAACCTAGTAGTGAGCTGCTCTATTTCTTCTTTTTTTTTTTTTATCAGTTTGGAGGTCTACTCATGATTTCCTAAGAAAGTAGACAGGTAGGTTTAATCCCACTTTCTGCAATTGTTGTTTAAGTTCTCTGCTGTCCATGCTTCTGAATACCCCAAATCTAGTTGGTAAGATGTAGAGCAGAGGTCCTCAACTTTTTGGGCACCAGGGACCATTTCTGTGGAGAGAGGTTTTTCCACGGACCAGAGGGGGCGTGGTTTTGTGTGCTGCCTGCATCCCATGGATGGGGCTTTGCTTGTTTGTGCGGACCGGTTGCCGGCATGGCACAGCTCGGTACTGGTCCATGGACCGGGGATTGGGAACCCTGATGTAGAGTATCACTGAATGAATGCTGAGAAAAAGAATATTAGTAGTGCTCCTATTTTCTTATGAAAAATCATCAGTAAGTCCCTCAGTTTTCCCCAACCCAAGAGCCTGAATTGCACTGCACTTCATAAAAGCATATCTGGCTCACATTTATGGAAGTTCATCTCCAACATGTCTCAAGGGCTTAAGTGAAGCAAAACCATGCTGGATTAACTGGAGAATTATTCTAACCAGAATATAGCTGGATTCCCTATCCCTAGCCCCAATTCTAACTCTAACTCAAGAGCAGGTACATCAGCAAATAAGGTTACTACAGAACAATATGGATGAAACAGAGAATCAAGGAAAAAAACTCTGCTTCTTTAGTCATGAGATATCAGAACTAAAATGAAGTGTTTCTTTTACTTCCTCAGCTTGTCAGCAAAAATGAAAGGTGAAGAAATAACTCCTACTGTTAAAATGAGAAATTTGCAAGAATGCTCTGTAGTTTTTTTCATACAAGAATAAAGATTAGAATTCAGATGCTGCTGTTTCTTCTTAAACATCATTTCAATTCTGAGGAAAGAATGTAAAGCAGGGCAGAACCTCTACACAAGTTTGAAATAGAAAGAAGAAATTCAATCATATATGGCTTGTTACCAAATGACCCATTTTACGTAGCGGTTTAAATGACAAATCCAATCTTCATCTGTGATTAATTCAATATTCTTAAACTAATGTTTTCAAACTTAATTTAAAAAAAATCTTGCACTGGATTGCATCTCATTTAAAGTACAAAAAACATTTGAGCAGATCATGTGCCCTAATAATGAGACGGCTCTTTCATTTTAATGTTCATTTAATGCATTTTCAAAAATCTGATCTCCCCCTTAAAGAGGGAGATTGAAACTCTCCAGTTTTAATTTTCCAGCCGTTAAAAGAGGATTGAGGCACAAGCTGTTGTTTCTTAATAGTCAATCTTTATTTCAGGACAATGGTATCAGTGCCAAAGCTGAAGTTTATTTATTGCCTAAGCATTATCCTATTACTGTAGTTCAGTTATTTGACCAATAATGTATATTTTGCAGTACCGACTAAAGCTGGTCCTTCAGCTTTTTCCAAACATTCTTCCTGGAATAAATTAGAACTGCAACTAGACTTTTACAACATATGTTTTAATTAAGTATGGCATTTTTGCCTGAATCATATCAGAGACAGATGCAAAATTAGTTGCATCTAAATATAAATACTAAATGCTTTTATTTATTTACTGTATTTTTAGAGCAAACTACAAACATTAAAGGGGGAGAGATACCATATTTTCCGGCGTATAAGACGACTTTCTAAAGCACGGAAATCGGCACAGAAGTCGGGGGTCGTCTTATACGCCGAGTCATCTTATACGCCGGAAATTATGGTAGTTTCTGGCGGATAAGACGACTTTCTAGGCATGGAAATTGGCGCCGAAGTTGGGGGTTGTCTTATATGCCAGGTTGCCTTATACGCCTGAAAATACGGTATCTGTTGATCATATTTTTATTTTTCCTAGCTAAAATAACAGCCATCATCAGAGGACTCTACTTTCTACTTCAGGAAGTAAAAGAATAATGATGTACCTGGAATATTTTACAACAAGCTTTTTAAAACTTTGTTTGAAATGGGGGTTGCTCCTGAGGCTTTAATGTTTGGCCAAGACCCTGGCTGCTGCTTAGAATGAAGAGATGGCCTTGAATTGGATTCTATTAGTGAATTCTAGAGAGCTCCTTGCTTTTCAGAAGAACATCAGGGGGTGAAGTGGCAGAGAAGATACCTAGAGCCCTTCTATCATTTTCCACTGTTGTCACTTCTATGGATAGCTATTTGGGGGTCTTCATTAGAGTGTCACAGTCCTAAGGAAGGAAGGTTGGAGGAATAATGGCAATGTTGCTGGAACAAATATTGTAAGCAGCTATTGGGGAATGTTGCTCAGTTGCATTCTAAGACTTCAGCTGGGTAAATCCTTTGGATTTGACTGAGGTAAGGTCTAGCATGATTATCTAGGAAGAATTTGAGCTGCTAGTTCTGAAGAAGTGGACAAGGCCCTCAGAGCATGTGTATTACACTCATGTCCCTTCTCATTGGTCAAGGTCTCTTAGGAGACAATATATGGTTGGACCCAGTTGATGATAAATGCATCCTTGAGAAAGAGAGTACTTTCTTTGGCTCTTAAGGAGGTGATGGTTCATCTCCTTTTCAAGAAACAACTCTTGGATTCAACAGCATTAGACAATTTTCATCCAGGCTCCAAACTTCCCAATTTAGAGAAGGTTGTTGAGAAATAGTTGGTTTGTAGCTCTAAACTGAAGGAAACAGATTATTTGGAGCCCATTGTTGGTCTTAAAATGATGACATAAAACTGAGATGACACTGATCACACATGTAGATTATCTTAATGAGGAATGACTTTGGGATGGTACATTTATCCTAACAATCCTTGGTATCTGGCAGCTATTGGTACAACTAATCACTGTATACTTTTGGATTGGCTTTAAGGGTAGGAATGGGACATATGATATCACAGTGCTTCTTTCCTCCATGGCTGGTTCTAGTCATTATTAGTGGGGGGAAGAGATCTAGCCTGAGAACTCTGCTTTGTGGTGTTCCTTAGGGCTCTATTCTTTCTCCATTCCTATTTCACGTCTACATGAAACCATTGGATGACTCCATCTGTTGCTATGGTGTCAGGAGGCAGCAGTATTCTGATGCTATCTTCTTATTCTAGGTCAGGGTCCCCAACCTATTGGGCCAGAGGGCCATGGCAATGGCTGGCTGGTGTGTGCATGTATACATGTGCACTCCCCCCCACTTGCGCTAGCGTCAGCAGCCCCATTTGCTCATGCATGCTGGGGCGAATGGGGCTGCTAGCGCCGGGTGGGTGCATGTGGTTCATTTGCACCTGTGCGAATGGGGCCGCTAGCACCGGATGGGTGCTCATGGCCCATTTGTGCATGCTAGTGCCACGCCAGTGCATGTGGTCCCATTTGGAAGCTGCTCTCCTTCCCTCAGGGCTGCAAGCCCTCTGTTCTAGGTGACTCAAAGATGTTGTTCATGGTTCTTCCCCAGTGCCTGGTGGCAAACATACCCAATACACCTTCTCCCTCCTATTTTCCCCACAACAACAACCCTGTGAGGTGAGTTAGGCTGAGAGAGAGTGACTGGCCTAAGGCCACCCAGCTGGCTTTCATGGCCAAGAAGGGACTTTAACTCTTGGTTTTTTGCTTTCAAGCCTGGAACCTTAACCATTAAACTTATTATTTTTAATCTTTTTTCCAAAACTCTTAATAAAAAATACCAAAACAAGCCCTGCCTTGATCACTTCCTGAACTACTACTATAAGTTCTACGTATTTGAGGGTGCCCATCTGGAAGCCATTTTGTTCAGAATGCAATGGTGAAGATAGTTACAGCTATTTTGCAAGATCTTGCCTGCAGAAACCCAGACAATCACTAGATGATAGCAAAAAGATTACAGAAGTCTCCTCTTTGCTACCATCTGGTAGTTGTCAGATTTTTTTTTTTTTTTTTTACAATCTGAACAGGTAGCCCTTTAAAATAAATCCAGCATTAAATATATATATTTAATACAGACACACCACACACACAGATATGCGACTTAAGGAATTCTCCCATGCCTTACAATGATAAGGAGAGTCAAAAACAAAATCTTACCAAGTACTCTCAGTTCCATTGTGATATCAACATAGCCATGCTCTGCACTGTAATACATGGCCTCCTGTAATGCTTTCATTCTGGTTTTGCATAACTTAACTTGGCCCTCATTAGAGCTTCCTTGGCTGGAAGTATCGCTTTCCACACCCTCTGCTAAAATCTCTTCCAGTGAGAGAACATCTCCTTTCGACTGCTGTGGCTGGGTCAACAGCTTACGCAGGACATTTCTGCAAAGTAAAAGCAAAAGGAGAGCTATATAGATCTGGAAACTATGAGATAATTCAGTTTACTCTGGTAATTGGCTTAATAAATGCCACAAAGATCATTTTAAGGATGCCAAGGAATCTTTCTAAACAAGCAAAAGAAATGCAAAGGTGGAATTTAGCAATATTTTCTTTTTTTTAACTATTTTCAACTTTGTTTACTGAAGTATTCACTAGGCCACACACAAATTTACACTATAACCATACCTTGCAATTTAAAACAGTCTTGCTTGTTTTAAATTGACACTAGCAGCTGCACTCTGTGAACTGAGTTTAAAGATACACACTGGGCGTGTGTTTATGTGTGTTTATATTGAGGTTTTTAACAAGAATAACTAACGCAAACTAAAGTAGAATGAGAAAAAAAAGTAAGAGGGAGAGATAAAAAAGCGCAAAGTGTAAAAAAGTAACAGGAAGATAAAGACAAAAAAGTTAAAAAAAAAGAATATATAAAAAAGATATAAAGAAGTGGCTTTGATCTTTACAGTAGGTTTAAGTACAATAATATTTTAACCTTTCTATCTAAACTTATATCATGATTTTCTCTTTTCTATAGCCTATCTCAGACATGTCAAACACAAGGCCCGGGGGCCGGATGCAGCCCGTGAAGTGGTTTCATGTGGCCTGCGAAGCCATCCTGGAAACAGTGAGGGAACAGCCACCGCTGCCTTGGCCCTGGCCCTGGCCCAGGCTGGCAGCCAATGTATAATTTTGTGGGGGCCATCTATGCTGAAATGCATTCAGTCTTAGCTCCACAAGGCCATTTGGAAACAGCGAGGAACCAGCCCCTGCCGCATCAGCCCCACCCCCTGAGTGCATGCTGAGGAGGTGTCATCCTTTGTGAGGAATGAAGAAATGCACCATCGCCTGGAAGTGGCCAGCAAATGGCCCCTGCCGACTTCACATATCCAGCTTGACGGGCTCTGCCCTGGTCCCACCCTTTTCTGCCAGAGACCCTCAGATCTGTCCCACTCCTGTCCAGGCCCCCACAGGCACCCTTGACGCGAATGATTTAGAGCTGGCCACGCCCACCCAGTAGGCCACACCCACTCCAACCATGGCCACCCAGTAGGCTGTACCCACCCTGGCCACACCCACCCGACCCCCTGAGGGCAACCGCAATGCTGATGCGGCCCTCAATGAAATTGAGTTTGACAGCCCTGGCCTATTTTGTCTAAATATCAGAACCATAAAACACAACTTCACTTTTTTCTTTTTGACACAAAAATCCATATTTTCTCAAGGACTGCAAAAGATATAAAAAGTTTTTATTCTAAATCTTCCTTGCAACTACTCTCCTTGTTGCTGTTTTTTTCCCCCTACCCCAAAATCCTAGAGCCTTTGGTAATTTGAGTATTTTCTATTAATGTTTGAAATTTCTGGGCCAATGGTTCTCCATAAAAAAAATAATGTAACAAAAGGTATTAATTTAGAAATATTTAGAAATAAAATTTTTGTTCCTGATGGTAGCAAAAATATGAATAGGTGGTTGGGACTTCCGGTGGATTTTGCGTGCGTGATGGCGGCTACTTTGTAGCCGTCCTCCTGGGTAAGTGTAAGAACCGCTATGAACAGCAGACACCAGCTGTTCAGCGGTTCAAAATCCCCCTCCCGGGCAAAGGGGGGGGGTAGAGAGTGTCTGAATAGTGGTAGAGCCTCTTTCGCACCCCCCAAGTTTTTTTTTTTTGGGGGGGTGAAAGGAGTGCTCCCACGGAGTTCAGACTTGTCTCCGCTTCCCAGCTGTTTTTGTCCTTAGGGACAAAACGAGCCGCCGCAAACACCTCCGTGCTTAAAGAGAACTGGTGAGTTTTTTTTTTTAAATGGACAGAGCTGAGTAGAGGATTTAGTTTTTGCTTTCTTTGACTTATTTGGATTTTAAGTTTTAAGATTTGTTTCTATTTTTATTCTCTCTTTTTATTTTTTTTCTTTGTTGAAAGGGAAAGTAAAATGGCGATCGGCAAACTCCTCGGTGTTTTTTTTTCTGGAAGTTAGAATGCTGACCGGCAGGCTTTTTGGTGTTTTTCTTTCTTTCCTTTCCCTTTCTCTTTTTATTTCCTTATGATTGGAATGGTTGTTTTTGGTATCTCTAAGTATTTTTTTTGGAACGGACTTTTTTTATTTAATTATTATTTTTTTTTTTCTTCTCCCTTTTTTTTTCCTTTGAACTCCCTTTTTTTTTGTAATGACCCTTTTTTGAAGGACTTTTTTTTTGTTTAATTTTTTGTAATTTTTAAGAAGGAGTAAAAATTTTTTTTTAATTCTTTTTCTCTTCCTTTTTTTCCCTTTTTTCTTTTTATTATAATGACCTTCTTTGGAGGGAGTTATGATTTTTGAAGGAATTTTTATAATTTCTTAAGAAGGACTAAAGGTTTTTCTTTAAGATGGCTCCAAAGCGTCCAGGGATTTCTACAGCTTCTAAATCAACAGTTTCACCCTCTTCTGGGGGTCAGCTAATAACTATGAAGGACTTGCAAGACATGATGGGAGATGTTATAATTCAAATTAGGGCAGAAATGAAAAAGATTTTAGAGGAAAACAATAAGATCTTGAGACAAGATTTTGTTTTGGCTTTAGAAGGTGTTGCTTCTGTTCTTGAAAAGGTGAACTCCCATGTGGAAGAGGTAGCTGAAAAAGTGGACATAATGGAGGGGAAAATTGAAAGTATGGAAAAAGAAATGGAAAATGAGATTCTTATGCTTCAATATGGACAAATGGAATATGCCTTAAGAATTAGAGGCCTGGGAGAGTCTTTGCAAGGAGATCTGAAGGAGATGGTTGCAAAGGACTTTGCATTGATTTTGAATAAAGAAAAAGAGGGAATACTTAATGAAATTGAAAAATTATTTAGGGTTAACTCTGTGGTGGCAGCACAGAAGAATCTGCCAAGAGATGTGGTAATTTACTTTGGTAAAAGATCTTTACGCAATGAAATTGTGCAAGCCTATTATAAGAAGAGATTTCAAATTGCTTCACAAGATGTTATAATTTTTAAAGAGATCCCATCTAAAATTTTAAGAAGAAGAAAGGAGTTTGCTTTTTTAGCAAATGAACTTAAAAAGAGAAAAATTTCATTCAGATGGGATGTTCCGATTGGAATGGTGGTGAATTACCTGGGGACATGTTATAGACTTAATACTGTTTCTCAAGCAAAAGATTTTTATACTTCGGTCCTGGGGGTATGTGCATCGCCATCAATTAAGTTTAAAGCTTTGGAAGAAAAGAATGTAGAATCACAGTTTGAAGAGCCTATATTTATGAAAACTGGAGAATCTTTGTGTGAGAGGCCTCAACAAGTCCAGGTTGAGGAGCAGAAGACAACTTGTGCAGTATATAATCCCAAAGAAAAGCAGCAACAGAAGAAGGTTAAGGAAGTTTCATATTTAGTGGTTTCTGAATCTCTGGGAGATGTTAGACCTACAAAGTCTTTGGAGCAATCTTTAAGGGTGGAATTGTTGCCTGAAATGGAAACTGGGAAATCTCAGTCTGAGGGGCATCAACAAGAGAGGAACGGGCAGAGGATAACTTGTACAACTTACAATTGTAAAGATCAATACAAGGAGGAATTTAAGGAACCCTTATTGGCTTCGGAGTCGATGGGAGATTCAGGAATTTTGGAGCAGTCTCCTAAGGCAGAACTTGCAGCATTTCTTACGAGTTTGATACAAGAATGGAGAAGGGAAATGGAAGAATGGAAGAATGGAGAATGGAAAAAACTGGAATGTGAATAATTAATAATACTAATATAATTGAGATTGATAAGGATGTAGTTTTTTATGGATGGAATTAGTTATTGGTGAAGATTGAAATGTTTAATGTGTTTATTAACTTTGTTGTTTTAAGTTTTGAACCTTTAATGATAATATTGTTTAAATTTGTGTTTTGAAGGGATTATAATTTGCTTATTTTAGTGAGTGGATTCTAATGTTTTAAATTTTAAAAATTTGTGGTTTTGGAGGGAGTTTATATAGAGTGATGATTGTATTTAGATTTGTTTAGGATTTAAAAGTGTTTTTAGTTTTTAAATATTATTATTAATATTTTTAAGACAAAATAATTTGTTTAATTAAATGTGCTTAGATTTGTTTAGGACTTATAGGTTTTTTAAGTTTTTGTTTTTTTTTTTTTTTCTTTTTGGATAGGAGAGAAGATTATGAAGATTGAAGGAAATATGTACTTACTTTAAGTTCTTTAAGAGTATTTAGCTTTAATGGTATAACAAAGATTTGTATGTTTATTTTTTCGTTTTAGGATAAAGAAAGAGGGAGAAATTAGATTTTATATTATAGATATAGATATTCAAAGAAAGTAATGTTTAAATTTGTGTTTTTGGAGGGAGCTTATATAGAATGATGATTGTATTTAAATTTGTTTAGGTTTTAAAAGTGTTTTAAGTTTTTTTTTTTTTTTTAATTAAGCCTGTACTCAGCTCTGGGAAGTCCAGGGGAGGGTTTGGGAGCTTGGGAAGGGGGGGGGGGGTGAGGTAGGGGGGGGTATGGGAAGGGGATTTGTTTTTGTAAAATGTAAAAATTTTCAATAAAAAAAAAAAAAAAAAAAAAATATGAATAGGTGGTTGATATTTACAAAATGATTAAAAATGGAGTGGTGCTAGGATACAAAAACGTGATGAATACAATTGTATTAGGGTGCAGAAACTTCTTGGCAGAACTATTGCTTCCATCACATGACACCTGGTAAATGAAAAAGTAAAGGAGAGATTATTATTCTCTGAGATTGCACTTCAGTCCATAATCCACCAGTATCCTTTGCATGTTATTGAACCAGCCAGAGGCCTTTCATAAAGTCCTGTGAAAGAACCCAAATAGATCCCCTGCTCCAGGTGCTGATATAAAGCACAAAACGAAAAAGAGCTGACATCTCTTCTCCTGTCATCCATGGGGCACACCTGTCTACACTTATCAACCTATGCCTATGATTTACCTGTGTCCATGAGCAGCAGCGTGGCTGAAACAGTTCATGTCCTCATGAAGTGATGAGGAGATTCCATTGGCTTCCAGCATACTTAGAAGGGGATCAGCTCCTCGGCTCAGCAGCAAACTAACCAGCTCATAGTTACCTAGAAATGCAAACAGTTGTATTGATTTTTTTTGTAAAGTTGTAAGATAGCAGTTAATCCTTCCTTCCTTCCTTCCTTCCTTCCTTCCTTCCTTCCTTCCTTCCTTCCTTCCTTCCTTCCTTTTCTTCCTTCATCTAACTTGTAATAGTGATCTTGTTTATTTGATGAGATGTGGGTACCAAATGTCACTGTGTAAATACAGTACGGTAATGTGCAAAAGTTTGTGTATATCTATATGCATACCATTATTTTCTATTATAGTTTCCACTCCCCCAAAAGAGAGTAAGAATCATGCCAAGTGGATCTATGTGCATATACTAGGATCACATATTATCTTGTTTACATACACTAAGTACCATTCATCATTTCATAATCCTACATAGTCTCAGTGCCCCACTGCAAACAGGCTGCCAGGAACTACATGACTATATAAGTAAAAATATTTCACACTTCTGAAAATATCGTTTCTTCCAATTTTGGGGTTTTTGACACTTCACGTCAGACTGAAACCCAAATAGATATAGGAGGCAATTGTTTTAAGATTATGTATCTATATCAATATTTCTCAACTTCAACAACTTTAAGATATGTGAACTTCAACTCCCAGAATTCTGCAGTCAGCCAATACTGGGAGCTGAAGTTGCTGAGGTTGCAAAACCTCTAAGCTTTATTAGGAATTAAAATGCAACACTTGCTGAGACTTGCCTGCTGCTGAGGCCAATTGAAGCGGTGTCTCAGCGTAGTTGTCTTCTCCACTGTTGACAGCAGAACCTTCAACGTGAGCCCCTGCATCCAGCAGCAACTGTAAAAAAACCCCAGGCAATTTGAAGAAGAAATGGAGGCAGGGAGACTGCTAATCATGGCATCTACCTTGTGGTTTGCGGTTATTGTAAGACCTACAGTAACTAGATGTGAACTGCACCATTCCAGATGGTCAGTAGAGGGCAGCAAATAATATTCTGTAAGCCTCTGCTACTCACTAGTGGTTATCTGGAATTTTGTAGCCCAGATCTGATAATCCTAGCATACACCATTTTGGGAATTTAATTCACTAACTCTAAAAAGTTTCTCTCTTTGTCTATTTTTTAAAGCTCTGGTAATTTTCAAAGAGACAGCTGTATGTCAGATGCATGAAAATATAACATTTCCAGCTATTTCTGAAAAGTGGAAGATACGGAAAACCATTTAGAAATACGCTTAGAATTCAGAATTGTTCCTAAATGATTGTATCCATGGCCTCCAGCTGTTTTTAATCTCACTAGCTGAGCATCATTCCATAAAGCTACTTGGATGGATTAATCTTCCAATCAGTCCATTATGATAAGAAATGTAACTGAAAGAAAGAAAGAAACATGCTTTTGTCCTCCTCAGTCGCAATCCCTTCTGTTTTGTGTCTGCTGTCTTTTGGATTATCTGAGCTTTACTACTTATATATGTATCCCACTTTGGCTTGAGAGATATGGTGGCAATGAGGATGTCCACAGATAGCCCATGTGTCTGTGCCAACAACATTTTCACAAGGTCTCTTGAGTGCTCCACCCTCTTTCCCGCTTTTCCAAGCTAAGCAGCTTCTGTCTTTTACCAGGAAGTAATGACAGCTTCCTACCTCCTTTTTTCTTTCTATTTAAGACTGCTTTGAGGAGGGAAGGTTGGTTTATGTATATACCTGCCTGTTTATCCATAACAGGTCAAGGTCGTGTAGATTTTGCGTGTAGCTGTCTGGGTCTAAGTGAAATAATTTGTCTGAAGATTGTATGTTCTGTGTGTGTGGAGACAGTTCTTTATCTTTCAGTGCATACACAAATGCATGCCAATAAATATGCCTAATCAGGTTCCTTGGCACATTTTGCACCTCCCACCTGGCAAAATATTTCCTGTCCCAGTAAAAATAAACAATGACTATGAAAGCAATGCTTTGTTTTTGAAATACATTGGTGGTGTTACCTCTTTCCTAAATCTGCATTTATGAATTGTTGCCACTTTCCCTGGGAAAGTCTGAGGAAGGCATTTTATTTATTTGCTTATTTGTATTCACCTGATTATTTTTAAAAATAACTCAAGGGGGCAAACATATCCAACATACCTTCCTCTTCTTATTTGCCCCACAACAATCACTCTGGGAGGTGAGTTGGGCTGTGAGAGATTGACTGGCCCAAGGTCAGCTATTGGATAAAATATATGACCAGCCCAAAAATGCCCAGCTTGTTTTCATGGCTAAGGTGGGATTAGAACTCAGAGTCTCCTGGTTTCTAGCCAGTTGCTAGACCAAACTGGCTCTCATTGCTAGTAAAAACATAGGTGCTTCCAAATGGAGGCATACTCAGCAGCAAACACAGACTGGTGCCTTCCAGACAGGTTGGAACAATCCACAAAACCCCAGGCAGCATGGATTTTCATCTTGTTAGAGATGCGTTATGGATGTCCAATCATATTCTTTTCAGGTTTGATGTGAAAGTTTGACAACTTGTCTTTTGCTGACCTGGACGACTGAGATATGGCCATGCAATACAGCAAAAGTGAGCGCAGTCCAGTGTCGGCTATCAGGATGAACTGATGGGTATCGAGATGAACTTCCAGGCACCTGGGGAAAAGGGAGAAATATTTATTGGTTGCAATTCTTCTTGTTGTTAAGCTCCTAACATGTGTTTGAGAATAGCACAACCCTGGCAAATTGCAATCCTTGGAATCTGTGGGCTGACATAACTCTGAAAATTCTGCCAATACTAATTAGTGTGTTTAATTCCTTAGGTTGGTTGATTGGTTTAAAATGCATCTACTAGTTTTCTTTATAGATTGTTCTTGCAGAGGGAAAAGATTTATTCTTTCAATTTCTGCATACCTTTGCATTATAATTCATTATCTCATCTACGGCAGGCATTGTTGCTTTAGAATCCATAAGTACCACCACCACTATCACCATCATTTCTAAAAAAAAAGAAATTTCTCTCCAAACCTATTCAGCAAATTATTATATGAACCTCAAAATGCAATATTTCACTTTTCAATTATTAAATAAGTATCCATACCCATTTACCTTTCTGTAGCCGATTTTCACTTACTGGTATATCCAGATTTGCTCCAGCATCAATCAGCATCTGCACCATGGCTTCATCTCCAGCAGAACAGGCATACATTAGTGGAGTCATACCCTTTAAGAACAAAGTATACAGCCAATTATTGTATTTCCAAAAGCAAAACTCACAAACAAAATGTTGGGTTTTATATATTCTACATCTGCACATTTGTTTCTTCACACTTTATAATATATCTATATTATCCACATATGATATACTTTGGCATAAATATTTTTCTTCTTATAAAGATTGGAAGTAGACTAGACTAGGAAGTAGACTAAGGATTTATATTGATTCTCTTGCAGAAATGCTTAACTGTTGCACATTATTCTTTTACTTCTCTTTTTGTCTGTGAGACATAAAATGAATGCATTCACATAACACATGAACCATAAACACAAGTTAATAACACAAAACTGCTATGTCAACATAGCACACTGTGTTATGAATTCAGAGGTGGGCAGAAGTGAGTTCCAGATGACATACTACGAAACACTGAGACAACATTGGTTTACAGCTACTATATTTGCTTAACAAATTTACTTTGCCTACAGATCTTTACAATGCCTTCATGATATCAGTCAGATTAATGAGGCTTCTGAAATTCTTGTATTTCCCCTTATAAATTTAGTTACTGCCTTCTATTGACTGAAGACTCATATAACAGGATGATGCTTTAGCATTTCTAAGGAAAAGGAGAAGCACAAATGCGCCCAGTTTTGCTAAAATAACTAGAGTCAGTTAAAAGCTCGTAGTGCTGAATGATCCAGAATATCAGAGTAGCCCTGAGTCCACCTGTAGTAAGAATTTTTACATGCTGGTTTGGGGAAGGGTATAAGTTTACATGATTGTAATAATCTGGACTATCGATTTTGATCTTGCTCATCTATGTCATGAATGTGATAGAACTGACTTTTATATACCTGATCATCCATTGTATTAACGCCTTCAGGTCCTAAGGCTTCTATAGCTTGGTTAATCAGATCAGTCCTTCCACAGTTCAACATTCGAAACCCCAGATCCTGCTGGAATTTTTCAATAGCAGCCTTTGCATCCATTCGCCGGAAGGAACTAAAGCAGCATTCTGGCCTGTGGAGGTGTTACAACCAAACAATGCAACCAGAGCTTATTAATATTATTAATATTACAGCTAGTGTCCTGTATCCCAGCATGTTGTGATCTTGTTTTCACCAAGGAAGAAACAGATGTAATGAAAGACATAGAATTATTTCTGCTTCATATCATTCCGGTTACAGTATTTACCTTCCTCGCCATTAATCTGAGGACTGTTTTATATTTGATATGGCAGAAATCTGAGGTGGCATAAAGGATTGTATTATTTTAGATGTGAGATAAAGAGATCATGTTTCTAAATGATGTTTCTAACTCAAATTTTCTACCAAGAGGCAATATTTTTAGCTCCTAGTTCTTGTTAATCATTTGCAGGGAACATTCAGAAAAGGCACAATTCCTCTTGTAGGCTGAAAAGTTACAATCCTATCATTCATGCTCATCTCACTTGACCATGTGTAGATCAGACCCAAGACAGATGCTTTGTTAACCATTTGGTTAACAGATGACTTTGTCTTCAACTCATCCCACGATGCAGAAACTTATTATTTAATTAGAGAATGTATATAGCTCTGGAAGCTTACAAACAAGCCCAATACACAAACAATAAATACAATAACTCCCCACTCCCAGGCAACAAAAATCAATCTGACAAGCTACTTGATGGGTTCCTTCCCATTCCCCAGGCCTGTTGGCAAAACCAGGTCTTCAGGGCCTTGAGAAAGAGTGTCAAAGTGGGGGCTAGTCTAATCTGCCTGGGAATGATGTTCCAAAGGGAGGGAGTCACTAGGAGAAGGGATCATTGTGTGGATGCTCTATAGCAGGGGTGTCAAACTGCCGACCCGCGGGCCGGACGCATCACAAGGAAACCGCGCCTACCCCATTGCTGGCAATGTGGAAAAATTTCCGATATATTGCGCAATGTCACGAATTTGACGTGTCTTCTCTATAGCATCTACAGAAGGGATCTTATCATGTGGATGCTCTATAGCACATACTGCAAAAAAGATTAGGGTTCTATTGTTCCTATTACCCATTTGAAGCCACTGTGACTATATCCATCTCTTTGGTCCCTAGCCATTGTTTTTCAATCTTTTGGCAACAGGAGGATCCAGCTGTGCCAGACACCAATCCCTCCCATTTTATTTGCCAGATTTGGCAAGCAGATGTGCAGCTACCAGGCTGGTTAAGGTTGAAAGAGAAGTATGTGTGCATTAAGTGTGTTTGTGTGTGAGGATGGGGAAAGGCTCTTGAGGCAAAAGTTATTCTATTTTACTGAGGTTTTCCATGTAGTTGCAAAGAACTGTCTGGAAAAAGGAAGTAGAAAAAAATTGCTCCATAGGCATCAGTTGTCAGGTTGAAACCACGGATCTAGTAGTAAGTCGGGGTTGATCTGCAGGGATGGGTAGGTGCAATTTTTACTTGTGTCCAGCAGGCTTCTAGGAGACAATAGGCATGTTTTTTCGATGCTCAGGCAGAATAAGGATTGGAAATGCAGTCAGCACATTTTTATGCCAACCTACAGCTGTCTCCAATATTGGAGAATTAACTGTAGTCTTGCTATGTGGTTGTTTCCCAATAGGTCTTTCACATAGACAGTTAGCAGTTTCATTTGACACTTTCTTCTCTATGTGCAAATTGAGGTTGTTTGGTTGTTTTTTTTTTTAGTGAAAGTAGTCAGAGGGGGCGAGAGACCTTGATGAAATTATCAAAGCTTTTCTCTCTCTAAACAGATGGGATACTTATGTTTTAATTGTTGGTGTTGCATATGACTAATTTCATTTTTGATTGCATCAGATAAAACAGTTGAGGTTAGGAAAACAATATGGAGCGCTGCTGCCAAAAGTAGCAGATTGGGAAATTCCGATGTGTGAGTTTTGTTTATTCTAAACTGAGACTGCTAGATTGAAAGACTTGGAAGAAAGACATTTTGCACTGTTAGCCCATTTCTGAGCAGTTAAAGAAAAATGATAATATTCTGTTCAGTGCATTACATTTAGCAATCTTAATTTATGTATTTATTTGATATTGATGCCACATGACTGCAACTGACTCTTCAATAAAAATATTGTTACACTTCAATGCATCTTTCTTCTTATAATAACTACTTTTCATAGTTTTTCAGAGACCCTTGAGGGTACTTACATGATTTTCAGACAGGATTATGAAAGAGTTAAAAGATTTTAAATGAAATCTTTCATGCTGAAAATATACTATATACAGTAATACTCCAAAGCATATTCATAAATGTGAAATTAGCTTTATCCTCAAAATAATTGCCTATAAATATTGAGATTTTGAAGAGGTATAAATATTGAGATTTCCAAGTGGTATTTAAAGATTAATATGATAAGTATATGACACCACGACAACAAACAATGATGGCAAAAGCAGTAGAATATATAACAACTGGACTGTGGAAGGAAGCAACTGACTGTTCTTAGTTCATACAGTCTGTACTGAGGTGACGAACTCGTGCAGGATAGCTTATGACTCGTGAGTCTGGAATTGATGATGATTGGTAATTATATTTATTATTATTATTTAAACTGAATTTAAATACTTTTGTGTGCACTTGACTTTTCATCATGTTCATGGGTTTCATGAATTGTGCATACTGAGAAAACATATGTTCATACTATTTTATATGCTTAATGCAATTCCTTCCTTCCTTCCTTCCTTCCTTCCTTCCTTCCTTCCTTCCTTCCTTCCTTCCTTCCTTCCTTCCTTCCTTCCTTCCTTCCTTCCTTTCTTTCTTTCTTTCTTTCTTTCTTTCTTTCTTTCTTTCTTTCTTTCTTTCTTTCTTTCTATTAATTTGTATAGCATTAGCGCTTTATAATTCATACAGGTATCCTGTCATAATCGTGACTGGCAACCACCAGTCAGAAAAAAAAACAGCAACGAAGATGATTAGGAGGTTGGAGGCTAAAACATATGAAGAACAGTTGCAGGAATTGGGTATATCTAGTCTAGTGAAAAAAAAGAGAGTAGAGGAGACATTACATCAGTGCTTCAATATCTGAGGGGCTGTCACAAAGAAGAGGGGGTGAAGCTATTTTCCAAAGCACCAGAAGACAAGACAAGAAATAATGAATAGAAACTTATCAAGGAGAGAAGAAACCTAGAGCTAAAGAGAAATTCCTAACAATTAGAACAATTAACCAGTGGAAGGGCTTGCCTTCAGAAATTGTGAGTGTTCTAACACTGGAGGCTTTTAAGAAGATTGGAAAACTACTTGTCTGGAATGGTATAGGGCAGTGTTTCTCAACCTTGACAATTTTAAGGCATGTGGACTTCAACTCCCAGAATTCCACAGCCAGCAATGCTGGCTGTGGAATTCTGGGAGATGAAGTCCACATGCCTTAAAATTGTCAAGGTTGAGAAACACTGGTATAGGGTCTCCTATTTGAGCAAGGGGTTGGATTAGAAGACATTCCAACTCTGTTGTTCTGCTAAAGGTTTACTGTTCGTGAATTTGGCCAAACAGTTTTAAAAATCAGTAGCCACTGCTTCATTTTGTGGAAATGGATTTTATAGTTTTAATTATCCATAAGCTTCTCCAGACATTCTTATCATTCTGCTTAATATATAGCCATCTGGTGAGGTACTTGTTTGAAAGTGAGCTAAGTAAAATAAATAAGTTAAAGAAATCATATAGAGCATGGCTTCATGAATTGCTTACAAACCCCTTGGCCACAGAGGACATATTTACTTTCTCCTGCCTAACAAACCAATATGTTATGTACGTGTGTTTCTGCTTTGTATGTGTGTGTGCCCTGAAAAGTATTGAGAAGGCTGCACACATTCTGCTCGGGTCATGTGACCAGAAAAGTGGGGGCTTAGAGTAGAAGCAGCATTTCTGAGTTACTGTTTCCAGCTGCTTCTCCCAACATATAGTAGTGCACTTTTCTCTGCAACTCCAAATCAAATCCAGCCTATTAAACACACACACACACACACACAATCATTGTTTTGCATGCTTCTCCTTCTCATAGATAATTTGTCCTGTTCTGTTCTGATTTGGGAGAGTTTTCCTATTGGTAGACAGATGGCCAGAGGGCAGATGGTACCAAGCTCTTTTATATGCTGTAATTTCCTTCCAATACTCTGTTGAATTGGAAAGAATAAAAATATTGGTCCCGATGCAGATTCTTCATGAAGACAAATGAAGATGTCCATCCATTGCAAGAACTGTTCAGTTAATCTCATTCTCTGATTTCTGCTATTTAACCATTACCAATCTTTTCTTATTTATGACTGCTCTGTTTGCTCAAGAATTTTTTTATATTTGGTCAAAGCTTCTTCAAAATTCAAGTCAACTATTTTTTCAAGGTCATCCCTCTGTACATGTTTCTTTACACTTTGAAAAAACCTCTAAAGGTTATTGTGACCTGATTTTACTTCACAGAAGCGATGTTGATGCTCTTTCTATGTGCTTGATCGTTATACCTTTAAAAATGTGGTCCTTCAGTTTTCTTGAACAAACTGTGATTTACCTTTGGGGTCTATCCCATTTTAGATTAATTTTTTTTTGGTTTGGTGGTTTTGTTTTGATGGCCAAGAAAAATGCTAAAGTTTATAAATCAGCACAACATATGTCCTCCAGAAATGATACTGACACAGATGGATTCCCCATTATGCACAAATTAGTCTTCTGGTATGTGTATATAAAATGTGTTTGAAAACAGCAGCCTTAATTAGAATATACTGCTATTAAATGTAGGTGGAATATTAAAAGTACACCACTTACTTCAATTGTCGAGGTTCACAGTCCAATCCAGGTAATAGCAGCCTAGCTGTCTGTCGGATATCATCACTGTCTACTGTTAAACTACGCCGATGCTCAGCATAAGTTATAGCTACTCGCATCCATTCCATCAATGGGGGCAGAAGCATGAATGGCCTGGAGAAGAAAGAAGATATCCATTACACCTCATGTTAAGATCCATTTCAACTAGGAATATTAATCATATATCATACAACTTCTTAAAAAGCTATACTTGTTTACTTATTACAAATTAGTTAATTATATCAATGGCATCTACTTTCAAATCATCATGTCCTCTTTAGTAAACATGGTCACACAGGACAAATTGGCTAGGATCTAAACTAATTAATTAGTGACCTAATTTATATTTCTTTTTATATATAATGTATGATATGCCAATGGGCCACAAAAACTGGAATATGGCCTCTAGGATATCTTCCAAACTTGCCACTGGCAATAGAAAACATAACAATTCTGTTCCCTTTTGTTAGTCTTCTGGGTGGGAGAAGTATATGCAGATAATCCTTGACTTACAACTGTAACTGAGCCTGGAATTACAGTCCTAAGTCATGCCAGTTGTTAATTAGGTCACCATGTGAACACACTCAATTTTGCAACCTTTTTTGGGGCAATCATTAAATGAACTACTGTGGTCATTAAGTAAGTATAATAGTGGCTGAGCAAATCCATTGTCTGCAATAGGTGTTTTTTTTTTGCTGGAAACCAGAACTAAAGATGGTTTTTGGTAAAAATGTTCTAAAACATGATCAGGTGACCACAGGATGCTGCAAATGGCTGTAAATGTGGGCTGATTGCTGAGGATCCAAAAATGTGATCCTGTGACTGTGGGGGTGGAGGCTTTCAGAATTTAGAATCCGGGTTATAAGTAACCCTGGAAAAGTCTGTTGTAACTTTGATGTGTCACTAAATTGAGGACCACCTGTACTCTGGAAGACATATCAGAGAAGCATATGTGGGCATGTTTAAAGTTCTTGGCCTTTGCCCTATGACTTTGTCTACATGGCCATTCCATGCACTTTATAACAATCAAAATATTTCACAACGATCAAATATATTTTTCCAGATACAAAACAATTTTGAATGATGTCTCATACATCAGATTTCTGCAACCTGACAATCATCCAAAATTCTCAGAACTTTAGTTTGCATGGCCACTGCTGAACATTCTGGAAGCTGAAGTTCATCTGTATGGTGCTCCAATTGTAGAAAGCAGAAAATCTGATATCCACTGAGAACTGAGATAGCAAGACAGTGTGTGCTACATGTTGGGAGTTCACTTAATCACTTAATCTGTTCAAAGTATTGCTTCAGCCATTGTTAGTAGCTAGCCAAAGGCAAGCCTATTCTTTCATAAAATCATTTTTTCTTCCAAAATATCTTGATTCTTTAAAAAACCATGTTAAGCATTATTCACTCTTCAATACTTTTATCATGTCCCTGAACTCTGAATATCCATACAGCTTTCATAAAACCCCATTTGTACAAGTATGCATAAAAATGAGTGGGCTATTAAGAAAATAAGATGATAGCATGAAAGACAAATCATATTAAAATAATGATGAATAATAACATCTATGACTGGAACGCTCTTTTTAAGCCTTTCAGCCTTTCAACTTTCTGCTCATCAGGAGCCTACCATTTACTCTTATTTTGCCACAAGAAAGGCATGTTTTGTTCAAATCTGCCGTTTGAAACTATAGTGTGGCTTCTGCTGGGTAGACATTCAACTAATCAAGTTAATCTTTCTGACTCATGCTTTTCCAGCACAGCATCATCAGCCATTTTGTCAAAAGTATTGCTGCTGCCATTACAACAAAAACAGTATATGTCTATTTAGCTTCATTTATTTATCCGTGATCCATCTAGACTGCAACATCAGGATGAACTTTGCATAATAATGAAAAGGTAGAATATAGATTAGAAGGTAGAAGAAGTAGGTGATAATGGCAAATGTACAAACACACATACAAACATATGCACACACACAAACACCCCATCCTGGAAGAAGACAATGGCAAGCCCCTTTCATTTTGTTGCCAAGAAAATTGGATTTATGTATCTAGCGCATCATCAGGAATCAAGTTTTGTCCAGGGTGAAAAAGTATAAGGTTTTGGAAAAGGTGTTTAAGATAGAAATCCACAAAACAATATTGTTAAAGTTCTGTATGACTTCTAACAACACAAGTAATAAGCCGATTGATTTAAAAACAAGTTTCCTACCTTTTAATAATAATAAAAAAGATTCTTGTGGTGGTTCCAAAGAACCACAAATGATTCTTGTGGCTGTTTAAACTAATTTAAGAAGTGCTCTCAGAATACGACTTGTTCAGCAAGATATGTGAATCCAGCACTTATCTGAGGGCCACGCTTAGTAGGTCTACTATTGGCAACACCTGTCTGTGTCAAACGACAAGAATGGTAGGGAAAAAAATTGGAAAACCGTTTCTCAGTGCTAGTAACCATCTCAAATGCATGGGATATGCTGGAAGATCTGATTACATATATTTCTCCATGCCTGAATGGAACGTAAACAGGTAGTTGACTCAAGAAAATAAAACAGAGAGCAGAGATGGCTCTAAATATGACTGAAATAGAGGGTTTTTTCTGACAATGCTCAAGGTGACATATTCCAGAAAACAATTTAGCATCCACACCGTGCAATAAGAGCACATACTAGAGTCTCTTAAAATATAATGCACAAATGGGTCCTTACTTAAGCCTGTTTCAAAATCTCCCCCCCTGGTCTTGCTAAGGGAAATGATTGTTGGGCTGCAACAGTAAAGAGAAACAAAACTGACCAACTGATAGCTTTACAACAGTGATTTCAGAACTGCAGAATCCTCTTTGATAATCAGGGAGCAAAGGCCATTAAACGTTATTGGGAATTACACAGATTGAGTGGAATGGCAATGCTATTGTTATGTCCTGAGCCTGTGCAAGCAGGCTCGGGGCATTGCAAACGGTCCCGGGCAGGTGCAAGTTGCCCGGGACCAGACAGGCTGTCGCCAGTACTTGTGCACATGCGCAAGTGCTGGCGCGCCAAAAGTTGCAGATTGACCCAGGAATGGCATATATAAGAGGCCAGGAGTTTTGGGCGTTGCCGGTGTCTTCTAACCTTTAAGCTGAACTAAGAATAAAGAAGTTTCTGAGAACTACAACTGCTTCTCGTGTCTTGCCATTTCACGAAGGACGCAACAGCTATAAAAATGGTCACATGACAAAATGGCAAAATGTAGCTGGCACACGACCAGGGCTGTAGGCAAGGGTCACCCTAATGAGGCTTAAGAGATGGAAACTGTGCATGTGTGGTTGTTAAAAAAAAACTTGATTGTAAATAGGAGACAGTAAGAGAAACGTTATGCCTAGCATGCAATGACTTTGTTGGGGATAGCTGTACTGTGCTTTTTTTTCAACAGAATAATTAAAAAATAGATGCATACAAAACTGAACAACTGGATATGTACAGTCACTGCTTGCTAAAATGTAAATTTAAAACTAGTTTGGGCTTGTTGGAAGCACTACAGAAACTTGAGAACCAGTTTAACCAGAGATGTCAGTGACAAAATGCAAAATATAAATAAAATGAGGGTGTATAAATACATATCAACAGTATTACTTCCAAGTCTTTGTAACCTTAGCCTCATCAGTAAATCTGCAACTCTTCTGTTTAATTCTTAAACTAAAAGAGAGGAAAGTAAATAGAAAGGTATCTGTGGGATGATGTTTATCAAGAAACATGTCATTAGCATTCTATAAAGATGCTGGACTTTATTCAGAAAATTAAATATCTTTGAATTGGTTTGGGGCACTTCCGTTCCTGACAAAAAAAGGGAAATGTCCTATTCATCCTTCATCAGGACATATATTAGCATATGGTTGCTGCAGTAGCAACAACATCTGTGTATCAAGACTAATAGCTGCTCTATATCTCCCCCTTTCTTCTTAAAACAATATAAGTAAAACACATTGTAAATATATATGATGCAAGTACTCCCCCCTTCATGAAAGTAACATGAATTTTAGCTTTAACCACTGTATCTGAAACAATAACAAGGGTACACAATGTTTGACTAAAATACCTGTAGAATCATAACAATGTGAAAAGTCATCTGACACAAAGGTCTTATTATTCCAGCAGTTGCTTTTGCCAATAATGACTTTTGCAGAATGGGATATACTCATCCTGTTAATATCTTCCTCATATTTCCCCCAAAAATAAAATCACAAACATCCAGCTTAGCTGGATTCATATACTTCTAGATTTAAAACAGGAGGCTGCATTTGGACATAATACTGAGATTATTATGGTTTGGCATCATAAGAATGAGCTGCGGTGAATCTTGCAATTGCTTGTAAATCTTTCTCTTCCAAAGTGCAGAAAAGCTTGAAAACTTTTGCTTCCACTTTTTTTTTTTATCTTACCTGCATATTGATATAAATTCCAAGCACTAAACTGTGGAGAATCTCAACTGAAATAAGCCAGCTCTAAGTTACAATTCATGATGACTTCAACTAGCACTGGTTAAGATGAGTGACTGGTTAAAATTCAAATTAAACTGGGATCAACCAAATGGCAACTTCTAATTACCTTTGAGCAATGTTAGAAAAGGAGAGGGTATGGGAAAGATAGTGGTAGTGACAGATTTTATTTTTCTGGGCTCAAAGATCACCTCAGATGGGGACTGCAGCCAAGAAATTAAAAGACGCTTGCTCCTGGGGAGGAAAGCTATGGCAAATCTAACAGCATTCTAAAAAGCAGAGACATCACCCTGCCAACAAAAGTGCGTATAGTCCAGGCCATGGTTTTCCCAGTTGCAATGTATGGCTGTGAAAGTTGGACCATAAGAAAGGCTGAGCGCAAAAGAATTGAGGCCTTTGAACTCTGGTGCTGGAGAAGACTCCTGCGAGTCCCTTGGACTGCAAGGCGTTCAAACCGGTCAGTCCTAGAAGAGATCAACCCCGACTGCTCTTTAGAAGGCCAGATCCTGAAGTTGAAACTCAAATACTTTGGCCACCTAATGAGAAGGAAGGACTCACTGGAGAAGGGCCTAATGCTGGGAAAGATTGAGGGCAATAGAAGAAGGGGACGACAGAGAATGAGATGGCTGGATGGAGTCACTG
Organism: Crotalus tigris; assembly: GCF_016545835.1. Classification (NCBI taxonomy): domain Eukaryota; kingdom Metazoa; phylum Chordata; class Lepidosauria; order Squamata; family Viperidae; genus Crotalus; species Crotalus tigris. The sequence goes on from NW_024097221.1 coordinate 1,135,658, forward strand.
AAGCAGTAGGTGTGAATTTAAATGGACTCCAGAAGATGGTAGAGGACAGGAAGACCTGGAGGAACATTGTCCATGGGGTCGCGACGGGTCGGACACGACTTCGCAATTAACAACAACAACAACATGGGAAAGATGAATTTGAGATCCCTTAGCTTTATACTAAATCATAGACTGGTAGTCTTTTAATAGCAGATATTATTTCCACTGGCATTTAGGAACTGGTATGACATGCTGAAAATGGCATAAGTTAGACAAAGGGGAACTCTATGGGAATGCTGTGAATCAGAAACTAAATATGCATTTGTGTCCACACTTTCCTGGAACGGGACATAAGTCCCTATGAAAACAGAGAATCTCCCTTCTGAATAAGCAGACAAAGAATCGTCCTTTAGACACAAATCTGGATTCAGGTTTGCTTATAGTGTGCCCTTGATATTTTTATAATCCACTTCTCTTTGATGTATTTCCTCCTGATAAAAAATTAAATGACAAATTAAGTGACAAATATCCTGGCATTGCCCCCTGCTCCATTATTGCGCATTATCTAAAATTAAATCTAAAGGACGCAACGTAGGATAAAAGCCACTCGTTCAGAACGTGTGCAATTTCTACTATCAAAATTCTCCTACCAAACACTTTTCCTCCACAATGGGCTTATTTTAATTTTAAAAACGTTTTTATTCGTTTGTTCAGGAAGGGGACAAAACATAAGACGCAGATAAAGTAAAAGGAGTCAGACTGCAAATGATTATAGAGAGATTGAAGATTAACATTTGCTTCTACTCACTTTTCATGGGTCAACGTAGATGAAGCTAACCCTCTGCAATGAGGGATATGCATAAATAATAGGATGCATAGTGCAGCTTTCTAAGCTGCAATAAGTCCTGGTTTAGTATAGGAAGGTTTTATTCCCCTCCCCCAAAATTATGGAATCCCCTTTAAAGCAATAAAAACCACGAGGCAAACAAAGAAAAAAAAAAGAAATACAGCTTTTTGTTGTATTTTGGGGAAAAATTACTTACACAGGCAGTCCTCGACTTACAACAATTCATTTAGTAACTGTTCAAAATTACAACGGCACTAAAAATGTGACTTATGATCATTTTTCACACTTCCTAACCTTTGTAGCATCCCCATGATCATGTGGTCAGAATTCTGATGTTTGGCAATTGGTTCATACTTATGACCGTTGCTGTGTCCCAAAGTCACGTAATCACCTTTTGTGACCTTATGATAAGCAAAGTCAATGGGGAAGCCAGATTCACTTAACAAATGTGTTACTAACTTATCACTGCAAGGATTAACTTAACAACTGTGGCAAGAAAAGTTAAAAAAAAAAAGGGGGGGGGGGAAACTCACTTAATAAATATCTCACTAAATAACAGAAATTTTGACCTTAATTGTAAATCGAGGACTACCTATACCACACTGGGTCTTTTTATCTGTTTTAACATTAATTAATAATAATAATAATAATAAAAAAGTTGGAAGGGACCTTGGAGGTCATCGAGTCCAACCCCCTGCTCAGGCAGGAAACCCTATACCATTCTGGACAAATTGCTGTCCAGTCTCTTCTTAAAAACTTCCAGTGTTGGAGCATTCACTGCTTCTGGAGGTAGGCTGTTCCACTGGTTAATTGTTCTGTCAGGAAGTTTCTCCTTAGTTCTAGGTTGCTTCTCTCCTTGATTAGTTTCCACCCATTGCTTCTTGTCCTGCTTTCAGACGTTCTGAAAAATAGCTTGACTCCCTCTTCTTTGTGGCAGCCCCTGAGATAATGTTCTAACTTTTAATATCTGATGTTTTAATGTTTTGATCCTGTAACTGTTTTATTCTGTTATTGAAGGTATTGCAAGCCACCCAGAATTGTTTGGTAGATGGGCAGCCTACACATTTAACAAGCAAACAATTCCTCCTTCTAGTACACAAGACCTGTTACTCTAATCAAGAAAATTTTTGAACTTGTAGAATAGAGATGTTTCCCCCAAGCTCCATTATTAAGCCCGTTCTGCCTACTTTTATTTATTTCAGTAACTCAAAGTACTGCTGTGCACAAAAGAAGCTGTGCCTTGTACTGAAATGAAGCAGGCGTTCATTGCATTTTTGTCATATATCACATTGTATTGTGAGTTGTATTATATCACATCATAGTTCCTCTGAGAAATTCTACCCAATTGCTGTTTTTAAAGAAAATGCTGGAGAGAAACTCTTCTTCTACTGTGCATTTGAAACCTGTGTCAACTTCAGGGGTGTCCAACTCTCCATGTCACGTGATGTGTCGCAACATATTGTGACTTTTTCCCCCTTGCTGGAGCTGGGGTAGGCGTGGCTTCTGCATGACGCATCCAGCCCAAGGGCTGGCAGTTTGACACCCCTGGACTACTTGGTCAAGAAACTTCCTTTCCAAGTAAACATGCTTAACTTCAAGAAAGAACAAGAAAATTCTGCACAAGAGAACTGGTTCTGAAAATTCTCAGTGTATTTCATTAATTTAGCACTATATATTTCAAGGGGTATACACATAATTGAGTTCTAACTTTGTCAACAACCTAATTTGGCCAACAATGTTTTAGGTAATAAAATTAATTTCTAGTAAACATAGACAGTGATGAAAAAGAACTTTCAGGGAAAATGGCTGACTACTATTGCAATTGAGTTGAAATTATTTTTTGAACTATAGCGTTTGATTGATGCTGCATTTGTGCACAATCTGTTGTTGCTGAGCATGCAGACTTTGTATAACTTAATTCACATTTGAAGTTGATGCCAGTGTTTTCTTAGTGGAATGCTAAATTAGGATGTTTGTCTATATGTTCATGTGAGTGTTTGTAGAGGATAATTAGCTGTTGTCTGTGAAGGGCTTCAGGGATCACTTTACTTGGAACTCTGCAAGTGAAAAAACCTAATATTTACAATGCACAGCAAATACTTTATTTCTGAAGACCTACAGCATGCTGTGAATGTATTCAAAAAGAAAAAAAAAGGGGGGGGGGCATTTTTCCAACAGTGATTTAGTAAATGATTAGAAGAAGGAGAAAGAAGATATATACCAACTGCATGGGGAGAGGAAGCAGGAAAGCAGTGGCGGGGGTGGAATGAGGTTGGTGGAATTAAGGAGATCCTCCATTAGCAGAACAATATGCAACAATAAAGACAAAAAGTATATTGGGGTACTCAGAAACAATTTCTTAATGCAAGAATAAGGATGTGACAGAGCACAAATAGGAGACTAACATTTATTATGTAAAAGAATAATAACTTTTTTCAGAATACAAAAGTTCCTGAATGAAGAGGAGAAATGTTTGTCCAATATTCAGAAGAAGATAGGATTCCTATTTCATTTTTCTAATTCTCTGTTATCCTTCACAGAGATGGGAATAATTGGCTTTTTCTTTAGATGTGGGGCTGGGTTGATTGGCATTCCCATCCTAAGGGAGGTATGAATGATATTTTTCTGGTTACTTATCTTAGTCTTGGATTGTAATTGAAATTGCTTACCTATTTTATTTTTGGAGACTATGGTTAGCCACATGGATTTACAGCGTTTGAGTTGGCTGGTGACATAAATTACTTCAACACACAAACACACAGGCATTCTGGGGAACCTAGCAGAAACTAGGAAAAACTTATATTCTGATAGTTAATGGGTGATTCTTGAATAATAATGTTAATACCAAGATTGAGATACTTTCTCTTTTAAAGGTTAGTGCCCGTTTTTTTAGTAAACCACAAATTTCTCCAAACAGAAATCCTTGGAGAAGATAGAAGGCAATGTTATGAATCAGGTTCCTTAGCTTTAGACTATTTACACTAGTAAAAGAAAACTGCTGTTATTGGTGATGGGAGAATCATAAAATATTCTATGAGAAATACTGCGGAAAAATATTATTTAAAAATGAGCTGAAAATCGTGTTGATTGCTTTGCAAATGAGCCAGATGTCACAGTACTGGCATAAAATATTAGCATAAATTGATCTTATTCACAATTTGGAATTGTTTGAGAACAGATCTGTATTGACCTAATGAGAAATTTTATTTTTAAAAATATATATACATCAAGTTCCATTCCTTTCCTTGGCTCTATTATTAGAATTGACTTTGTTATGCCATAAGAACAATATAAACGGAACTTAAATAACCACCTTCCACCATTAGAGCATTACCAAGGGCAGGCTCAGTGCCATATGTTTATGTTTAGTATCACTTAATTATATAAGAACATACCACATCATTCTTTTAGAAACCACAGATTTCTTTATCCTGGTTTCTCTAATTTACTCTAATGGAAAATTATTTTAACCATAATGGGTTGGGGTAGACAGTGATGACTAAAAAGTATACTTTGTTTTATCATGTCTTTGCCAGTGGTCTGCACTTTGCAGGAATGATAATTGGTAAAATAGTCTTACTTTCAACAGAGTTTAAGTAACCATGCTTGTCTCTAATGTTGATGACATTTATCTAACGTAATTTGTTAGCCTGCTATTTATTCAAGAAACGGTTTGTTTCAGTAACTGAAGCTTCACATAGGGAAAACCAAATTTAAATCTGTCTTTAGTTATGGAACAACCTAGATGACTTTGAGGTAGTCACTCCCATGTGCATAAGTGCAACAAATATTAAAAATGAATTAACAAGTGAAAATGGAATGGAAAGCAGGGGCAGTGGGGAATGTGTAAAAAAATACACATTTCGAACAATTATATATTACACTGTGTTATCGTTTATTCATTTTAGTGCCACATCACTCTCAGAAGTGCTCTGGATTTCCATTCATTCACCTCTGAAATTTCTAGCTTAGGTCTTTAATTTCATTGGTCTGTGGATGAATTAGATCAGGGGTCCCCAACCTCTGGGCTGTGGACTGGTACCGATCAGTGGCCTGTTGGGAACCGGACTGCACAAGCAGCAAGTGAACAAAACTTTATCTGGCATGCATGGGATCTAGGTTGCACATGAAACCATGCCCCCCCCCCCAGTCCGTTAAAATTATCTTCCACAAAACCAGTCCCTGGTGCCAGAAAGATTGGGGACCACTGAATTAGATGGTTCCAATAAGCAGAAGGTGTGTAAACTGGCATCCTGGGGAAACACCGAAGGCAGTGCTGGGCACTCATTGTCTGTTATTACCTTCTTTTCAAGGCCACTGTCTTCTTCCCCAAACCACGGTTGGTGTGGTTTCATTTCTTCCTTTCAGTACCTGGCTTGGCTTCTCCTCCGCTTATGTGGTGCAGGCTTTCTTTCTCCCCTACAGTGTCAACTTCTGCAGTACTGTAGTTCTGGATTGTCCCCATAGAACCCAGCACTGCAGGTGAGACATAAGGCTGGTGTTGCACAAGCCAGAACTACGGAAGAGAAACTGGTTCCAGGGGCAAGGAGACAGTGGGAAAAGGAGAGCGGGACTCAAAAATCAGGAACAAATGGTAGACTGGGATGTATGATCGCAAACTGTTCTACATGCCTGGCCAAATGCACACAGTGGAGATGGATGAAGAAGCTGAGATAGCAGTACCTCACACGTGAGTTATCACGGGCCTCACAACAAACTAACAAACTCCAGCAGGTTGCATGTAGCCTGCAGGATGTTTGAGACTTTTGTGTTAGAGAGTAATAATAAATGAGAAATACTGACCTCTTAACTGTATTAATAAACTTCATAAACATGCCTGATTCGACATGGTTTTTTTTAATAATAAATAATTAAATAATGAATAATACAAATAAATAAACCACAATTTAAATGCTAGATTTATTTAATTATTTCAATTATCTAAAGAAGTGAGCTGTAGTTTTCAAAACTCATAGCTTTTAATAAAAATTGTTAGTCACTAAAATCGCTACCTGATTCTTTCTAAAAATAAAAATAAGCATCTCTATGTTGCAAAACAATCGTATGTTAAAATTGTGCACAAATTCTACATCTCCATGCTAATCAAACCAATGAGATTATGTGAAGTCAAAGGATTTCTTGTCTTCCCCGGTTTTGTTCATTTGTTTGGAAGGATATATTAGAGGATCTCAATAGCTCCTCAGAGCACTGAGTGCAACTTAATATACCTATCAAAGCAAAACAATGATTTACTAATAGTATGCCATGTAGGAAAAGTAAAACGAAATGCTTTTACAATAGTTTTACTATATTTAGTTTAAAGCTTTTATCTCAAAGCCACTTAATATCCTGGAATATAAATTAGTGCTACTTTCTCTTGGGCCCTGTTAAGTCCTAATCCTTTAAAAATAAATTATTAATACCTAAACTATATCTTTAAATGCTTTTTCAGTAATTAGCAGGCCTTAAATCAGTCATCTCCAACCTTTCTAGCCTGATAGGCCTTTTGAGGATATGCTATGGATCTTTTGCAAAATGGCTGCTGGAGAGCTTTGCACTGTCATGCCCTGTCATCCTGACACATACTGTGCCTGAAAACTAGAACAAGTTTCCTTTTGTTCAAGTTAACTGCTCGCCCCCTTTTTTTCAGCATTCCCTGGTTTTCCATCCTACACTCTGTTTCCATTAAGTTGGCATTTTATGAATTTTGCAGTATATTTCTAGATGGATGGCATAGTTCCTCTTACTCCTAACACAAAATGCTTATAGTCAGATTATCCATCTATCGATGAGTTCACCCAATCTAATGGGTATCAAGTTGGATCATTATATGCTTATAATTGTTTCTCTTATGTCTTTGCTGTTATATAGCCCTATAAAGAATTACTGTATACTACAACAGGGGTCCCCAGCCCCGGTCCGTGGACCAGTACCGTGCTGCGACATGCCAGCAACTAGTCCGCACAAACAAGCAAAGCCCCATCCGTGGGATGCAGGCAGCACACAAAACCATGTCCCCTCCAGTCCGTGGAAAAACCTCTCTCCATGTAACCAGTCCCTGGTGCTCAAACAGTTGGAGACCTCTGTATTACAACGTAAGTTAAATACTGGCAAACCGGTCAGCTCATAAACCTCTACCAATATTGATTCCAAAAACAATGGAATTTCTGGTTTCTGGTATTTCCTAAAATGAATTCAGGTTCTCTTGGTATAGAATGGAATAAGGCTAAAATGAGTGATGGAAAAGTTACGAAAGTAGTCAATGGTGTAATCACACCTGTTTGCTTTTTGTACATTAAAATATATCACTATGTAATGGATCTCTGTAAAATCAAAGAGGCATTGAAGCACACATACATGTGGATTCTGCCAACATATGTTCTTTGATGACGGGATCTTAGAGATATTACCACCCTTAGTCATAAGAGATTTGCTCAATGTGTAAAGAGCTGGGTTCACATTTTAGCACACAGGTGTAGCATTCCAGCAGGTTGTAAAATACCATTCCAGGTGAGTACAAACCACAGTGATAGACAGCCTTTTTGGTATCTGCACTTAAATTAACATATGCCTATATTCAGAAACATTTCCATGTATGTTCCAGTGAAATGGGAGACAATGTGGTTAAACTGTGAAAGCAAAGGGTTAAATACCAATCTATCCATGAAACGTAGTAACTAGTAAATGAACTCAAAGGATAATTGTAAGGAATGAAGGCCTATATATCTCATTTGAGTTGCTTAACAAAATAATCAAATAAATAAAATGTCCATCTTGGCAATTAAAAGCAGAAGTACTCTACATGATTTCAAATGTATGTTTCTCAAATAATCATGGTTCATGAGAAAATCAATGGTAGGTGGAAATAAGGAGGAGTGAGTAGATATGCTACATGAGTAGAGTTTGAAATTCAGGGCCAGAATTTTAAAATTCAAATATACCTTCACTTTTGGGAGGTTCTTGAATAACTATGGTTGCTTTCTGTATATATCTCATAATATAATTTTGAAACTAAAAGTGATGATACAATACTACTAAGACCTTCTAGAGCAGTGGTTCTCAACCTTCCTAATGCCGCGACCCTTTAATACAGTTCCTCATGTTGTGGTGACCCCCAACCATAAAATTATTTTCGTTGCTACTTCATAACTGTAATTTTGCTACTGTTATCAATCGTAATGTAAATATCTGATATGCAGGGTGTATTTTCATTGTTATGAATTGAACATAATTAAAGCATAGTGATTAATCACAAAAACAATATAGCAATGCTCACTGGAGAAGCTTACTCTTCCTTGCTCAAAAATGTTGGGAGGGAGGGAAGGGGAAGGAAGGAAGGAAGATTGAAGGGGAAAGGAAGGAGATGGAGAAGGAAGGAGATTGAAAGGGGAAGGAAGGAAGGAAGGAAGGAAGGAGAAAGACATTGAAGGGGAAGGGATGGAGATGGAGATGGAAGGAAGGAAGATTGAAGGGAAAAGGAAGGAGATTGAAGGGGAAAGAAAGGAAGGAAGGAAAATTGAAGGGGAAAAGAAGCAGATGGAGAAGGAAGGAGATTGAAGGGGGAAGGAAGGAAGGAAGGAAGGAGAGAGAGATTGAAGGGGAAGGGATGAGATGGAGATGCAAGGCAGAAGGGAAGATTGAAGGTGAAAGGAAGGAGATGGAGAAGGAAGGAGATTGAAGGGGGAAGGAAGGAGATGGAGAAGGAAAGAGATTGAAGGGGGAAGGAAGGAAGGAAGGAAGGAAGGAAGGAAGGAAGGAAGGAGAGATTGAAGGGGAAGCGATGGAGATGGAAGGAAGGAAGGAAGATTGAAGGGGGAAGGAAGGAAGGAAGGAAGGAGAGAGAGATTGAAGGGGGGAGGCGCTGCCAAGGACGCACAAGCAGCTCCGCACAATTGCCCGGGGAGGGGGGAGGCTCTGGCAGAGAGCCTGGTGGAGAGCCAAGCGGCAGCATATCCAGGGCCTCGGAAGCTGCGCGGAGGATCCGCACGCCTCTGAGCCGCTGGCCGCCCTCTCACACCTGCCAAGGAATGGAGATGGAGATAGAAGGAAGGAAGGAAGGAAGGAAGGAAGGAAGGAAGGAAGGAAGGAAGGTAGGTAGGAAGATTGAAGGGGAAAGGAAGGAGATGAAGAAGGAAGGAGATTGAAGGGGGAAGGAAGGAAGAAAGGAAGGAAGGAAGGAAGGAAGGAAGGAAGGAAGGAAGGAAGGAAGGAAGGAAGGAAGGAAGGAGAGGGAGATTGAAGGGGAAGGGATGCAGTTGGAGTTGGAAGGAAGGAAGGAAGATTGAAGGGGAAAAGAAGGAGATGGAGAATGAAGGAGATTGAAGGGGGGAGGCGCTGCCAAGGATGCACAAGCAGCTCCGCACAATTGCCCAGGGAGGGGGGGAGGCTCTGGCAGAGAGCCTGGTGGAGAGCCAAGCGGCGGCACATCCACGCGCCTCAGAGCTGCTGGCTGCCCTCTCACACCCGCCAACCTGAAGCCCCCCATCCTCATCCTGGCACCTCTTGCCCTCTCCCAGCCGCCCCCCTGGGACCTACCCGCCCCTCCAGCCTCCTGAGCGCCATTGCAGTGGCAGGTTGCAGGAGCCCCTTTCCACGCCGCGCAGCCCATCGCACATGAGAGGGGCGTGGCCGGAGCGCCAGCTCCCGCTCGGAAGGCACCGCTTCTCCCCTCCCGGCCCGGCCGGCTGGCCTCCGATGCACATACGGGCATCGCCGCCGCCTCGCCCTCTTCCCCGCCCCCTGGCCGCTTCTGAGGCCTGGAGCCAGGTGAGCTGGGAAGGAGCTAGTCTTGCCCGGCAGTCCCACGGCTGCGCCGGGTGCCAGAGGGCCGAGGCAGCCTCCGACGGTGAGGGAGGCCGGCCAGGCGGCACGGGGGAGGCTCCCACATGGCGTGGAGGGTGACCAGGACGGAGCATGGCCAGGCAACCAGGAGGCATGGAGAACGGCTCGGAGCTGCAGCTCAGCTCAGCTGGCAGTGGCGGCAGAGCAGCCCAGCGGCAGCGCCAGCAGCGGCCCAGACCTGGCTCGGCTCGGACCGGCCGCTGAGCCAGCCCAGGGCGGCGTCGGGGGAGCGCGCGATGGTGCTGCAGTGGCAGGAGCAGGCGCTGTCGGAGGAGAAGGGCACCCTGGAGGTGCAGGTGGAGGCCGGATAGAGGAGCGGTGTCTTGGTTTCTAAAGACCATCGGAAATATGTGTTTTCCGATGGTGTTAGGCGACCCCTGTAAAAGCGTCGTTCAACCCCCAAAAGGGTCACGACCCACAGGTTGAGAACTGCTGTTCTAAAGGAAAGGTGGGTACGAATGCAACAAATACAAGATTTGGGATTAACCAATGCCCAACATGATTATGATGTTAAAAAAAGTCATCTTTTTCCCAAAGAGCTTTACACACATGCTCTTATGTGGTCCTTTTGTCATTCCAGTTATTCCTCACAATAACCCTGTTAAGTAAAACAGGATGAGAGAGAGTATTTCATGGAAAGTTATTCTGTGGCTGGCTTTTCATAGTACATTAAACAAAAAGTAGATTCTTTGTTTTGCTTATTGGAGGAAGTCAACCTAGTCATTCATCCAAACAATTGTTTGATGATTAGTATTACATCTGAATTCAGAAATCATGGCTTAGTCTACAAAGCATGGCTTAGACCTGCAACCCAGGTCTTAGTGGGATGTGTGAAATTCATGATCGAATGGGGCTTTGAAGCTTAATCTCCCAACTTTTATTTGGCCATTTTTATTACGATAGCATCCTGGCTTTTAGTAAAACTTATGAAGATTTTAACATAGAATATTCATTTCTAATATAAAGGATAGTTAAGGAAAGTATCTGTGAATCAATGTGGTAACAATTAAATAGCATAAGAAAAACTGGGCTTCATATATTTAGGCACATACATTTATTTTCTCAAACTGACACTGCACGTCCGGGCCCTAAAGGGTGTATGAGTGTGTGTAGCAAGGAAGAGGAAAGGATAGGAGGTAAAAAGTCCATAGAAATGGTTTTACAGGCAGACAGGAAGGATCTGGAATAGGATGAAAAGAAGACTAAAATAAAAGAAAGACCAGAAGAAAAGAACTAAGGACCTCTTCTGCCTGCTCTCCTAAAATTTAATAGCAGCCCTGTCTGAAATACTAAAAAAAAAAAAAAAAAAAGGTTGAAGAGAAGGTTATTTGATGAATAACCAACTGAAAGAGCAATAAGCAAGCAAGTTCTCACAAAATTAATCCAAAGCAGTCTTGAGCTTCTGAAAGATTTCAGGATCTGAAATCCAATACCCTTGCAGAGTGGCAGATTGGGGAAGCTTGTTCTAATGCTCACCAGTTAAAATAACGATAGGAATGGCTTTTGGCAAAAGTGTGCATCACCTTTCTTGCTGTTTAAAATGACTGTATTCAGCAGGCATCTAAAAAAAACCAACAACGTAGTGCAGCTGATCTTTGGTGTTATTTTCTTTGCTTTAAAACTGAGATTCCCCCCCCCCTTAGATCTGCAGTGCCTTCAAAAGCATACTTCATAAGCTCAATGAGGCACAATGGAGTAATGCAGAATTTGCAGCTGATTTAGCACTAAAAGTTTTTTTTGTTTTGTTTTTTAAAGACGCTGGATCTTGTAGCCTTGCCAAGATAGAGTATGTGAATCAGTGCCTTTATGCAGCATGCTGCGGGTCTGGCATACTCAGAAATAACCTCAATTTACTTTTTCCTCTTGCTGGAAATAAACAAACAGAAATCTGTGTATATAGTATCCTCTGCAGTATATATCCCATTGGCCACATTAAATGGAAAGCACTGGATTTATTGTGAAAAAGCACACTTTTTAAAAACAATTTTCAAAGGCTGGTTAGATTTTTCTTCAACGACAGCCATGTCATTCTGAATCTGTTACCTTCCAGCTTGCATTTACCTATGTGTGTATTTGAGCTTAAAACTTATATTGTATCAAAAAGGACTCTATATTTGGATGAGAAATAAATCTGCATCAGTGGTGGGATTCAGCCAGTTCGCATCACTTCGGCAGAACCGGTAGCTAATATTTTGTTGCCCAGGCCCAAAATGGACTTCCAGAAGCGGCATCCACACAGAGAACTGGTTGTTCACATATTTGAATCCCACCACTGATCTGCATGTGCAAATTTATGATGTGCACCAGGGAGCCAAGAACACCAGAAAAACAAAAAAAAGGAACGTTATTGATCCATTCCTTGGAAGTAGAACAGGGGCCACATTCAATGCACTCTCATTTGCACTTACGGTACTTACTAAAGCAGCATTACTAGACTTAATGTTTTGAAACAGTGCTTTATAAGACACCCACAATTATATTACACTCTATCTATTGAATCAGTGTCTATGTGTATTTTAGCACTGCTTTAAAGTTTCTCAATATTAAGTTTATTAAAAACAACCAATATTTTTGCAGAATATATATTGATTTTGGAATATTCTAGAGCAGGGGTGTCAAACTCAATTTCACTGAGGGCCGCATCAGCATTGCGGTTGCCTTGGGGGCTGGGTGGGTGTGGCCAGAGTGGGTGTGTCCTACTGGGTGGGCGTGGCCAGTTCTACATCATTCGCGTCAAGGGTGCCTAGGGGGGCCTGGGCAGGAGTGGGACAGATCTGAGGGTCTCTCGCAGAAGGGGGTGGGACCGGGGCAAGTGCCAAGGCATGGTCACCAGGGCAAGTGCCAAAATGGCCACCACAAAATTGTACATTGGCTCTCAGCTGGCCTGGGCCAGGGCCAAGGCAGTGGGGGCCGTTCCTTCACTGTTTCCAGGATGGCTTCGCGGGCGACATGAAACCACTTCACGGGCTGCAAACACAGTTTGAAAAAACAAATTAAGCTTTTTCCTCTCTCTCTCCCGTCCATATAGAAAAGGAATTTTTCAAGGAAGCTTAAAATCTAATATTTGTATCTGAAATCTGCTTATATCAACAACTCTCAACAGTATGCAAAAAGGGAAAATTAGAAATTAGAAGCGGCCAATGAGCAGTTATCAAAATTGTAACAAATACCGAATCTGCGAACATATCCTCATTTTTTTTATGATCCACAAAGTTTTCTTATAAAAATATAAGCTATTTATGCACTTTAAAAATTTGCTAGGAACTATGGGAATTAAAGTTCCTAGGAACAGAGAAACAAAATTTTTTTAAAAATCCCTGGAACACTGGAAAATAAAACTTCTGTTGTCTCCGGCCTTTAATACTCTAGTTCCAGTTCCAACATGTTAGCCAAGTTAAGAAAACGTCCTGGCTGAGCTACAGAAATGACTGGTGAAGGCTGATTCTGTGGAATTCACAGAGCAAACTAGACTTAAAATGCTCTTCAAAATGAAGCTCTGTTAACTTGAAAAGTTATTTTGAAGCACAAACAGGAAGACCTACCGTTCATTACTCAAGGCCATCCTTGGTGGATCCAGGTTGGGGTTTTCCATGGATTCCATCTGAGGGCAGCGTAGAAAGTAGTAAAGGGTATGGAGAGCATCGGGGGACCAGGTGATGGGTGGTTGCTGTTGTCTGGTTTGCCGAACAGGGCTCATGCCAGGACGAAGGGTAGTCAAACACTGCATGTGGTGCATTGCTCGTGATACCAAATCACCTGGAAAGGGAGTAGAGAGGGAAACAAAACCAGTTGTATTTTCAAACAGCATGATGATGTTTAACTTCTTCAAGGCCTTTCACCCTTGTTCACTATAAGGTGAGAGTTTTATATATTCTGGTTCTGTTCATTCTGAGACCCTTTTGAATGCAAACCATGTTTTAAAACCTATACCTATGCTATTTACATTAATTTCAACTTCTTATGAGAATCTGGAAAGCCTGCTTTTTAATGCCAACGATTGATGATTTTTTTGATAGTATACATACAGTATTACATACATATTCAAAGTTTTCTTGAATTCTGGTTTCTGTAAATGCTTATGTTTGTGCAAATGGCTAGTTCTTTCTAGAACAAGCTAGAAAGAGAAGTCAGCAGTAAATGGTGTTTTCTTTTTCTGGTTTATTTAGACATTATGACTTTGAACCACTGTCCACTGTTTATTAAAGCGATTGAAAAGATACTTTATCCTCTGAATATATAATATGCTCACTACACCATTGTTGATATTGGTCAATTTGTATTTCTTTGAAAACTGGTATGGACAATGAGGTTTACAGAGCTAGGTATGATAACTCAACGAGCTTCTAGATTCAGAGTTAAAAGAGAAGAGGATTGCTAAATTTAAGGACTTCAAAGTCCTATAAATGTGAATGTTCATTTCTTACCATTGCAAAAAGGAAATTTGGGCCTTAAATCTAAATAGCATGATGTTTAGTATTCACTGAAACATACTCCTTACTAGGGAGTAAAATGCACTGAACTTACTGGAACTTACTTAAGCCTGCAAATTTACCTGCTTAGGAGAGAAAAAGATTATATATTTTTTTTAAACAAGAAAATTGTTTGACAAAGTATTATATCTTAAAATGTGAATTACAATTTTCTGAATCTTCTATTAATATACTGTATATTTAATATACTGTACAAAAAGATGTATATACTGTATAAAAAGAAATGGATTATTTTCTGCGTAAGTTTGTAAAATCTTCTATAAAAGACGTACATTTGGATTCAAATTTTCAGACAAGAGATTATATAAGATTTCATTAAAGGCAATCAGTGAACCTGCCAAATTATAAAACAGGGAAAAGAAACTGTTTCCAATCATGGACTGATGCCATAAGAACATTCTTGCATTTCAGAATGTGCTCTACAAATATGTTGAGCCTTTTTCTTTTAAATAAAACCTCAAATTAGTGAAGGTCATGAAATAAATGGTGAAACCTGTAAGGTATGGATTGATTTCTAATAGTCCCATTCATATGATTATGATGATGATAAAGAAAGAGGAGAAATGCTAAGACAAACATTTTCCAGGGGAAAAATAATTTACGAAGTATCCTTTAAATAGTATACAGTACACTCCAAAGCATAGTTTACATTAATCAAAATATAAACAGACTTTCATAGCTTATTTTATATATAAATATCTGTTAGAAGTTTTATTTATTTATTTTGTTATTACTAACTGGCTCTTAGGCTGGAAAGTTGCCCTTTTGGCATTTGAGTATGATTCATCCATTTTCCAAGTTCATGGGCTCTAGGATGGATGTGGCATGTTAGCCAAATACTGGGGCCCACAAGTTCTCTGGAATTTTCAGCAGGAGTGGAAAACAATTTGGTCCTTCAAACATTAAGTGGGATGTAATATACGGCTGGCAAAGCAAATGCAGCATAAACAGTTGCTACTTTCAGATGTCCATTTCAACCAGTTTGTTACTTATCAAAACAAGTGCAGTACTGTAGTGGTGCCAAAATAGGAGGCAGGCACTCACACATGTATACAGTTTCAGCATACAGTTGATACAAATCATTAAACTTTTAAGTATCTCCAATTCCGTGAAATTAATGAATTCTTATCCATTGCGAGACTGCATATTTGCTGTGATTTTCATTTGTAGCTTCAAAATCCTTGATAGCCTTGTACTCCTTTATGTCTTCTCTCCCTGGGACAATCCCTCTGCATGGCATTGTTCTCTCTAATACAGTGTTTCTAAACCTTGACAATTTTAAGGCATGTGGACTTCAACTCCCAGAATTCCACAGCCAGCATTGCTGGCTGTGGAATTCTGGGAGTTGAAGTCCACATGCCTTAAAATTGTCAAGGTTGAGAAACACTGCTCTAATATCTTGATAAGGCAGTTCTTTCATACATCTCACAAAGCATAAGTTTCCCATAATTTCTCTGAAACACGTTCCTTTTAAATGTATTGTTTTTGAAGACTTCCGGTGGTCAGCGTCGATGATGGCGGCTACATTGTAGCCGTCCTCCTGGGACGGCGTCAGAACCGCGGAGCACAGCGTATACCAGCTGTCCCGCGGCTCGAAATCCCCCTCCCGGGCGAAGGGAGAGGGTAGAGAAGTACACGAATAGAGGTAGAGCCTCTTAACCCCCCCAGGACTTTTCTTTTTGGGGGGTGAAAAGAGAGCTCCCTCGGAGTTCGTGTTATCTCCGCCTCTCAGCTGTTTTTGCTTCTTCGGAAGCAGAGCGAAACGCCGCTACCATCTCCGCACCTAAAACGATCGGGTGAGTGACTTTTAAAGCGGACAGAGCCGGATAAAGGATTTTACTTACTGAGTTTTATTTGCTTTTTAGTTTATGTTGATTTCTTTTTCTTTTGTTCTTTGTCGGTTTGGAGAGTGAAAGTAAAATGGCGATTTGAAAGTGCCCTTTTTTTTTTTCCGGAAAGAAGCAAGTTAAACGGAATGTAATGGATTATATAGCTCTTTCTCTTTTAAACTTTCTAAACTTTTTTTTGAAAGTGGTTTTGTGGTTTTAAAGTTTCTTTTGGACTCTCCTTTGCTCCTTTTTAATTTTTGAGGATTCTAGTATTTTTTTTTTTTTCAAGAAGGAAGAAAGAGGGAACAAGATCTTTTTTAAAAAATGGCTTCAAAGAGGCAAGCAGTTCCTACAGTTCCTAAGGTGGCTTCTTCTCCTGCAATCTTACCAGTACAACAACCTAAAGCTACACCACCATCTTCTCCTCCTTTGCCAGTATTATCTGTACAAGATATGAAAGATATAATGGGAAATGCTGTATCCCAAATCAGAGAGGAAATGAAGGAGCTTCTAGATCAGAATAAATCTGAAACTAAAGGGGAAATGAAGGAGCTTTTTGATCAGAATAAAATTCAAATTAGAGGAGAAATGAAGAACCTCTTAGAGCAGAATAATACTATTTTGAGGCAAGATATAGTTACGGCTCTATCAGGATTGGCCTCTGTGGTTGAGAAGCTTGATTCTAGAGTGGAAGAGGTCGCAGACAAAATTGATATCCTGGAAGATAAATTTGAAGGTATGGAAAAAAAGATGGAAATTTCACAAGATGATATTGTTATGTCTCAGTATAGGGAAATGGAATATGCCCTAAGAATCAGGGGTTTGAAAGAGGATATGAATCAAGATTTGATAGAGATTGTGGTTAATGACCTTGCCATCGTTTTGAATAGGGAGAAAGATGGATTACGTAGAGAAGTGGAAAAAATTTACAGAGTTAACTCCTGGGTCGCAAAACAGAAGAACTTACCAAGAGATGTTGTGATTTATTTTGCAAAGAGATCTCTGCGCAATGAAATCATACAAGCTTTTTATAATAAGAGGTTCCAGATTGCTGCTCAAGATGTTATCATTTTAAAGGAGATCCCATCTAAAATTTTAAGAAATAGAAAAGACTTTTCTTTTTTAGCCAATGAACTTAAAACAAGAATGATGCCATTCAGATGGGAGATTCCGATGGGTATTGTTTTGAGCCATGCGGGGACGCGTTACAGACTTAACACAGTTGCTAAAGCAAAGGAGTTTTATACTTCGGTCCTGGGAGCAGGCTCATCGTCATCTATGATGCAGAAAGTTCTGGATGCTAAAGAGGCGGAACAGCAGTCTGAAGGATTAGGTGTGATGGTTGCTGGAAAGTTACAGACGGAATGGTTGCGACAAACAGAGATCAAAGAGCAAAGAATGACCCGTGCAGCACATAGACGCAAGGAAAAGGAACAACAAAAGAAAGAAGTTAAAGAATCTCTCCAAGAAAGTGTTTTGTTGCCGGTGGGAGGAGCAAGACCCAAGAGTTCTGCAACACATTCTTCAATGGCAGACCTTCAGGCAGTCTTCTCCAGGCTTCTGGTTAAGGGAGATGGTAAAGCTCCTGACTTGGAATGCTAACGGCCTTAACTCCCCGAATAAGAGAAAGAAAATCTTTCACTACTTAAAGCAACATAATAATGATATTATTTGTTTGCAGGAAACACATATTTTACTTAAAGATCAAAAATATTTAGTCAATTCTCGTTTGGGATCTCATTTTGTATCTTCAGCTCCTGGGAAAAAAGGGGGTGTAGTTATTTATGTTAAGCAAAACTTATCAGCCTGTTTGGTAGAATCTGATCCTCAAGGGAGATATGTTATGATTGAAGTTGGTTTATATGGTAAGAAAATACTTATAGTGGGACTGTATGCACCAAACCAACAACAGGAACAATTTTATAGATTGTTGCATCAGAAATTAACTTTGTTGGATTATAGATCTGTGATATTAATGGGAGACTGGAATGGTGTCTTAGATATACAAAGAGATAAAAAAGGATCTTCCACTTTTTTTAAACAGGCTAAACTACCCAAAGCTTTTTTTGACTTGAAAGAGGACTGGGAGCTGCGAGACTACTGGCGTGAACGCAACCAGGAGGAGAGAGACTTTACTTTCTTTTCAGATAGACATCAATCCTTTTCAAGAATTGACTTTTTTTTTATTACAACTGATTTATATTTTAGGGTAAAGAATATAAAAATTTTTCCTAGGACGTTGACAGATCACAGTCCAGTCTGGATGGAGTTGGTTGATGAAAAAGAGGAGAGGAGATCGTGGAGGGTGAATGAGAATTTATTTAGACAAGAAAAGAATATTCAAAAATTAAAAGAACATCTAAAGGACTATTTTGTTTTAAATATGCATAAAGGAACTTCAATGTCAATGGTATGGGATGCAGGTAAAGCCTTCATGCGTGGGATTTTGATACAAATGAATAGTGCTCAGAGACAAAAGCAGATTCAGAAACGTAAGGATTTGGAAGATGAGATTAAATTAAAAGAAAAATCTCTGATTCTAAATCCCACAGACGAAAAGGTTAAAGAATCTATAAAATTGCTCAAAACACAATTTAATATGTTGATGGCTGATCAAACCGCAACTAACTTATTGTATATGAAACAAAATACATTTTGTAATGCCAACAAACCAGGGAGATGGTTGGCTTATCAATTGAGAAAGAAGCAGAGACAGAGAATTATAGATAAAATAAATTATAAAGGTAAATTGGTGTACCAGAAGGAGTTGATCAAGAAATCTTTTTTAGATTATTATCAAAAACTATATAAGAGTACTAATGTACAAATTTTAGATATAAATAATTATCTGAGTGAAGCTAACTTTCCCAAATTAACAGAAGATCAGAAACAAGAAATTAATGGTCTAATTACCACTGAGGAAATTGTGACAGTGATTAAGGAATTAAAATTAGGTAAAGCACCGGGTACGGATGGTTTGACATCTATTTATTACAAAACTTTGTTAGAAGAGATGATTCAACCTTTATGTGAGCTTTTTAATAATATATTACAGGGTTTAGAGATTCCTCCGTCATGGGGCAGAGCTTTCATATCTTTAATTCCAAAAGAAGATCAAGATCTTACTTTACCAAAGAATTATAGACCTATATCTCTTTTAAATGTAGATTATAAGATTTTTGCAAAAATCTTAGCCAATAGGCTTATGAGGGTTTTCCACCAGCTTATACATAAGGACCAAATGGGTTTTATAACTGGCAGGTATATGAAGAATAACGTTAGACAAATTATTAACTTACTAGAATACTTAGATAAGAATAACCAAGTTTCCGCAGGACTGATATTTTTAGACGCTGAAAAAGCCTTTGACCAATTGAATTGGCAGTTTATGTTAAGATTAATTGAGGATATGAATTTTGGAGAAAAAATTTTACAAGCTCTTGGTGCTATATATCAAAAACAAATGGCACAACTTATAGTTAACGGGGGCTTGTCAGAGGTTTTCACAATAGAAAAAGGGACAAGACAGGGATGTCCATTGTCACCACTACTGTTTGTTTTAACTTTGGAAATTCTGCTGATTAAAGTTCGAGAATCCCAGGAAATAAAAGGAATAGAAGTTAATAAAAAAGAATATAAACTAAGAGCTTTTGCAGATGACTTGGTGGTTACCTTGTCTCAACCTACCTATTCTGTAGTAGAGTTGTTACAATTGATTTACCAATATGGACGGGTTTCGGGATTTAAAATTAATAATAATAAGACTAAAATATTACCCAAAAATATGACTAATTTGGATAAGCAGACTTTGGTTAACTTGACAGATTTAGAAGTTGTTGATAAGATAAAATATTTGGGGGTTAATTTATCTGTTTCTAACGCAAAGTTGTATAAAAATAATTATGAAAGGTTGTGGGTTAGGGTACAAAGAGACTTGAAAAATTGGGAGAAGTTGCAATTATCCCTTATGGGAAGAATTGCGGTGATTAAAATGAATGTCCTGCCAAAGTTTCTCTTTTTATTTCAAATGATACCTATCCTAAAGAATGAGGTTAACTTAAATGAGTGGCAGAAAGGTATCAATAAATTTATTTGGGCAGGGAAAAAACCAAGAGTAAAGCTTAAAATTATGCAAGATATTCGTGAGAGAGGTGGACTCAAGGTACCGAATTTGAAATTGTATTATGATGCTGTGGCTTTAACATTACTTAGTGACTGGGTTAATTTAACAAATGTAGAAATACTCCACTTGGAGGGTTGGGATTTACTTTTTGGATGGCATGCCTATTTAATTTTTAATAAAAAAGTTGACCGGGTTTTTAAATCTCATATTATAAGGATTTCTTTACTTCGGGTTTGGAGGAAATATTATAAAAGTGATTTTAAAATACCATTATGGGCTATACCTTGGCATGCGATAGAGGGGATAAGGAGAGGAGTTAAGATGGATAGTGTTTCTTATGCACAATTACTCAGATGGGATGGTAAAAATTGGCACTTAAAATCTTTGGAAGATTTAGCACATGAAAATATTATATATTCATGGTTTCAGTATAGAGAAATAGTGGATAGCTGGAAGATAGATCGTAATATGGGTTTGCTTAGAGAAGATGAAAATCTTTTTAAACAAATAAAAGACCAAAGACGAACTCATTTTAAGAGAATCTATGGGGTGCTAGTAGAACTGGATTCAGAACCAGAACTAATTAAAGAATGTATGATTAAATGGGCACAAAATTTTGGTGAACCAGTTCTACTAGACACTTGGGAAACCATCTGGGTGAGGAATGTTAAATTTACACAAGCCCAGAACTTAAGGGAGAATTTTTACAAAATGTTTTATAGATGGCACCTTGATCCACAAAAAATGTCTCGTATGTATCCTGACTTACAGCCTAAATGTTGGAGATGTGGTTGTTTGGATGCTACTTATTATCATATTTGGTGGTCGTGTAAAAATATAAAAGCTTTTTAGATTAAGATATG
Source organism: Crotalus tigris (assembly GCF_016545835.1). Lineage (NCBI taxonomy): Eukaryota > Metazoa > Chordata > Lepidosauria > Squamata > Viperidae > Crotalus > Crotalus tigris. The sequence continues at coordinate 1,156,630 of NW_024097221.1, forward strand.
GTGGAACATTCAAAGAATTTTTAGAAGGAGGGTAAAATTTACCCCACAATTGTTTTTGTTGGGTATTGTTACTGATTGTGATGTTAAGGAGGTTATACTGATGTTAAATTTAATCACAGCCGCAAGGTTGTTAGTAGGGCAATACTGGAAGAAGGAATCTTTGCCTACCTTGCAAGAATGGTTTTTTAAAGTTTCTTATTTGGCGGAAATGGCAAAGATTTCGGTTTTTTTAAAGGATCAATCGCAAGAGAAGTTTTTTGCGGTATGGGAAAAATGGATAGATTTTATACAACATAAGTTGGATATAAAAATATTACTTAGTTTTTCAATAACCTATATATAAATTTTAATATTTTATAGATTGTATTTTTTTTCTTCTCTTTCCTTATATTTTTTATTTTTATCTCATCTTATTTTATTTCTTTTTTATATATATATATATCTTTTCTTCTTTCTTTTCTCTTTTATTCTCTTTCTTTTTAAGTAATTTTTTTCTCTTTTTTTGATACCTATGTTTTGTTTTGTTTTTTACATATATATTATTGTTAATTATCTTATAAGCTTAGGTAATGTATTTAGATATATTAATGGTTTATATTTTTTAATTTTTTTTTAAGATTTTTAGAAATTTTAATCAAGCCTATATTCAGCTCTGGGAAGGTGGGGGGGGATGGACTGGGAGGGTTGGGGTGGTTGGGTAGGGTTGTTTTTTGTTTTTTATTTTTTTTCTCCTTATTTGTAAAAACTTTTAAAATTTTTCAATAAAAAAATGTATTGTTTTATCACAGAAAATAAAATACGAACAAGTAAAACAAACAAAAGCACACCTTCAACCCTAACAACGACAAAAAAGAAAAAAAATAGTGTACAAAAAAAGAGGAAAAAGTGGTCAATTAAATGTGAAACACATTCCTGATCAAAACTACCTACAACAACAAAACTGAAAAGTATGTCATTGAAAGACATACTTCTCCTCATCTGCCTTGTCCCCCATTTTCTTCCTCTTACTGAGTTGCTTACTTCACCAGTTGACAGCACCTTGGCTAACTTCAGAAATTAGGCAGGATTGGCCTTGTTTAAAACTTGGGGGCACCTTGGAATTTTAGGACTGTTAGCCACCCTGTGATGTTGAAACAGTATCACAGAGGAAGTGAACAGTAAATCTCTGCAGAACTGTTTAAAACAACAACATAGCTGCAGAGTCTAGGAAGTGAGCTTCACCTGAAGGCATCCTTACCTTTCCTTTCCTTCTCTTGCTTCCCACATATAGAATTTTAGATTCTAAATCCCTTGGAATAAGAAGATGTTCATGTATAAAGTACCATGATTTTTGATAATCCTGAATAAATGATGACAGCTTTAATAATCTGATGGGGCAGAAGCTAATCTCTGTGTAACACTGTATTAAACTCTGAAATATCCAATCAGAGGATCTTATTTTCCTGAAAAACATCCTGAAACATATTTTGCAGTGTCAGTACAGGCAAAACAAAAATAAACGGCACAATATTTTCCCCTAATATTCATAGTGAAAGGTTCCATATGCTATGTAAAATAATAACGTATCAGCGTTTATGTTGCTTACTCAATTCAGAGATGCTTCCAACGCAAGTTGCCAGGAGAGATTGTTCTAAAGTTCGAAGTTCTAGCTGGGCATAAGCATCAGCTCTTCCATTACTGCATATCGATCCATCGTTGTAAGGGCTGAAGTAGGCAGGCAGAGAAAGCACACCTTAAAAAGCCAGAGAAAACAGGCCTATTAGGAAACACTAGAACAAAATAAATATATCTGTATTGAAAATGTAATGCAATTCTATATGACTTCCATAGTACATGCAGACATGCAGAGCAGTGTCTCTGAAGCTTAGCAACCCCCTTAGTCCATTCTCATCTAACACACTCTTTCCAGCAAGCCACAACGCACATTAATGGGAAGTAAATCCAATGGACCAAGTAATATATAACTATCAAAATCAAACATGACACAGTCAAATAAGTAGATCAGATCCTCTGTATCTTGTTACAATTCCCCATCACTTAAGAACGATGGGAAGGACAAATATATAACTAGAGATCTTCCGGAATCTTAACATTTGTAACTCTGAGTCTCATGATAACAATAAAACCATGGTTTTATGTTTATTAGAACTGTGCAGAGCATCTGAAGAGACACTCAGTGAAGCATATTAGCATAAATGAAATATCCCTTTTCTAAGCAGAGAGGCAGTTGTAGTCTATTGAGATGCCTGGCACATCTGCAAGAGCTTTCCAGGATTACCTTTGCATTTCTGTTCATGTACCCACAAGACCTCTGCAACTGTCAGTGGATTCTGCCTCAACAGTTCAGTAAAGAGCGCTTTGTTTGGAAAACAGGCTGCACAAAGCTCTTCTTTCAGTGCTTTGCACAGTTATTGAAATGTTTAATCTTTTACTTCTATTACAATTAAAAAATGGATTCTGAGTTTGCTAGGGCTGATACCACAAAACATTTCCTTTACGGAGACTTAATGGACTAACTTTGTTTCATGCTTCTGAGTCTCTTCAAATAACTGAACTAGGATACTCTTTGCATTTGATTTTTGCTATTATGTAGTATTTAATTTTTTGATCTATATAGCCACCCATCTCACTTTCATGTAACTCTAGATATCTTACATTAAAGCAAATAAAAACACAAAATATATAATATAAAACAAAAATAAAAGGACATAGCAACTGGACATGATCTAACCTAATATCCATACAACCAAGAGCAGACTCTAATCCATATCTACAGTCCAAACTCAAGTACAAACCATGTTTTGAAGGCCTAATCAAAGGCCAACAGGGATGGGGCCAATCTAACTTCGGGGGCAATGATGTTCCAAAGAGTGGGTGCCACACAGAAAAGGTTCTCATTCTGTGCCCCACCAGACAATACTCTCTATTTGATGGTATCCGATTGGATAGAATGGATAGAAACAATGGGGGGGGGGGAAATCTCATAATTACATATGTGTTATAATCCAATATGCATAACTGTATATGTATGTAATTATTTATCATACATTTATAAGGCTGCCCAATGCATCAACAACTCTGGGTAGTGTATATAATTAAAAACAAGCGTAGCAAACATTAGAGAAAAAAAATAAGTCATTTAGGTCGGGCAAACATCCATTAAAAGCCCATAATATCCCTCACAAAGGGAGCCCAAAACCCACCATAGCCCAAAACCTGGTGGGGAAAAAAAGCCAGGGCTTCAGAACCTGTTTAAAATACGGCTGAGTCAAAGTCATGAAAATCTCAGATTTACAAAACAGATATAAGGGGTGTTAACCTACCGTCTTTGTTAGGCTGTTGAACCAATTTATCGCTGGCTCAGCTGAATTCAGTAAAAATTGTTTTAAAGTATGTTTTACAACTGAAGCGATAGAGCTCCAGAGTACACTGAAGATAAGACAGAAGTGAAAAATGAATCCTGAACTTCTAATTGCGTTATCATTCCTAGGTAACTCTATATGCTCTGAATATCTGTGCTCTATAATTTGCCCAAAGCTTAGATGACACAGCTTCTATTTGGACCATTTACCCCTCACACAGAAAGTTGATGTATTAGAGGCAGTATTAGGTGGAACATATATTTGTAAGGTGTCTATTTCTTTTTCGTTCTATCAACATGCAGAAGAACTGCAATGGCTCCCTATCAGGTTATTGAGTTATCAAATCACATCCTGCAAAATATCAAATGATCAAAGTTATAATTGTACAAAGTTACATGGATAACAATTCAGATTTCTGGCTCTTATCTGCAATCAGATAAGAGCATTGGTGATGATCTATTGCTAGTTGCCAAAATGGGGGAGATTCAGTTGAAACCAGGTAAATAAAAATGAGCTGATTTATTTATTGACTAAGACTGAAGTTCAAAACACCAAGTAGGGCAGCAAAAAAAAAAAAAGAAAAGTCTAGATTGTGGCTACAATTGTGTGTTGGTGCCCTCAATAATAGAAATTATATTAACATCAGTTAATGGATCTCTTACATTAATTTTTTTACCACTGGATTTGTTTGGATATCTGAAGTTTCTATTCTTTCTCAAGAAAAAGCCATTCAAAATTCTACCCTTAACAAACAAATAAAAAAAGTACTAGTGCCAACCAGAAATGTATTCATAAATTATGCTTAATTGTGCTATAAAGGAATTTGTTAGCTAAAATATAGCACAGAATCAAATGTTCCTGAGGGCTGTAAATTGTGTTAGGTTGTGGTTATTTTTATAACACATTTCATATACAGACTAATGCCAGCAGTGCTCTGTTATCTCTCATATCTCCTCTAAGGCCCACCAATTCTTGCTATACATGCATCATTTAAATTGACAATTAACAAAGCAACATCTGTATACAGCATATTGTACATCTCTGTAATACCACCATCAAGACTACATTGAGCAAAAATAGTTTCTGGCAGTTCCCGAAGCCTTTGAAATAGCAGTTGAGAATTAAGCATGTTTATTCTATCTTAATATAAGAAACCTGTTCATGAAACTCTTTTACTAGCACACTTAAAAGACATGCACACAGAGTGAAATTCCAATAAGTCATTTAAAACAAAATGAAATAATTTAGCTAGCTGGAACATTTTTTTTTAAAGTATTGCCTACAACATGATACTTTTTAAAACAGCCAACAGTTTCAATTTTCCCAGCCAAAATCAGTTCAGCAGGAAGAAAAAAATGGGCTCCCCTTTTTCACAACGTTCTCCCTTTTAACAGTACTATACTCAGTTACTTGAAATAAATAACTTGAAATATAGTTGAGAGAAAATATTTGGTATTTTTGGAATCAGCAATTTCATTTTAAGGGGCAAGCAATGCATATTTGCATTTAATTTTCAGTTTTGCAAAGTGTTTTGGCATGTGTGAACTGATAATTAGAGATTCAGAACAGATGCTAAGAGTGCATTTAAGTTTTCCTTTCCATACTGTTGTCCTGATGAAAATCTCTTTCTTGAAGCTAATACATGATAAAAACTCTCCTGCTTATTCCTGAAAGTTATCACTATCTCCCAGAATTGGAAGGGACCCTGGAAGTCTTCTAATTCAACCTCCTTCTCAGTCAGGAGACACTATACCAGTGTCAAACAGAGGTGGCAAACCTCTCTGTGGGCACACGCATTGCTACTGCCAGCAGCTTGTGCAGGTCCATTAGGCCGCTGCCGCCACCGCCTGGAGGGGCAGTCCCACCCAGCACAAAGGAGGCAAAGCGGCCAGCTAGCAAGCTCGAGTAGAGGTGGTAGAGCATGCCCACGGCCAGCAAGCCAAAGGCCACCCTGAGGAGGGAAAGCCGGATCCCCATCGGCACCATGGCACCCCAGTCCCAGCTAGGATTGTGTGCCTCCCCCCATCTATGCTGGGCTTCCTACCTACCACCCCACCCACCAGAGACCCCCTAGATCTCCCCCAACCCTGCCCGGCCCCCACAGGCATCTCCCCCATGAGCAACATCGAGGTGGCCATGCCCACCCCAGCCACGCCCAAACACTCTGCCATGACAACCACAGCTATGCCCACCCAGTGGGCCATGCCCACCCAGTGGGCCAAGCCTCCATGCCCCCCTCAGGGCACCACAATGCTAATACACCCCTGGCACTTTGCAATAAATAAGTGGGTTTTGGGTTGTGGTTTGGGCATTCAGTCTCTAAAAGTTTTGCCATCACTGCACTATACCATTCGGACAAACTTTTTTTTAAAAAGCTCCAGTGATGGAGCACTCACTAATTTTGGAGGCAAGCCATTCCACTGATTAATTATTCTCATTGTCAAGAAAGTTCTCCTTAGTTCTAGGTTGCTTCTCCCCTTGATTAGTTTCCATCTGTTACTTCTTGTCCTTGATTTAGGGTTAGGTTTATGTTTTGGAGAATAGGTAAGCCCCCCTCCTCTCTGTAACAGCTCCTCAAATATTGAAAGACTGCTATCATGTCTTACACCCCAGGACTTCTCTTTGTTAGACTAGACATACCCAGTTCCTGCAACCATTCATCATATATTTTAGCCCTCAACCCCCAGGGGTTGGCAGGTGTTGTCAAGATGAGCTATCTCTGCCCAGCTTACTGGGGATAAATGCAGAAAGCCTGGGGACAATATGTGGTCTGCAGACCCTGGACTGAATACTACTGTTCGTGCACAAGAATTACAAGAATTTTTCTGGATCCCAATAAGCCTTATAAACAGACTTAGAAAATTAAAACCAGGGGAAAATCAGAGAGAAGTACTTAATCAAGAAGTGTAATTGGCTGCTCAGAGAGAAGTACTTAATCAAGAAGTGTAATTGGCTGCTCAGAAAAAGAAAAATATACAATATTGGGGATTGAAAAAATCCAAGGATTAGAGGGAATGTTGCAAAGATGGCCTTTGGAGAAATGGCTAAGTCTTGGGAGTCATTTTATGAACAGGTTTAGTAATTCTCTCTAGTAATTCACACACAACAGTCATTTAATGAGAAAATTCGCACTATTCTCAAATGTATTTGCTTTAGTATTCCAAATGTATTCACCAGCCCTGAATAAGCCCTGTAGTTGATGAGATGGAGGTCAGACCATTAAGCAGAGACATTAGCCATGCAGTATCTGAGCATGTTTGTCAGCCTTTTTCCTAAGAAACAGCTCTGTAGGTCGGAAACAACACTTTGAATTGTACTGACAGTTTAACTAGCATCCAGTGAAATATAATCAATATAACTACAGAGGGCTCTGAGGTTTGTCTTGGTAACAATTGTTCAACATTTTTACACCATCTGTAACTCTGTTTTGCAAAAGTCATCTACCCTACAGATTAATGTCAGCAAGAAAATACAGGTTTTAATAAGTTCCTTATTAATTAAGTCTGCATAATCCAAACCTTCTCTCTATGTCAATGTTTCTCAACCTTGGCAGCTTTAAGATGTGTAGAATTCAACTCCCAAAATTCCCCAGCACACATCTTAAATCTGCCAAGAATGAGAGCCATTGCTCTATGTCAGGCATGTTCAAACTGCTGGCCCGCGGGCCGGATGCATCATGCTGAAACTGTGCCCACCCCATTGCCGGAAATGGGGGAAAAGTCACAATATATCGCACGACGTCATGTGACGTCGTGAGTTTGACATGCCTGCTCTATGTAATGGCTTATGGAGGTTTGTCTCATGCATCATATGACAGCATGAGCTCCCATTCTTGCTCCAACTCCTACCAATCTAGCAGTTTGATAGCATGCAAATGCAAGTAGATGAATAGGTACCACTTTGGTGGAAAGGTAACAATATTCTATGCTGTTAGTCATGCCAGCTACATGATCATAAAAACAATTGTCTTTGGACAATGCTCCCTCAGCTAGGAACCAGAGATGAGCACTGCCCCCTAGAGTCGGTCACGACCAGACAGGGGAAAGTTAGCACATATGTTGTTCCTTGGAATTCCAATGTAGTCTTTAGGATTATTACTTGAAGGACAGTTGATACTCCTCAGTGTGGTGGATTCACCTCCCAATTGTTTCTCTCAATGACCTATTTCTAAACCTGTTGATTATATTCAATTTGAAAATACTGCTATGTGTTCAATATTCTGGGTGAGAAGTGAGGGTGATCATTATATGCTGGTATTTACAAGTGAGCTTTGGGTAGCGATATTTAACAGTGTGCAGGATTTTTTTGTAGCAAGTACAACATTCTAATCCAATTGAAAATTTAACTCCATTGTGGAATTTGGCCAAACCATCAAGAATGAAACCCTTATACAAAGCGTGCCAAAATATTTTAAGAGACCCACAAATGTCAGAGCTTCCATTCATGTGCCTTTCACATCACACCAAAAGCGCATTGTCCTACTAGCCGAAATACTGAAATACTAATTCAGTATTGTGTCCTGAGGCAGAAACCCCATCTGCTCATCAAACCCACTTCCTGGGGCTCACTCCTTCTTCCATGGGAATTCTCTCAAGCAAATACTTAACTTTGGTAGATTTATGAATTCTGATTAAATCTCAATCATAGTTAATCAAACCTTATAAAAATCTAAAAGTCCAAGCATTTCCTTAAACATTAACAATGATGCTAATAGTATCAGGAGCAATAGCAATTAGCAAATAAACATACTACCTGGTATAATAACAAGTATAGTAACAATAACAAATTTGGTAGAATTTTCATGCAGCAATCAGAACTATATATTTTTTAAAATTAGGAACATATTGCTTTCCCAACTGGAAACCTTGTTCTTCTTGCTGTTATTGGTACAACTTTCCAGAAATCATACCAGCATAGCAAAGGATGCTGGAACTGTAATTCAACCAAATGTAAGAGACCCTCCACATTTGCTATGTACAGAACTCAAGTTTATTTATGTAACGCAGCTTTAGTATGGAAATTTGGAAAAAGTGATTTGATCTTTGGTAAATGATATCTTGATTTTGATTCCTTTGTGTAAGTTCTTTAAATTTCTGAAAATCAAATGATAATTACAATGATTACGACTTTTCAGCCAATTACATTTTGAATAACGTCAAAGAAATGAATACGAGGATACAAAAGAGTGACAAAGAGAAGTTCCAGAATGCAATCAGATGTTTTCTATCTGTAAGTTTCAGAGCAGCTGTGCTGAGAAAATACAGACTTTCCTGGGGAAAAATATAGACCTAAGTGTTATAAATGGCTGTCTTGCCAGGTATGGGTCTGACTTGATTGTGTAAGCCATCTAAGATTGAAAAGAATGCTCTTTATGTTCTTTACTGTATTTATTTTATATTGCCTTTTAGGCAATATAAACTCTATCTATGTCTGCTCATAAAAAAAAATTCATTGGCTTACATCCTAAATTGAAGACACATCTGCTCCTTAGGGGAAAAAAGCCTTTCAATAAACCCCATCTTCTCTGCGAATAAAGGTTTCTTTATTAAATGGAGCAGAATATTAACATTTACATGAGTGATAGTTTTCAATAGCATGTATTGAGTTTTAAAACAGTGCTAATTTATTTTGGTTCCTCCTTTCTGCATAAAGTCAAGCAAGCAACAAAGTTACTTATCAGGGAATTTCCAAATATTTTGAAGGTGTTATTGCTGTGTCTTTCACAAAATTTTTTCAGACATTTCCATTGTAACATTCTGATGTCTGCTCCTTGCTTTACCTGTCTTTATTTCTTTATTTAACTATCCAAAAGCAAATGACCAAGTAGGAAATAATTACCTGCTGTCTGCTGAATGACAGCTATAAGGGTTGCTCTTCTGAAGTGTATTTGGTTGTCCCATCCCTTCATATGTGTATGTAATGGCCCCTTCACCTTTGCAGATCATGAATGTAAAACTATACTTGCAACTTCCTATTAACATATAGGATCATTTGTAAGACTGTTGCTTAGCTACTAAGTTAAAAGTTAAGATGTTGTAATGTTCCTCCCAAAGTTATGTAACTCCCTCATTACTATGAATGCCGTCATAATCTGTTGTAAGAATGTGACAGAGAGCAACACAAGGATATTAAGCAATTGTTAAAACTTTTAACAAATGAGTCAACGATACAGGGAAACTATTCAGCACAGAGTATCTGCTTCCTTTTTATAAAAATTATTTTTCTCCAAAAAGGTTGGGTACCAGACCTGATGTGTTCAGCTTTTTATACTCAGAAAAAACATTTTAAAAATCAGTTTTGGTTTTATTTGTGGCTCAATCGAGTCAACCTACAATGAGGTCTTCCTTCATTTTATCTCCATAATAGCAAACATCCCACGAGATAGGTTGGATTCAGAGGGAATATCTGGTTCAGGATGCATCAGGGACTTCTGTGGTCAAGTGGAGATTTGAACTTGGGTTTTCCAGTTAAAGTCATGTAATTAAGCACAGAAACATTCATACATACATATATTCCTAAGTGCAATTCAGCACTGAAATAGTTATAGGCACGCAGCATAGGTATGCAGCATAGGCACACAGTCATACCCCTGCCTGATCTCCTCCTGAATCCTGTTCTCCTGCTGTCATTCTCCTCTAGCAATAGTAACAAATATAGAACAGAACAGAACAGAATAAGAGTTGGAAGGGACTTTGGAGGTCTTCTAGTCCAATCACCTGCTCAAGCAGGAGACCCTATACCAGTGGTTCTCAACCTTTTTAATGCCGCGACCCCCAACCGGTCATAAGTCGAGGACTACTCAACCGGTCGTAAGTTGAGGACTACTCAACTGGTACAGCACCGTTTGCAGAATGGGACTTTTTGGCAGGCTCAGCAGGGCAGACACAGCCTGGACAATTCCTATTGGCTTTTGAAAGCCAATAGAATTAGACTCTATTCAAGAGAGTCTATTCTATTGGCTTTCAAAAGCCAATAGAATAAAAGGGAGTAGCACAGCTAAGGAAAAGGGGGAAAAATGGCGGACTGCGTTGTTTGGCGACCCCCGAGAAATGGTGTTCGACCCCAAATGGGGTCCCGACCCACAGGTTGAGAACCACTGCCCTATACCATTCCCGACAAATGGCTGTCCAGTCTCTTCTTAAACGCCTCCAGTGATGGAGCACCTACAACTCCTGGAAGCAAGCCATTCCACTGGTTAATTGTTCTCATTGTTAGGAAATTTCTCCTTAGTTCTTACTCAGATAGTGCATAGCAAGAAAGGGAGAGCGAGATGACTAGATATTAAGTTGAGGGAGACAGGTAAGAGGGCAGGAAAGCTAGAATTCTGGACTTTATAATAATAATAATAAAGTTGGAAGGGACCTTGGAGATCATCAAGTCCAACCCGCTGCTCAGGCAGGTAACCCTATACCATTTCGGACAAATGGCTGTCCAAATGACTGAGGAATGGTAGCTCCTGAGTTCTGGGATAAGAAGTGAGAAGGAAAGCCAGAGTTGGCAATCAAGGTGGGGAGAAGGCAGTTAGGAAATAAAAAGAACAGGATTAGTGAGAAGCATGATGGCTGGATACAGGTAAAAGAGAAGGATGACCTGATGCAATAGAAAGAAAAAGCAGAGAACGGGGATAGATGAAAAGAGCAAGGGAGACAGGAAAAGGATGGGTGTTGCACAGATTCAGAAAGAGGACGAAAGCAAGGAAAGAAGCGATAGACCTAACCATTTTAGTTACGGATTCTTGGCCTGAGGGAGAATTTATGATCTAAAAACATGGCCTTACGTGGGCAATACCAGACATACAGTATGCCTAATGGGGAACAATTTATCCTTCCTCTTCTCCTGTTTGGCAAATAAAGGAAAAGGACAAGCCCAATCAGAGAGCGAATGGGAAGGAGCCTTTGCAATTTTACACTAACAAGCAAAAAATAGTTTCTTTGGATTACTCATTAAAAGCACTGTGAATGCAGCTCTTTACCAATCACAGCTAAAGAAAATTATCCAAACCAGTATTAATTTGTCAAACCATCATTAGTATAAAAACACTGAATAGGGCTAAAGCCTTAGAAATCCTACCACTTGGTGTCATATTCTACAAATATCAAATAGATAGGTTTATAACATAATTTTATTGATTTAAAAGTTTTATATGGTAACTTCAGAGCTAAAAGTCTCCTTGAAAATCTGTCATCCATCCATCCATCCATCCATCCATCCATCCATCCATCCATCAACTTAAATACCTTAAAGAATTAATAAAAGGTAGGGTTAACAGCTGATTTAAAAAGTTCATTATTAGTTTTTAAGGGAGGTAAGCTTATAGTAGAGATGTATTACAAGAAGCACAGGTTGATATTATTCCAATATCAACTTGTAATAGACATGATTGGTATGCAGGGATGGTGAAAGACAAAATGTTTTGTGCCGGCTCTGAAAAAGCAGGAATTGATGGTTGTTAGGGAGACAGTGGTGGTCCTCTTGCATGCTATCTGCCAGATGTCACCAGGTACTATCTGGTAGGGATCAGCAGCTTTGGTTTCGGTTGTGGCCGGTCACAGTTGCCAGGAGTCTATCTACGAACAGATTTTTATAGAAGTTGGATACAGTCTCAAATTATTTTATTCGACAAAGCCACGACTATGAAGACTCCTTATCTTTTCTTTTTGACTTCAGGATGGATAGTTTTCTGCAATGTTTTATGTGTACTAGAGACCAATATATTTGTTCTGGTATAATTTTTTTGTCCTGGTATAATAATTTGATTAACCAGATTAACAAATAAAAATGTTTGTATTGGAAATAAAATTCATGTATTTCTCCTGACAGTCTTATTTCCACTGTTTATTATCATCTGAGTAATAATGTGGGTCCATGTGAGTTTGTACACTGGAAAGGAAGTCATCTACTGCTTCATTTCCATGTTCTCAGACAAACACTTTGAACTGTTTAGTAGGCCGGGTTATTTGCAATGAAGCAAAATACTTTCTTCATAATGCCTGAATAATTCTGAATAAGCATTCCAACTTCATGATAATAAGAAATTCCAACTGGTCAGTCGAAACTGAATTGGTATAATGTAATGGTTAAGAGTGTGAATTCTGAGCCAGGAACTCCCTCGGCTTAAATCTTACTGTCAGCTTCATTATGATGCTTTAGACATGCCTTTACATGTTAAACCTCTGTCCCCCGTCTATAGCAGAGAAATAATATGTGGCTGTTTTAAAGATTTACTAACATGATTTTGTTCAATAAAGATTGTATATGAAGGACATATGTAAATATAATAGGAAAAAAAATTAAAAAGTATGTAAGAAAAAGACAATAATGATCTTTTCACTATCTTACTTACTTTTAAAGAGAAGGTAATTGTTTCAGACTGCATACATTCCTACATTTGGGGCACAGCACTGTTAAAATTATTAGCAACCAGTCAATGAAAACAGAATCCAGCTATTTCAGTATGTTTGGGTTCTCTGCACAGTCCTGTTTGTCGACCCACTGATTTCAATGAACAAAAACAATGAAAACAAATGAAGAAACAATTACATCAGCATAGGATTCAATGAAAAGAATGGAAGGGAGTTCAAGTGTTCTTCAGAGATTGAAGGTCTTGGGGTTTTAAAAACAACAACAACGTTGGTTTCAGCAAGAAGGACATACATTCTTAAGAGAGAAATCCAGGATACAAACCAGCAAGATCAGTGGTTGATGCAGTATTAGAGGAAGGTTCATTGAAGGCTTGCTATCCCATACTAGCCAGGATACTGGTTTAGCTGGGCCAGTGGAAGGCTCCTTTTATTTATTCTGTTTATTACATATACATGTCTTATAAAATATTGCTTCCCATGGTTTACTTCTCTGCACCAGGTCTTTCCCATTTCACAGTGAAGTCTTTCCCCATTCTATTATTGTTCTACTAGGTATAGAAGATGACTTTAGCTGTGATGTCATCTTCCTTCAAGCGATCATATTCACATGAATTCATATTACACATACTACACTACATCACACCACACTATGCTATACATACTGAAATTATTTCTGAAAAGCAGGATTGTTTTTCAACTTTCAATAATGAGCCTGTAGTCACAGGATGGGCAATGGATTCAGAGCCCTCCAGTAAATTGATGTTACAATTTCTTCTGTTTATATACTGTCCCAAATAGAAGATTGTTTTGAACTATCCCACTTGCCTTTGGCTATTTACAGAAGCACAAAAAGCATGACTTATACTCCACAACGGAAGGGCCATACTTCTTTTAGATCTATTTCAGATTGTATAGCAGTTCAGACAACTAATATATAGCTCCTTTGAATGCACAATTCTGATCATAACAATGCCACTTTGAGTTCTGTTTTAAGAAGAATGTCAGCGGTCATGGCCATTATTGGTTTTTTTTAAGAATCATTTTTAAAGACACGAGAGAAAGCTATTTTCTTAGCAATATTCTGATTGAATTGACATAGTTCTTTAACGAGCGAAGAATCAACATGTTAATGACTTTGCATTATGCTTTAAAAGTGAAGAACTATTAGCTTATAACATTTTAAAGCTAATAACAGCAACAAGGGGGTCTGAGAATCTATGACCTAGAATGCACATAGGATTCTGCAATATATATTTAGCAAGACACACCCATGTTGTAGATATTTTTAATTAACTGAAGTGCAAATTGGACCATGCAAATCACAGCCAGAAGCCTTAACCTAATTACAGCTCTATCAGATTGCTAGTTCTATTTCTATTTTTTTTTAAACATAGGTTCTTTTAGAAAGGACCTCCATAGACTAGGATGCTGCCAGTGGAAACAATCAGAACCACATTTATTCTCTATGAATGAGCAATTCAGCAGTTATATACAAATAAAAATACCTGTCTAATTTAGTTTGTAGTGATCAAAGGTTTATTTCTCCAACTTCTCACTGAAGCTATCAGTAAAGTTTGAGGTTATAAAGTTCTATCATAAGGTTGCTGAATACTAACAGGGAAGTGAAAGTGTTACTTTGTTCTTGTGGTGGGAAAGAGAACCAGTAGGATGAATGTGCTTGTGGGAGTTTGGTTTGGCAGCCCCTAATAAAGGACTGATCAGAGGACATGGCCCCCTCAAACAAGGTCATGTGCTCAGTCATGTCACTCAAGTTTATTTTTGTGAGTCATCTGACAATTTCAAACCAATTTTCTGCCTCCAACTCCCTCAAATAATACATTGTTTTGGTGTCATGTGCCTAAAACAACAACTTCCTCTTTGTCTTCATGGAAGCTAAGTAGTAACTGAGATGCCAATATATTAGATTTTCTGTTTTCCTAGAATGATGAACAAAATATAAATGCATTTTTCTCACATTGTTTACTGTAATAAATTGTTTTCTTTGAGGCAAAACCTTATACAGTACAATTTATGCTGACTGTAATGAATATGCATGTGTCATAATAACATTTTCTGTATTGTTATGTTTACTTGTTGTATATTATTTAAAGACATTCTAATGATAAGAGCATAAAGTTCTAGCCATACAGGCTTGGCTCATGGGAGCAACAGTTCTGCCTGTACAAAAATCTCATGCTTAATAGTTATGAAGCATGTACTACTAATAAGGAAAACTATACATAGGGCCACTGGCAATCAGGATGAATAATGAATAAACTTGGCAGATATATTCAGCTACCCAAGTTAATTCAATATATATAATTTAATATGAAAAATAATGGAAGTAGATCTCTCCAGTTGAAGCAAATAATAAGAAAGATTATCCCTGAGTAAGTTTTCCAAAAAGATAGAGCTTGATTCCTTGGGTCTTTCCCATTTAGTTTTGTTGGCAAGAATTCAAAAGTAGTTTAATATTGCCTTCCATCAGGATGCTTTTCTCTTTTTTTAACCTTCTGATCTAATGTACAGCCCTGACATTTTGTGATAGTCTCCCATTCAAGTACAAAACAAACCAGTACCTGCTTAGCTTTTTTGAAATCAGCTAGAAGATGCTGCTATCTGAAAGGAGCAAGTGAATAATATCCTTAGGTGTGTGTGTGTGTTTGTGTGTGTGTGTGTGTGTGTGTATGTTCATGTGTATTAAAAAACATCTGAAGTGCTAAAGCTGATACAGTAATTACTTTTGAGGGTTTGAGGAAAACTATTTCTTTTTTATCTCTCTCAACTTCAATAGTTTAATAATTATTGGACCTCTTCATTCCTGTCTTCAGGTCACAACGGGATTATGGTCACCACCTAAGCAAGATACAAATATTACTTTTTATAGCTAAGTATATCTTTCTTTTCAAAATGGTGTATGTGCTTTATCCATATGTCATATCCAGTCACCTTGTTTTTCTACTCTAAGAAGAATTGTTCCATCCTAGTGTATTACTTTATTTTACTAGTACTAAACTGTCATTTTTCAGTAATTTCCCTTTTTGTCAATCAAATAATTCAAATGTTTTCACATGGGTGTGCTTTTGAATGTTATTTCCTTACTTCTGAGTCTCCTCTCTCCCAAGTCCTGTTACTACATTAAATTCATGGCATTAATGGCTTTAGATAGCATGGGTAAGATTAATAGTAAGGTGACCAACCGTCCTCCTTTAGGGAGGACGGTCCTCCTTTTGTGAGTTCTGTCCTCCCTCGAAAAGTGTCCTCCTACATGTCCTCCTTTTCAATATTTGAAGACTAATCTGCAGGGCTTTTTTTTCCTCATAGAACGCTCAGAACGGCATTCCGGCACCTTTTTTTGATGGTTTTTTCTCAACTTTTGCATGAGCTGTGCTACTCCTATTGGCTTTTGAAAGCCAATAAGAATTGCTGCTGAGCACGCCAAAACACCCAGCCGGCAAACTTTGCACATGTAAGTTGTCTGCAGCGAAGGTGAATTGGCAGGAACTTTGCACCCCTCCCTGCTACCCAACTACACCATCTCCTAGTTCAGCGGTTCTCAATCTATGGGTCGCGACCCCATTTGGGGTCGAACAACCATTTTACAGGGGTCGCCAAACAACGCGATCCGCCATTTTTCCCCCTCAGGGGGCGCCGCCGCGCATGTGCGCCGTGCATGGGGGCACCGCCACACATGCGTGCCACAATGGGGCGCCGCCGCGCATGCGCGCCAGTCCGTGTGACCAGGGGTCGCCGTATAAAAAGGTTGAGAACCGCTGTCCTAGTTAGTCCCGAAGATACCTGGAGGAGACTGGAGTGGCGACGCCACGGTAACTTTCTCTTGATCTTCGGCCCTGCTAGGGCAATAATGGCTGCGGGCACAAGAGGCAGGGGTGGCGGGGCTGCTGCAGGTGAGGGTGTGAGGGGTGGCGGTGGCTGGCTGCCCTCCGTGCTGTGGGAGCCGCGGGGCCTGCTCTACATGGGGTTGCGCAGGGTGGGTGGTGGTGGTGCTGGCAGGGCGGCTGTAGGTTGGGTGTGTTGACATCAGGCTGCTCCCCGGGGCCGGAGCCGGCGCAGCTGGTGCTTTGGGAGCCGCGGGACCCGCTCTAAATGGTGGGGCAGCAGTGCTGGTGGGGCGGCTGCAGGCGGGGGCGTGGCATGTAAGCATAATTACAATATAAAATGTTATTGTTACAAATGTTTTTTATTACGCATTTATCATAGTATAGTGTATTCTGTATTATTGTTGCAATGAATAAAATGTTCTTTTATTTACGATATTTTTTTCTTCAATTTATTTTTGTCCTCCTTTTCATTGTAAAAAAGTTGGTCACCTTATTAATAGCCCAGGAGTAGCAGTGACCTAATACAGCTTGGATGAAGTCAAATCATGTATTCTGCTCCTGGAAAGTCAAAACTGATGGGAGATACTTGCTGGCAGAGAAGGATACAGGACAAGCAATCTAGAGAGACTTAGTTAAATAACTTGTCCATCTGAACTTTCGATCTTCTTGAAGAAGTTCTTTCAAAACGAAACACATCATAAGCAAAAATTACTGATGCAGGCAGAATCTAATCAATTCAGCTTAACAACAGACTTAAAAATTATCTGGGCAATGCACTCTTTGCATTGCCTGACATTATCAATACGATTTTTTTTATCCTCCTATCCCTTCCCCCCCCCCAAGTTGGTTATACATCAGCACTTTCAAACTTTACTTGCTTATTTAATGCCTTTTAAATCACATCTCTATTGAGCATTTGTGATGATTTAGACCAAACACACATGCATACACACACAAATAAAACAGAGGACTTTTTTTTACAAAAAAAAAGAGTGCTAACACCAACCTAATAATATGTACTAAATACATTGCAATAAAACAGGAAAGTCTCTAAAATCAGAGAGTGATATTAATACTCAAAAGCTTAGCAGAATGTAGTATTTCTGTGTGTGTGTGTGTGTGTGTGTGTGTGTGTGTGTGTGTTTAAAAACATACCATGTAATAGCTAGATTTTTGCATGACTTGAGATTTCAAGGCCAGCTTCCACATATGAGAGGATTAAAGTAGGGACTCATGGCCAGTCCCAGCATTCCTAGGAAAAGATGGGTCTGACAGAGCAACAGAAACGGAGCAAATATCCATTTTCTTTACAGATATACAGGTGTATGTATATCAGGGGTCTTCAAACTTGGCCCTTTTATGACTTGTGGATTTCAACTCCCAGCCAGCATGCCTGATATGATAACCAGTTCAAAGGCCCGGCTTGTGGTTGTCTTTCCCCAGCAACCTCTAAGATACCCAAAGCACCAAAGAGGTTTCCACACTGTACAAAATAGCTAACAATTTAGAACACTGGAGTCAATGCCCCAAACTAGCAAGCCAGAACAGGAACCTGACACATGTCTCCATTGCATTCAACAAGTCCAGTGGTTTAGCAAAATGCATCTCAATTCCTGTCACCTAAGACAGTAAGTAAAAAGTTTCCCAGCACTTTTGCATTACAAGCCTGAATTTCCTGTTCACGGAAAGAAGACAGGAGGATTTAGAACCAACATGCTCAACTTGCATTCAGCCAAAACAAAAGGCAACATAAAAAAGAAACCTCAAACAACTCTGAAGGTCTCTTTTGAAAAGCAAATATAAAATAGTGCAAGGATTGGAACACACACAGCACACAGCTCGGCCTTTCATCTTCTTTTGCTCATTATTATATGGGGACATGACCTTTTTTTTTATCCTGTAGATTTCTTGAAAGAGATTTTATCACATCCACTGTATAGTGAATAATTATCTTCACAACAATTACAGAAAAAGGTTATAACCTGTCATAGTTTTCCTGAGCTTTAATATTCTTAAGAAAAATGGAAGGTAAAACCATGGCAACCAGAAAAGAAACATCTAGAGAGACCAGGTGTACCAGGAACAAACCTAGTAGTCTGATGGAAAGAATAATGAAAAATCATGGACAAATTTGGGCTGCATCTTCCTTCACATCCTTCTCATCTACAAAATTTGTTAAATATCAAGTTAATTTCTCTTTTTCTCTGACTGTGACTTACCTTAAAGAACCACTCTGAGTCCCCCTGGATGAAGGATATAATAAAAACATAAAATTTGGAGCACCAGGTGGAGCAGGATACACCTGTATTGTCTCAAAATACTGCTCAGCAGCCATGTGGCTAAAATCATTTACAAAACACTGAAGGAAAGAATCAAGAACTGTAGACGTCTTTTGGGAGTTGGCTGTTCTGGGAAGAGAGGTGATACCCGAGATTCTAAGAATTTCCTCCCAGAAGAAAATGATTATTTTGAAAATTGATAAGGCTGG
Organism: Crotalus tigris; assembly: GCF_016545835.1. Classification (NCBI taxonomy): domain Eukaryota; kingdom Metazoa; phylum Chordata; class Lepidosauria; order Squamata; family Viperidae; genus Crotalus; species Crotalus tigris. The sequence goes on from NW_024097221.1 coordinate 1,175,684, forward strand.
GGAAGGCAATTTGTCACAGTGCTTTCAAAATATTTTGTTAATTGCCACACTGTATTTACATCTCATAATCCACACACCGCTATGCTTTTTACCCAATCATCCACCATGCCTTATCACAGGGGTCTTCAAACTTGGCCCTTTTATGACTGCTGAGGAATTCTGGAAGTTGAAGCCCACAAATCATAAAAGGCCAAGTTTGAAGACCCCTGCCTTATCCTGTGAACCTCCTTTGTTTTTTTTTTTTTTTAGTATAATAATGGAGAAATGAAGTGAAAGATATCCACTACAATTACAACCTTAATAGTTTGCTCATTGTTTGGTTTTCTATTTCTTATTTTTACAGAAATTGTCATAAATGGTATTTTACAAATGGAGATGTCTTTGCATGAAATGCGTTTCATTTTATTTCTGCCTTTTTTTCTCTTGCAAACTATTTTTATTCATTTCTTATCTACAGCAGTTCAGTTGTCACCCTGCTGATGTACTTAGTGTAATCTTTTATAGGAAACCAGTTATCTGCCTTTTTAAATTTAATCTCACTGCAGTATGAAAATGGAATCCAGTATTTCTTTCTTCTTTCTCCCATATTGGAAGTTTTAAGATGGTAGGCCTGGCACCATAGCTATTGATGACTCTAGGAAATCAGCTTTACTTATTATTAACTCCTGGGGTGCTTATCCCATCTGAGGTTTGAGGTTCAGATCAATTCATTTACCAAGGCAGGGTAAAGTCATCATTTTTGGAGATAATAACACAAGAAAAGCAGTTTATTTTATATGAGGTTATCTGGGATCCTTTTGGTATTTCCATAGCTTGATAAAATCGAGAAATAAGCTACTAATTCAACTTGCATAATTTCCATAAGCAGTACAGTCTTGACTACTGTATAGCATAGCAGGCTCATTGGCAAGGTGCAGATGGACAAAGTTTTATTTTCCTTAAAAGCCCAGCTGTTTGGCTTGATTTAATGCCTCTGTAATTGCTTTTTGGTGTTTGTACTGCCTTTATTTGATATAGACAGCAGTGCTTGCCCCTATTATGCTTTTCAGGTATTTAAAAGAAAGATATTTTCAAAATGCAAAATCACAATGCTTCCACAATGCACACAAAATTATTTTGGACCAACATAAATCAAATAAATGAATTAAAATTGTGTAAAAGGCTATTCATTATAAACAACCTTATGTATTAAGTTCTATATGTATTATATGTAAAACTAGAAAACATAGATAATGTTTCTGCTCTGAGCTTTTGTATGGCGAATGGGAGGTTTTAGAGAATCAGATGTGTGTATCCTTGCCAGAAAATATTGGGGAAGTTGAAATAATGTTATTTCATATCTTTGTAATCGGTCCTGAACAAAGCTAATGCATGTTTCTTTTTCCCATTGAGATATGCCCTCTATGCTGAGTGGAGGAAGCTTAACTGAATGGGCTGAGAAAACAGAGTCCTAAATCTCAGTTGTTGTGTTCTGCTTCTCTAAAAATGAAATCCAGAAGACATCTATAATAGTAGATTATGTGAATGAATGAGAAGAAAGTTATATTTTTAAAAGCAGAAACTGAAAGAATATTTTCTGTTCTAGGTTCTCTCTGTGAGTTGCAGTAATAAATAGATACGTTTGGAAAGAAATTCAGTCTCTTTGGTATTAACCTGCTAAGATCCTTGGTCCAATGCCTAATGGAAAGGCAAATTCTGAATCTCTGAATTTTCAACACATACCACATGTTAAATAACAACTACATGCCCAAAGAAAAAATATTATGAAATCTTAACACAGGCATATCACTTAAAAATTAAAATCCATTCATTCTTAATAAATCTGAGATCCTCATCGAAAGCCAAATTTTGTATCATACAGGAGTTGGACTCACATGAGATTCTCTTTCCATTAAAGGGGTCTAGACCAGCGGTTCTCAACCTGTGGGTCGCGACCCCATTTGGGGTCGAACGACCATTTCACGGGGGTCGCCAAACAACGCAGTCCGCCATTTCCCCCCCTTTTCCTTAGCTGTGCTACTCCCTTTTATTCTATTGGCTTTTGAAAGAATAGAATAGAAAAGAAAATGCAGTGCTTTAGGCAGGCTATAACACGATGCTGAGCTGTTGAAAACTCAGCAATCATAACTTATATGGATGCTCTCAAAAATTCCAAATTATATTACAAAACATAGATTAAAGAAAATATTGTTTCATTTGCAACCTGGGCTATGGATACAAATGCATATACAGTATTTGCATATGTATTTATATTCCTAAGTTTGTATAAAAAATAAAAGATGCTTTAGATTTGATTTATCACCACACTGGGGAGGGGGAAGGGGGAACGAAAGAAAATCTAATGCAGTGGTTTTCAACCTGTGGGTCGGGACCCCATTTGGGGTCAAACAACCATTTCATGGGGGTCGCCAAACAACGCAGTCCGCCATTTTTTCCCCCTTTTCCTTAGCTGTGCTACTCCCTTTTATTCTATTGGCTTTTGAAAGCCAATAGAATAGACTCTCTTGAATAGAGTCTAATTATATTGGCTTTCAAAAGCCAATAGGAATTGTCCAGGCTGTCTCTGCCCTGCTGAGCCCGCCAAAAGTCCCATTCTGCAAATGGTGCTGCAAGTTGTCTGCAGCGAAGGCGAGCTGTCTGGAAGTTTCCACTCCTCCCTGCTGAGCAACTACTAAAATGTAAGTAAAAGAGGGCCAGGGATGGGAGTTGGGAGGCCGGCGGGTGCAGGGAGGGTTGCTGGTGTGCATGGGGCCCGGCGAGTGCCTTACCTCCCTTGGGCTGGGCCAGCTGGTGGCCCAGCCGGTGGTCGCCCTGCTCCATCTCTGCAGCTTGCCAGCTACGCCTCGGCCGGCGCAGGGGGCGGCACCACACATGCGCGGCACTCCCAGGCAGGGAAAGGCCTCGACTTACGACCGGTTGGATAGTCCTCGACTTACGACCGGTTGGATAGTCCTCAACTTACGACCGGTTGGGTAATCCTTGACTTACGACCGGTTGGGGGTCGCGGCATTAAAAAGGTTGAGAACCACTGGTCTAGACTTTCAAATAACCCTCATCTACCACAATGTAGAATGTATTCTCAAATCAGCCACAGAATTTTGGGGATACAGAGCCACTCATGCTATCATAAAATTGCTTATTAGTTACACATGAGATACACAGTAGACCCCCCAACCCACCTTCAGGCTCACTGAGGAAACAAAAAGGAATGCACAAATTTCTTTTGGAATTTCTACCAGAAAAGAAGGTTAGCTCTCTTGGTTAATAAGTTTCACCACTGCACATTATTATTGCAGGTGGATGTTTTGCTGTATCGAATACTATTGTAAGTCACTATTAATCCGAAAGGTTTGAATGGCATATGAGTAATACAACATGACTGCGGTCAAGTTATTTACAATCACTGCAATGCTTCAGAAATTCTATCAAGAAAAAAGTCTTATGCACATGCGATCTTCAGAGGGAGACTAGATTACTGTGAAATAAAAAAAACCACACAACCCTAGGATTTTTTTATGGGTATCCTTTTGTTACTAATGTGATTTAATGCAATTTCAGGGCTATGCAGTAAAGTGTGCTTAGGATAACAGCAATATGGTTTGCATTTAGGAGAAGAAGCAAGGACATAGTAGTTTGGTCTCTAATCAGAGACGATAATGCCATTCTCTGTTTGCTTGAAGCAAAGGGAGGATGGAGAGGGAACTGAGCCAGAAACATTTGTCATTTTTGACCATGCAGGCTCTCCACAACCAACCTCCAGGACACTCATTTTTATTACAACTGAAACAAAACAACAAAAAGGGTAGTGAGTGAACCCTGTGGGTGTGAGATCGGGATACAAATGACATAAGCTATGAATGAGATATTCAGGAAGGGAGAAGTTCCTGCTCAGACAGTGCCCTCAGTGTTTGAATATAGTTGTATACTGTCATTGCTGGATGAGTGTACACCATGTCATTGATATGGAAGGGATATGAACAAATGCAAACTGAAAATAGAATGCAAATTTCACACTGGAGAGCTTCTAAATGGGGGTTCATGGAAATAAAGGATTACTTATCAGTATTAGAATATTTGGTTCACTTAAAATGCATGCCAATCAAAATATTCCTCTTTTCACATAGCCCATCAGAGTAAGAATGTCATTGCAATAACAACAGGTTGCTTTTTCTGCTTCTCTGTCTCATAGCTGACTTCTGTATGTAAGTCTATATTTGGATAAATAAGGTAGAAAGAAGTAAAATGCTGAAATGGTAGAACAGACTGGTGGGGTTGACTCTTAACATCTGAAGAGAGCCACTTTGGTCTAGTGATTAGGATTTCAGGCTAGAAAGCAGGAGACCCATCTTCAAGTCCCATCTGAACCATGAAAACCAGTTGGGTGACGCTGGGCCAGTCACTGTCTCTCACCCCAATTCACCTCACAGAGATATTGTGGGAAACACAGGGGAGGAACGTGGGTTGGGATACATTCTCTGCCTTGCAAAGAAGAAAATGTTTCCTTCTATTTAAATTGATTCATCTTCAATGCTTTAAAAAATATCTGGACATATATATAAATCCACAGTATTCTTCTTCCCCCTGCACTCCTCTCTAGGACTGTAGTCCATTCTCCAAGGCAGACATGTCAAACACAAGGTCCAGGGGCCAGATGCGGCCCGCAAAGTGGTTTCATGTAGCCCACGAAGCCATGCGGGAAATAGTGAGGGAATGGCCCCCACTGCCTTGGCCCTGGCCCAGGCTGGCCAGGACCAATGTACAATTTTGTGGTGGCCATCTATGCTGAAACGCATTCAGTCTTAGCTCCACAAGGCCGTCTAGAAACAGTGAAGAACCAGCCCCTGCCGTGTCAGCCCCGCCCCCTAGGTGCATGCTGGGGAAGTGTCACCCTTTGTGAGGAATGAAGAAATGGAATTGGTGCTTGTTCCGGTCCCACCCCCTTCTGCCAGAGACCCTCAGATGTGTCCCACTCCTACCCAGGCCCCGACAGGCACCCATGACGCGAACGATGTAGAGTTGGCCATGCCCACCCAGTAGGCCGCACCCACCCTGACCCGCCCCCCCAAGAGCAACCGCAATGCTGATGCAGCCCTCAATGAAATTGAGTTTGACACCCCTGCTCCAAGGGAAACTATACACCAAGGTAACTTATAAAATATGCCTATTTTGAACTGTGAAGAGCTTTACAATGAAATACTGTAAATCTCATCTGCTGCAATATAATAGAAGATAGAGAGAAAAGCCTAAAGCTGAACATAATGGGTTTTGTCACTCGTGACCAGTTTGCTTTGCAGCATTTATTTTTCCCTTAAAATATCCTCTACAAAGTGTCACAGAATAAATCTTACTTTAGGACCAAAATAAAGGGTCTCTATGAGAGACAAGGAAGTACGGTTGCATGAATATAAAAATCTGTGATTTGTTGAAGAGAGAAACAAAACCCAGTTTTGTAATGCCCTCTATTAGTAGCCTCAGCAAGTCCTAGTTATAATAGCATAACTGTACTGAGAGAGGTCCCTTAAGAAAACAGAGCATGATGAATGCTCAAAAACTAGCCAGATTTTTTTGACCTTTTAGATTCTAATGTTAGCAAGGGGGGGGGGATGGCAGTGGGGATATGCAAAAGGGATAAGCAATAAGATACAGTTTTAGAGATTTGTATATTGCAAGATAAGATGGCTGAGAGAAGAAAGAAGGAGAAAGAAGAGATCTGGTGAATAGTATTGGCCGCAGATTTCTTAATGAATTTTGTCCTACAAATCTAAAGCTGCAAGGGCTTCCCATTTTAATTTAACATTTACTGTTTTTCATCTCTGAGGCTTTGCTATATCCAAATCCAGCCAACGGCCCAACTTTAACAACAACAACAATAACAACAACAATAATAGTAGTAGTAAAGTTGGAAGGGACCTTGGAGGTCATCTAGTCCAACCCCCTGGTCAGGCAGGAAACCCTATACCATTTCAAACAAATGGCTGTCCAGTCTCTTCTTTAAAACTTCCAGGGTTGGAGCATTCACCACTTCTGGAGGCAGGTTATTCCACTGGTTAATTGTTCTAACTGTCAGGAAGTTTCTCCTTAGTTCTAGGTTGCTTCTCTCCTTGTTTAGTTTAATTTGATGAGTTTAGTTTAATTTGATGAGTTCCCCATCTATCTATGAGTTCCCCCTCGTCTTTAAAGCTTTATATCATTGTATTTATATTCTCTTACACTGGGCCCCTCAGAAACAGAATGAGTGCAAAAAACTTGATCCAATGAAAAACACATACATCTTGACTTAGGATGACTATGTTCTGGGACCAATGAAGCTCTAGCTAGTTTGTTGTTGTTGTTCAGCGATACCAGTAGCTGTAGCAATAGCACTTAAATTTATATACTGCTTCATAGTCTTTTACAGCCCTCTCTAAGCAGTTTACAGAGTCAGCATCTTGTCCCCAGTAATCTGGGTTCTCATTTTACTAACCTTGGAAGGATGGAAGGCTGAGCCAACCTTGAGCCGGTGAGACTCGATCTGCTGGCAGTCGGCAGAATTAGCCTACAATACTGCATCCTAACCATTGTAATAATAATAATAGTAATTTAGTCCAACCCCCTGCTCAGGCAGGAAACCCTATACCATTTCGGACAAATGGCTGTCCAGTCTCTTCTTAAAAACCTTCAGTGTTGGAGCATTCACCACTTCTGGAGGCAGGTTGTTCCACTGGTTAATTGTTCTAACTGTCAGGAAACTTCTCCTTATTTCTAGGTTACTTCTCTCCTTGCTTAATTTCCAACTGTTGCTTCTTGTCCTCCCTTCAGGTGCCTTGGAAAATAGCTTGACTCCTTCTTCTTTGTGGCAGCCCCTGAGATATTGGAACACTGCTATCATGTCCCCCTCATCCTTCTCTTCATTAAACTAGACATACCCAATTCCAGCAACCGTTCCTTATATGTTTTAGCCTCCAGTCCCCTAATCATCTTTGTTGCTCTTCTCTGTACTCTTTCTAGAGTCTCAACATCTTTTTTACATCATGGTGACCAAAACTGGATGCAGTATTCCAAGTGTGGCCTTACAAAGGCATTGAAGAGTGGTATTAATACTTCACGTGATCTTGATTCTATCCCTCTGTTAATGCAGCCTAGCACTGTGTTGGCCTTTTTGGCAGCTGCAGCACACTGCTGGCTCATATTTAGGTGTTGTCCATTAGGACTCTGAGAGGTCCCTCTCACAGTTACTACTATTGAGCAAGGTACCCCCTATACTATACCTGTGCATTTGGTTTTTCTTGCCTAAATGTAGAACCTTGCTTTTTTCACCACTGAATTTCATTTTATTAGATAGCGCCCAGTATTCAAGTCTGTCCAAATCCTTCTATATCTTAAGCCTGTCTTCTGGAGTGTTGGCTATTCCTGCCAGCTTGGTGTCTGTCATCTGCAAATTTGATGAGTTCCCCATCTATCCCCTCGTGCCACCACATCTCTTACTGTGTCCCATGTTAGCTTCTTCTCTCCTAAAAGTCTGTATCAAAAAAATGAGCTAGTCAGTTGAAATCAGTATATAAAATTCAGTGGAAAACTCACTACCAAGGAACCTTTGCTGTGGGCTCTGAATTATGATGCAGTTTGGCAGACTCTAGGCTTACACTGATGCCTCTAAGAAGCTGTAGGGAAGAGACAATGTTAACCTGTTACCACCATGTTTGCTCCTTGCATCCACTGCTAATGTAATCTTTCCCCCATTTTTCCCCCTGATGAAATCAATTACTCAATAAAAAAAATACAGGGGGAAACCAAAATATTGAAGTAACTCTTTAAATAATGCCTTTTCTGTTATGATTCCTGTTCTATGGAACGATTTGTCCTGAGAGATTTGACTAGTCTGACTCTGTTAGTCTGTAGGAAGCCTTTGAAGACTCAGATGCTGCCTTGGCCACTGGAGCCAGGATGTTAGACCTGCTCATTCTGCAAGGTGTTTTCATGGGGTCTATTGTATTTTTGTTTTTAATGTCCCATTTTTGTGAGTTGGGTAGACATATAAATCTTATGGATAAATATTACTTGCTGGCTGTTTAAACCGATTAGTTTTACTGCCTTGAATTGATTCCTCTACTAATATCAAAGGCCAAGAGTACTTTTTGCACATGTCCCAGTCCACCTTTGGAACTCAGAGCAATTGCAGCAATCGCCGTTACAAAAAAAATGTTTCTTTTTTAAGGGTAATATATTGTGAGCCAGCACTATTCTAATTACCTCTTTCCTTTCTGTTCATTTTGCTGGATTTGGTCTTGGATTTCAGCCCAGACAGAATCCCTGTTTAGGTTGTCAGATCGTGACACCATACCATACTGTGAGACACTGTACCTACCGTAGCAATCTTTTCTATGAAGCTCTAAACGCCTTGACAATCATAGGCTGTGTGGGCAAGCTGTATCACAGTGCCTGAGGCTGCGCAGCTTCTTGGCCTAACAGCTTTCATATCAAAACCACACAGCATTTATTTATTTTTAAAGTTAAAGCTATTCACAGCTTTGGAGAAACCTACCTCCTTACAGATGAAAATCAATTCATGTCTTCTCAGAAGTGAATCCCACTTTTTAATGGGCCTTACTCTCTAATAATAGCCCAGAACACGGATGTTCTGGGGCCTCAGGCAGACACCTGGCCTGCAAGAGGATTAACTACTGCTTTCAAAACCTTTGAAAAACTGCCACCAGTGTTTCTTGTGAAAGAAAGGGAAAATTATTAAATATTTGGGGAGTGATTAGATTCTGTATTTAATTAATGGAATGTAAACTTGAAGGAATAAAATATATCTCTTGCCTTGGTTTCATCCACTTATTTTCTTTCCGTATTCATTAATTCTGTCCTTTAACCTGTTTATCTCCAAAGAAGGCTCTGTGTCCTGGCTGCTGTCTATTGAAGAATGCAACTCTCAGCATGAACAACAATTTTCCCTGAAGGTGGATACCTTTGATGTAAAAGAATACACCCAAATCATAATTCCCTTAAGGTTTTTGCTGCAGCGGAGGAAGGAAGAAATAAGATGTAACTAGCAGAAGAAGACCCTATTATATTTCGGGGTTTCTTTGGGATAAGAAAATGACTGGAGTAAAAGCTCAAATATGTTCCTTCATGCTGAACTAGTAATGCCAGAAGAAACTCTTATTGAATTTCATCTGTTTTCATTGCACTGAAAACAGATGAAATTCAATAAGAGTCTCTTCTGGCAATACTAGTCAGCATGATCTTTCACAACTAATGCATAGAGAATTAATGTGTGCTCCCTTCTCCCCAGATCAAATGGCACTTTGAGTTTCAAAGGGACAATAGGCTTGTTTAGATGACATGTATCTCTTCAGAAGGGGATAATATTTCTACCCAAGTTTGCCGTCGAAAGAACCTTGCATTCTTGGTATGGCTGACTACATATTTATTAACAATTATAAATATAAGCTTGATTACAAAATGTGTAACCTACCCATTACAGAAGGTACAATAATCAATAATCAAAAAGTGTTATTAAACATTGCACAAATATTTCTATTAGTATACAGTATATGAAATTTTCAACCTGTAAAAACCCACTGAGTCAATGACCATTTCTACAGGTCTGGTTACCTCATCTACTCTCTTCTGCTCACCTCAACATTAAGCCCTTCTAGGACTGGAGAATAAGAAGGCATGTTGTAAGGTTAGACTTCTCCCAATATGGTTTGGAGGGCAACAAGGGTTTGGAGAAGATGGAACACAGTCTCAGAAGGGCCTATCAGCCTTAGTTATTTTTTTTAAAAAAATGTTAGTAAGCAACATAGTTGCCCAAAGAAACTTGGCATATCATATATTCTTTTACATGAAAAATATGGTAACAAGAAAGGTAGAATGCTGCAAAGCAAAATGCCATCTTGCAATGTTATATGTATATATATATGTTTCTCTCTCTCTCTGTGTGTGTGTGTGTGTATACACATACACATACATACATATATATATATATGTTTGTTTAGAAGAATGCTCATGGCTCTGTTTATGCTTTGTAGCCATTCCTTAAAAATAAAATGTGAATGAATGGCTAAAGCTCAGAAGATTCTTTGGAAGGTGCCTACCTGCTTACCCAGAAAAAAGTCAAATGATGTGGTAAAGAGCACCCTAGGAGCCTAGAATGAATGGGGAGGATCAGATCCACAAAACTGCTTTCTATCAATGGATGTAATCTACCGGTCAGGCTCCACATGTCATTTTGTGACAGTACACACAAATTGCTTTCAAAATTCCAATTATGCCCACTGGCTCAATAAATTACTTTATGCAAGAAAACAACAACAGGGAAAACCGCTTATTGTTGGTGTTAGTGAAGAAATCAAGTCTGGTAATCCAGATCATGGATTCCTTTCATATATGTGCACCAAATAGAAAGAATATATAAGGATGGGGATTTTTGTTGATTATTATTGTATAAATAGATGGTGTATAATAACTCTCGTTGCCCATCCTTGACTCCTGATTAGTCTGAGACATAGATATTTTGATCATACCAGTCCAGCTTGGGTTTTGCGTTTTATACAAAACAGTCAATCCTATATGCATGTTACACTTTGCATTTGGGGGAAAATATCTAAAAGAATCACTTATCAGTGCAGGATACAAAAAATTAGACAAACATTTGCTTTTGACACTTGTGTCACATCTGAAGTTGTTTTTAACAGCTAGCAATTTAACATTGTCAAGTAGCCACAGAACTCATCTCATATCCAAGTGATCTATCAATAGATTCCTAATTGCTCTCAGTTTTGAAAATAATTAATGAAATATTTGTATACATATAACTTCAAAGCATACCCATGAACTGAATAATTTAGAAATGCAGTTAAATACATTGGTTTCTGAGGTTTGAACAAATCATTGATTCACTTCAATCAATGAATGATAATGCATCCAGAGTACAAAGCATTAATTTTTTTCAGCTTTTAAGTTGAAAATGGTTAGAAATGAACTTGTAATATTTCCAATTCTTTTGTCATGACCGAAACAAATGACTTTAAAATCACAGAGCAATGCAATGTATATTCTAATTTTACACATGTACTAAGTTCATAATGCAACTTAGAATTCAGCCACTGTGGTAATTTATATGTCAATAGCATAATGTGTCATCCCTGTGCACTAACTCTTTTTCATTCTAGATCTGATTAAATAATAATTATTTTAAATTAACAGTCCATGAAAATCAATAGTATGAAGACTCTTAGGTGTAAAGGTACCAAGGATTGATATGATCTTTCTCTTGAGTTTCCAGACTTTACCAAGGAGTTGGCAGTTAGTTCAACAAGCTCTCACGGTGGTGAGAGGAAGTGAGCAAACATGCCAGGAGGACTACAAATAGTTGCTTTTTGTTTCTTGTCCAAATGCATGGCAAGCGAGGAAGCAGAGTCATTGAAGGAGGCACTATTGATAGACTGTGCCTAACCAACTCTCAAAACTTGCTGGCTGAAACCAGCAAAACCAGAAGCCACTAATTGAGAATGCCTTCTGTGCAGAGCAAGATATAACAGTGTCATGCCAAACTCCTTGACATGGAAAAAATAAGAAGGTTAAGAAATTAAACCAATCCAGGTCAATAAGATTTGTTTTCAACAAAAATGGATTCTTAAAATGTGCGTTTTGTGTTTGGAATTGGGATTGATTGCCATGTTCTGGATTTCATTTTCCTAGTGGAAAACTGTAAGTGTGCTTTGTAAAATACACTCTTAGTTGGAGAGATCACAATCTAAGCAAAGCAAGACTGGTTGAATATCAATGTTTTTGAGTCAGTATTTGGATAAAAGCTTTTCTGTTTTTCACTTGGTCAGCTCTATGGAAAGAAGTTTCCGTCAGAAAAAACAGAAACAACACAGTTTGACCAATCCTATATTCAGAAATATGCATTCAAATAATGAGTTTTAAAAATAGGTAAGTATACATATAGAAATATTTTATAAAATTTCCCTCTGTCATGGATACTCCATATTTCATGGAAGTTGTCTTTGGATAGCAGACACACACTGAGTCAAATGTTTGTCTCCTGCTGTGGCATCCAAAACAAAGTATCAGCCAAATAAAAAGACTTTAATTTTGTGAAAGAAAATGAGCAGGCAATATCAACTAGCCCGGAAAACTAGTATAATGGAGAGCCAGAAAGGATTTCATAGATCCTTAAGAATGTACTCCATCTGCTGTACTTTGTGTAAAGATATTCCCTATCACAATGCTTCCAGAAGTTGTGAATGCTCCAACATTGGGAGTTTTTAAGAAGAGATTTGACAATCGTTTGTATGAAATGGTATAGGGTTTCCTGCCTGAGCAAAGGGTTGGACTAGAAGATCTCCAAGGTTCCTTCTATTCTGTTCTGTTCTGTCCTGTTTTCTTCTCTTCTCTTCTATATATCCAAAGCTGTCTCCATCTCAGTCTGATGCTGAATTAAATTGTGTTAAATTAAGTTTTAGTCAACCAGATTAAAGGAATTTGCTAATTTATTTACTCTCTCAACTGGTAATAGCACTTGCCTGAACTTTTCTCCGTTTAGTAGCTAAGAATGGGCAAGCATTGTAGACAGATGGAGAGAAGACTTCCAGAGTATCTCATGGCAGTAGCATAGACTAGACAGTAGAAAAAAACATCCTAGAAGACAGCAATGACAAATCTCTTTTGTTCTATTGCCAACGGAATTATGGGGATCTAATCATAGAATCCTTAGAAGTGAAGCTCAGCTTGGAAACTCCATTTGCTAACCAATGGCATGACAAATGGCCAACGATGAATTCCAGAGAAATGAATACATATTAAAATAGTTCTTCATTGTCAGTGCCAATTCTATATTTTGCCTGCCTTTGCTGACTAAAAGTTAATATGGACAATGAAGAAAAATTTAAAAGGTGAATGTTAAAAAATTGGGGGAAAGTTTTGTTTTGCTTTCCTTAGGCATTACAGCAAACCAAATGTTTTAAACCATAAAGCTCAGTGTTGAACTCCTTGAGTTCTTGGCTTTCTCTGAATTTGGCTGTTGTCTTGATTCATGTGTTCATGAACTTCCCAGCCTGGTAATAAAGCATTAGAGAAACTGTAAAAAAATTGAAAGAACATCAAGAACTTAACAATTATTTTAGCTTTATGGATGTGTTTAAATGTGACATTAATTTAAATCCCTTATGAGGAAACAAACTTTACTGTTATGAATATAATTATTTTTCTAGCTAGTTGAATTCAAGTATTCCCCATGTTCTTGTCTCAAGAGTAAGACACAGTTATGGATAATGTCAAATGATTCCAGCTCCTATCTGCAGCAAAGGTCATGGGTTTTCCTCAACAGCCTCTGACTGAAGCAGAATTCCCTCCAAAAGTTGGAGTGGAGAACGATTGTTTTAGAAAATAGAGAACTAATCTACCAAGGTGTTGCCAGTTTGTTCAACTACTTCTCACTAAGGCCAGAGGAACTGAGGAAATATGCAACAAGGACTAATACTAAAAGATACAAATAGTTTCTTTTTGTTTTATTTCTAAATGAATGGCAAGTGAGGAAACAGAGACATTGAAAGGGCATTTCCGTTAGATCAGTGGTTCTCAACCTTTTTAATGCCGCGACCCCCAACCGGTTGTAAGTCGAGGACTACTCAACCGGTCGTAAGTTGAGGACTACTCAACCGGTGCAGCACCGTTTGCAGAATGGGACTTTTGGCGGGCTCAGCAGGGCAGAGACAGCCTGGACAATTCCTATTGGCTTTTGAAAGCCAATAGAATTAGACTCTATTCAAGAGAGTCTATTCTATTGGCTTTCAAAAGCCAATAGAATAAAAGGGAGTAGCACAGCTAAGGAAAAGGGGGAAAAATGGTGGACTGCGTTGTTTGGCGACCCCCATGAAATGGTTGTTTGACCCCAAATGGGGTCCCGACCCACAGGTTGAAAACCACTGCATTAGATTTTCTTTCGTTCCCCCTTCCCCCTCCCCAGTGTGGTGATAAATCAAATCTAAAGCATCTTTTATTTTTTATACAAACTTAGGAATATAAATACATATGCAAATACTGTATATGCATTTGTATCCATAGCCCAGGTTGCAAATGAAACAATATTTTCTTTAATCTATGTTTTGTAATATAATTTGGAATTTTTGAGAGCATCCATATAAGTTATGATTGCTGAGTTTTCAACAGCTCAGCATCGTGTTACAGCCTGCCTAAAGCACTGCATTTTCTTTTCTGCTTTTTTTTTCAAGTTGCATACTGTATTACAGGTAGTCCTTGACTTACAACAGTTCATTTAGTGACCATTTGAAGTTACAGCACTGAAAAAGTGACTTATGACCGTATTTCATCTTTAAGAACCTTGTAGCATCCCCATGATGATGTGATCAAAATTCAGAAGTTTGGCAACTGACTTATATTTATGATGATTGCTGTGTCCCAGAGTCACGTGATCCCCCTTTGGGAAGTCAGTGGAGAAATCAGACTCACTTAGCAACTGTATTACTAACTTAACAACTGCAGCGATTCATTTAACAACTGTGGCAAGGAAGGACATAAAATGGATCAAAATTCACTTAACAAATGTCTTGCTTAGCCACAGAAATTTTGGGCTCAATTAAGGTCGTAAATCAAGGACTTCCTGTATTGTGATCTGAGCATCTATTATTTATATGGCTTATCTAAATTATAATATTTTAGGTTAGAAGGGGCTTTTATATTTTATTGTACCTTTTTTTCTTACAAAGTTTGATTTTTGTTTATTTCCTCTGAGATTTATCTATTTCCCTGGACAGAGCATATCTATGCACTAGTTGGCCAGAAGGAGACATTATAGAAATTATTTTATCACTTACATTTTAATGGCCAGAAAAACAGCATAGATATAAGAGCCTTAATTTGTTTACATACAGGGAAAATGCCAGGTAAGGCATTGTCTGCAAAATAGATGGTTGCAATGGGAACTACCAATTTGTTACTGCAAGAGATTGTGAAAACAGAGAAGCTTCTGAGAGAGAAGGTTTAAGACTTCTAGCCTTCCATCTAATGGCCCAGACACTCTGCTATATATCTACATGTGCCACCTCCACCTTCTCTGATTTTTTTTAAAAAATATTCTTTTAACAAACAAATAAAAAAGGAAACAAAAAGATGAGGACATAGCACACTGCAAAGCAAAGCATTAGCTTCTAGCAACCTATTTATTTGCAGGAATACTCAGGATTCCAATTGGGTTGACTTTGATGGAAGACAGCAAAGATTAACTAGTTAATCTTCTGGTAAATTAATGTTTGGTTCCTAGACATGCCACTATAGTAGCCATTTGTGAAGTCTCCCCTGGGGATCATTCTGTGAATATGTCTACTACATTACTCTCCAAATTTCAAAAGTGTCCCAAACTCAGAAAAATTGCTGATCTCTATTTTATTTGAAAGGGGTTAATTACAATTTGTTTAGAGTCAAGTATGAAAATGAATACTTCATATCCTAGACCTGTGGTGGTGAACCTATGGCACACATGCCACAGGCAGCACATGGAGCCGTCTCTGGTGGCACGTGAGTGATTGTTGGGCCAAGATGTTTCCTCCTCTTCTCCGTGCATGCGCAGCTCTCCACACATGCACAGTCTGGGAATAGGCGAGAGACTATAAAAGGAGCAACTTTCGGTGGAAGCAGCATTTGCTGCAGACAGCGAGAGAGCGAGCACAAGTTGGAGCAGACAGCGAGTGAGCGAGTGAGCACGAGCTGACAGCTTGGTGGCCACGCCTACTCAGTGGCCACGCCCACCCAGCACCCGGTGATGCATAAGTGGGTTTTGGGTTGCAGTTTGGGCACTCGGTCTCTAAAAGGTTGCCACCACTGTCCTAGACCATGTAAAAGCATGAGATGCACAATGTGATTCTGTCTGGATCTTATAACAGGTTTGAGGATGGCCTATTATCATACTGTGCTGATGATCTACAATACTAGGTGAGGAAAATATATTTTCAAAGAAGTATTGGTAAAGTAGCTGGATTCCTGGTTCTGTTGTTTACAGCAGAGGTCCCCAACCTTTTGGGCACCAGGGACCGGTTCCGTGGAGAGAGGTTTTTCCGCAGGTGCGTGGTTTTGTGTTCTGCTTGCATCCTGCGAATGGGGCTTTGCTTGTTTGTGCAGACCAATTGCTGGCATGCTGCGGCCCGGTACTGGTCCACAAACCAGGGGTGGGGGACCCCTGGTTTACAGTGCTCATTAGTCCAAGCACATAGATGAATGACCAAGTTTGGGAGAATAGAGAAAATGCTTTCATCCCTGGTAAAGATGATTGGAAAGAAGAAAAGATTAAGGAAAAAGAGACAGGTCTACATTTAATATATATCCCAACTAGCAATGAAATCAAAGCCAAGGATGGTTTGGCCTACTTTATAGTCTTGGAACAGAAGACAGATCTTCTCCAAGGTTCCCCATTAGTCCCTTAACTTCACATCTTGGGTTAAAACTACCTAATAGGTACATTATTACAATGGTTCTCATGATTTCCACTTATGCACTGTGGTTTCCTCAAAATTCAATCCCTTTTCTCTATCTCATGGCTAACTTACTGAATGCAAAATGCTACTGTACTCCTTGAAGCACTCCTTGCTGCAGTTGCTCCCTGCCCCCAAACATGTGTTAGTAGTTAGAAAATGACTGCTGAAGCACAGCACTTGGCAGTGGGGCAGAAAATGTGTTCTGTGCCTGGAACATAACAAAGTATAAATTTTATTTTAATCTCGCTCTGTGGGAATTTCTTTACTTACAACTTTATGTACAGTTACATGCATTATACTGACAGAAAGCAACACTAAATCCCAAAAAAAGGTCAGTCTATATATAACTGGATTGAATAACTGACTATTCCATATTCCTAGAATATTATTGCGCAATACTGTATTATTTTAATCAGATGTTGTAATCTTGGTTTATTCCAGAGGTGTTGAGCCTAAAGCATCCATAATTCACCAACAGGCATAGCTATTATCTATAACTCATTGGGGGCTATTGAAAAGGATGTTAACTTTTAAATCTGCTTGTTGGTTTTACAGAGAATATGCATAGACGGTAACCATTTTGGAACCACCATGAAGGTAATTTAGCTCTGGTATCAAACTGAATACCCATATCATTAGTCTTAAATTAATGCATATTCTTATCAGACACAGTTTTATCACCTGGAATAAATACGGTAGTCTATACATTTAGAGAAACTGGGGAGTATTGCAGAAGAGTGAGTAGAAATTAAAGCAGGTAATCCCCTCTCAGGAAGCACATAGAGACAGGAAACACACTGTGATTTGTGCTGATATAGTGAAGGGCAAGAGGAGACTGAAGGAAAATAAAATGGCGTGTGACAAGAGGACTGGTCTATGTACAGCTAAGACACAAATATACTCACATCTGCCTTACTGGGGTGGGAGGGGGGGAATGAAGTAAAAGGGAAAATCAGAACCAAACAACACTTCATTCACAGTTTCCCGCCCTTTGCAGCCAACTCTCCCTGAAATCCTGGGAGAAAAGAACTTCAAATATCAATGCATCTGGAACATTTCCAGCAGACAGCCTTGTTTCAGAAACTCTTAATATATAATAGAAAACATGAACGGAAGGGGCTGCATTTTAACAGCTAAATTACTGTATGCGAGAAAGAGTAAAGCAGATCATTGGTTCATGTATTGTAGAACATCTTTTGGATGGGTGCAGCAGTGAACCTTTTAGTTAAACTGGCAGATAATTATGGGATTAGAATCTGAAACATCTGAAGAATGCCTATTAATCTATCCTAACAGAAGCCCTTATCCTAAAGCAGGGGTGGGGAACTATGTCCTTTTTATGACTTGAGGACTTCTGAGCCAGGAATTCTGGGAGTTGAGGTCCACAATCATAAAAGGGCACTAGTTCCCCACCTTTGTCCTAAAGATTCTCTTATCCTACTATCTTCTGAGGGGTACACTTTTCTGGCATTCTCTCCATTTTTTAAAAAAAATTATGTCATTCATCTGCTACTTGAATCCTTGCAGATTAAATTGAACTAGAAGTTCCTGGTGGCAAAGCACTGGACCCAGCACTTAAACACAAACAATATTTCTGAATAATCTGGATTCTAATGAAATAATGATTTCATTAGAAATATCAGTATTTTGACAATACTAATATCATTAGCTTTGCCTCAAATGAAAGATTACAACCTACATACAATTAGGTGAATACAGATTCCCCTGCATGGGCAGGGTTTTAAATGTACCGGTATGTCACAGTAATAGTAATGACAGGATCTCTGGATTTCTACTCTCAAGAAGAGTAGATGGATATTAATTGCATTCTAATACCTGTGAAGTCATGCCCTCCCTAACACAAAGGGTTGGAATACTAATCATTGCCTAGCAGGATCCCATTACTAACAGAGTCTGGGGCCTACAGCTGTTGCTGGTCCTTACTGTTGCTTGTCCTCCGATTCTAGCCAAAAGAAAGGAGCAAAGGATTAGTGATTACATTGAGAACATGGGGGTTCTTAGCTGTTGTCTTTTGCTCAAGAATCTCACTTGTAAGCCAGCATTCAGAACAATGACTATAAAGAAAATGAAACCCACAGAAGGAGGAAGAGTATATCTTAGCCAGTGCAACAGAGCCTTGGGGATCTAAATATAGATGATCTTAACTGGTGCCACCTGGCTAACTTTCTCTGGGTTCCAAGGCCAAGCAATCTTTGGATGTTTAATATGAAGGTAATTTTTCACAAAGCTGGACTTTTGTTCACTCAAGTTCCTTGGGGTTTTTTTAAATCACTAATTCCATTTTTGATGGCACAACTTTGATATATTTGGCTGCAAGAAGTGGAGCCTGTGGCCAATTTTCAGAGAAAATGAAATGAAATTACAACCCGTTGGGTTAGGATAGGATGACATCCATCTTTTCCTGCAGTAGCAACAGAACAAAAGGATTTCTTCCAAGAAGACCCAGTAATTAATGGTAAGGCATAGGGCAGCACGTAAGAATTCCTAATTCCTAATTTCATGGTCAGCTAGCAGGTGATTAGAAAGACTTCTGATGGAAGAGCTTGACCTAATCCAAGCACTCAATCCTTGGTCTAAGGAATGAACAGTGTAAGAGGGGTAGTTCTTAGTTCAAAAATACAATTATATCCTATTGCCATGGTAACGGCAGACGTGCCAAATCTTTGGAACATCCAAAGACTTCCAGTTTTGATAGCTGGTCCCTATACTGTCATAAATTACTTTAGTTAGTTCCATTAATCCATAGATACTATCAAGTAATTGGTTTCTAGATCAAAGAAGTTAAGAAGGATAAATTAGTTGGATGGTTCACCAACACTATTAAGGGAACATTCACAAATACTCAGAAATTGAAAAAAAAGAATAGAAAATTACTGGTCAATGCCCAATAATTAAACAGAAACCACCATGACAGAATCGGTATGTTTTGAAGTATGTGAGAATATTAAGAAATGAAAAAATAATGACAACCAAGGATGTGAATAGGGTTAATAAACCAAACAGACTAATGAGTTCAATTTGCCTCCTGACTTTTTTGACAACTGCTATACTTTTTCTCTGAACTTCTATTCTCAAAAAGACCACTGGGTATTAAATGCATCCCAGTACTGTGCAGAATACTGGAAACTAATCAAGAAGAGAAGCAACCTAGAGCCAAGGAGAAACTCCCTGACTGTTAGAACAATTGATCAGTGGAATAACCTGCCTCCAGAAGTGGTGAATGCTCCAACACTGCACAGCCATTTGCTTGAAATGGTATAGGATTTCCTGCCTGGGATGGGGGTTGGACTAGACGAACTCCAAGGTCCCTTCCAACTTGATTATTCTTTTATTCTGTTCTCTTATTCAGACACTCATCTGTTGAGGCCAACACTATGCCAAAATTCTGCAGTAGCCAAGAATTGAGAATTTTATAGAAATTCACATTTTGCTATAAAATCCACAAGAATGTCCTATTAATAATAACAATACCATTAAAAAAACAACATCTGCCAATCCCAGGTCCTTGGGAAGGATTTGACGGATGGATAAAATGCCAAATGCAGTCTAAATATCTGGCTGACTTTGTGATAAATCATAATAATGCATTGACACAATTAATTCATATGAATCACTTTTAAAAGACCAGTGGCAGATTGCCCAAATATGATAACTCCTGGAAGAAGAACGATAAATTCAAATCCTGATTTTAACATTTGGTCCCTCCAGTTAAGCTTGGGAAAAGTTTCTGCTTTCTGGGATCTGCTGCCCTTGAAGGCAGTGCTGGAGAAGGCAGAATAAGATAGTTTGACTTGGTGCATCACCATTTCCTTTTCCTTGTGCACAATCTGCAATCTGAGGACTGAGTGTCAGATGTTGTGCCCGACCTTACCTCCAGAATCTGTCATTGATTGTTAACAGCATT
Organism: Crotalus tigris; assembly: GCF_016545835.1. Lineage (NCBI taxonomy): Eukaryota > Metazoa > Chordata > Lepidosauria > Squamata > Viperidae > Crotalus > Crotalus tigris. Next base: position 1,196,090 of record NW_024097221.1, read on the forward strand.
AAACCCATCTTTTACTGTTGCCAGCCACTGTCCTCCTTCCAAATTCTCTACTTCATCTTACCACTGCCCTCCTGTGTTTTCTTACCAGTATCAACATCCACTGCCACATTTTGTCTTCCTTGTCCCTTTGACATTGTGTGCGATTATATACAAGGGGTTGAACTAGAAGACTTCCAAGGTCCCTTCCAACTCTGTCTGTCTGTCTGTCTATCTATCTATCCATCTATCTATTTATCTACCCATCTATCTATCTATCTATCTATCTATCTATCTATCTATCTATCTATCTATCTATCTATCTATCTATCTATCATCTATCTACCTATCCATCCATCCACCCACCCACCTACTGTCTGTCTGTCTGTCTACCCACCCACCCACCTATCTATCCATCCATCCATCCATCCACCCACCGTCTGTCTGTCTGTCTGTCTATCCACCCACCCACCTACCTACCTATCCATCCACCCACCCACTGCTCCACCTACCGTCTGCCTGCCTGCCTGCCTGCCTGTCTGTCTATCTATAGAATAACAGAGTTGGAAAGGACCTTGCAGGTCTTATAGTCCAACCCTCTACTCATGTAGGAAACTCTATACCATTTCAGACAAATAGTTGTCCAATCTCTTCTTTAAAACTTCCAGTTTTGGAGCATTCACAACTTCTGGAGGCAGGTTGTTCCACTGGTTAATTGTATAACCTTGTAAATGAATGGATTTTACTATGCAGCAGATGCAAACAGCATCATCCTGAGCATTCCAAGTGCTTGTGTATTTTCCTAATATAAAAGACACTGCACAATGGCACATGCTTCCCAAGTAAAGCATTTTTCAGACCACAAGCTGCCTAGGTATGTTAAGTGGTGGAGCCTGCAGCAGTTAAAATTAACTGATTCACAAACATATTTCAGAGAAGAAAAGTGACAGTTCTTGGCACATCATACACAGGATTCTTGAAGAAAGGAACAATATATAAATTAATTTACCTTTGGGAGCTGAAGCTTAACTTAAAATATTTTAGTCACCAAATGAGAAGAGAAGACTCATTGGAAAAGCCTCTGATGTTGGGAAAGACTGAAGGCAAAAGGAGAAAGAGACAGCAGAGATGAGTTGATTAAACAGGGGAGGACAGGGGAGCCTGGCGTGTTATAGTCCATGGGGTCACAAAGAGTCAGACACGACTTAAGGACTGAACAATAACAGAATCTTTGAGTGATTTCGAGTGCAACCTTAGTAAACCACAGCCAAAGCTTTACATGATTGAAGTGATTTGTAAAAAATGAATTTGGAGTCTTTGTTTCACATTTAGCATGCTGAAAAGACATGGGTGTGTAGCCTATTGTATTATTTGGAATTTACTCTTGCATAACATGGGAACCATTAGTGGGAAAAATCACATTACTGTCAAATTCCAACTCAACCGCGATTTTATTCACTTTTCATAAACAAGAATTAGTATTTTTAAGTTAGAAGAGCGAGATAAATCAATGTGCTTAAGATTCAAAATATCAAATACCATACAGCGACAATAAGCATACTTACTTAAGAATAAATTTAACAAAAATCAATCTCAAAGACATGCATTAGGAAATGCAACCTAACTTTCTTTTGCAAATACCAAACTTTAAAGATTGTTATTTAGACAACTAGTGATGTGTGTATGCGTGTATGCACACACACCCTTATGTGAACAAGTAATCACTCTATAGTTGTGTGAGATCTAATGCCATCAGAGAGTATTTCATTTATTTTGCAACCTAAGCTTTCTCAAGAAGTCCCTTTTTTAAAAAAAAGAAGTTGAATACAATACTTCTATTCATACATTGCTTTTTTTCCCATTAACTGACATGCTGGGGGGCCCATTCACCCCCTCTTCCTGTCAACTTCTCACCTTCCCACACACATCCTATAAGCTCAAAACACCATCACACTGTACTGTGTCTCTTCTCTTTCACCTGATTTTGGCTTGGATTAGAACATGTCCTGTAATATTGAGGGATACTATTTTGCTACTGTTAAATATAACTAAAGGAAGCTCCAGTGTCTCCCTAGTGGAAATGGTCAGAACCATGTTTATTTCTTTAACCAGCAATATAGAAAATAGCTGGAGCCCAGCTGGCCTTTCCATTCAAGCATACTGTACAGAAGTGATTATCCCTAGATGAGCCAGCCATGACTTTTCTTGCTTTCATTTATACTTAATGGACCTACCATCTCCCCTTCTGTTTGCATATGCCTTTCAATTTTTAGTTATAAGTTGATTTGTGGCACTAATAGTGAAAGCAAATGGATGACCAAACTCTGGTGGACTTGTAAGAAGGCTAAGAGTTATTGGGATCAAACATATACTTTAATTCAGAGAAAACTATTTTTAAAACTTGGACAATATCAGAAAACATTGTTCCAAAATATAACAACAACCTTTAAATAGACAATTTTCCCAACCTGGGAAAATGAAATTTCTGTGTTAATATTTGGTAGGGAAACAATTCCAAATGGAACTACCAAATGTTGCTATAGAACAAAAAGGTTTCAACACCATCCATGGAAATAAGGTCAGCAGATCTGCGTCTTCTTTAGAAAACTTGTTGATATTTCAGCGGTGCTGGAGATGAGCAAATGGCACAAGGGATTGTCCACCCTTTATTTGAAACTTATCTCATTTCCAAGTAATGGTTTAACTCTGTGGTGGCGAACCTATGGCACGCGTGCCACAAGTGGCACGCAGAGCCCTCTCTGCGGGCACGCACCCCGTTGCCCCAGTCCTAGGCCTTCAGCTGGGTTTTATAAAACCTTTTCACTTTAGGCCTCTGCCACCGTGTGCAAAAAAAAAAAAATTCAATCAATCAATTTCAACTTCTCACGGGAAAAAAAAAGATCTCGCAAAATTGGAATTGATTGAACTTTTTAGTCCCACCCAGTCTGCCGTTACTACCGCAGCCATGCCCACCCAATGGGCCACGCCCACCCAGCACCCGACAATGAATAAGTGGGGTTTGGGTTGCAGTTTGGGCACTCGGTCTCTAAAAGGTTTGCCATCACTGGTTTAACTCATCAGCTTATAATTTCATGGATAAATGAAAATGATATTTTCATGGCAATTATAAAGGAGCGGTTTGTCATTGCCTTTTTATTGGGTTTTCTGAGTTTCCGGTCTAAGCTAGGAACATGTTAATAAGCTACCCTAGTATGTTGAATCCCCATGTAGAAATCAGTGGCAAAAGACTACAGTATTTGGCTTCATGCTACTGCTAACATCATCTTGAGGCACAGACATTTCAGCATTTGTGTTGCTTCATAATAACTTTTGCAAAAGCATATTGAATCTGGTTTTGAAGGAAAATATACTCCTGAATTGGAATGATAGTATTTTTATGGGATTAATAATAATCAGTTGAGGAAAATAATAATCTTCATTATTCCTTTGTCTTTTGTTCATAGATTCCATTCAGGGAGGGAATATAAAAAAGCAGTTATTTCCCACACTTTCAAGCAGCTCAGTATGAGCATGGGATTAGCTTGCAGAAAACTGATGTTCCATGAAACATAATTTAAGACACCCCACTGTCGTACTCTTCTGCTACAAGGGTTGCATCGGAAACCTTCTTCATGCAAAGCTTATATTCTGCTACTAAACTATGAATCCTCTTCCTTGCGCCCCATACCCTAAATTTATCATATTAATTCTACTTTCTTTTTATTTCTTTGATATATCCCTTAGTAATGTTAAGAAATGTAGGCATTATAACTTCTAAAAACAATTGTTTTGCTAGGAAATATCGATCTGTTGAGATCATACAATCTACTGTATATGGTACATTTTGAAAAAGTAGGTCAAGTCTCTTTTAAGTCAAGCTTAACGTCTGAAGTCCTCATGATCATATCTGTGCAATTTTCTGGGCAACACCATGAAAATGACTTTGCAATGGCCTTCCGCTTGTATGTTTTTTATTTCTCAATCACTTCTATTGTAGTCTGCTACAAGGTGCTGCTTATTTTCTGAGGCTGCTTAGCTTTTGACAAAGTCAGCCAGATATGGCCACCCACTGAGGCTTTGCTTGAATAAATAGTCATTTAAAACCCCAAATCAGGGCTTTCCAATCTTTTCCCTGAAACTTCCATCTGACTGACTGCCCATTACTTTTAGCTTACCTTTGCACATCTTCCATCAGTGCTGAGAGACATACTGGTAATAGTAATTCTTAAACAGTATCTTCCTGCTTATGTTCTGCAGCACATACATCATAAGTTGGAACTCACCAATTTGGGGCAAAGAAGATAAATCAATGCTTTTAAACAAATCCAACTCTGCATTCCACTCATTAGTGAGATGGATTGATGCTTTAAAGCAATTGCTCTGTTTTTGTACAAGCCAAGAAGAAGCTTTGAAAGCATAAAATATGTCTACTTCTGATCATAATGAATTATACTAACAAGTAATCCATCACACACACCTGATACCTTTCAAAAGTTGCCATACAGGCGAGAGAAATCTAACTCCTCTGGAAGAAACTAGGTTGGGAAGAGTGTTAGGGCAATTGTCCCATCCACCATAATCATTAATATTCTTACCTTCCTTTGTCCCACTCCCTTACAATGTAGGAAGTGGGTTCACAATCAGCTTGCACAACTTGGCAACTCCTGTCTAACCAATTTATTAAACAAAACAAAACCTCCTAAACTAAACTAAAACAAAACTAAAAGCAGCCAGTTTGATATAATGCTTAAGGCAGCAGGCTAGAAACGGGGAGACCGTGAGTTCTAGTCCCACCTTAGACAAAAAGCCAGCTGGATTATTTTAGGCTAGTCACCCTTTCTCAACCAAACGAAGGAGGCAATGACAAACCATTTCTGTTAATCTTGCCAAGAAAACTGCAGGGACTTGTCCAGGTAGTTGCCAGAAGATAAGTCTGACTTGGAGGAACAAGAAAAAACAAAACATAACAAAACAAAAACAGCTCTATTTTTTGCAGAAATGGGAATAGACCTACTTCTATTAAACCAAGGTTATAAAAGTTTTTTCCCCTCCTCATCAGGAATAAGCCTGGACATCAAATTCAAAAACTTGACTGTATTTTCTTGGGAATTGTTGCATCACCTCCTATATGTCTTGCAGTAACTATCTCTGCTTATTTATGAATGTTCTCGTCTTTTGCATTATTTCATTACACAATATACCCAGTTATTTCCTTCCTAAGACAACAGCCACACCCTTGCAGATGTCCCACAATGTCAGTTTTGGGGACCTCCTTGCCATCATAAAATCTCCTTCCTGCTGCTGCTTCTCATCAGTGTTTTCCACTGTGTATCTGTGTAGGTAGTCTATAGCCAAATGTCTGAGTTGGAAAACCAGGGATAGACATATAAGAAGGCCCCACCCATCCCACCCTGACCTCCTTTCATATATCCCATGCATACTGGGAAGAGGGGAAGGTTTAAAACCTCATGAAGAAAGAACGGCAGGTCAGTTGTCCCAGTCTTATTACTCTTTAGGAAGTAGCCTGCATGACATGGGATAAATTAGTTTGTGGGGGATGGATTCAGTTTAACCTCAAACAAGACTGGTTCTATTAAGAGCGATAAATTTAGCTTTCTTGTTTGTACAGGTAAGAGAGATTGTACAATGGGGCCCCTGCCCCCATGTCTCAATTACGCATGTTGGGTTAGCTAATGCAATTTCAAGAACTTTCACCACAGTAGGTAACTGAGTTAGGGGAAAAAATGGAGCAAATAAAAAGTTCATTCAGCACATATTGAATTAAAACAGTATTTTTCCTCCTAAACATTCTATCATGAAACAAGTCTTGTTCATTTTTTAATGGAATGAAAACTGTGATTTACCTGGACTCTCTTTTATCAGATTAAAAGTTGATGCTAGGACATAATGCTTAATATATTGGCCTTTTTCCAGTCAGTTAAGTATTTAATTTTAATAACTATCTGACAAGGAAGTTAACTTTTGGTTAGGTGGAATATGTATGATACAGGCCTAAATTGTGCAGAGAGGCAAGGCAGGCTGTTCTGCCAAAATACGTAAAGCATTTCTCATCCTGTTGATCTCACTGAGAAAGGTAAGTGTGTTAAGTTCCTGATACTTCATTGTCTTAGAAACTGGTTTTACATCTTTTTTCTGAGTCATTCTGTTAAGATAAGGAGTCTGATAGTTGTGGGAGGAACAGTGATGGACAATGTCTTACTCATGTATTGCTCTAATTCAGTGTTTCTCAACCTTGACAATTTTAAGGCATGTGGACTTCAACTCCCAGAATTGCACAGCCAGCATTGCTGGCTGTGGAATTCTGGGAGTTGAAGTCCACATGCCTTAAAATTGTAAAGGTTGAGAAACACTGCCTAATTCATATTGAATTTGGACTTTGCACAAAATAGAGCTGAGCACAGTAGATTCGTGTTACAATGGCATCCACCACTTAAATCATCTGGGAAGAAGCCCTTGTTACTCTTGGCTGGATTTGGGGCAATAAATTTCTCCTGCCCAAAAACTGCCTATGGACACCTGAGGTTGTTTAAGGAAAACCATCAAGTTCTTTTAAAATGAAGCCAAAAATATAATAAACTGAGACACTTGGAGAATTTTGAGCACTGCAGTTTGTTCAGAATAAAACATGAAGCTCAGGATAAACATTTCAACTGGTTAGGTTGTCCACTGAAACATGGAAGAAGGAAAAATAACCAGGGAGAACATGCTGTGACATTCTTGTTTCTAGCTTTTGGGGCTAGCAAGGATAGCACAGAAGTGAAAAGATTCTCCGGGGATCTTAACATCACTTGAAGAGCAAAATAGAATTTGAAATGGTTTTCATGCTCTTTCAAGCACTGTTTCTTACCTATTAGTCAACCTGGTGAAGACCTTTCTTTTTTCCCATGCTTCTTCTTCTTGTTGTTAGTTGCGAAGTCGTGTCCGATCCATCACAACCCCATGGACAACATTTCTCCAGGCCAGTGGTTCTCAACCTTTCTAATGCCGCGACCCCATAATACAGTTCCCCATGTTGTGGTGACCCCCAATCACTTATACATCACCGGGTGCCAGGGGCCGTGGCCAAAGAAAAGGGGGAAAAAATGGCGGACAGCCTTGTTTGGCGACCCCCGTGAAATGGTCGTTCGACCCCAAATGGGGTCCCGACCCACAGGTTGAGAACCACTGCTCCAGGCCTTCCTATCCTCTACCATCTTCTGGAGTTTATTTAAGCTCACATCTTCAGTGACTCCATCCAGCCACCTCATTTTCTGTTGTCCCATTCTTCTATTGCCCTCAATCTTTCCCAGCATTAGGCTCTTCTACAGTGAGTCCTTCCTTCTTAACTGGCTTTAATTCATATTATTTTAGTTTTGAATGACCTCCATGCCTAATTTTTATATTGGTTTTATTTTACTGTAGATGCCTCCATGCAAATTGTGCTTTAGTGTTACCATTCACATTGGGGAGTTTAAATTTTTTTTACCAACAAATATTTAGGAGAATGGCCAAAATGTATCTTTTTAAACAAGCTTTACCTGATTTTAACAAATAGGAACTTGAATGATCTTTAACCTGAGAGACAAAGGCATTTTTTTATGATTTTTAATTTGCCTTTCAGAGTCTTATCCTTGTAAGACAGATTCCAATTTGCAATAATAGAATTAGCAGACAGTTTAATTATGAAACACTATAAATAGCAGTAGTGTGAATAAATAGCAATGGAGCAAAAAATTGCATGTCTTTATTGATATAGTTATCTTGAAAGAATCAAGCTTGCTCTCCTTCCTTCCTTCCTTCCTTCCTTCCTTCCTTCCTTCCTTCCTTCCTTCCTTCCTCCCTCCCTCCCTCCTTCCTTCCTTCCTTCCTTCCTTCCTTCCTTCCTTCCTTCCTTCCTTCCTCCCTCCCTCCCCTTTGCTCCATGTTGCAAGTTATTAAAAAAATGCAATTTTTTAAAAAAAAACTATTAAATCATATTCAAAATATTCTTTCCTCCTTCTCCTGAAGTCCCTTATATCAGGGCTTTTCAACCTTTTCACCCACTGTACCATGTTTAGGATAGGGCAATATCAGAGTACCACCAGTCGCCTAGCAAGGTGTCAAAAACTTGATGACCAAAAAAAAAGGGGGGGCGGAAAGTGATAAAGTACAGGTAGTCCTTGACTTACAACAGTTGCTTGGTGACTATTTGAGGTTACAATGGCATTGAAAAAAGTGCCCCCCAAGCCACAGCCGAACAAGACACCTGCCTGCCCACATGGTGGCACTCTTCCTCCTATCCGAGGTTTCCTTTGTTGTGAGCATTTCTGTTGAGAATTGGCAGTGGGGGTGGGGTGAGGGGGTGTTTGGTTTTTATTCTCCCCGTCTGCTGGGTAGTTGCAGCAGGTTTTGGTCACTTCACATGAAGTGGGACACTGTGACCGTCATAAATATGAATCAGTTGCCAAGCATCTGAATGTAAATCACAAGACCCTAGAGATGCTGCAACATTCCAGCTGATTGGTGCTTCTTCTGGGCTCAGCAGAAGTGCCAGGATCAGCGCCGAACTCCAGCTGGAGCCTGGCACTGATCCTGGCACTTCTGCTGAGCCCTGACAGCCCTGCAGCTCCAGCCGTCTCTCACTCAGGCTTGTGTGGTGTTGCCACCAGTTCAGCTCATTCCCCTCCCCCGCTACCATTTTTCTAGGATGGTCGCGTACCACCTGCCAAGTGTCAATGTACCACAGATGGTACCCATACCACTGGTTAAAAAGCCCTGCGTTATACTGCATAATAGAAAATCTAAAATGGATTCCATACAGGCAATTGTTGCTGGAAACCTGGCTAAATTAAGGAATGAATCCATTTTAAACGTGACACTTTACTTAGCAACATTTTTAGTCAATAATCTTATTAAAAGCAAACTCATGAGGAAGCTGTCATCTTAATAATTGCTAAGAAGAGACTTCTTCAGAAACAGGTGGGAAATCCTATCATGTTCAGGAGATCTCTGAAGATTGCAAGCACACACAACACATTCTTCTAAAAAGGTAGACTTAATAGCCACAGACCATTGCAAGTTAGTTGGGAAATCAAAACACTAGGAGGAAAAAATGGCTTGCTTTGTTTAAACAGAAAGACTGGTAGGCACCCTGGTTCTCTGATTAGAAAAGAACTTTACTCTGTAACATTTCATTGCAAGTTTTGCTTCTCCCTTCAAAATAGCCAAATTAGAATGATGCTCACTCTGGAAGTTTTGCATTGGTAATAAGAGTTTGGCTATACAAGGAGGACCAAAGCTTTGTGTGGAATGTCACTTTGACTCAGAATAAGATTGAGCATGCTGATGTGTTAGAAAAAAGATATCTGAGTCTTGGGAAAGTAGAAAGCGTGAGAAAGAAAAGGAAAATAACTTCTTCTTGATTGTGTTAAGTATAAGCTGAAGTAGAAAGGACTTTGGCAGACCTTCAAGATTCTGCTAGAATATTGTAGCATTGTACATTAATGCACATTCCAAGATTTCTAGAGACTTCTGTTTTCTGATGTACCCTAACGTGAAGGGCTGACAAGCTTGAATCTCTTTACCCACATTTAAATGCTGCTCCACTCTTGGAATATTCCTGCATTGTCTATCGACAGAGTCAAGTGATTCACTGAAACATTTAAAGTGGACCAGTGCAAAAATTGGCAACATGCCTAGTTTTGAAGTAGAGATTTAATTGCCACAGCAATCTTTTTTTATAGGGCTGTTCCTTTCGGCCCTGTTCTCTGCTGTCTATCCATAATAGTAATATGAGAGCCTTCTGATTTGGCTCTTTCATAGCAGAGATGAATATTGCAGTGGAAGAGTTTCACAAAGGCAGATGTGAGCACCATCCCTGGAGCACAATATCTTGAATCAAGCACTACTCATGAGCTATTGTAGCGAAGGGTGGCAATCTTACGGAAGTTTGATTGTCATATAGTGCAAAGCTCAGCAGAGCTTTGGGAACAGTTTAAGCATTTACTTGGGCATACAGCCATCACAGTGGCAAGACTTTATCTGGGTGGAAAAAATTCACAAAGCCTAATGAGTAAACTACTAGACCCACTGAAACCAACTGAGTCGTTAATTGCTATGACAAAGAGTTGACATCATAGATTACCATCTGTTTATTTAGAAGTCCAGGTGTGTGGGGTTTTTTGAATCAGGAAAGAGAATTAGCTATTCATAAAGTTTTGCCAGATAAGCAGACATGCTTATTTAAACCATTCAGGAACAACTCCATGGCATGAGTACATTAAATGAACTCAGATGCCATACAGTATTCAAGCATAACTCCCAACAACAATATAGATGCAGCATAACTACATATTTAGCGCTACACTACCTGTACATTTTTTTCTCTTAAGCTGCTTGTGTGATGAAGGTGTATCTTTATAGGAAAAGACTTCTATATCCAGGGAGGTTACTGATACAATAGTTGAAGGGAAATGTAATTATGGAATTTAAATGATAATCCAGAAAAAGTAATGAGAGGGTTTGATTATCCACTCAATGGAGAAAAGCTAAAATATTTGAGACTTTTTAGCTTGAAAAGGGTCTCTAAAGCTTATAAAGCTGTTTTCTAAAATCAAGGGAAATGGAAAATAGGGATTTTTTTCCTGTTTTCAAAACTCTAGGAAAAGTGTTAAGAAACAATTAGATAATTTAATGTAGGAGAGGTCTATCAAGGGTTTAGAGGAATTTTGTGTTAATAAAATCAGTCAGCTACAAATAAATCCTACCAAGCTCAATGCAATTTATGAAATTATTTCATTCATTAAATCGATTTATAGTGCTGTCCAGCTCTGGAATGTGATTCTGGGTAGCCAACTTCCCATAAAAACAATTAAAAATATTAACAAAAAACAGCAGCGGCTACTGAGGATAAACCCAGACAAAACAGCCAATGAAAACCTCTTATTTTTGATTAGAGGTATTATCAGATCACATTGACTCTTCTGGTATTATATTTCAGAGTGCAAGTCAAAACTGCAGTTCAAAATTGCTCTGATTTTCAAAAAAGAAAATCTTAAAAATAATCCACATAGTTTACAATCTATTTTGCAAGGCACACCAGGTCAATGTTCCATTTTAAAGGTGTGCCTGGATGGGAGTAACTCCTAGTTAGCGTAATCCTTGGAAGAGAATCTGGTTCAAAGATTCATTTTCTAACAATATTTAAGGAATTTTCTTTCTTCAAAGAATTTCTCAAGATAAATTTCATATTAGCAAAGTTTGAAATCTCATTTAAGCTCACATGTCTTATGAGTGGTTTTAACTTTATAACGAGTATGCACTCTAGGCCATTAAAATAACAATAATATTATTTCTATGCTAAGAAGATGCTTTAATGTTTTTAGCTTAAAAGGACCAGCTTTCAGATGTTGGCTGACCTCACACAGCGAACTTGTCCACATAACACATTTAATGCTAACTAGACAGATATAGTGGCAGAAAAGAAACATAACCATGCTTATATATTTCTTTGCCAAAATGAGGCCACATATCCCTTTTATCAGACAGATTAGTGTATAATAAAACAATTGTAATGATGTTTTAAAAACTAAATATCCACCAATGGATGGATATCCACCAATGGATATTAAATCTATGAAAAATTACAAGATTATTCAACCATTGCAGCTGCAACTTATTTGAGATGCTTTAATAAAACGATGATGAGGTACATATTGGTACACCATCACAAGAAAACAAGAAAGAAAATGTTCCTTAATTAAAGTTCTCTCTATCCCTTTACTGAATTCTATTCTTTTGTAATTTGATATTTAGTTCAGTGATTTCAGTGCTGGTTAACTCCAATAATGGGTCCTTTAATTACATTTTAGGCCTTAGTCCCCATCCTGCTTGTTCAGTTGTAATACACTCTATTTTGAAGCATACTTGCAAGCTTTAACTCGTCCAGAAGGCAATGACATGGAAATTTGGAGCACACCAGGATATGCTTATGTAATACCATTGTTTTATGAGCTGTACTGGCTCCTAATAAACCCTTAGTACAATTTGGGGTCCTCGGTATCACCCATGAAGCTCTTCATAACACAGTTTACCAGATATTTGAACAGGCAAAGGAGAACATGGATAATTGGAAAGAAGGACAAATGCAGGAAAGACGGATACACTAACTATTTAATTTTCTTGACACCTGTGACAAATTAAAGCAAAAAAAAATTACTTAGGCCTATATGCATATAAGTCTACATTTTCCAGCATCAGAAATAGTTTTTTTTCAATCACAATATTTTTCCCAACAAATCTTTATTTTCAGGAACATATGCTAGTGGTAACGTGGCATCAACGATGAGCCGCTTTTCAAATTTCTCCATAGAAATGTGTGACAACTCATGTGGCCCACAGACTATCATGATCATAGTTTTGAAGGGGTGGGATTAAAGACAATTGCTGGAATCAGGACACCCATTATATAACATAAATCGATGTTGTCAGGTATGTTGATGGACAAGGGAAGCAAAGAAGCACCTGGTACCCTGACACAACCAAGACCACCTGTTTCCAACTACTTCTGTTCATCCCATCACATCTGACTGAAAAGGCATAGTTCAGGTCTTTCCTGATGGGACCCAAGAGGCATGCCTTCTCTTTCACAGCATCTACCCTATGGAAAGATTCCTCTAAGATCCAGAAGGCCCCAACTGTGTTGGTCTTCTGTAGAACCTTAAAAAAACTTAGCTGTTCCCACAATCTTGAGCCAGGATGTTTGGTGAACCAGGCCTGTTCTGAGACAAACCTTGCTGGCATGGCATCCATTTGATTGTTGTCGCTTTTTATTTATTTGTATTAGTGTATTGTCCTTGTTTTAAATTGTTAACTGACTAGAGTCATGCACTGAGTTGGGCAGCAATGTAAGTCCTTTAAATAGATAAATAAATATAAAATATAACCACCAACAACTCCCATTCAGTATGGCTACATTCAGATGGTGGTGATTATTATTATTTTTTTTTTTGCATACACTGACAACAAGTAATTAATTTCCTACGATTTCAAGACTATTTACAGGGTTTCCCCTATCCAGCCCTCTGTCTTGATTAATCCATGTTCTCTTTCAAAATCCCACACAGCTGTCTTCTGGAGAATGAACTGGGAGGAATACTTGGGAGGAAAGGTGGCTGGGGGTACGTGGGATGAATATGCAGAATTCCAAGGACATTCCACTGGAGATGAATTTGCAGGCTGCTTTGAAATAAAACTTAATAGGAATCAAATGTGCATCCACAAGGCCATCCCCCTCCAGAACGGTAAAAACAATAATTTAAAAGAAAATTAATTTTTGCATATAAGTGATTTGCAAACAGCAATTTCAATTGCTTTCCAATAAGAGGTAAAGCACAATTTCATACACCTCAGAAAAGTTGCACTGGATTGCACTATTAACAAAATAATTAAAGTCTAAACAAATTGCAATTTAATGTGGAAACTTTCAAAATCCTAGGAAGATTAAAGACGAATTATTTTGGAGCACTATCAACAGCTGAGAGATCAGGATAGGAAGTAGGGAATGGGAAGGGAGGGCACGAGTGAATGGCCCTTCTATTCCAAATACTGATTTAATTAAGAGAGATGCATTCAAAGGAACCATTCACCAAGGGAACCTTTTTAAGACAGGAAACAACTCGCTCTGCAGGTAGTATTCAGACAAATGAAAAATGCTTTATTAAAAAATGTGTTTAATTTTTCCTGGCAGTGGATTCATCTTCTTTTTCTAAAATAAATGAATAAAAGCACAAAGAACAATCATCTCAGTGGTATGTGTGGGCAAACTTTGGCCTATGGACTAGGAGCATCCTTAGTCACAAAGGCTCAATGAATTGTCACATTTTCTACCAACTAGTTAGCTGATCATCCTTATCAGATGAAACACTTGGTTTGCTGGGAGTAGATTGTGCCAAAACCTCCCTGTATTCTATATTGGAAACTAGCACTCTGCCGTAAGGATCACAGGAAGGTGAAAAAAACCAACCTTCCTTCTTTGGTCCAGGAATTAGAAGTATTAGGAGATAGGGTGTTATGTCCTGGGCTGTGATTGACACAGCAGGTGCAGGAAGCTGCAGGGAGACCCGGGCAGACCACGTGGCTGCCCGGGCCAGACAGGCTGTCTCCAGCCTATTGCGCATGCGCAAGGCGGGAAAGATACGTTGCATTGATTGGTTGATGCTACTCCCTGCAAGGGGGTATAAAAGGGATCCGCGCCATTTTGTGTTGTTCTGTTGGAGATTAAATAAAGAAGCAATTGTTGTTACTCCTGCCTTGTCTCAATGCCTTACCAACGCACAGAACAGAACATAGGGAGACTAGGTTCTTCTTCCCTTAATCTCCTTCTCCTTCCTAGCAATCTTATTTTGAGGTATTATTATAACAATGGGTAATAAAAAAAGGTTATTGAGTTTTTATAGGAGTGCAAATCTGTGTATTTGTTGAATACGAAACAATTCAATGAAATTTATTTCCAATAGATTGGCATACAGATCTCTAGTTGGTTTTCATGGTATGTTTCTATGGAATTTACAGAATAGCTTGTTGTACTTCTCAGGCTCTTTGAAGTCAATATCAATACATGGTGGGATTCAAATATGTGAACTACTGGTTCTCTATGTGGATGCCGCTTCTGGAAAGTCCATTCTGGGCCTGGGCAACAAAAAATTAGCTACCGGTTCTGCCGAAGTGGTGCGAACTGGCTGAACCCCATCACTGGGTATATTTTATTATTTTTAAAAAGTTGATGTCTCTTAAAATAATTATTTTAGCATTTCCTAGCTTCCAAGGTAGTAAGAAAAAATGAGAACCAATGTCACCTTAAACTATAACAGTTATATTCAAGTAATCCTAACTAATCTTGAAGTTACATCTCACGTAATTACTTTTCCTGCTTCCACATGTTTCTAAAAAAATCTGTGTCTAACAAATGGAATCCCTATCATGTCTCTTTTCTTAGACCTCTTCAGATTCAGAACACATCATTGCAAAAAATAGACTTGACACAGGACATCTCATGGCGTCACTGCTGTGCGATGGATATCCATGTACCTTAAACAAACAAACATTGTTGTATACTTTCAAAGGAGCTCTTTTTGCACATAACTGTGGCCAGAGGAAAACACTAAGTTTGTGTGTTTATCATCTTTTGCTTTACAAATCTGTTTTCAAATCTTGTGCAATGCTAGCTGTGCTTGTCTGACTAGCCCAGCCACCAAGCGATAAAATGATGGTGGAGAATCAGCACTGCCACATAGCTTATCTGTCTTAGTTAAATTCTTTAACAGAATTATGCCACCTGGCTTTAACTATCTATTTCTTTGTTTCATTGGCAAGAACCTCTCTAAATCTAAAAATCAGTTGACAGCATCTATCGGGACTTTTACTTGCTTCTCCCCCCCCCTTCCAGTTAGTGGTAACAGTTTTATTTAACCTGTTCACTCCAGCTCCTTCGAATATTTATTGACCATATAATATGTTAATTCTGAATGACCAACAAAACTATCCAATTACCAAAAAAATAAAATGGATATTATGACCATTAAATTTATAAATATTATACAGCCAAAATGCTTCAGTCTTGATTTAGTGCAAAGGGCGGAAGTGCTTTGTCAAAAGAATGCATTTTAATAATAATCTATCTGATCTCTGAGCCAAGATTTCTTAGCATGTCAATTTTTCTCATTTGGCAGACCTGCTTAAAAAGAAAAGTCTGGCAATAATCCCACCTGGGAAACAATAAGGCGAGTTAGCCATTTCAAAAGCAAAAATAGCCTTGATTCTTATGAATGTCAATGAAAGTATTCTAAGAGGCAGCTGGGAGTCACAACTGTAAATATAGACTGTCAAAAGACTCCTGAATTGAATGCCAGGATAAGGGGGAAAAGGGGCTCGGAGGAATGATACAATAAACCATATTAAGTAGTAAGCAAATACACAGCCTGCTCTAAGTTATCTTTAATTCTCTTTCTCTACAGCTCCTCTTCTTTCAGGTTTCTTTTGTTTGTTTTAATTTGACTTTTTTATCCATTTTGAAAAAATTACATATATACAAGATCATTGTGATTAAAAATGATTAAAGTTAGTTCATATAACATGGGGATAAACCTTTGCACGTAACCTTGATCACATATACTCGGCTTCTTTTGCCAGTGGAATTTCTTTAACCCAAATCTTTCTGGATTAGAGGGCACTTCTAGAATGCTGAGAGTTTGTCAACAACTAGCTACAAAATGTTTATCATAGTGGAGATGATCAGTCACAGAACATTTACCAAAAATAAACTTGGTAATTTACCAGAAATCTTCCTCCTAATGATCCAGCATTAAAAGCCATGGTTTGTTCTTGGTTTCCAATTGCTAGCTTGTTTGAGAGTAACTAGTAAACCTGATTCAAGCATTCTGGGTAAATAAAAAGCAGAAGATGCTTCCATACCTCGCTTAGCTGTTTCTCCTGGCAGAATAATCCATAAAGTTCATTCACAAGTTACGTTCAGTGATATCAACTTGTGGAAAGCATTAATGCCTATACATCAGTGAAGAACTAGGATTCAAAGTTAGAGCTAAGAATGTCACATGGCTCCAATATCAGGCATTTTTTTTCTTTCTTGGAAACTTTTTTTTTAAACATTCTTGCTTAATGATGACTTCTTGAAATTCAAAAACCTGCAGTGAATTTTGTGCAATTTCAATTGGCCTATATGAATTTTGGATTTTATCTATCACGTTATCTTGACCCCAGTTAAATATACATTCTGATATCGGCCTCAATTTCAGCTGCAATCAGTAGCATGAAAGTAACAAAACAATTGCATCAAAAAAAATACTATGCAATGCATAGAATACCTGTAATAATTTGTCATCTTTACTTTTCATCATGTCAAAAGTTTCACCTTTTTAAAAGAATGCGACACTCTTGAGCTGAGATGGGTATCTTTGGTATCTAGATATTTTCAGAAATGAGCAAGGGGAATTCTCATTCTTAAAAATGTTTTTGTTAGCTTCTTATTTCTCTGATATTTATATTCTTTAATATTACAGTGTCAAACCTTTCATTTCTGTTCAAGGATACCATTGCTCACTAGAAATTGAAGTATTATACCAATATTTTTTAATTACATTGCTGGGCAAATCTAATAAATGTATATTGGCAAGAATAGCCAACGCTCCAGAAGACAGGCTTAAGATACAGAAGGATCTGGACAGACTTGAACACTGGGCACTATCTAACAAAATGAAATTCAATGGTGAAAAAAGCAAGGTTCTACATTTAGGCAAGAAAAACCAAATGCACAGGTATAGTATAGGGCAGTGATGACGAACCTTTTAGAGACTGAGTGCCCGAACTGCAACCCAAAACCCACTTATGCATCGTCGAGTACCGGATGAGTGTGGCCCATTGGGTGGGTGTGGCCCGTTGGGTGGGTGTGGCCCGTTGGGTGGGCGTGGCTGCGGTGGTAAAGGTAGACTGGATGGACACTAAAAAGTTTGATCAATCAATTCCAATTTTGCAAGATCTTTTTTTTCCCGTGAGAAGTTGAAATTGACTGATTGAACCTTTTTTTTTTTTTTTGCACATTGTGGCAGAGGCCTAAAGCGAAAAGGTTTTATAAAACCCAGCTGAAGGCCTAGGACTGGGGCGACGGCGTGCGTGCCCACAGAGAGGGCTCTGAGTGCCGCCTCTGGCACCTATGCCATAGGTTTGCCACCACTGGTATAGGGGGTACCTTGCTCAATAGTAGTAACTGTGAGAGGGACCTTGGAGTCCTAGTGGACAATCACTTAAATATAAGCCAGCAGTGTGCTGCAGCTGCCAAAAAGGCCAACACAGTGCTAGGCTGCATTAACAGAGGGATAGAATCAAGATCACGTGAAGTATTAATACCACTCTTCAATGCCTTGGTAAGGCCACACTTGGAATACTGCATCCAGTTTTGGTCACCACGATGTAAAAAAGATGTTGAGACTCTAGAAAGAGTACAGAGAAGAGTAACAAAGATGATTAGAGGACTGGACACTAAATCATATAAGGAATGGCTGCTGAAATTGGGTATGTCTAGTTTAATGAAAAGAAGGACGAGGGGGGACATGATAGCAGTGTTCCAATATCTCAGGAGCTGCCACAAAGAAGAGGGAGTCAAGCTATTTTCCAAAGCGCCTGAAGGCAGGACAAGAAGCACCAGGTGGAAACTAATCAAGGAGAGAAGCAACCTAGAACTAAGGAGAAACTTCCTGACAGTTAGAACAATTAACCAGTGGAACAGCCTGCCTCCAGAAGCAGTGAATGCTCCAACACTGAAAGTTTTTAAGAAGAGACTGGACAGCCATTTGTCTGAAATGGTATAGGGTTTCCTGCCTGAGCAGGGGGTTGGACTCCAAGGTCCCTTCCAACTTTACTATTATTATTATTATATATGCAGAATTATATAAAAATATGTAATATCCCCTGAAGAAAAAGAGCACACATTTTTTACTTGTAAAAGGTATCTCAGTTCAACAATTTCATAAAATCTCATGGTCCACTTGACACTAAAGAACTTTACTTAATTACACGAATACAAGAATTTTGGCTGCTAACTAGAAGATTTTTAGAGTAACAATTCTGATTTATTACTGTTGTTAATTTGGCATTTTGCTTTTCAGAAATAAATATAATTCTCTATTAAAAAAATAGAAAAACCACAGTGTTATCATGGAAATAGTTTACCATTTGTCTTTGGATGTTTTTTGACTTCCCAGTCTAGCTTGCGGTCCCTGTCAATTTTCTGGTACTTTCTGATTCAAGTATTAATCAAAACCAACCAACTTTTTTGAAGTTCACCCAAGATGAGTTATAACATTTTATTTTATTAGCCTAAGTATGAATTGAAAATATTCAAAACTACTTCGTTAGATTGCATCATATGGTTTGTGCGTAAAAGTTATAATTCTGTTATGCCACAGCTTTCCATTTAACATATTCACATTTTGCCTTAATTATTCATGGCTTGCATAAAAATAAGGGTACACTGCAGTTTATCTAACAGATAACTGGAAGATATCTGGCTATATATATTTAAAGTCTGCAGTTAAAAAATGTC
This sequence comes from Crotalus tigris, assembly GCF_016545835.1. Taxonomy (NCBI): domain Eukaryota; kingdom Metazoa; phylum Chordata; class Lepidosauria; order Squamata; family Viperidae; genus Crotalus; species Crotalus tigris. Next base: position 1,215,159 of record NW_024097221.1, read on the forward strand.
TAACATAGTTTGCTGCTACAGTTAGTGTAACCCTTTAAAAAAAGCTACATTCCTTCCACTTCTATGTTTGGTTGATTTACAATCATTTAGTAAATTAGTTTAAAATGAATTTTAAATTGGTTTGTTGATACTCGTTTAAATGTTGTTTTTATCTGTATAATATTACAAACTGTCAAGCATTAAAATGTCAATTTCTATCAATATTTGGAATAAATAAGATTATTAAATAAGATTATTAAAAGACTAGTGTTAGCATCTCAAACAATATGCAGAAGAACTGAAACATACAGGTATTCTGTTTACAATAGGAAAGTCAACTAACAACTGATCTGTCATAGCAGCAATTCAATATGCAATAAGATATGTTGAACCTGAAAGCACTTTTCTGTCTTCCTGCAAATCCACCATAAGCGTACATTCTTACTCACATTTCAAGTTCATACCATTTCACACTATCTGAATATTATTTTGAGACAACCCTCATGACATGAGATCAACTGGCAACAACCAGAATTGTATTAAATTCACATAATCCTATCAGTTTAAGCATCTGGCTGTATCTTGGATTATAAGACAACATGGTTTGATGCACTTAACAGCATGACTAATAAACAGTTTAAGCTTTTCTGATATCATCTTTTTAAAAATTAATTTGTTGCAAATAGCTTAATGTAAGTCACAAATACAACAGACTGCATGATGTGAACATAAGGAAATTTTTAATAGCAGCAGAACCTATACAGCCTTTTACTGTATTTCACTTTCACTGCACACTGGGGGCTTTTAAAACTAAACTTACATCTGTGTTAGAGGTTTGATTTTAAGGGTGTTTTTGGTGTGATGTAGTGTTATTCCACGCTACTTAAAAATGTATTGTTTCATTGTCTTCCAAGGAAGATCAATTAATCAGGAGTTGATAGAATATCATAGTTAACAAAAATCAAAGCCAAATTTTATGAGATTCAAAACTTACATCTTGCAGCAATGTTCTGGTTTAAAATTAAGATATTTAATTATATCGCCTCATGTGATGTCAATAATTTCATGTTTTGTTTCAGGAAACTGCATGAAAGTGAGATATTCTTACCCATGTGGCTCTGTTCTATATCATTCTGCATCTGCAGTCTGATCTGTTGACCTTGGTGACAACTCTACTCAGCTAAATGCTGACACAATTAAAAGAGAAAAACAATAGATACTATTCCCTTCCTGCACAGAAAGCATCAATAAACTGATCGGCTAAGCTTCAGAATTTATACATGACTGCCCAAAGAGTCCCCAGGGGCTTAATTAGTCAATGATAAAGTTACCCTGACACTACTAAGGGCACAGTTTAGTAGCAGAACCTATATGATTGATACACTGGAATGAAAGAAGCAGTCATGCTTCAAAGTGGAATATGCAGATCCTACTTTGTAGAATATCTAGAGCAAATGTGTTTTCTCTTTTTAAAATGTAATATATGCTTAGAGATATGGTTAGGAATCCTTGTCCAAATTATTTTTTAGAATGCTTGTTTTCTTCTGGTCCAGCTCAACATGCCACTTTGACTTTATAGAAGTAGTTTCGAACATAGTTTTATATCTTTTATGTCTGTGTCTGTGTCTGTGTCTGTGTCTGTGTCTGTGTCTGTCTGTCTGTCTGTCTGTCTGTCTGTCTGTCTGTCTATCTATCTATCTATCTATCTATCTATCTATCTATCTATCTATCTATCTATCTATCTATCTATCTATCATGTTATTACAAGGAACCCCACAGCTATTTAATAAAGATATGAAAGTATATACCAGAGTAAAGGCAAAGACATGGATGAAAAGCCAAGTTAAAAGCTGGAATTAATAACTTGGAAAAGTCAACATAAAAAGGCCTTTTAAAATCAGCCCTGAAGCATGTCAGCAGGATTGCCATCATTCCATAGAACTGGTGCCACCATGGAAAAGTGGCAATGCAGAATTTCAGGCCTGCTCTACTGCTCGCATATTGCTCCTGGCATAAAAGTCTTCATTAACAGCCAGGCCTATTGAGCCAGATTCAAGATGAATGTACACATATAACATACATATGCACACACACTTCTATCTGCCATAGTTCCGATAGATGAGACCAACTAAAGCAGAAGTCTAAGGCTTGAGTTTTCCTCTAGGAACATGTTTATTGGTTACAAAGTATCAGCATGTTCAAAAGTGAAACCAAGACTAAAATTCCCTCCAAAGCAACAGTATTACAACATCAAAATTCCCACCCCATAACCTATGCAATCAACTGCGTTTCCCAATAGAATAGCTTGGCGGGCTTTCTGACATTAAGCTCAAACCTCCCCCCCCCCCCAGTCGAAGGAACAGAAATGACCTTGGTTCCCACAGGACAGAGAATTATTTACACTAGCATAAAATGTCTCATTCCTCCACCCCCACCCCCCCCCAATCGTGTGGCAACCGAAAACAAGCAAGATGGACTCGGTCAAGTTTGTTGCAGGTTTGAATGGTATCCATTCATCTAAATATGGCAGGCATGCTATACAAGCCATTAATATTTCATTAATTGATACAGAAGTACTATTTTGGGGTCACTAAAACCTCTTGCTGGTCTATTTGGATCATCAATTTATTACTTTGGGGATCAACATTATCATTTTCTGGCTTGCTACTCCTATTCCAATTGAAGCATGCCACACATAGGCAAACATCTCCAGCTGGAATTAACTATAGAGAATCAACTCATGTCCAATTCAGTGGATGTTTTTGAGCTGGCAGACTTGCAGATTAGTTCCAATGCAATAAATAAATAATCAAACAAGGAAGGAGGAAAGTGAGTGGGCACGTGTTTGCAAAGGGAAGGAATTGCCTGCTCACTACTAGTTTGGGGTGACTCAGCTGAATTATCCCAACTAATCCAAATCAGATGAAAACAAAATTGCTGTTCTGCCAATCTTGGTTTTGGTGCTTCTGGAAGCTGCATCACAGCTGTGCCTTTAAAACCATTCCAAACCAGAATATTTCAGGAATATCTATAAAATAAATAATTGTCAAGAAGTCCAGTTTTTTCCATCTGCACTTAACCTATGCACTGTTAAGATATGGCTCTACCCTACTGACTGGCATACTGTAAAGAAATCCTCCAGTTCTTGCCCTGATGCCAGGATTGCAGAGACTGCTCTCTAACATTCTTTACAAAGCCAAATATGAAGAAAATTAACTATAGGTTTCTTCCAATTGGACAGTTTGAAAATTGCTTGTCTCAAGTGCCCTTGCTCTTAATAGAATTACTATTATTGCTCAGACCCTGCCACAGAATAGGGAGTTGAATATTATAGCACCTTCAAGATTAACCAACTATTAAGGCATACATTTTTGTGAGCACTCACTTCAACTGTATAGAGTTGAATTTGCTATATAGATTTTAAAAGCGAAGGAAGGAAGGAAGGAAGGAAGGAAGGAAGGAAGGAAGGAAGGAAGGAAGGAAGGAAGGAACTCCAACACTCCCTACCAGTTTCCAATGAGGCAACGACAACGCTACAAGAGGAAGCCAATATGAAGTTGCTCCTACTCAACACTGACTTTTTTTTTGTCTGCTTGTAGTTATTTTGTTTCTCTGTTTAGGTAAGGGATATTTCTGAAACGATGACCCAATAGTTGTCTACTAGACTTTAAATGCAAATAATTAAAGGGGGTGAGAGAACAAAGTGGTAAGTTAATGGGTTTACACAACAGTATAGTTGTAGGAGGCCAGTCCTGTTTGTCTATGGCAGCCAAAAATCAAAAGGAATTGGACAGCACCTTTTGTGACTAACTCAGTTTATTTAAAGCAGTGGTTCTCAACCTTTCTAATGCCGCGACCCCATGATACAGTTCCCCATGTTGTGGTGACCCCCAACCACTTATATATCACTGGGTGCCAGAGGCGTGGCCAAAGAAAAGGGGGAAAAATGGCGGACAGCCTTGTTTGGCGACCCCCGTGAAATGGTCATTTGACTCCAAATGGGGTCCCGACCCACAGGTTGAGAACCACTGATTTAAAGGCATAAGCTTTTGTGATCTACTGAATGATTAAACTGATATGGGATTTAAAAAGGACATGAGGTCAGAGAAGACGATAGGGTAGTTGTGTGCATTTACACATGAGACAGATTACAAGTATCTCTTCAATTAGCAGTCGTAATGTGTTAAAATCTCATTGTGTTAAGACCTTCTGAGATAGCATGGAACTCTTTTGATATATGTGAGCTTAACCTGCCTCTTGATCTACAATACTAGGATAATTTCATTGTTCTAAAACAACCACTTTGAAATCTGTAATTGAGTGTCCTAGGTAGTTAACGTGCTCTGATATTAGTTTGTCCTTGTTTCGAGTCCTGATGTCAAACTTAATTATTTTGTTTAAAGTTTGTCCTATTTGTCCTACATAGAATCCGAGGGGTGTTCCTGATAGATGATGCCATATATCACATCAGAGGAAAAACACCGTAAAGGCACCTCTAAACTTTGTGTCAAGTTATCAGAGACTGTGATGCTGTTTTGTTGATATGGGGGCAAAGTAGAGTTTTTGCAGAATCTGATCTCTACATTAGTATCATTGTTTTATTGTTTCTCGTTGCTTGTGAGAATCCCTTTCAGGCTGGGTGGTTGTCTATACAGGTAGACAACCTGTATACCACAATTGAGACAAAAAATTATGTTGTTAAGTGAGAAATTTGTTAAGTGAGTTTGCTCCATTTTACGACTTTTCTCGCCACATTTGTTAAATGAATCACTCAGTTCTTAAATTAGTAACACAATTGTTAAGTGAATCTGGTTTCCCCATTGACTTTACTTGTCAGAAAGTCGCAAAAGGGGATCACATGACTCTGATACACTGCAACTATCATAACTGTGAGTCAATTGACAAGTATCCGAATGTAAATCACATGACCATGGGGATGCGGCAACGGTCATAAGTATGAAAAATGGTCATAAGTCACTTTTGTCAGTGCCGTTGTAACTTTGAACAATCACTAAATGAACTGTTGTAAGTCAAGGACTACCCGTATATAACTATGGGCCGACCTCCAGGGCCTGCTATCTCAGAGATAGCAGAGACTGAGAGAAAGATTTTACACGTGTGAGTGGGGACCGAGTGTAGCTTTCTAAATTATAATATACTAAGAACTCATTCCTGCATAAATGGATTGGGATGTTCTAACTTATTGTACCTTGACTGTCTCTCCTTGTATTGTGGTTGCTTTGCGGTGGCAAAGTTTCTGTTCCACAACGGCTTCTTTGAGGTCAGGAATGGAGGGTCTTGGGAAGTTGAAACACTGTGTCCTTGTCTTGTCACTATTTGGGTTTCTGATGCCTGTTCATGTCCATTTATTCTTTTGTACAGAGAGATAACTGAACAACAGTTCATTAGACAATCCCAATGCATTGCAAAAGGCCTTACAGAGACAGTGGGTTCTTTGCCCATTAACCAATAAGGTAATCTTCACATGAAATTTTCCTCCCAATCTCACCTATTGTATAAACCAGAGGTCTTCAAACTTGGCCCTTTTATGACTTATGGACTTCAACTCCCAGAATTTCTCAGCCAGGCATAAACTTCCTATTTGTATTTACTTCTCCCTTCTCCCACCCACTCTTTTAATTCTCTATATTAAAGTTCTCTAATAAAAAGTATTTAATGCATCTGAACTGTTGGTCACAAAACCTTATGCCCTAATTCTCCCTTTGTACCTGTTACTTTTAAAGATATTACCAGACTTTATGTCTTATTGCTATAGACTAACACAGCTTTCCCCCCTCATCTCTAGTTGAATACAGGATTATAATTTATCTTTGCCTAATTGTTTCGTGTAGAGTACATTAGTTTCTCTGCAGGGATGTTGCATTAATATTTACGCTGCTCTTTAATAACTGAAGTCTCAAATCAACTTAGGGACTGGGGTAGATGCTACCTTGCACTGCACTGGGCGTCAAATCTAATGCTGAACTGATTTAAAATTCAGCAAACCATATACATCTACACAGTTTTTTTTTCCCACTCTGATGGTATGTTGAGAAAGCTTTAGTGATCCTTTAAGTTGAAAACAATAAAACAATTTAATCTAATTGCATTACATATAACAGGAAAGAGAGCAGAAAAGGGTGGAGTGGTAATGTTTTGGTACGTATTAGTCAGAGTAATGTGAAAATGCCACACAAACCAAAAGAGATACCAAGGGAGAGATTTTCCATCATTTCCAATACAGGAAGCCACCTTGGTTTACCATCAGAAAGAGACAGCTTTGCTGTGTTGAGCAACTGTTTGTCACAGGAAGGGTTACACAGAGATTGTGGCTGGAATGGATCTGTGGTGAACTGAATGAAAATGGCTGAGATAATGATTCTCATGCATGGTGACTTGTAACCAAATACCATGAAAGCCTCACTTACGTGCGGAAAGTAATCCATGAGAGTTGCACTCCGTCTTGCAAAGTTTAAGTAGGGCTGAATTGAGTGGCATCACAAGTCAGGAATACATTAGGCAAATTATTTATGTTAGCTGTAGATATAAATATTGTGTCTAAAACTACCTGCATTGAGGAAGCACACAAACAGAAATAAAAAAAAAGATAAACAAGGGATTGTGCTCAGCAGTTTTTTTCCCAAGGACTAATTTTTTTTCATTATATATAAAAAAAAAATTGCCAAAACAAGAAGAAACTGAGTTCAGGACAGGTTTTATGCTCAAAGATAACCGGGATGTTAATTTTGATTAAAATAAAATAAAGCCACGCAAACAAAATACCCCTCTTATACTCTGAAATTAGAAAAGATAGATATTAGAAGCATTGACTGCATTAGACCGTTTTGAGTTTCCCGCAATTAGATTTCCATCAACACAAAGTCTTGTGCTTAACACATATATTTGTATCACAGTCCAAAAAAATAATGTCTAAAACATTATTAACAACCTTGTTTCTTGACTCTCCCCTTATTTCCAGTTGGTACTCCAACAAAATCAGTTTTTAGAGAAAGATGATGAAATCAAAGCTTCATTCATATGTTTAGAAGCCATTTCCCTTCATTTGTCCATTTTAAGCCAGATCAGCAAAAACGCTCAGCCCAGTTCATTTAAAGATGAGTTGTCATAGTTCACGAGGCAAACTTCTTCACTTCTACCCTATGGAACTGACATGCATACTCAGCCACCAAGAAAGGCAGACATTTCTTTGCTGTTCATTTCTTTACCAAACAAACATATGGCACATAGATGTTTTCCGCTGATATTACCAGGCTCCTTTGAAAATATGGCTTTTGGTTATACAGAGATGACTTCTCGAAGGAAATCATTATGAACCTTACAATGGCAACTAAAGCTGATTTGTAATTAACACTCCAATCCTACATATTTATCTTGGAATAATTCTCACTGAACACAGGAAGGGCATTTTTTCCCCCAAATGAATGTTTTCTCAAAACACTGACTTATGTCATATATCCTCCATTTTGTGTGTGGGGGGGTTCCTTTTGTTCATTTCTTCAGAATTCAAGGGTAATTGTAACAGTTCTTGGCATAAAAGCAAAAATAAAAATAGGTTTTATGTGTATGCTATCACTGGGGTTGATTATGAATAATCATGAGATGGACTGATCTGCAACTAAAGATGCATTTTAGTTGTTTTCAGATGGCTTATATTTCAGAGGTGGTAGTGATGCTGGATTTGCTTCCTGGATAGATGTAGACTTAAAATTATTCAGCAGATAAGAAAAACTGCATAAATTTACAAAAGCCTTTCAAAGAAGTAGAAAAAGTAATCGATTGTATGTATGGAGTTGGCTCTGCATGTCTGTCCTCTTAAGTTGTTGTTGGCTATAAATTCCAATGGTTATACTGTGAGTCCTAGCAGTGAATAAAATATATGTGCAAGGGCCAGTAAATCAGATGACTTACATATAGATTGCATGTTAATTCCTGCACAGAGGTGCTTTCCAATGGAAATTGTGTACTGCACGATGTGCCTTTAATTGGGCTTGAAATATTAGCTGGAGTAGATGAATGTGTCTCCCGTGGGACATCCATGTGTTAATGTTACTATGCTAATGACAAATGCTTTTCAAAACCTCAATTTCTAGCATATTCTAATGTTTAAATCAAAACAGAGACATAAAAAAGAACACCTAAATTTACCACATAGTATGGGCTATGATTAAAACCACCAGGACCAGGTTCCTGAATTTCACTATATAAATATACTCAGCTCAGTCTTACAATTACTTTAGCTGAGAAGGAAGGGGAATTAATGCCCAATTGCATGTGCATAAAGTTACCATTGCCAGCTTTTAAAGTTGTGCAGTAGATATTTGTGCTTAGAGAAATCCAGGATTTCACCTATGTTTTGTTCTTTCAATTGCATTTAAGCAGCTTATTGGATTGCATTATAATGAATTCTTAAACAGGGTTAATGCCATTTCTCTTAAAACAGCTATATAAACAGTTTCCTTAAATGTTACATTGAATTAACAAACTAGCATAGTTTAACATTATCATTTTAAAACAGAAAACCATGAAGAATTACAATCCATGATGCAAACAAAACAAGGTTTGGGGGCAGATGTCAAGGATCTCATTTGGCAGAGGGAGCAGGAAAGCAACTAAATGAAATCAAGGGTGACTTACTGCATTTTGAAGTAAATTAAGTACTATTACACTCTGAAGCCTCTATCATCCAATAAGATAGTTAAATCAGAGTCTATAATTATCTAAAGTAACTTAGGCATTAGTTACCAAGAAATTTTCAATAACTGAAACTTCTGTAAAAAGATGCCTAAGATTGGATTGCAAATGAGATTATTAAGGGACAATACTACTACTACTAATAGTAATAATGATGATGGTAACAATGATAATTAAAAAAAATGCCACAGTTAATAAAGAGCTCTATAAGCCTTGAAAATTGAATACAGATGTTCCTGCTTGGAAGCTCATGAGGCCAATGTCTTGTGTTTTTGATTTTATCATTTTTGATAGCTCCCCAGCATCAAAGTGGTTGTGCAAATGAAATCAACTTCCAAAGTAACTGAATGAGCCTCACAAAATATGTGTTGATCTTAACTACACAAAGGGAGATGCTTTATTTGTGTGCCTATGCATTTTGAAACATCTCAGAATGCTTTCTGTATCCTGCAATCTATATAGCAGGCAGACATCTTGGTTGCTCATACAATCTGTCAGTTTTATGTATGATTAGACAACTGTGATCATAGGATCATCCTTTGAGAAAAAGACAGCACAGCCTGATATGTTCAGGATGAACATTAAATTTTCCTGAATGGTATTGCTATAACTTTGCTTTCAAAATTGAAGAAGAAAAGATTAGTTTATTAAAGAAGTGTCTAACAAGAGAAATATAGCTCCCCGTGGTCCATGATCAAGACTTCCTGCCATCTTCCCCATTGATCTTGTTTGTGGGAAAGTGGTAGGAAGAGCCAGAAATCACAATCATGGGATGCTGCAACAGCCACAGTTTTGCAAGTAAAACTGATGAATTCCACTGGAATAATGGGTCCTGGATTTTTTAAATTAGTGGATTTTAGGTACTTTGTTCAAAAACTGTTTAAGTATAATGCACCATTTGACCTAACCTGAAAGTACAGGCAAACACAGAAATATGTTTGAAAGTGCTGATCTGAGAAGGTAATATAACAAGGATCTATTGAATAGAAAATATTCTTCCAGTTCAGCATCTTCTGTTTCCACAAACAGGATATAAATCCAAAAATAATTCCCTCACCCTTGGTGTTGCTTCCTCCATGACTTCTACTGGAGTTCATTTAGCAGCTATGTGTAAAGCCATTCATAGCTCATCTTTTCTGAATACGTCTACATGGACTGAAACATAGGCATCTGTATCTGTATAATTATTTGTTTCTTTTAAGAAAAACACCAGCATTGAATCTTTTCTTGGTTAAACAATGCCATTTCTGGATTCATAAATCCAAATGTAAACTAGGATTTTGTCTCAAAAGACATTACGTAGGAATTTCAGGGGAAAGTCCATCTTCCTCCTATTGTGCCTCCGATATCTCATCCTGATCACTTTCAAAGAGCCTTTTACTTAAACAATTGGGCATAAGGTAGCTTCTCTATCCTGATGTCAAGGGAAATTTTTTTTTTAAAAAAAGCTACTATTTTTAACCTGCAGCTGCATTCTATGTCATCTTTGAAGCTAATGCAACAGTTTTCAGACTTTCATGCATTCTTAATTAATAAATCCATCCCAACATGGACATTATTTTTATATTTCTTTTCAGCTGAGTCAATTGAAAGTAAATTGAAGAGCAGCAAGGAATCATATTACTTGCACACTGTTAGGTGTAAATGAACTGAGGAAACGGGGAGTTTCATATTTATTGCTTTAATACAAAGGATTCCTATTCCTGTAGTACATATAGCCAAGTAAGTTTTAAGAGGGCAAAAATAATTACGAGGCCAAGACCAGCTTGCATGCCAGAGGCTTCTCAGTAGCCAAAACAAGCAGAGCCTGACATGTTTTAGTGTATGCCTGCCTAGCTAGGGAAAAACTGACACCACCTTAAATGAAGGCATGCATAGAAATCTTGCAAGGAACAACTCATTCTATGTACAGGAATTCAGCTGGGAGAATTAGGAAAGGTATGTAAGATCAAACATGCAGTTTTGTGCCATGGCAACTAAGCAATGTACAGATTTCAGAGATAGACTGTATGAGTTTCCTGTGGTAGATTGTGTTTTGTGTATTCAGCAAGCTACCTATGAACACCTGGGTAGGAAGCAGGCAAATTGTGAGAATTCTAGGTTTATCTTAGGCATTGATCTTACTTCTCACAAATGTTTTTGCCTATACAGGAGAGTCATTTCCATTCAAACTGAAGCATATCTGTAGTTGAGAGATCTGTGTTGATTGAGGGAACCTAATAAAGCCTGAGTTTTCTGTTTCACAGGAAAATGATTACTCAGCTGAATTTCAAGCTATTTCAGAAAGCCATGGAGAGCCTGGGTGGTTAGTGATGGTGGTTAGGACATCATATTTATATTTCATTACTGGTTGCATTTCATTGTTGTTTAGGAAATAGTGCTTATATGCAAAGCAGAATGAAAATACAGTTAAATCATTGTTTTGCATTATTCAACCCTTCCATACATATATTCAAGAGGGAAAGCAAAGCAAATAGCAGAGTGGCCATCTGCTTAAAAATTGGAGTTATTAGCATCACTCTTCAAAACCTGAATTAAGGCACCATTCCACAATTCAATTTTAATCCCACATTCTGAAGGCATAACCGTATGGTATCTGAAATGACACTTCTCAAACTTTTGTGCCTTGGTAGCTTTTTATGAAGAAAGGCATAGCCTTACTTACTATGTAAATTTATTCACTACTTACCAAGAATTTTATTAGCAATCATTGGAATGAGTGCCACTATGCCACTCTTTTTAATTCCTGTGAAAAATATGTTTGCTCCACTAATGTACTGGAATTCCTCTGAAAGCATTTGACTCAATAAAACTAGGGTGGTTGGATTCCTTTCTGTGTAATATGGATCATATTAACAAAAAGCTACAAAATAGTTTCAGATTGAGGCTTGCAGAAAGAGCAAGTAGAGAAGAACTGGATTATGTGACTCCTTTTATTTTTGTTACCCCTCATACCTCTTTCATTTATATATTTACCCCTCATACCTCTTTCATTTATATATTTTGTTTTAAAAGCTTTACAATTAAATTTCCTGGAAAAGAAGATATATTAATACTGTAAGAATTGACCATATCTCTTTCCCCCCCCCTCTCTCCCTCTCCCTCCCTCTCTCTCATGCATATTCATATTCTGTTGCAATTGTAGAAGACTCTCAACAGATCACAACAGTAAACAAAACCAAAAGTCTTACAATTGGCTGTAATTATATTATAACATAATAAAACATACAGAAGAATAATATATGCTAAAAATAGGAAAAGAAAACCTAGCCAGATTACTAGACTAGATTACTAAAGATTCCCCTCATACTGGAAGATGTTAATAGAAGAACAGATTCAGAAACGTCCATTTGCTAAAAAAGCATCTTCTATAGGTAATCCTTGATTTACAGCCATTCATTTAGTGACTGGCAGTAAAAAAGGGACTTAGGACCATTTTTCATACTTATGACCACTGCTGCATCCCCATGGTCACCTAACCAAAATTCAGACAGTTGGCAACTGGCTCATATTTATGAGGGTTGCGGTGTTCTGGGTCACGTAATCACATTTTACGACCTGAGAAGCGAAGTCAATGGAGAAGCCAGATTCTCTTAACAATTGTGTTACTAACTTAATAACTGCAGTGATTTCACTTAACTGTGGCAAGAAAGGTCCTAAAATGGGGCACAACTCACTTAATAACTGTCTTGCTTAGCAACAGAAATCTTGGCCTCAATTGCAGTAGTAAGTCAAAGACTACCTATATTCTTTTTTCCCCTGAGTGGAATTTTTAGCAAATAGAGTAGCTACCTTAAGTCCTTTTTAGGTCAAGAATTGTCAAGGACTTTAAAGACATCATGTTCTGTCCAGAACAAACTGATATATACTCATTCATATTAAAGGTAATAATTAGCAAGTTCATATCATGAAGCCAATTTTGGAAATTGTCCAAAAACTGTTCTAGATGCCACTGCAGCATTCCTCCATCTGATTCACCCTGTGACTTATCTTTTTTTTTTTAAATTGCAGTGCAATTCTATGCTATTTATTCAAATTTATGTAGCTGCTTATCCACTTTAATCCTATCGCAGAGTGATTTACTCCTACCTTGCAGCCCAACAAACACTTGCCTCAGTGAATCACACTGAATACAGTAGATTCAGACTTCATTTATTAGATTTTTTTATCCCACATTTACTTCTAATTATATATACCTATGGATCTGATGCACTCCGGTAAATTTATTCTCTCTTTTCTTCTACGTTGAATCCCACCATCGAATTCAATGGGGGTGATTTTTTAATAGGCACAGTTAGGATTGTAGTGTACGTTTCTTTTTTCAGTCTGATCTGTTGTGATATTAATCTGAAGCATCAGATCATGTGATAGTCAGTTGCACTGAAGTAAGATACTTTATGCTGGTTCTTGCGATGAGCTGCTATTCTGTAGGGCACAACTAAACATTTCCAATGTAAAGACAAACAAATGCATTATCCTGAACATTTGGTTGAATTGTATAAATAACTGGGACCAAATAAATAAATATTTATTTATTCATTCATTCATTCATTCACTCACTCACTCACTCACTCACTCACTCACCAAACTTATATGCTGCCAATCTTGCCAAAGTAACTTAAACTTTCTGGCAATGACTCAAGTAAAAGCTGCAGTGTATGTCTATATTTGTGGATGAATATGTAGATTATTAAGTGAAAGATCTTCCCGTTTTCTGTAAAAGAAACATCTAAGTCAGGCATGTCAAACTGCTGGCCTGCGGGCCGGATGCGTCACAACGAAACTGCGCCCACCCCATTGCTGGCAATGGGGAAAAAGTCACGATACTTTGCGTGATGTCACATGACGTTGCAAGTTTGACATGCCTGATCTAAGTAATTCACTGTTATTTATGAAAAATACAAAAACTATCCCAAAGTTTAATTTAAATGGAGCCAACTGGCTATTCCAAAAGTTTCAGTTGTTAGGTGGTAGTTGATTAAATTCAAATTTCTCAGCAGTCTTTTGGTTTAGCAATATAGTTACAGTATTGCCCACAACACGTTAATATTTGTGTTTACACACAAATAATAGACAGAGATACATTGCATTTAAAACGGAAAATATATTTCCAGCCATAGGACAAATATGAGCTCACCAAGCAAACGTGATTTGGCCCAATCTTGCTTCTCATGTTCGCGCCAAATGACATGTAATTTCTTGAACTGGATAGATCCTCTGAATCACCAGTTTTATTCAGCCAGAGGTGTCCATCATAGAGATATAGTCTTGGATCTGGAATGCTTTCTAATTATATTGAGAGGAACTTCACACAGAAATGTTTATGGTTACAATTTTGGATCTAAAACATTAATAAGTTTATCAAGCCGTGAATCAAAATGTTCCCCTTGCTCCAAACTTAAATAATATTTTAAGAAATTAACTGCTGTTCTGTATGTAGTAATCCTAAAGAAAAATTGCACAGAATTATATATAATTCTTTACTAAAGGCATACTTTAGAGATGGCAGGATCTGTGACAAATTATGCCCAAATGATTTTCAGGTTTATCAAAATAATAAGCACACTTGTTAAAACATTGTATTTTGCCACAAGCCTTTTTTTTTTTTTGCAAGAATTTGCAAAGGCAGAAATGTTTGTATTATTCCAGGAGTTTAGTTTGTTTATAAGATAAATAAATGTCAAGGATTAAATGCAAGTTTAAATAGTAATTTTAAAAATAATTATTTCTATTTTTTTTAAGATGTGTTTTAGAGTATTCTTCTCAAGTCTCATCTCTAGATGCATCATGAAACAGCAATGATACCAGTTTCCCAGTAATCCTTGCTTAGTGACTGCCTCAGACAGCAACCATCTGCAGTTATGACTGAGAAAGTGAGTTTGTGACAAATGCCCACATTTGTGATGTTCGCAGTGTCTCATCTCTCTCAATCATGTGTTTGCTGTTACAATCATTTGGTATGCATTGTTCTGTGCAAAATTATAAATATAGTCGCTGAGTTGCTGGTCCAAATTATAGTCGCTTAATGAGGACTATCTGGTAATATCAGTTTGAATATAGCAGGTAGCCCCTTCTATTTATGTTTACTCTGAAACAAGTCCTTTTAATTTAAATTACTCCCAAAATAAATAATAGGAGAGCAGCCTTAATGAGAATCTTGCTGGTGGAAAAAAAACCCATAAAATTCCTTCTCTAGCATGTCATCAATCCCCCTATGAGAGAATTATTAATTACAGTTTTGGCTAAGCCTAGTGGCTTTGCAGTTGCTTGCACAAAACTCCACAATCACTTGCAGCCAAGGTGTCCCTGTTCTTTAGCTTTTTCCTGACAATTCCCAACTTTTCCGGATTTACAGATTATATTCAAACAGGAGATTTTAAGCTAAAATCAGGAAGTACTGTGAAAGTAGGAGTTCCTAATATCCCTGGAGGAAGTCAGCAAATGAACTGGAAGCTTTAGTTCTCTTATGTCCAGAACAGTGGTTCTCAACCTGTGGGTCGGGACCCCATTTGGGGTCGAACGACTATTTCACGGGGGTCGCCAAACAACGCAGTCCGCCATTTTTTCCCCTTTTATTCTATTCGCTTTTGAAAGCCAATAGAATAGACTCTCTTGAATAGAGTCTAATTCTATTGGCTTTCAAAAGCCAATAGGAATTGTCCAGGCTGTCTCTGCCCTGCTGAGCCCGCCAAAAGTTCCATTCTGCAAACGGTGCTGCACCAGTTGAGTAGTCCTCAACTTACGACCGGTTGGGGTCGCGGCATTAAAAAGGTTGAGAACCACTGGTCCAGAAGGAAAAAAAAAATCAAGGAACTGTATGATTTTTTTTAAAAAAAGTTTAATGATGTCTTGTTCAAGTATCGTAAATCATGAAGTCACACTAACATGTGATATATATCCAGACCTCTATCTGTAAAGCAGCAAAGGCAAAATCTATTATTCCCTCCCTTTTTCTCTAGGATTACTCTGGGGAAAAAAAAACACTAGAAGTACATTTACATTGATTACACCCTTCCAAATGCTGAGTACTGACAGCTGTTCTGCTTGGGGGGGAAATTAACTCCAGTATATTTGTTCATGAAGGTTGCAGTTTTGTAACTACAGAACAATGAATTCCTTAAAAACAAAGTTGCCTGCCTTAAGTATTACTGTTTCTAGCCAGAAGGCAGGGGAAACAATCTGATTCATTGCAATTCAGAACAAATCATCTTCCCCCCCCCTCCCCAAAGCCATTCTGCCTTTGAGTGAATCTTGACTCCTGGCAACTCCATAGACAAGCCCCTGCATTTTTCTTGGCAATCTTTTCGGAAGTGGTTTGCCATGGACCGCTTCCTAGGGCTGACAGAAAAAGACCGGCCCCAAATATTAGGTGAAAATGAATGGGCAAAATTGAAAGTCCCATTTTACTGGATCCTTTGATCCACGATCAAAGTTATAGTATTAAAGGGAAAAGCTCAGATGGAAACCTCTAGGATTGTATTAAGCAAACATCTCCACAATTTCTTTCCTGTGATGCTGCACAAAGCTGGTTTATCATTGCCACCCTGGATCAGGTCCAGCTTCCATTTGGAGCTGGGTTACCAAGCCAGTGAGTGTCGCTAGTTTGGCACAAGTACCAATTTAACAGCATGTTCAGTATGATTCGAGCACTAAGACCCACTCGCTCTGGCGGAAAGGATATGCCGTAGACCCCATCAGTCAAGGAATTTCAGCTGATGGGGTCTAGGAGAGTCTTTTCTGCCATGGACTTTTGGAAATCTTACTTACATAGGTGAGATCTGCCCCTACCATTTTGGCCTCCCAGAAGGGCTTAAAACCTGGGTTTGCTGTTGTGGTGGGGATTCAATGGGGCTTTATGTTGGAAATGGTTGGTAGAGTAATAGAGAAGATCCTACCTCCGTACTGTTCATGCTCTTAGTTTTATCTAATTCTTGTTAATATTTTTATGTTTCTGTTTTTACTGTATTGTGAGCTGTGCAGAGTCACTTTGGATAGTGAGATGGGCGGCATATACATTTTATTTTATTTTATTTAATTTATTTAAATTTAAATAGCTGCTGACTCACTCATAGTGACTCTAGGTGGCTTACAAGGAGTGAAAACACAGTATAGAAAATAAAAAACAAAAAACAATAACCTCCCATCCTAGGTATGATTGAGATAGCCCAGGTTGCTGTATAGCCAGCCTCAAAACTCTCCATGTGTGTTGTAAAAACAACAGAAACTCCATTCCTCATGATTTGTATGTTCATTACCTATAATTAGGTTTTTATGTACTTGCATCAACTTCCTTGTCCTTTTTCACTGGCTGGGAAGCTATTAGCTTACACTAAGACTGCACAACCATCTTTCTCCCTAGTCATACGGTATGGCATTGTGTGTTGTGGGCAAAGAGAAAACTGATCCTTGGGTGTGCATGAAATGGCACTAAAAGTAAGAAAATGTAAATTCCTATGAATCCTGGAGAAGGTAAGATAATAAAGACTGGTTCCTTTATTCATTTTCCAAATGTTCTTCATTTGGAAAATTATGTAATAACAGAGGAATTGGGGCCTCAATAAAGGAAGATCAGTGCAAATACCACACACAGTAAAAACTGTGTAATTACTGTTCAGTGAGAAAAATATTCAGATTTTGAAAATAGAAACGTAAATATGAACAAGTCAGTTTCCTTTGGCATTGCTTGATTAGTAGCACTGGCAAGGCCATTCTCTTAACTTCTTTAATGGAAGTCCTTCTATTATTTCAGTGTGTCCTTTTCCATCCTACCATGATTTTCTGTCTGAGTCTGCTACCCATAGCAACTGAGGGAAATTGCTTCTGCTTTGTAGATGGTGCCAGCCCAATTCCCTAAAACTGTCAGTTTAGCATCTTCTTCCACAACAAGCCCACTGGCTGTGCCTCAAGTGTTCACTTTCTGCTAAGAAAGTCAATCTATCTTAATTCAGAAGAGGTTGTTTGCCTTAAGGCGGCTTTGACCTTTTGAGGAATGAAGAAAGATTGAAAGACAAAACTTTAAAAGGGAGGATAAGTTAGCACTCTGGGTAGCCCTGGCATGTCACTTACTAGAATTAATTATCTGAAAGGGTCTTTTACTGGTGTTGGAGTTAAATCATGCACTGCAATAATAACTTCAGATAAGGCACCGCTAACTAAAAACAACAGATGTTTCAATTACTGTATATGCATGTGCTTAGAAAGTAAGGGATTCTTAAGGATCACTATCCAACCACAGGGAAGAGAAGTGGGGACGTTAAAAATGTTAACAGGCTCCTTTTAATTTACTTAATATAATATAGCACTATATTTTACATCAAAATAATAACAGTGCACCAACGTTGGCAATTGCCAATATTTCCATTAAAGCTCAAATACTTTTTGCACCACAATTATTATCAAAATCAATTCTTTATACAAGCTTTAGGTAGCCAAAGGCAGCAAAAGGTATCTCTGGAAATCAGAAAACCTTGCCTCTGAATTTTAGCCATGCAATCAGAAGGTCCCCAGATGGGTCACAAAGCGGTGTCAGAGGCCATGTACAGCCATCCTGGGTGTTTTCACTTGCTCATTCAAGTGAAATTAATTATTGTGCTCTTTGTTTCTGCCTTTTATCCTATCTTTTATATGGGAGCTGTCTAGGGATGCAGCAGCCCCTTGACCCGCCTTTGCTTCTCATATAAAGCTGTAGCAAGAAGATGTCACGGTGGCGATGACCTTGCTCCTTTGTCCCTCTCTCTGCATCCTTCAGGTGGAGGAGACATCAAGTACTGGGGGATGTGGGCATGATTGCAAACCTAGTGCAGAGAAAGGGGGAGGGGAAGGTGCCTCTGCCTGGAATTTCAGCACTTTTAGATAACCGTTATTATCATTTTTTTTACTGTGGGCACAACCTGAAATTTAGTTGCCCGCTCTCAAAGTGAAACACATACATGACACATATGTACATACTATCTACAACATATGTATAGACCCACACCCCTACATATACATAACAAATAAATATTAAACACTGTCCATCTTGAATATATAAGGGAAGGAGGAAGCTTGAGAGTTCACAAGGTTAATGCTGTATGGAATGAAACTATGGCTGAATCTGGATGTTCTGCTTTGGATACCATGAAGCCTCCTCCCAGAAGGTAACAAGGAAAACAGGTTGTGAAGAGGGTGTGTAGTGTCCCAGATAATCTTACGGACCCTCCTCAAGCAACGCTTCTGTGCCATGTCCTGGATGGGAGGGAGGGAGCTGCCAATGATCTTTTCGGCCATTACAGTCTTTTGCATTACAGTGTTGTTCTCAAGATCTCTTGTACAGAGCAAACAGCTTTGGTCCTCTTAACAGCTCTCCATACAAGGGTGCTCCATCACGGACCCAACTCCAATGGCAATATTAACCCAGATCCTTTGTGGTGACCAAAGTAGAAAGCCAAAAAGCTACAGGTAGTCCTTGACTTGTGACCACAATTGACCCTAACATTTCTCTTGCTAAGTGAGTTGTTAAGTGATTTTTGCCCCATTTTACAACCTTTCTTGCCACTGCTGTTAAGTGAATCACGGTAGTTGTTAAGTTAGTAACATGGTTGTTAAGTGAATCTGGCTTCTCCATTGACTTGGTTTGTCTGAAGGTCGCAAAAGGGGAATCACATGACCCCAGGAGACTCCAACTGTCATAAATATGAGTCAGTTGCCAAGCATCCGAATTTTGATCATGTGATCCTGGGGATGCGGCAATGGTCATAAGTGTGAAAAATGGTCATAAGTCACTTTTTAAGTGCCCTTGTAACTTTGAATGGTTAATAAATGAATTGTTGTTGTAAGTTGAGGACTACCTATACTTTTATTTTGCAATAAAGTTGCATATCACAATTCTCTTTCCTTTTGACTTAATATTGTTTCAATATATGTAAAGTTTTCACGGTTGTTCAGAATAAATGAACAAAATCTCCTGTGGTCCTTGTTATAATTTGAGTTTAAGACCCCAAGGCTGAGCACTGTCCGTCATGATATTGCCTGCCCCTGAGTATCTAATTAAACCATCTGCACATTTAATATATTTGAATTAACTATGTGAATCAGATGTTGCTAAACTCACTGAACATTAGCTCACCAGTGAATTGGTTTACTCCTAATTTGATACAGTACTGAAATAATAGCTTTGTATCCATGCTAATAGAATTATTGTTAACATATATCTTACTAGTATTTGTATAGATCAGTGGTTCTCAACGTTTGTGTGACGGCGACCCCCGTCACACAAATGTTCTGCGCATGTGCGGCACCGCCCCCATGTGCGGCGCGTATGCGCGGCGCCGCCCCGAGGGGAGAAAATGGCGGCTCGCCTTCTTTGGCGACCCCCGAAAAATGGTCGATCGACCCCAAATGGGGTCGCGACCCATAGGTTGAGAACCGCTGGTATAGATGCCAAAATAACCTGACTTTCTAACCTTCTTTATAGAGGAACCACTTCTCTGTTTTATCCTAGGTATTTAAATCTGCAAACACAAATCTGTGCAAGGAAAATTATGTGACGGGTTTTTTTTAAAGCACATAAATAAAGTACTTCATAATTTTGAGCAACACCAGCAGGCCAACCACCCTTTCATTAGTGGATTACAGGATTACAGTGCAATATGACATACCAACATTCACACAGTTTTGATTTTACCATAATCTAGCATTTCTTATGGTGCAAGTGTAAACAGAGCCGTGCCCTACTAATCTTACAATATAGATTACTTAGCACTGGGGATACTACTGATGCTACCAGCCCTTTCAAAATATTGTATTAGTAAGGATAGATGAAACTGCCAGGTAAACTTTCTTCCAGATTTGATTTTTCAAATTCTTAAGACATTTATGTGAAGAAATCTGTCAATTTTGATAGATTAAAAAACAACTCTTTCTTCTGATCAAATTCAGTAAGTGCCTCTATTGCCATAAGTATTTCTATCCGCCTGCCATATAAACTGTTATAGATAAGGAACTTGACAGGAACATGGTTAAACATACAGGGAAATCAAATCCAGAAGAGCTACACATTCAGTTCTGCTTCTTTCTGTGCTCTTTTCATCATTCCTAAAATTTAATTTTTATATAGAAAATACCTTTCAAATTCTCATGGATCCTTATTACTGAGTGCTGAAATTCTACAATTTGGTCAAGCAGTTGTTGTTAGTTGTGAAGTCGTGTCCAACCCATCGCGACCCCATGGACAATGTTCCTCCAGGCCTTCCTGTCCTCTACCATCTTCTGGAGGCCTTTGAACTATAGTGCTGGAGAAGACTCCTGCGAGTCCCCTGGACTGCAAGGCGATCAACCCTGACTGCTCTTTAGAAGGCCAGATCCTGAAATTGAAACTCAAGTACTTTGGCCACCTAATGAGAAGGAAGGACTCACTGGAGAAGAGCCTAATGCTGGGAAAGATTGAGGGCAATAGAAGAAGGGGACGACAGAGAATGAGGTGGCTGGATGGAGTCACTGAAGCAGTAGGCATGAGCTTAAATGGTCAAGTGGTACTGATACACAAATTTATACAAACTTTAATTTTTAATCAGGCAAGTTAAAGAAGTACTTGAATTAAAATGGGATTATCAGAGACCTTATATTGTAACAGATCCAATTATTTTCATGTTTTTTAAGAAAATAAAAAATAGACATCAGGCCTATTTAGTTGTTTATTTTGCATACAGAATATTAAGTTGAATGTTGGGAGCAGATATAGCATAGAAAATATGCATTGTATTTCTGCACAATAACTGTTCTTGTTCTTTCCACTTGCCTTTTTTTGTACAGCATACTTGGTGCTCCTCTTTGCCACCTCCAGAAATCATTCTTTGGAGAATAAAAACAAGACTGATTTAACATCTAGTTGGCCTCTCATTCAACCCTTACAAAAATATAGCAAAATTGCATCCACAGTAAATATGCATCTCAGACTAGAGCTTAAACAATGAGTAAATTATAAAAATTATGAATAGGTAGCAACCCAAGTATTCCTGGTTGTCACAACACACTCAATTGATCAACCAAGAAACCATTTGAATGGAGGATTCAGATGGGGTTGAACTTCATCTTGCTGCTCACCAAAATAGAGATTTTCAAACATTTGGCAAGAAATAGTTAATGGCTGATGAATTGTTTTAAGATTAATGGCTCACAGGTCATGAAGCTCTGATATACCTATAGGCATGCAAGCTCCCCTCTTCATGGATAGAAAGCAATCATTTTAGTGATTTTCTTCCAAAATATATAATATGGCTTTCTGCAATGTATGATTAAAAAATACATGACACATAAAAAACAGGATGAGTTTTGATCACATCATCATTGTGCCAACTTGACTTTTTTACTATGCTCAGAAGACATCCCTGGTATGAAGTCATTTTAAAAATTGCAATGAGCAAAGGCCATGGCACCACTTGTGTATATCCAGTCATAAAATTATCTTTATTATAAAAATATTTCATAAATTTTATATCTGATAAATCAAAACTGACAGATTAAAAATCCATCAATTTGTAATCTATTTTTTATTACTATCTAAGAAAGTATTCAGTTTAGTGGGCTATGGAATTAGCTTAATTACTGTACCTGGGGAGCATTTGAGCCTATAAATTCTGAAGAATGGATAGGATACTGCAGCTTTATATTTTAGCTCCATATCTCTCCTGGTTAGTTAAGGCCTTCTAGGAGATAACATGGAGTTGGGTCTAAGCAATAGTGAATACGTCCTTTAAGCAATGTTGTTGAGAAGGTCGTAGATTTAGAGGAAATGGACTATCTAGACCCTCAGACTTCAGACTGGCTTGTAATACTGAGATTCCATTGGGGTGACCTCTAATTGGATCAGGATGAGGGAGATCTATCTGTCCACGCCTTTATAGATCTTTTGGTGACCTTCAATATTTTTGATCAAGGTATACTTTTGGATCAGCTTAAAATTGGGAGTGGGGGAATGATGTTGTAGTGGTTCTCCTCCTTCCCCTGAGGCTGGTTCCAGTTAGAGAAGTCAAGACCTAGGCCTCAGTTTTGCCTCAGGGCTCAACTCTCATCCCATTCCTATTTGACATTTGTCAGCATGAGATTATATACCTTTGCCCTGTACTATTCAAATGATGTCATTAGGTTCCCCCCCCCCACTGCTGGGAGGCTGTGAGTGTCTGAATGGAGAAGAATAGGTTGTTACTCAACTCTAGGAAAACTCAGTAGACCCCTGGATATAAAGATCTTCCATCTTTTAACTCTCGTTGGTATAGGACTCCTTCCAGACGCAGCTGATGAGCAAGTTATGGGTCCTTGTGGATTCCTAGGTCTTACTGGTCATCTAGTGGTACCCAAGTGGCCTTCATTCTGATGTGATATATACACACAGGTTTGAACTTAATCCAAAGACATTTTTCCCCCAGGATCATAATGCAAGGCATTCATTTCTTAAAGAATAAAATGTTCTAAATCCTTTGAAAAGCCTCTTGTATGTTAAACATTGCTAGGTCCTTATATATCAGGAGTGTCAAACTCGCAATGTCACGTGATGTGTCGCAATGTATTGTGACTTTTTTTCCATTGCCGTCAATGGGGTGGGTGCGGTTTTGCTATGATGCATCTGGCCCGCAGGCCGGCAGTTTGACACCCCTGTTATATATCATAACTGTGTGGACAACTGCCAATATAGTAGTCATCATTCACTCTATTACAGTTCTATGTAAAGCAGTTGATGGCATAACCTTACATCTTAAACTCTGATTCTAACAGCACAGAATTTAAAAGAAAGTGCAGTAATAAGTCAAATGCAATTTTTTTTTAATAACATGTGTTTCTGCAATTCAATTTTTGAATTCTGGTGACTTCCTGGAGTAATTCCTGCACAGTCTTCCAGTTTTTACCCTTATGTCCTAATCATTACACCAGGCTCTCATAATTTTTTATCAATTCTCAATTCTACATCACTTTATTTACTTGATTTATATTACATGTTTCATTCAAGACCTCAAAGCAGCAAAGATATCCTGTTTTCCAATTTTTCCCAATTCTACTCTGTAAATTAGGTTGAGATGAGGAAGAATATCTGGCCCAAAAGCACCTGATGAACTTCCTGGGATGAGGGCGAACTACTACCTGGAAATCTAGGAAGTCCAGCACTACACCATATTGGCTTTCAGCTCTTTCCAATATAAAGGAAGTTTGTCAAAAATGGGGGGAGGGTTGAAAAACTGTGTTGAGAAGCCCTGCATGGGGGAGAAAAATTTGGTCTGATGAGTTTCAGTTTCAGTTTCAGTTAAAGCAAATCTTATTCTATAGATAGGCAATAACCCAGGTCATTTTCCTGACAGTATGTGGAGGGTTCCCTTATAATAACTCTTTTTATCTTCTGATTCTGAATATTTTTACCTTGATTCTCAAGGTTTGATCTTCAGAACATGAGGATGCATTTGGCAAATTGTGTCTTTTTTATAAGTAACCCAAGAAGCTTATTTGATTATTCTGAATTTAGTGCTAGTTGAAAAATAACAGTATGCTACTGTATACACCCAACTATTGTATAGGAAATCCCACTGAGTTATAGAACAGCTTAGGTGTTATTTCAGGTTTAAGTCATTCCATAATGTTGGCTGCCAAGAGTAATTAGTCATGTATATATTTTCTAAGAAGAAAATATTCCTACTTGTCTACTGGGAAAACAGGGCAGTCTTCTTAATCACAAGCATAAAACTTAAAACAGGATTTAGAGGTCAGCAAAGAGTTCTAGCATAGATACGGACATTGTTCTGACGTGTTAACTCTTTCAATATAGTTTTATTTTTCTTTCCTTTTTTTGCCAATGGACGATAAGAGGAAACATCCTTGAGGAAATACACCCAGTTACACTTTTTCTTCTGTTTCTTCTCATTCGTGTGGCTGTATGGGGTGAATTGGGTTTATTGTTTCTTTAGCTTCCATTCCGTAATGGCAGAGGCCCATGGTATTTTCATACAATCCTGATTCCAGAAAACTGTATGAACTCAATATTAAAGTGGTGTTAGTCAACCACAGACACACTATTAAGTAAAATGATTTTACGCTACAGAAACTGGGGAACCAGGCATGAAGATGAAGAACTGGAGTTTTTAACTATGCTTAACTGAATAGTAGAATCCACTGTTATAATATTGCTGGCACTGAAGTAACATTCAGTGATCAGTTGCCTTATAAACAGGGAGCAGGATGCTCCCAAAATGTCCCCTTTAGTCTTCATTTCAAACAGCAAAAAATCTTGGGCCAACCCTACATTTCAAGATAACACAAGGCTATATAGTTAGCATTAAAAAAAAAAAATAACTGCAAAGACCACCAGTCCAGGCTATATTTATGGCACAGGAGAAGGAAGAAGGGGAGGGTGTAACCCTTTTCCTTAATTTTTTCTTTTTCTTTTTTATGAAAACCATCCCTAAAAGTAGCTATGACTAGGGAAGTGAAAAGGCAAGGAGGCCATATATCACTCTGCCTTCTGGTCTAGTATAGATTTAGAAGATATATTTTTGAAAGGGAAAACAATCTGTGTGGCAAAGGTCTAAATCCATTTCATTCTTCCTCAGTCTGATTCAGAGCTGTCCTCCTACCAGCATTTTTTTTTAAATGAAAATGAAAATAAGGAAATAGAGTAATATTTCTTAGTGCTGTATACTTCAAATCCTATGTCTTGAAAAGTATTTAATTCTTTTCCCTGTTTTATTTTAGAAAAGTTTCTCTTTCCAAGGAATCTCTCAGTTCAAAAACCAGTGTTCAGATCTAGACAAAAAGACCTATTAGCTTCAATGTCTGCAACTTGACACAGGCAGAGATTATCAGTCTGCCCTTGCCGTTCCTTTTTCTCCATCTTCCATTCTTTTAAGTAAACACCACTTGAATGAAAATGCCCCACTTTAAATTATCCACTGAGATACAATTTAGGGATGTGAAAGTCCACAGGGAAAAGAACAAATAGACAAATTTGGGGGTGGGGATGGGGAAAAATCCCTTACACATTTCTGTTCTCCTCTCCCAGGCCCCACATTCAAAGTGCAGAAGCATTCTATACTATCCACTTAGAAAACTAATTCTTTTTCCTTGCATAATCAGGCAGATCTAATTTACAAATAAGGTCATCGTAGTACCATCTTGCCATATTGTAGTAGGAAAAGGAGAACGTAAGCCTGGATCTTGGTTCCACTATGAATAGTATTCAAAGCATTCAAAGTCAAGCTGTGTTGTACCTAGTCAAAGTTACAAATGGTAAAAATCTAATTTGGAGATTAATTCCATGTCTATCGATGCTTATTTCACTTTTTGTATCAGAAATTAAATTAAAGTCTACTGATCTATGTTATTTTTCTGTCCTTGATGCATTAACTGCACATTAGTCAGTTTACAGTTTAGTTAAATTTAATTTAATACTATTTACAAAAATTCTACTTGAATGCTATATTATGTACAACTAGAATAAGCAGAATACGATCATCTCTTCACTTCAGATCTACATTTAATATTAATACACACACATATACACACTCACATGACATACATACATACACACAAGGTCATTGCTCAAAAGATTAACTGTGGAAAACTGAATGCATGGAAGACAGTTTGAAGGAATTATTGCTTTATTTTAAATTCCCCTTCAGTTAAATTGGAATTAGAAAGATACACTGTACTTATAAAGAGTTTTCATTGCTGATAGCATAGGCAATTAAGGACAGACCTATCCACACATACTGGGTTATCTGCCATCCTTCAAGAATGAAGAATGTCCTTTGAATACTATATATGAAAATCTATGTATAGACAAAAACATTGTCAATGGCAGGCTGCTACATATTCATTAGGAATGTAAACAACTGTTGCAAGTAAATGGATAACCACTGCATATTTTCTAGTATTTTGTGAAGTGTGTGTAAAAAAAGATTATAATGATTGGCTATTGGTAATAAAAACCTCATTGCATCAGAGAAAGTAAGCCTGTAGTTTGATGTCAGTGATTGGAATCCATGCATAATTCCAAGTGATGCACTGGATATCTTGTTAGATTCTGTCTTATTAAAAACAGTTTTTGTTACATCAGTTAGAGACAAGGATTTAAATGATTTATATAAATATGCATATGATTTCTTTTTCTCACATTAGATTGTTTTAAATTTGAAGACAGGCCATTAAATGTGAAAGTTGACTTAAAAACTTTTTAAAAAGCTTTAAAAGCTTTATGTTTTTATTATGTTCTCTTGATATTTTTCTACCATACATCAACAAACCATCAGCAAACAAACACCTGAAACTATAATCCAGTGGCAGACATGGCTATGTAAAGTTATCCTGACACATTAGTTGGCCCTGAAATATTAGCTTGTGTGGGAATCAGTCAGTTATATTTATGACGTTGCCTATGGCATTTATGGTAATTAATTATCAGGGAAAGTCCCTAATTTCATTGGGGCGGAATCCTCCAGGCATATTAGCTTGAATCATGTAGGTAGACTCTCCTACAAACAAAAGAACTAAAAGCATGATTCATTTTATTGCAGTAACTATGTACAACCGAGTCTTCTGGCTCAACTCAACTTTTTGAGTTGTTCTATAATACTCTAATGTTGATATTCAGGCAAATGGAATTGTAGATGAGCAATGTTCTTGCAGCCTGCTAATTTCATTTATCAGATTTGCAACTATTTTCTTATGCAGACGTAATTCCACAGAACACAGCAATGAAGATAATAGCTTATTAAAATTAATGAGCTACTCTCCAAACACTTTGGCTACTACAGTTCAACTGTTCAGAGTGTCACTGCCTTTGGAATACAGAATACCCATTACAAGGTAATTCTGCTGTTCAGAACTTGCATCCCACCAAAGAATTAGAACATAGATTTGAATAATAATGAAACACACAGCTTTTCAAAGTTGTCACTGAAGTCATATACATATACATTAAGAATACAACAAAGCTGTAATATACTCTTCACTAATGAATGAGAGAAGGAAAATAAATTCAAGTGGGCACATAATCAAATAAACCCTTGGCTCTTTCCTTAAGTATGATGCTTGGTGAATGTATGCCACCTTTATAGCTCAGATACATTTATTAAATCAGTACAATGAATGGATGAGATTGTAAATGAACATTAAAAATTCCAGTTACCTTGTTCCAATCTACAATTTAGAATAGTTTCAGAAGTATTGACAGCGTATGGTTAAAAAAAAAAGTTAAGATGGGATCACCCCCAGCTGTGGTGTGATCAAAGCTCTGTGATGAACTTTCAATTCTTTTTTTTTTTTTAATATAAATAATGCTGCACTTCAATGGTTAGGTGGCCTAGACATTGGTACTTAAACATAAATCTTTTTAACATTTATATTTTATTATATTTACTAATCTAGGTGAAATGTTAATATTTATTGCTAATCCATGTATCATATGTTACACATTAAATAAATAAATAAAATGCAGCATACACAGAGAGAGGGGGGGAGGGGGAGGGAGGGAGGGGGAGAGAGAGAGGGAGAGAGAGAGAGAGAGAGAGAGAGAGAGAGAGAGAGAGAGAGAGAGAGAGAGAGAGAGAGAGAGAGAGAGAAGGGGGCAGAACAGATCGTGCTACTGTGGCTAATATCTTTACTCTTTTAGCCACATCCCCTAAATACTCACTTATCCTCATGCATTATCCAGTTTTCATCTTTTTTATATAGATGTACTTCTTAAAAATATCACCATCAATAAAATCAAAAAGGTACTAATGCTAGAGCTTAATTCCAGTGTAGCCATTATTTTCCAGTTAAATACTGTTGTTTTGAAGTCCCTTCCTGTAATTTTTTTTAAAGTATCTACATCCCTCATATCAAAATACATTCAGAAAGTACAAAATACATGAACATATTATAATACTTTAAAACTATCCACCACTGCAACTGATAAAACTGTTAAATTAGTGTAATAAATTTATAGTATTAGTTTTATCAGATAATACCAATTTATCAGTTGGGTAAAAGACTAAGTTGTAAGAACTCAGTTAGGAACCATCATAGGTTTTGTTTGTGTGATGTCCACACAGACCTACAATCTTCTCTGTGTAACATTTCCTTAAAAAGTTTCTTAATGTGTAATGTTACAACTGTACTTAACAGATTCTCACAAACACAAAGGCTTGAATTTGAACAGTGTTTGCCTTGATTATTGTGCCAAATCAGGTTTTCAAAACTCTAGCATATTTTGTAGATTTATTTATTCATCCAATATTGTGCATTGATTTTTTTTTTGCCATTTGAAACATTACGAGTTTCCCCCCAAAAGATTCCAATGTCCTCTATAGGGCATCTTTTTCTTAGAAATTAGAATTGTGAAATTAACAAGTACACTTTTACCAATTGTTCACAGTTTCTTTTATAAAGAGCTTAAACACACTCAACCATTTTTTAAAACAAAAAGAATATGGAAACGATTAATTAAAAGCAATAGGTGGTATCCCCTGTAGTCGTACAGAAATAGTGCATCTCTTGTAAGATGTAAATGATTCAGAAATATTCAGCATCTTACACACCCAACAAGTAGCTGTTCGGTAGATGCCAAATCCAACATTCCACAGACTGGAATGCAGCATTTCTATATGCAGCACTCTTGAAATAATTATGTAACCGTAATTTGCATTATATAGAACATATGGAAACAAATTCTGTTTTGCAGTATTTCTGCATTCAAATAACCAGAGGTAATCCACTAAGGTGATGATCATTAATTCTCTTTACTTATCACTCCTTTGCCTAACATCCGTGGATTAATACAATTATTTTCGGGCAAGATAAATCAGCATTAGTATTCCTCACCCTGGGAGATAGGAAAGAATGACTGATATGAGAGATGACCACCTATCTTGTGAAGTCATACCTAAATTGAATCATAGATAAAGCAACTTCAGGATATCAACATTAATCTTCACCAAGGGTAATAAACTGCAGTTGCTCTCCTAGCAACTTTTAGGCCTGCTTTTGGCCTTTAAAGTAAGGAGTAAAGCTATGTCAACAGTCAGGATTTATTTTAAGATATTTACTGGAGAGACTTTAAAGAAACAGAAGGCTTGTATTAATTATTGAGGATTTCCCCAGTGATCCTGAGCAGTAACAATTAGTCCAAAGTATACAGCTTAGAAAAATGATGAGCCAGCACACTGTTTTTTCATCTAAAGGACAGATATCTCTACAGCAGTGTTTCCCAAACTTGACAATTTTAAGGCATGAGGACTTCAACTCCCAGAATTCCACAGCCAGCAACGCTGGCTGTGGAATTCTGGGAGTTGAAGCCCACATGCCTTAAAATTGTCAAGTTTGGGAAACACTGCTCTACAGCATCCAAAAACAGTTTATATTTTCTAAGATAATAACTCAGTATTTTCCACTTACATATAATTTACATTTTGAAAATTGGATACTATGCAAAAACTGTTGAGCTTTCCTTCCTTTTAGAAACATCTATTTTTTTTTTCCAAACCTATAGTAGCTTTGATTGAAAAGTGTCACTATTAAAAAAAAAAATGTCAGGGCCAAATTTCATATTGTGTAAAATGCTATTTTCTAGTATTGTTGGTCTAAAGCAGTGTTTCTCAACCTTGACAATTTTAAGGCATGTGGACTTCAACTCCCAGAATTCCACAGCCAGCATTGCTGGCTGTGGAATTCTGGGAGTTGAAGTCCACATGCCTTAAAATTGTCAAGGTTGAGAAACACTGGTCTAAAAAGTCTCTTTAGGTCAGAGTATCTTTCTGGCTAATGTTATCAAGATCTGGAACTAATAAAAGAGGCAATAGGTCACCTCAGAACCAGTCACTCAGGTTTCAGAGACCTCTTCCTCTGAGAGTGTTTCCCCCAAAATAAGACCCAACCGGAAAATAAGCTCTAGCATGATTTTTCAGGACACTTGTAATATAAGCCCCACCCCCAAAATAAGCCCCAATTAAGATAGTCAGCCAGACAGACACATTTAGTACTGTATTTCCCCGAAAATAAGACCTAACTGGAAAATAAACCCTAATGTGTCTTTTGGAGCAAAAATTAATATAAGACCCAGTGTTATTTTCAGGGAAATACGGTATCAGCAGAATCACTGTCACACGGGGTGGATATAGGTAGCAGAGGATAACATCTGGATTTGATGAAATGACTGACCATCTAAGAAACATCTGAGTCTTTAATCTTCAAATCGAAAGTGCAGTATGTGTATATCTTGAAACAAATCTTATTCCTGTTATGAGAAACTGATTCTATTTAATCATTCAGTATTGTTGCCACCTTATCTCTAAAAGAATTAATTTCTACTGAAAAATCAAGCTCCATTTTTTTTCCAATTAAAGTAACACTTGCTCAGTTTCATTTTGCAAAATTCAAGTAATCAAGTGCACTCCATGGACTCCGTGTCTTGCATTCCATGTTCCTTGTTAACACAATAAATACATTACTAAAGCTAAATTAAATGCACATGTGGGCACAGGAAGTCAGAATTTATAAATAAATATATTTGATGGAACGATCTAAAAAAGCATAGCACACTGTGAAATGAAACCCATCTTTGCATGACAAATCAGAACTTTGTTATCCAATTCATGATTGTAACATAGCTACTTCACATTTTCAATACTTATAAATATTTCTTTTCATATCTCCTTTTCATATTATACAAGCCTCAGTTCATTCAGTTTGTTCATTTAGAAAGAAATCTTTTTCCTGGGCTATTTTCTAAATCAGCATCTTGGTTAGACAGACACTCCAGATATTTTGAACTGTGTATTATAGCAATGTGGCAATGGAATAATTATACTTTTGTTTATTCACTGCTTTTATTCCTAATAAAGTAGACTGTAAAAAGAAAGGGGTGATATAAAAGTTTGTGTAGGTAATCAAAATATTAAAAATGATCCATTTCCAATAGATAATAAGTTTAATTTTGAAAAGTGGCTAGCATAAGTTGACCTCAGGAAAACAACAACAACTAAGAGTTGGGGAGTTTCCAATTCGGGATCAATCATTTTTTAGAGGATGAGGATGAAAATATTGTATTCCATCCAGACTGGAATGCAATGGAAGCAGATTAAAGCAAGAGTTCTCAATTATTGTGACCAGTGACCACTTAAAATGAATTTGTACAACTTCCAACCTATGAATAAAACTAATGATTTGAATGTGGCTAGGATTGGACAAAAATCATTCCACCTCTTACTTTTAATACATCTTTCTGCATTAAATAAATTAATGATAAAAATATGCAACTTTATAAAATAAATCTGTTCCACTGGAAATAAGACAAAAACACAACAAACTAGTAACCTTTAAAAACATTTTTTTAATGGGGAGGCTTACTTTTGCATAATCCCTGACATCTGCTTTTGCTTTTGAATAGAGTCAGAAAGAAAAATTAACTTCTCTTAAACTGTTGCAACTTGCAAAACATGGGCAAGGCTGCTTTCAGAATTCTCTTTCCCAGCACAGCCTCAATGAGACAGTAACCACAGCCCATCTTTTCTTTTCCATCCAGTCTTTTCCCTCCTCCCAGCAGCCTTTCCAGCTCTGCTTTCCATTGCAATTCCCTCTGCATAGGGAGCACCAAATCACATGGAAATACCTTTGCTGTCAAGCTTAATTGATCAGAGGCAGATTGTCAAATCCAGGACTGTCAGTTCTAACTCCAGAACAAACAGCTTAAGAACAAGAAGTGAAACAAATTACTAAAGTTGATGGAGAAAGTCAATAGACTGAATTTTTCAATGATATTTAGCGGCAATTCAAAACCACAATAACAGAAACTCAGCTAGAATGTGTACGGCAGGTAAAAAAAGGTCAAATTATGTCCATCGCTGTTCAGCATTGCTAAAAATGGCATCAAGAAAGCTGTTAGAACAAAAAACAAATTTCCCAGCTAAACAAGAATTTTTAAAAAGGGATGTAAACTTGTTCAAAATAAAGACAGAAAGGCAGAAGGAAAACAGAAAGAGAAACATGTCCTATGTTTGTGCTTCCCGTGGGCATCTGGTTGTTACTGTGAGACTAACAGACTCTTGTAATTGTCTGATCCAGGAGGATTCTTCTGTTCTTTTGACAGTGAAGGGCAGAAGCTGATCTGGGCTAAATTCAGTCTGTAGCACTATTATTTTGTGAATGAGAATTGTCAACAGATTGAGATTTTTCTCACAGCCAATATATGCTGCCATATGCTGATGACAACACAGCGTTAACCCTTAGTCATTTCCTGCTTTAAAGTTACTTAGCAACTTGTGTAATCAAAACAAGACAACTTTAATTGAGATAATATATTAGCACCCTTGGTGAAACTGATGCAGGATGGCACTAGTGACACCAAGGTGAAACCAGACAGTACTTGGTTTGATTTTCATATTTTTCCTTGGTATTTCCAGGAACATCTCTTTAATTCCTTCATTACACTCCCAAACACTTAGACAGAATGTAACAAAGGCATGGGTGAGAGAGTTGAAAGACTGACTGTGAGTCACTTAATAGACATGATGATATAGTGAGTTCCATAAGGTTCAGCCAGCTATACCTTATCTAACAGCTGCATTAGAACTGATAGCAATGTACAGCCAATCAGAATATTCTAGAGTGGGTGGCTCTAATAAATGCAATGACATAAAGAAATAAATATCATGGGGAAAAGACACTCAGCAAATTGCTATTATATTTTGAGTAGGATAGGAGGAATCCCCTTCTCCAAAACTACGTATTTAGGCTTTTATCCAGCTACGATTACTTATGTTTAAGATTTAGTACCTAGAGAATGTAAATGAGATAGCAACTTATGCCTGTCCTGAACCACTTTGGACTGTAGGTTGAGTATTCAGTTAAAAAAATAAAGAAAAAATAATGTTGTTACTGTTCTTGTTGTTTTCCAAAAGATCCCTCTGAACAGAATTGTATTATGGGGATCTGCAGAGGCAGGATGTGATGAGAGATTAAAAAAGACACAATTGTATCAGGACCTTTAAAGTAGCTTTCAGATATAATAGAAGATGCTGTCCAATTGCTGTAATGAAGAAAGACACAGCTTCCTGTCATCTGGCTTTTGTACATAGAACTGGGAAGGAAACCTGTTCAGAAAATCTTGTGTTTCTTAAGAAAGCAAGTTCTTCCTGAATCAAAAGAATGAATTAGCCCTGACCAGCTTAAGCCCCACTATTTGTTCAGCAAGACTTTCCCATGAGTAACCTAGACTGAAGCAAAGCCTTTGGCATGCTGGTGAAAAATGTGTGACCCATCTTGGCTTAACAAAAAGAGTGATTAATAAGAAGTGTGATGAGCACCCAAAAAATCACTTTGCAACTTGCTTTTAGTCTAATGAAGAGACGGACGAGGAGTGACAGGATAGCAGTGTTCCAATATCTCAGGGGCTGCCACAAAGAAGAGGGAGTCAAGCTATTCTCCAAAGCCCCTGAAGGCAGGACAAGAGGATGGAAACTAACCAAAAAGAGAAGCAGCCTAGAACTAAGGAGAAATTTTCTGACAACAATTAATCAGTGGAACAACCTGCCTCCAGAAGCTGTGAATGCTCCCACACTGGAAGTTTTTAAGAAGAGACTGGACAGCCATTTGTCTGAAATGGTATAGGGTTTCCTGCCTGAGCAGGGGGTTGAACTAGATGACCTCCAAGGTCCCTTCCAACTTTATTATTATTGTTATTATAGAAGTCAGCCTTTGCTTTTGTAATATCATTCTTATTATATCAGTCATATTCTATGATGTACTGGTTGTCCTCCATTTACAGCCATTCATTTAGTGACAGTTCAGAGTTGCAACAGCACTGAAAAAAACCTGACTTAACAACTGGTTCTTGCACCTAGGATTATCACAGCATCCCCATAGTCGTGTGATTAAAATTCAGGTGCTTGGCAACTGGCATGTATTCACCAGGACTGCAGCATTCTGTGGTCATGAGATTGGCATTTGGGACCTTCCCAGCTGACTTCCAACAAGCAAAGTCAATAAGGGAAGTTGGATTTGCTTAATGACCATATAACTCACTTAACAACTGCAGTGGTTCATTTAACAACCTTGGCAAGAAAAGTCATAAAATTGGGCAACTCACTTAACAACTGCCTCCCTTAGCAACAGACGTTCTGGTCCCAATTGTGGTAGCAAGTCAAGGACCGCCTATATAATTAACAATATTAATTAATTGCATGCACCGTTTGAACTGACTGATTCCACATAGCATTTACTTTCTTTAGTTGGTTCACCGACTGACTTGATCTTATTTTATTTTCACTCTCCCTTAATTAATACAACTCATTCCATTTGGGGGATTCTGGCCAGCAAATACCAAGCACATACTAGCTACGTGGATTACTTTCAAAGACTTAAATATTCTGTACAGTACAGTTTGGATGTCCCGATAGTATGAATGGCTTAGCAGACTCCAGTTCTGTCTAAATTCATCGGAATTATTTCCCAAACTTCTTAAAAAAAGTGTGACTAAATATTTAAGTGCATTTGTGTAGAATATTGCAATTTCACTGTAGGTACTGGTAGTACTTTTAAAACTACTAGAATCATTATCTGTGGGGTCATTGACCCTCTCAGGACTTGGTTGCTTTCTCCTAGACACTTCATTACCCAACTAGGTAACATCATCATCAGTGCTGGACCTCACAGTTAAACCCTGGACTACAAATACTCTCTTCTCTTGGTAGTTCATCATTTTTTAATCTCCGCCTTTCCAGAACACAAAGCAGATCACTTAGAGCAGTGTTTCTCAACCTTGACAATTTTAAGGCATGTGGACTTCAACTCCCAGAATTCCCAGCCAGCATTGCTGGCTGTGGAATTCTGGGAGTTGAAGTCCACATGCCTTAAAATTGTCAAGGTTGAGAAACACTGACTTAGAGAAATATTGTTTTGCTTTCCCCCCCCCCCCAGTAGTTACCATTTGCTTCTTTTGCATACCTAGGCTATTTTGGCATCCACATCAAAAAGTGCAGTTCCCCTGAAACAAATGCCACCAAGAAACTCCCATCCCGATTCTCACAATAGAGTGAGGTGTTAAAACCCGAAAAACGCGAACATCGAGTCTTCAGAGCGCAAGGTAACCAATTTCGCACCGCGCACGGGTCAAGGCACCCGCTCCTTACCGTTGGCGTTCTTCCCGCAGATGAGATGCTCATAGGGCTGGAGGACGCCCCAAAGCTCCGCGTCGTTGTTGATCACCGCCTCGAGAACTTCGGAGGAGACCTCACTTCCCGCCCCGTCTCCGTCCGGGTTTTGGCTGGCCAGGACACGGCCCTTGATCTCCTCCGCCAGGTTCTCCATGCAAGAGGCTAGAGCGATGGCCGCGTACTCGTGGATCCGCACCGAGATCCGGGTATCTACCATCCACCTGAAAAAGCGCCCGACGGAGAAGGTGAGGCCACAGCGGGCCGATTTGCCTTTCCTGAGGCCGTCTCCGGCGCTCATGCTGTACAGCGACAGAGCTTTGACGGTCGCCAGGACGCAACTCTCCGACAAGGACCAACTCTGGATCAGTTTGATGGCGCTCTGGATCTCGAACCGCGTGCACTTGGCGTGCATCACGCTCAGGCGCTGCGCTTCCCGAGAGATCCGGATCAGCGGCCTCCGGAGGAGCATCGAGAGCCTCCTCGCGGCTTCTGGGCTGAAGCCTCTCTTGGTCCCCTCCCTCCCCTTCCGCAGGATCTTCTCCACGTCTTCCTCGCTCCAAGGGAATTCCTCGAGTTCCGGCAGTTTGGCGCATTTGGCGAAGATGTCCGCAACCTCGGGGTCCTCCGGCAGAACGGTGTTGACGGTATCCCAGCTGTTGTTCCGGCTGTTCATGGAGCCCGAGTAGTACCACCAGTTGCCCCGGGGCTGAGACGAGGCGAA
Organism: Crotalus tigris; assembly: GCF_016545835.1. Classification (NCBI taxonomy): domain Eukaryota; kingdom Metazoa; phylum Chordata; class Lepidosauria; order Squamata; family Viperidae; genus Crotalus; species Crotalus tigris. Next base: position 1,251,717 of record NW_024097221.1, read on the forward strand.
CGCTTGGCTGTTGGACTTGCAGGACGAGAGGCTGAGGGACCTGCAGGAGTCCCCTGCCCCATACCCGGAGTCCAAGGTTAGGTCTTCCAGGGTCTTCAAAGGCGAGCTATATATCCCAGCCATAGGAAAGCTCGGCGGTCCCCTCCTCCGAGGCGCCACCGCCGAGTCCCGCGCGGTTCGCAAAGGCGACCGAGGACGGTCGAGAGCTTAGGCGCCGGGATGCGAGTCCAGTTGGGGCTGGAGCTCCCGAGGTGCCTTCAGGTTTTTCACGCGTGCCAGCTCTCTCCATTCCACGGACCGAGTGAGATCATGTCTTTTCCGTCTTGGAGACGGGATGGAAAATCTTGGGCCAGCAGCAGAAGATGCGGAGGATCCAGCAGGGCTCCGAGGAGGCGATGCCTACCGCCTAATGGGAGGAAGGAGGGGGAAGGAATCCTCACGCGGCTGAAGGCGAACCAGCCTTTCCCCAGCAACGATCAGGAAAGACGAGGAGGGAGGAGAGGGAGAGAAGAAACCCAAAGCAGCCCAGAGCGGCGGCGGCGGCGGCGGCGGCGGCTGCCTGCCGGTGTTTCCCCCCTCCGCGCCCCCGAGAGACACTTGCAGAAGCTTTGCGCGAACTTCTCTCTTCGCTGCTCTCTTCGGCTCGCCGATCGGAGGCGACATGCAAATGACCCGATGGGATGCCCACCAATCAGGAGCTGTGGGAGAGCCGGGGGTGGGGCTCGCCGCTGTAAGGCGAGCTGGGCAACCCTTCTGTGCGTAGCCTTCAGGCGGGCTTGGATGGGCGGATCCAAGGAAGGCGGGCGGGGCAGGATGGAAACAAGTCAGAAGTCGCGACAGGGAGGGGCAAACTGGGCGAGCAGAGGTGACAGAAGAAAGGAGCCATTGCGAGGGATTTGCAGCAAAAAGGAGCCGCGTGTGCACCATGAGTCGCGCCAGCAAAGTAAAGGTAACCATGCCAAGGCGGGCTGAGATTTGCTAGGTCCGATCTCTGGCCTTTTGCAGATGCACGTCTAACCTTCTCCGCACTTGTCTAAACATGGTTGACTGCCAGCAACAGTGGCGAACAGACTTGCTTCTCAGGAAGGAGGCTGCAGGTGGCAACTGCTGGCTTGTGCAAATCTTTAACAGAGATTTGATAAGCAGCAATCCCCGAAAGGGCTGTCTCTCTGTGTGTTTTATAAGGCTCCAACAAATCTTATATTGTGTTTTCGGAATATCTTGCATTATAAAATCCATACTGCTTAAAATGCACATTTTGAATGGTAATTGTTAATGCTTTTCTCAAAACGATTTCAAAATGCGTTTACGTCTGCCTTTCCTGAGAACATTCTCACGTAAGCAACGTGAAAAAGATGAGTTTTTACAAATGTTATATCTTAAGTTACTGGCTGTAAAATAAGGTATGGGAACCTATGGCCCTCCAGTCATTGTCAAACTATTGTTCCCAGAAGCTTAGACATGGTGTTCTTGTAATTTTGTTCCAAGATGATACCAGGCTAAATACTTTCAAGTAACTTTTTTTGTGTGAAATCAAGCATTTTCTGTGCACATATTTTATAGAAGGGCATAGAGATTTATTTATTTATTAAATTTATTTGCCACTCATCTCATTTCAAAAGGACTCTGGTGATGTGATAAATAGGAAAACATGATTATTGTTTCCCGAACAACAAAAGATCTGGTAGTGGGAGAGCTAGAAGAGAACAGTAGTGCAGTTTTCCAGATATAGATGGGAAAATGTAGCATTGAATCAGTTACCCCAGTCTGTGTTAACCATACTCCCACCTGTTTTGTACTGTGTGCTGATTGTACATTTTTTTTTTTTTGTCTTCCAGGGCTTTTCTGGGCATAGAAAGACCCGAAAAACATAGCAATGCTTATGGCTCTGTAGACTCCTCTGCAGTTTTCTTACAGGCATTCTTTTGAGTTTTAATTTGAAAAAAAAAAGAATTAATTACAGTGTAATAGGAGTACTTTGAAATTGTGCCAATTTAAATTAAGGCAGATAATTTATATCTTGTTCCCTTCCCCTTTTGAAGAAACAACATTGAGAAGAAATGAATAAAATAATCTTATGTAGAGGATTTCAGCAGGCTTAGCAAAGTCAACAAAATTCTGCAAGCTTTCTTGTCTGGTTGTGAAATTGTAAAAATAAGGAGGTAGGCTAGAAATTATGTTTCAAAAAGTTATGTTAGTGGGAAACTTTTGTAGTCTTTTGGGAAACAACCAGCAGAAACCAAGATTTCCAGTTCTAGCAAAAAAAAAAAAAGTTGCAGTTGGTTTGACTTGTGTTGTACATATATTTAAATAAGCATATGTATGCCTAGACATGCCTACTTAATGATTTAACCAAAAAAAGGGGGGGGGGAATTAACTACTGTTTGGGTTCACACATGCTAAACCATGGTTTATTTTTAAACAAAATTCAATATGCTCCAATGGCTATAATCAGGCAAAATGGCAGGCAAAAAAAGAAACCACCCACAGTGTATGAATTCAGTCTACACTGAGTCCCCAAGTTTTAAAGATTAAAAAAAAGTGCTTTTCTTTTTAATGTGGACTGGTCATTAAAAAATTCACTTCTCGCTTGTAATAGAATAAGAGTTAGCAGTTGAGCCCTACTTAAGAACACTTTCTATTATTTTATAAGGTTTAAATAATTCTTTTGAGGACTTCTCAGGATTGTTCTGAATTTACCATCTACAGTGCTAAAAAGAAACCTCACTCAAAATGATTTTGTCTCGCATTAGGTAGCATAAACTTTTACAGGTGATGGCTTGCAAGTTAAAATCTTCAAGTTGAAACCATTAAGTAGGTGTGTCTAGGCATATGCAGGCTTATTTAAGTATATCTGCAGCACTAGTCAAATCAACTGCAGGCTTATTTAGTTACTACAGAGGTTTTTCTGTTTTTTCTTAGCAGTAGTACAGATGAAGTTTACTTTTTCTTTACTTTTTCCACATATGTTTTTCAATTGCTACTCTTGCTTTCATCACTGGGACTTTTGGTCCTCTCCCAGGTCTTGCTTAACTTCAGAGTTCAGCCAAGATTGGCTAGGTGCTGCAGGAGATAGTGAGTTCTAATCTCACATTAGGCCCAAAGCCAGCTGTGGGATCTTGAGCCAGTTGATGAACTAGTCCAGGCAGCTACCAGGAGTCAACAATGTCTTGATAGCTACCCCTCCCCTCCCTTTAAGTCTGTTAAGATTGCATGTTGAAATCTGACAAGCCTTTTTATGGAAGTATGTATATTTTTGACCTTGAATGGTGAATTAGTTATGAAATAAAAATGCCTGGTTTCTTTGATACTTTATATGTAAGCTATTTGAAAAGAAGGCACTGGCCCTCTCTGTAGATACTTTTTATTGTAACTTGCTGCAATAATTATTTTGTGCAACAGTGCCATCTTCTGGTAAGACTTGAATCATTGAGCCACTGGCTAGATCTTTAGATCTTGCAAATAAGCCGTACCACTGCTGATAATGCAACAAACTGTCATTTAAAATCTTGGCTTAGCAGGATCTATGAACTCAACACTATTTATACAGTCATGTGATTGTGATTTGCAATATTCTCTGCCAACTTCCACAGAGAGTTAAAGGGGGGGGGGAATGTCAGAGGAAGTTGCAAATAGAGGGGGCAGAAGGTTGGACCTGAAGAAATGGATCCCAAATATGACAAAAATGCTTGTGAGTCCGGCAGAACTTTTCAGAATTTTACTAGTGTTTTCCTTCTCACATGATTTTGAGAAAGAGCCTTCCAAACAATCAAGAAGAGAGCCTGAGTGCAAACAAAGCAATGGTATCTGAACCCAGGCAGGCAGAGCAGGGAGGGGGGTTAATGTACCAGTGGACCCAGCTGGCTGATGCCTACCAATCCATGGCAAGTTTCCACCTGCCAGTGGGAGTTGGGCTTCCCAGGACCTCCCACATCCGTTGAGGTATATTGCAGTTGTTGTGCAAGGTGGTCCCATGGGCACCTTTCTTAATAACTGCAATGATTTATGACAAAAATTTTGAGCTCAATTCTGGTTGTAAATTGAGAACTACCTCTATACACATTTAAATAAGTCTCACGTCTTAATATTTGGTTAAGAAATGAGCTATATTGTTCCTTGTAAAAAGAAATACAGTAGACAAGAGGAAGTGGCTAGTGTAAGACCCTCTATAGCAGGGGTGTCAATCTGCCGGCCTGCGGGCCGGATGCGTCATCTGGAAGCTGCGCCCACCCCATTGCCATCAATGGCAAAACTGGCCCGATATATTGCGCGACATCATGTGACGTCGCAAGTTTGACATGTCTGCTTTACAAATTTTAGGAAATTTGACCCAGAGGCATATACAATTTTAGGAAATTTGACCCAGAGGCATATACAATTTTAGGAAATTTGACCCAGAGGCATATAGTGGCCAAAATTGTGGAAACCTTTTGGGAAAAGTGTACATTTAAGGTTTGATGGCTAATAAGACCACTTTTTTTGGAGTAGTACCATAAAATTATATATCAATGGAAAGATAATTTAATCAAGAATGTAATGCAATAACTTTTATGAAGGATTTGCTATTAGAATAGCAATTATAAAGGAGAAAAGTGAAACACATAGAAAAAACAAGATATACAAAAATTATCACCATAGAAAAAAATGAGATATACAAAAATTATCACCATGTCAGTTAATACTTAGTTGGGTAACCTTAGCATGAATTACTGCCTTACAATGTCTTTCCATGGAGTGAACCAAGTCCTTTAGTTCTGCAGCTGTTATAATATGAAACCAAGATTGAATGATTGCTTCTATTAACTGGGTTTTATTGCTAGGTCACTTCTGACTAACAAGTTTCTTTAGTCGACTCCATAGATTTTCAATTGGGTTAAGGTCTGGGCTATTCCCAGGCCATTCCAGCAGTGGAATATGATTATCTTGAAACCACTTTTCGCACACAGCAGCAACATGACATGGAGCTGAATCCTGTTGAAATATAAATGCTTCATTGTCTTGGAAAAGATCATGTGCAGAAGGCTTCAGTTTGGGCTCAAGTATTTCATTAATATATTTTTGGCTATTTATATTCCCATTAATCACACAAATTCTGCCCACACTTTTTGATGTCATACAACCCCAGATCATAACACTGACTGGGTGTACATGTAATGCAATCAGGATGCATTTTTTAAAAATTTTTATTGATTTTCCAGTTTTACATTTAAATATCTGAAAAGCAACGTTGCAGTTGGGTTGGTTCATAATTAAATAACATACAAATTTCTTTAGTACAGATCACAAACTATTACATTAAATATTTCCTCTCTTTTTCCCTTGGTATTTACTGTCTTACATTTAAATTAATACAATTCTGATTATATCAATTTAATACAAATAACTTTTTTACATTTATCAATCATTTTTAGTTTATACATATCTTAGCCATTTTAATATTCAATCTTTTTAGAAAATCAATGTCCTGGTACATTTTTCTCAATTTTTAATTTCCCATTAATATTTAAATTTAACATTTAATATTTATAGTTTCCAAGTTTTAAATAACACCAATTGCCTTTATCACAATTCATCCCAAAATCTTACATCAGCTGGTTAATAATACAATATAATATGCTTATTTTCTAGTAATTTCCAAATATCTTAAATTTAATAACCAAAATTTCTCTTATTTCAACATTTAATACTTCCTCTTTTTTCTCTCAATATCTACTATCTCATATTTAAGCTAGTAATTTTTATTATTACCACTAAATAAAAACGTATTTGTTACATTCATCAATAAATTTTTAGTTTATATATATATTAATTGCCTATTCAGTATTCAAATTTAACTATTAATGTTTATATTTTCAAGTCTTAAATGACCAAAGTATCCTTTAACTCAACTCATAACTATTTCTAATATTCAAAATATACATCTTATCTACAGTATTTGAGAATATTCTGTTTTAATTCTCACTAATAAGTCAAAACCTCAATTTTCTTCAGTCTTATTCTAGCTTTCTTTCTTTGCCAAATTGTCTTCCATGTCCATTGCTTTGAGTCATCAAATAAATCTCCCTGTGTTATTATGTACCGTATATTCTGGCGTATAAGACGACTTTCTAAACACTTAAAATCTTCGCAAAAGTGGGGGGTCGTCTTATACGCCGGAAAAATATTACTCAGCAAGTTTTCTCTTCCCCCCCCCCTCTCTCACTCAAAAAGAGTCCTAGAGTTATTATTAAAACCAGCCGATCAACTAAAGATATCTCTGAGAGTACGATAGGCATTATCTGGCTGTTGTGACGGTAAGATTTCCTGGAGGTTTAATCCCCATTCTATAATGCTACATTGCAAACCGTCTCCTCTCTTCTTCCCTCCCTTTTGCATCCCAATTCCTTGCCCACCCCTCCAGAACTGCGGATTGGTAGTGGCCATCCCCTGATTAATTCATTCAAAGGAAGTAGAAAGGGATGGCCCATGTAATGGGGAAGGGGGGAAAAGAATTGTAACCTAAGCATCTGCGTCCATTCGAGGCACTTCTCAGTGCTTCTTCATGCAAGCTTTCAGCGTTTACCTCTCACTGCCGGTGAGAGTAGCTTGGGGGATGCGGAGCTTATGGGTCTGGAAGGGGAGGGGTGTCAGCTAAATTCCTCTCGGAGTTAAGAAGCAGGAATGGAGTGGGGACAGAAAACAGCTACACAATCCTTTTGCCCGAGCTCATGCAAGCAGTTTCTCCCCCCCCCCCGCCTAAATAAACTTGCATGGTGCATTTGTGGTGTTATTTATGACAGATCCTGGCTGGTCAATCTGGCTCCCATCTATAAGTACTGTAGTGCACTGAGTTTCAATAACAAATTAAAAGGAAAGCATTCACTCCCCCCCCATTACCTGAAAAGGGGGCAACTTATCACATTTATGGAAATGCAAGTTTTCGAAGGGCGAATGCCTTTCTTACTTAGTTTATTAACTGCTTCCTTTCCTTCTTCCCTAAACATTCTGGCTGTCTCCAATTTCATTCTTGGTAGTGTTGCTTTAAAAAACTGCTGAGAAGTCCTTTTGCAGGCAGGGCAATTTTCATCAAGGTGTGTGTGTGATTGACAAGGCAGAGCCTTTGACAAACAGGCAGGCTTTCTGCTCACTCAGCTTGGAGAGGCTGTGGAGGATTCGCAGGGTGGAAGACTGAGAGGAGGAGATCCCTGTGTGCAGCCTGCTTGCTCCAAGCCAAAGCTTGCTACTGGGGGGAGGGCAATGGAAGGGACCCAGGGAGTCACACGCATGCCTACATGTGCACGCACACACCCTGAGCTACTCATTTGGACTTACACGTGGCCAATGAGAACTCAGAAACTGTGCTCCCTTTCCCCCTCCCTCATGGAATTAGCTTGTCCATTTTTTCCCTAGGGCCTATACAGGAGTAGGCAACCTTGGCTCTTTTATGACTCATGGACTTCAACTCCCAGAATTCCTGAGCCAGCATAGCTGGCTCAGGAATTCTGGAAGTTGAAGTCCATGAGTCATAAAAGAGCCAAGGTTGCCTACCCCTGGCCTATAAGATGACAGGAAGGGTTGGGCAGGCAGGGAGAGCTGACCCACCCAATCCAAGCAGGCTTTGTATACAACAACCAGCCAAGGTTCATCGCTTGCTGTGATTGGCTGGTTGTTGTATACTGGGTACATACAGTACAGCACCAGTATCTGTACCAGTTCATACAGTACAGCACCAATACATACAGTACAGTATACAAATGTCCAATAGTCAAGACCCCATCATGGCTCCACCAGCAAGAAGAAAGAAATATGAAGCCAGTTTCAAACTTAAAGTTGTAAACTTTGCCATGGAACATAATAACTGCGCTGCTGCAAGACAATATGGAGTAACAGAAAAGATGGTTCGGGACTGGAAAGCAAATGAAAAAGCATTAAAGAGTATGCCAAGGGGTAAGTGTGCATTAAGAAGAGGCACCCCACATTGGCCAGAACTTGAAAAACATGTAGCAGACATGGTGAATGAGCATCGCCAAAACGGGTATGTAGTGACACGAAATAAAATACGTTTGTTTGCACTTCAGTGGGCCAAATCTAACCCAGATCACAGCAACAGATTTAAGGCCACTGCATCCTGGTGTACTAGATTCTTGGAAAGGCATAATATGGTACTGAGGCAAAAGACGAAAATTGCACAAAAATTACCTGCAGATCTTGATAGCAAAGTAATTAGTTTCCATCAATACATAATACAACAGCGCATTAAACATGGCTATGCATTAAGTAGTATTGGAAATATGGATGAAACTCCAATGAATTTTGATATGGTTGGAAATAAAACTGTCCATCAAAAAGGTGAAAAAACAATTTTAATTAAAACAACAGGACATGAGAAGTCCAGTTTTACAGTGGTACTAGCATGCACAGCTGATGGTGCCAAACTGAGACCAATGATTATTTTTAAAAGAAAAACAATGCCAAAACTCAAGTTCCCTGTTGGTTGTTTTGTACATGTGAATGAAAAAGGCTGGATGGATGAAGAAGGGGTAAAGCTATGGCTTGATAATGTATGGAGCAGGCGACCAGGTGGACTTATTCAAAAACGTAGTCTACTGGTGTGGGATATGTTCAGGGCTCATTTAACTCCCAGCACCAAGCAAAAGCTTGCAAGACTAAACACAGATGCGGCAGTTATTCCTGCAGGATTAACATTGTTAGTACAGCCACTGGATGTATGCCTAAACAAGCCATTTAAAGATCGCATTCGAGAACAGTGGAATGAATGGATGGTTAGTGGCGAAAAGTCATTCACAAAAGGAGGAAACATGCGTGCTCCACAATTGGATGTTTTGTGCAAGTTTGTCATAAAAGCCTGGAATGATATTGATGCAGAAACAATAATCAAGTCTTTCAAGAAGTGTGGCATATCAAATTCATTAGATGGTATGGAGGACGACTACTTGTGGCAAGATGAAGAGGAAGCCGAAGCTGAGACCACACCATCTGATACGGAATTCGATCCATACGATGACTGCCTTGCAAATGTATCACAAGATGTCATTGATATTTTTATGATATCAGATGATGAACAGGATGATTTTAAAGGCTTTTAAAGGGAAAGTATCATGCCAGCAAAACCTATAAAAATAGCTTGCAGTTATGATGGGCGTTGCTGACTCGCCAGGGACTTGCCCGGCACTTGCTCTCTCTATTGTTTGTTATCTTCCTCCTATCATCATCAGTTCCAGTTTGGTTGACAGCTTAGAAAACAAATAGCATGGCAGCTCCCATGGGTTTATTGTCTTATCCTTCCTTTCAGCTTTAGAGTGAATTAGGAAAAGTTTAATCACTTGCACTGTTTTATGTTTACATGTTTGATGACAAACAGCCTTATATTTATAAGTGACAGTTTTCCTGCTAAGTACCTGCATGTCATAAGATTTGAATTAAAATTACCATATTGAAATCAAATCTGATGTTTTTTTAATTTTTATTTGGTGTGCGTTGGAAGAGAGGTAGTCTTATATGGCAAGTATAGCCCAAACTCTATATTTTAACTGGAAAAGTTGGGGGTCGTCTTATACGCCCAGTCGTCTTATACGCCGGAATATACGGTATGTTGTTTGACGCAGAAAAAAACCATCCGATTGCCATTTTTTTTGAGAGGACTAACAAATTGTCTATTTTTCCATCTTGATGTAGTTGTCTTAAACTGTTTATCTTCTCTTCAGTCTGTTGTTCTTCTTGATCCTCAGGTTTCTTCTGATTTATGTAGAAAATCTTTTCCCTTTTCCACATTGTCAGTCCCTTTTCTGGGTTTTCCATTGACTGTATTTGTTGATCAGTTTAATCCTCTGTCATATTATTTAATTAGTCCATTTTTTCCATTATATTCTGTGTAGTTGATTTTTCAGTTGTAATCAAAATCTGAGTTCGTGTATCTGGGCTGACATACCATTCTTTTCTACAATCTCTTATTTCATTAATAGCTGTAAGAATAGTTTGGTAAATTGCTTTCAGCATAAATAGAATCTGTTTCTGATCTTCCTCCATATTCTCTTAGTAATGTATTAGATTAAAAGCTTTGCAATCAGAATGTAAAAAAAAATTCAGTGAGTATGGAACACAGCTTGGTTTCACAGCTGATAGGTGTCTCAAGGTTATAAGTCTTGTTTATTGTGTAGGCTGCCAGCCAAGTCTCTTTTAAGCAATAACAGCTTGTAATATCAGGTTTAGCCACAAGATGTCGCCCCTATATTTAAAATTTTCCTTTAGGTCCGAAGTTTTTATAATCTTTTCAGTTTTACTTCTTTTTTATATGTAAAAACCCAGATCTTCAGTAAGAGTAGAAAGTCTTTTAGTCCACAAACTTTAAGAAGTAAAATTCCAATTAGGATCAAGTTATTCTTGCAACATTTTTAAACTCCCCTGGATAGTCAGTTGCCGCTGTTTTAAGAGGGAGGAGTAAAATCTCCCTTCCCTCTCCACAGGGGGAAAGTACTTAAGCAGCTTATGCAGGTAAAAAAGATAGATAGGATTTAAGAGAGGTAGATCTCACCCAGTCTCTTCTGCGCTGCTTTAAAGTTGCCTGATGATAAGTGTGACTTCGACTGTCTGCAGCCTAGTGACGAGCCATATTTCTATGGCCGGTCTTTTGTCCACCGGTTTGGAGGGCTGCCCTGGATCAAACAGAAGGGCTACTGCCCTTCTGCGATCACAGGGATTCCCTCCTTGCTGGTCGCCCCTACAGGGCAACTTTTGACCCTTTCTAGGGTCCCCCAGCGAAGCAAAACTGGATGCGGAAGATGGAGCTCACCTTCCAAATGCCCATGTCAGCCACGTCGGCAAACCAGAAGTCCTTCTCCTTACGTATTTTATGCCATCACTACCAAACAGGGAGATGTTGGTCTCATCACTCCAAATAACACTGTCCCATTGTTCCTCTGTTTCATGGGTTTTAGCCCAGTTTAGTTTTTTCAACCTTTGTTTGAGAGATAAAAGTGGCTTTTTTCGTAGAATTCTAGATTTTAGGCCAAATTCCTGCAATCTGCACCGAACAATCCTTGCACTCAACTTCACATTGCATTGTGCCATTTTATCTTGTATACACCCAGATGATTTTCTTCTGTCATGTAGGCACAATCTCTTAATTCCTCTACCACTTGCTGTTGTGCACCTTTTCCTGCCATTACCAGTGTGGTTTTGTAGTGACTGAGTCTCCTTATATCTCTTCAAAAACTTAGAAATGCCACCTTTGGTTAAGTTTCCACCAATTTTTCTTCTAATTTCTTTATAACCGTAGCCTTGTTCACTTAATAATACTATTTTACATTGGTTTCTGGATGACCAATCTACTCTTTGCACCATTACTTTAATTTTATTACATTTTACAAGCTCACTAAATGAAAGAACACAAAAAAACCCCAACCAACTTGATTGTGATCACATAACACACTGATAAATGTCCTCCTCTCAGCTTCAATACATGACATCAATGACTGAATCCTACTGTGATCTGATTGGCTCATTATGAAAACAAGATGACACCTGATTGGCTCTCTAAATACTCCTGCTCATTGGCTACAATCAGATGAAGGAAAGCTACCTGATATCAACCTAAGCAAGTTGTGCTTGCTTTTTCTGGTTATTTGGCTATAACTTTTAATAGAATACAGATAATTGAACAAGCTTTGTTGCATTACATTCTTGATTAAATTATCTTTCCATTGATATATACTTTTATAGTACTACTCCAGAAAATGGTGTTATTAGCCATCAAGCCTTTCCCAAAAGGTTTCCACAATTTTGGCCACTATTTAGAACTTAATTACTGTCTTTAAAAAAGTAAGTCTGGATTTTGAGAATATTCCTAAAACTATTTTATTTATTTACTTTGATGCATGCAACCTATTCCAGGAGATCTGCTTGTAATTTCTTAAATTATAATTGGATATAATTGGTTTATTAATACCTATAGTCCCAAAAGACAAGAGATTTGGTCTCTTGAAATCAGTGAAATGGTCAAAGTCTTGTTCAGATAAAAAAAAGTCTTTTACCTGTGTTTGAAGATGTAAAAATCTTTAGTATATAATTATATGGTAGTCTTCTCTTAATGACGGCTGTTTAGTAATTGTTTAAAGATAAGACTTTGCTGGAAAGGTGACTTTATGCCTTGGTCCTCACACTTACAATTGTTGCAGCATCCCCATGGTCACATGATTATTGAGATTTGGGCAGTTCAGACCAAATAGTTGCAGCATCCCATGATCTTGTGATTGCCACTTACATGTTATGTAGCCATTGACAAGCAGAGTCAATAGAGAAATCAGCAGTAAAATCACAAGCTGCAGTCAGGTGTTGTCTTGCTTAATGGCTGGGATGATTGGCTTAATGACCATGATGCAAGTGAGATTGTAAACCTGTTGTGGTTGTGTGATGTCTCTCATAATAATCATGTTTCTAAGCAAGTGTTGCAAGTCTTAATTGTGGTTATTGAACAAGTAGTACCTAACCTGGTTGGTTTATGAGGGCTGCTATAATTGGCCTGCAAAAATCTCTAGAAAAGGGCCAGAAAATATCCCTTTGCTGCCTTCTAGTAAAGGTAGCCTTTGAGTTACAACAGTTCATTTAGTGACCATAATGATGTATGACCATTTTCACACTTATGACTGTTGCAGCATCCCCATGGTCACATGATTAAAATTCAGATGCTTGGCAATTGACTCATAGTTGTGACTGTTGCAAAGTCCCAGGGTCAAGTGATCATCTTTTGCAACCTTCTGACAAACAAAGTCAATGGGGAAGGCATATTCTCAGCCTTTAATCTGAGCACTGAGAAGTTCATCTGAAATCTTCTACAAATACTTTTACCTTTAGAGATGATAATTTTGTAAGAAAGGATGTTTTCTGGGGTGAGACTTACTAACACGGATGGTAGGCTACCACTTTCTTCCTCAAAAAAGCATTTTATTTTATAATTAAAGTTGTATGCTTCCCAACTACTCTAAACAAACTTACAGAGCTGCAGATGGAAAACCATTCCACAAGCAGTTTCTTCTTCTGATGGTACCATTTAATGCAATTCTTGCATTTATAAAAAGGCAAGCTAATGTAAAATCTTACATTTCCCATCTGTTATTTAAAGTTCTGCGATGAGATCAACGAGTGCTAGACGATCTAATCTGTTTTCTGATCATTTCTCATTTCTTTGCTTAGAAGAAGACATAGGGTAATGGGATGCACCAGCTCAGGACTGTGATGGCAATGGGTTAATCCTATTGCTTTGTCATTTTCTTTCTGACTGTCACCCGAATGCTCAAAATAATGTTCCAAATATAAATGCTGTCAATCAGCAGAGAAATTCCATTTCATTATAGAGGAAGAAGATGGCAGCAGGACTTTGATTATAATAAACAGGCCATCTTCAGTAATCAAAACAGAAAATAATTACTCTGAACAATTAAAATATTACAGGGAGTGCTGGAGAATGATTATTCCTGTCTACCACCATTTTAACTAAAAATAAAGGTGGCACTCAATGAGGTAGAAGAAATGGTTTGAAGAGAATGAACTGAAGCATGCCATTGTTGTTTTTCCTGAACCATACAATCACCTGGCTGAGTTTATCCTGCTGTCCGAGTCTTGTTCCAAACTGACATACTTGAAGGGCTAAGAGCAAGGTGACACTCAGTTGGATCTCATAGTGCACATCTACTGGAAGTGAGCTGCCCGAGGCTTCCAGCATTCCATGGCGTCTCTGCTTTGCCTGTTAGGAGGCTCTGTTGAGCAGACCAGGATCTGAGGCTGATGCAGCATGGTGCAGCTTTTCATGTTGCTAGAGAGGCCGTTCTCAGTCGTGCATTCCTCAGGGCTCTGTCTTGGAGTTTCTGTACAGGATGGTTATGGTGGCTAACTTCACACAGCACTTATCCTCGCATCTGCTGTCAAACAAGTGGGATACCCAGCCAGTATGAAAAATTCTAGCTGGGGGGAGGAGGAGAAAGGGAAAAAAGAGAGAGGAAAGTTGGGTTAAAGAGAGCCAGTTTGAAAGTGGAAGACTGTTGAGTTCTTGTCCCACTTTAGCCATGAAAGCCAGCTGGGTGATCTTGGGCCAGTCATTCTCTCTTAGTCCAGCATTAGATACTGTGTCTGTTTTGTGGAATAATAAGGGCTATAAAGGAGCCAAGTACAGAGCAGTAGGAGACTTCAGTAACTAGTTGAGTTATTGAATAACCAAGGAGAGAGGCATAGAGAGTAGGGGGATATGACCGACCATATTCCTGTTTAGGTCAGTGCTCTGAATAGGAACCACAGTTTTGGAGATCTTAGAGTGGTTGAGGAGCTGCCACAAATTCCATAGGCAGGTCTTGATAATACCAGGAGACTGGGCTAAGATGCAGAAGGACAGATTGTATATCACTGGAAACTTGATGTTCTGTGAGCTTGGTTTTCTTGCAGACATTTTGTTCTATGCACAGGAGGATGTAGTTTGCTGGGTTGTTTATATTTGGCATTCATACAGAAAAAAATAATTCCTAGTTGGAAAATGTATGTGCATTCTAATTGACCTAGGAGTTCAGCAGACAATGCTACCATCATAGAAGATGGAAGAGCATGGGTATCATAAAGGTTCTGGTTGCTAGGCCAAAACCTATTTTATCAGGAATATCAGCAAAATAGAAAGCTTGGCTCTAACACATATTTCTTTCTATCTTCCATCTTTTCTCTAGACAGTTATACTTCTTTTCACTGTTAATAGCCAATCATATTTTATGGATCACAGATTTAAGTACACAGGCAAGAATAATTTATGTAAAGAGATGCTCCAATTGATATGTTCTCCTGATGATATGCTAGTTCTTATAAAATCAATACTTTAAAAAAAATGTTTTAAATGAAATTATGTTTACCATAAAGTAAATATCTGTTTCTCCTATCCCATTGGTCAAACAACTTACAGCTGTGGAAAAAATCTTTCTACAAAACCTAATTCCAGTGGTGAAAATGAGGTCTATTTACATTGTTGCTAATAAAAAAATGAATCCATTGTCGAAAGACCTATTCAAACACTATGAATGCTCAGATAAAATTGTAAAATATTAGAAATTAACTCATTTTCAAAGGTGGCACAAATTGGGAAGAAACTCTTTAGCCATTGAATTCAACCTTAATTCAGGAATGCAAAGTGAAGCATCCTGACAAACATGTTCCCAAATCGGCTCTTAAGAATCTGTCATAATGTATTAATTTCTTAGAAAACATTTTCTTAGAAAATATTTCATTGAGGAATTCAATGAATAATTTAATTTGTCCAGCAGATGGCATTTAATATACAGGAAAGCCACATTATATTCTACATTTGCAAATATTTGGTAGCAAGTAATCCAATAGTATCGTTTTCCCCTTCTTCCTATTAGCACATTTACATTTGCAAATATTTAGTAGCAAATTATTCAGTAGATATCATTTCCCCTGTCCTCCTATTAGTACTACAGGCTAATGTTTGAATATAATAGTTTATTTGTGAAAATATAGTATCCAGTAAGTGCTTTAGAAAATGAATTACTATTGCTGGCTTGTTACAGATAGGAATTTAGGCCAAATGCACTCCCAGGTGAAAGATGGTGCTAACCTCTAGATGTAGTGTCAAATTTCAATCCCTCATCCAACATGCACACTTGTTCCACTATGACAGGGGTAGGCAACCTTGGCTCTTTTATGACTTGTGGACTTCAACTCCAGAATTCCTGAGCCAGCACAGCTGGGAGTAGAAGTCCACGAGTCATAAAAGAGCCAAGGTTGCCTACCCCTGCACTATGATCTGGTTTGGTTGAATACCTGTAAGTTTGTTACCCTGGTTTTGGAAAAATAATATGGTTTAAAGTTGTGAATGTGATTTTGGAGTTATTAAACATGAGATACAAAAAAAAAAGAGTGCCATTAACATTTTTCAATGTTGGATTGATTCGATGCTTGCTCTCTGTTTGGAGGTATGTGTTTGTGTGTGTCTGTGTGTATTTTTTTCCTTACTTATTTTTATAGCATTCTTCATTATTTCTTTCTATATACCAAAACAAAGTATATGTCTACCATTCTCATGTTGGTTCTCCACTGAATTTCAAATAAGCAACTTATTTTCTTTTTTCTCTCCTATTGCAAACAATATCTCAATTGGCTTGACCTCTAAATCACAAAGTATTAGGTAGCTCTAATTATTGGAGCATTTGTTAGAGTTATAAGTGGGAATAATAAGTAGATAATGCAAGGGAGAGTGTGTACATGCATAGTATAGCAAGGTTTGGCCTTTCACCATAATGTACTATTGGCTTCAATCTACAATTCATCCAAGGTAGCATTTTCCATCTGCTGATAACTCCTGAAAGAATTAATGTGATTTTAAGTTGTGGAAGCAAGTATCTGGAGCCATGCTTTCCAGTATTTTTGTAGTTTGTATTTGCATGTCATTTCATTCATAATAGATAGACTATAATACCAGCCTTAAACCTTTAATGGTTTAAAAGAAAGCAGCTGGACACATACTTTTATCTTAGTGCATTCCTTGCAGAGTTTAATTTTTTTTTGTAATTTTATTGAAAATTACAGTTAGAAGACGTAAAAACTAATAAATGCAAAAAAGTAAGAAAAAGGAAAATAAATAAAAAGAAAAGTTTATAAAAAAGTTAATTTTCCTCTCATCACAGGTATAAACAATTTTAGTAATTTATTACCAACTATTAAAATATAACATACACTCGCTTCATCCCATATCTCACCTGTTAACTATAAACAAAATCCAAAAACTTTGTAATTCATTATTTATTAGCAAAAGTTCAAAAATTACTATATATCTATTTTAACCATGGTAAAGCAAAGTGTAGATGACAGAGGGAAAGAGATGCTGCCTAGGAAACAACCAGACCAAAAAAAAAAAAAAAAAAAAAGGCAGAGCTCCTAAAGATTTAAAAGTCAGAGAAAGAAATTTAGGAAAAACCAATTCTAATTGACCAGACTGTTGAAACCAGTGACAGGAAGTTTGCACTTTCACATTTGCAAAATTCTGTTCATGTAGCCTTGCAGTAAAGTAGAATTAGTTCATCTAATTATATTGCCTGTTTACCTGGGAAGGCTGACAATATTTCTTCTCTCTATTTTTAACAATCTTGGTTTTTAATCCCCTTCAAATAATACCCCAAATCTTTATATCTATGTCAGACATTCTTAATTTCTGAGTCCATTCTTCAAAAAGGTTCTTCAGAACATCAATTGTTAAAGTATTTTGCACCATTCTTTGTTAACATGTAGAGTTTAAGAATTCTTCTCCTTTAATTGTAATCTTTATTTTTTTTCTATTTCTCCCTATTGTCCACACTTCAAAGTGCTATTCCAGGGGTGTCAAACTGCTGGCCTGCGGGCCGGTTTCATCATACCGGAGCCGCGCCCACCCCATTGCCGGCAATGGCAAAAAAGCTCCGATACGTCACGCGATGTCATGTGACATCGCAAGTTTGACATGCCTGTCCTATCCTATCATATTTTTCCCCACAAAGAACTCAAAGAACCAGTTTTCCATAGGAAGGACATTTATAATTAATGTCAAATTTTTATTCCAAATCCCTCTTGTGGTGAAATGTCGTCTGAATTTTTAGGAGGGAGGGCATGCAATCCAGAGGAGCAAAAGTCAGTGAAGTTTTGATTGTCTGGGAGGAAGAGAATCAAAACAGCTCCTCCTTGGAATTCTCAGAGTATATGTTTAACAGTGTAAATAATTGTAGTAATCACTCCTTAGTCATTGAAGGGTGCAAAGAAATGGCCACCTACTACGCAGCCGTTTATTGTTTTTATAGAGTTTTTCAAATAGCAATAGATACAGCATGGCAACAGCATTTCATTGGCTAAAATCCTTTACCAATCCTCAAGAGTAAAAAGTTAGAGGCCATAAACAGGAAAACTTGTTGTTCCACCAATTAGCCTTATCGAATTGGCAAGGTCAGATAGACCTGCGTCACGTCACCATGGTGATGTGGGGGGGGGGAGAAGAAGATGCATAAACAAAGGCACAAACGTTGGTAGGGCAGTTTTCTGCTCGCAACTTTCGCCTGTCTCTTATCCCTACATCTCACTCCTTTTTGTTTTGTTAGACGAAATATCGCCATAAGCGGGGTTAATAAAAAGATTATAATCAGGAGAGGAGCATCCTTGCAGTTGTTAATATAGGGCCAAAACTTGACCCTGAGGCAATGTGAGAGAGGATCTACTGGGATTTAAAGCTCTAATACATATATTGCAAAATAAAAGAAATACATTACATAAACAGCACCCATAAAGATCCTAAGGTATCAATTTTCAAATCAAAGGCCAAATTGTGTAAAATTTAAATCTGGTGCTGGATGGTTCATGAATTATCAGAAATATTGAAACAATACATTTCCTCAAAACATTTACAACCGAAATGCTGGTGTAGAAGCAAATAATCAATTGCAGCGTGATTTTGCAAAATAGTTCTCAAATTTTGCAGTTCATGGTTGATCGTTGAAATAGTTGAAGAAGTAGTATTAATTGTCTTTGCCAAATTTCTTGTAATAGCATTAATGTTGAGGTGGGCACGAACAGCAAGTCCTGGCACGCCCACTGGAGATATAGCCAATGCTACAAAGTAAGGTTGTCTCAGAGTCACAAGTGTTGTCTAGTGTGACTTCACGTGGAGAATGGTTCATGTGAACTTGTTGTTTGGAAAGCAAAACAGGAATCAGCTGGCTGAGGCCACATTGCGCTTCACTAATATTAGCAGGAATATGATTTAAAGTTTCTTGACCACACGTAAAAAACCCTCCTTGCAGTAGCCAAGCATGTCCAAAATGAAAGGAAGTCTCTATTGAAGCTGTGCAATTTAAAGCAGGTGAGCCAATCCGATGACAGTGAGGTTTTTTAAGCAATAACCTCCCAGAGTCAGTGAAGTTTTGAATTACTGCAGAAGGGGTGCAAACAAAGACTAAACATATAGAAAGCAAATTACATGTAATACATTTCAGATAAACAAAAGAAGTCATTTTGTGTGATGTTAGATTTTGCTTCATTCGTTGTTCGAATGATTGTTTGAGTGGGATGACAGTTACAGTTGTCAAAGGGCAGATGTTAATGATCAGACATAAACAAATGATGGATAAGAAATTTGCAGTTAAAACCGCAAAAATGGCAGCACACAGGTTCTTGGGGATCAAGTTCTTTACATCTCCCCACGTCACTGGCTGCCTGGCATGTCAGGATTGGATTACTTGCTGTGCCATCTATAGAGTCACCCTTGCCATTTCTGGGACTGGGTCCAGGGACTGGTGCCACGACATCCCTGGCTGGGTGATCAAAACGCGCTGGAATCCGCAAAGGTCCTGTTGGAGCAAGCACAGCAGTGTAGTCCCGCCCCCAAGTGATCAGAGGGACTGGTCCCAATCATGCTTTGTCTGGTAATGCCCGATAATATACCAGAGGTGGAGGCAAGCTTGTTTTCTGTTGAGAATGTCTCTGATAAGCAGTCAAATTTGGAATGGAAATATTCAATTGGTGTGATGTAAATAATACTTTTTGAACCTGTTGTATTACCCATGACAAATTGGGTATCCTAGATAATCCGTCCTTTTTTATTTGTTTGTGAAGGCAATCCTTGAAAGACCAATTAGCACGTTCTACGATAGCTTGACCCATGGAATTATAGAGAAGACCATGAGTAAAAACAATATTTCAGGTTGTATAAAATTGTCCAAAAAAAGATGAAAAAAAAATATGTGAACCTGTTTCCCCTCATAGAGGTGGGGGAAATTGTTCCTAAATACCTATTTATGAATATACATTTGTAAGAAGCCAAAAAAAAAAAATGGATAATGTCCATTTGTCATAGTTGATTAGAGGCAAAACCACATAAAAGACATACAAAAAAAATTAGGCCCAGGAAGGGAGGAGTGATTGTGTATATGAGAAACAAAATTATAAATGCTTTCAGTTATGGAGCAGCTGCTGCAAAGTTAAAAACAAGGTCATAAGATTGGGGCCAATCCTGGGCGTGATGTAAGCACCTGAAGAAGTAAAAGTAAGTTGGCATACTTAATGAGAGTCAGAAATTAAGTTAAAAGACTGTTGAGAAAAGGTTTGAAAAGCTAAAATAATTCTGAGCATTGTGATAAGGGTTGCATTGCAATTTAGGACACTTTCCAGGTATCATCCTTGTAAGCAATTATTCCTCTCATTCACCCTCCATCAGAAAAAGCAATAACTTGTGGCAAGGGAGAAAGAGAAAGAAAATAAATGATATGAAAGTCAGTTAAAGCACATTAAAGAGATAAGTTATTTTTGAAAACAATATTAATTAATCAGTTCCTTTTCGACTGCAAGCTCTTGTGCGTCCTAAGGTTATCATTTTAGCAACCACCTGGATAAAAAATAAAACATTTTGGGATGGGATATGGTAGGTAAATATTATTCAATTCAATATACTTTCTGCACTTCTATTACAGTTAATGCTCCATTAGGTAATTTACTAGGAGGAAAAAATCAAAAGTGTAAAATTCTGTCCACAAATTGAGTATTCATGATGTCATCAATTTGTGCAACTATATTTTTTCTGGCACTTATTGCAATCCTAAATCATTTTATATTTTCTGAAAGCCAATTAAATTGTATCTTTGGTGCTTCAATTTAAACAAAGTCCATTTAGAGGGAAACAATTTGTATATAAATAGGTTAAACATTTATAAATCTATTACAATGTAATTCAGTTAGTTCTTTTGGTTGTTGGATATAAAAAATATTGTCCAACATTACTGTTTCTCTTTTGAGTAAAAAAATTTATTTGCTGAAACTGCATAGGTGAATGTCAAGTTTCAGATTCACTCCACTCTTCTCAGATTACAATTATTTTTTATTTTTCCAAACTCTCCCCCATACATATACCGTAATACTTATCAGATATTACGATACATTCCCTCCACACTCACTCTTCTCTACCTTCTTTCTCCCTTTCTTCTTTTCCTACTTCCCTCTTCTTCCTCTCCTCTCCTTAACCACTCTGCTTCCCTTTCCTCTTCCTCCAACCTTCCTACTTCCTTCTCCCCTCCTTTACTCTTTTCTCTCTCCTCCCGTTTCTTCCCTCTCATCACTCTTCAGATACAATTCCAAGCAGAGGAAAAAAAAATTTTAAACGAACAGTTCCCCCCCCCTCCTTCCTGTCTCTGGCTCTTTAAGCAACGCAGCCAACCGAAAGAGACGGGGGGGGGGGGAGAAATCTCACCACCAAAAAATAGTTTTACCTCCTTCCTATACATCTTACAATAAATTCTTCTCATACATACTCCATGAAATTCTTCTCATACAAATATTTATTATTATTTTCACAGTTAGGGAAAAAATGGGTGGGTTTTGAAGGCTAACACACACTTCAACAAATTAACTCATTCAGTTTCATACTGACTGTTTGCATAAAACCATTCCACATAAAATTATTTCATTTCATACTTTCTCCAGGCAAACCATATATTCTTAGCAAGGCCTTTTTGTATTGCTGTTATCAGAGAGGGCTTTGAGCCTCTTCCAAGTCTTAGAATAACACAGAACAACACAGACAAACATATATACACAAATACTGTTACAACAACATTTATTTAGACATATAACTTGTCTTGCAAGAAGCGAAAACGACAAGGTGATTTCAACCAAAAAGTGGTTTTGAGGGCTCTAATCATTTCCCATTTTTCTCACCATTCCAAGCCCAAGCATAATGTTCTGAGTGGCCACACACACACACATAACAAAACACAACCAGACATTTGTCTGACGGCTAACTTAATATATTGCAGAGCATTCCGATTGCTCAAAAAACTTTGTTCTGAGGGAGTAAATTTTGATTTATGACTTTAACTAATCAACAAAGAATTAGCCTCTTCAGAAGAAGCTGAAAATCCAATTAAAGATGTTTTTTGAAGGAATAAATTTTACTTAGTTGCAAGCAGAAGCGGGCTGATAGTTAATTGCCGTTCTGAAGTATTTGGGTCCATTTTTTTTTCTTTTGACAGGAGTGAACACTATAGTGTTTTAGCCTAAGCGTCCGATGCTTAAGATTCGAAGAATACTGTTTTCTTATCTCCCCAGTCAGCTTCCTTATGTTCGTTTAAAGCCTTGCCAGGCCTGATTTCTGTAGCAGGAGTCTGAACTCCTGTACATGCTTTTGCTGAGGGTGAGATAATTTACAGCCCATACTTACTCACTGAGGGGTCTCGTAAGACGAAAGTGCACCTAGGAGTCTGTTCCAGACGATGGTAAGTATGTTGGCAGCTGCTTCTTCCCGTAGGGGTCCCAAAACAAAATGTCCCTGCTGAGGGCGCCAGCTGTAGTAATCACTCCTTAGTCATTGAAGGGTGCAAAGAAATGGCCACCTACTACGCAGCCGTTTATTGTTTTTATAGAGTTTTTCAAATAGCAATAGATACAGCATTTCATTGGCTAAAATCCTTTACCAATCCTCAAGAGTAAAAAGTTAGAGGCCATAAACAGTAAAATTTGTTGTTCCACCAATTAGCCTTATCAAATTGGCAAGGTCAGATAGACCTGCGTCACGTCACCATGGTGATGGGGGGGGGAGAAGAAGGTGCATGCATAAACAAAGGCACAAACGTTGGTAGGGCAGTTTTCTGCTTGCAACTTTCGCCTGTCTCTTATCCCTACAAATAATCTGCTTTAATTTGGCAAGATTTCTGTCTATAGGTGAGGAATAATAAAGGAAACTGCTTAAAACAGGGGTCTTCAAATTAGGACTTGTGGACTTTGACTGGCTGAGGAATTCTGGGAGTTGAAGTCCACAAATCATAAAAGGGCCAAGTTTGAAGACCCCTGGCTTAGAAGAACTTCAGTGCATCTTTCTTGTTGTCTGGAGCCTGACATCTCAGGATCTGAAAGTTAAAAAAAGTTTGTTTTTAACTTTCCAAAATTTGCAAAAAATTTCATCTCAGATACAATGGTTTCAGGAAAGTATTGTCCCAGATGCATACTGCACTATTGCACCTCATTTTTAGTGATTACAAATACCAACCTTTTATGTTTATCTTTTTCCTTCTTCCTCATCTCTAGCCTGAATTGTTCCCTTGGAATGATAATGATTTCAGTGGGAATGCAAGCATTTCCTGAACCTGTACTACTGAGATATCTCTTATTAAGTAGGTCTGCATACATATTCTTGATGTAGTTTAGAGATTGGCAGCATTGTGCTTGATCAATATCAATATGATTGTGTCTGTTTCTAAAATTGCCCCACCTGACTACTTTCTTTTAGATTGCTTTAATTAAAATAAATGAAATTGTCATGCCAACTATGATAGCCATTTTATGAAAGCATGAACATTCTATACTTTGAAAATTCCAAGTGTGTCTCTTGGCACAAAGGTGATATGCCTATCCCTGGTTTATTCTGAATAGACTTCAGAAATCAATGAGGTTATATGCTTGTTTAGATATTGCTGAAGGAATATTAAAACTTTTTGCAGAACATGTGTTTCATTTATTTGCAGTTTGCTTTACAATAAGCCTGCTTATTCTAAGTACTTTTCTCACACAAACATTCCATGGATTTCTTTCATAAGCATAAAAAGGCAGTCTTTCATAATTTCTGTCACATGTATGACACGTATACCCAAATAACTGAAAATGCTGTAGCTCACAGGTCGGCAACCTGCGGCTCCGGAGCCGCATGCGGCTCTTTGAGCCTTCCCCTGCGGCTCCCAGCCTCCTCTGCCTTTGCAGAGAGAGACAGAGACAGAGAGAGGAATTGCGCTTCCCTGCTTCTCTCTCTCTCTCTTTCTGTGTGTGTTTTGTGTGTATGTTGTGTGTGTGTGTGTGTGTGTGTGTGTGTGTGTGTGTGTAAAAAAGAGAGTGCACTCACAGTGTTCTCCGAGGAGCTGAAAAGCTTTCTGGGCGGAGCTCCTCCCTTTGCTGCGTGTCTGCAGGAAGCAGGAAGCAGGAAGAGCAGGAGAGAGCTAGCTAGCCCAGCTAGGCTGACTCAGGAATTCTGGGAGTTGAAGTCCATGAGTCATAAAAGAGACGAGGTTGCCTACCCCTGAGATTGTTGGAGAACAACTTAAAGGTTGCCAGGTGAGCAGCTGATAGGAGGGGGGGGAGAAAGAGAGAGAGAGAGAAAGAGAGAGAGGGGGGGGAGGGGGAGAGAGAGAGAGGAAAGAGAGAGAAAGAAAGAGAGTGGGGGAAGAGGAGTGGCAGACCAAGGGCAGAGAGGGAGGGAGGGAGAGAGACAGAGAGAGAGAGACTCTTTTGACATCTAAAATGAAGATAACACTGCATATATCCTTTTTTACCTTTGTGTGTATGTAATTTTATTCTCTTAAAGCATTCTCTTGGTGATCATGGTTTTAATAGTATGGATATTCCCAAGAGTCATATTTTTACTTTTATTTTTAATGTGTGTGTGTATTTGTGTGTGTATATACACACACACACACAAATTCTCTCTCTCTCTCTCTCTCTCTCTCACACACACACACACACACACACACACAAAAACACCTATAATAGAGATAAAAAAGGATATATGCAGTGTTATCTTCATTTTAGATATCAAAAGGGTTTTGCGGCTCCCAGTGTTTTGTTTTTGGTGGGAAACGGGTTCAAGTGGCTCTTTGAGTGTTTTGGGTTGCCTACCCCTGCTGTAGCTGAATAAATAAATGAAATATTTTTTTTCTATCTCTGCCCACAGAGGAAGTCTTTTTTTCTTATGAGATTATTATAGGTGAAAAGTTTATTATTAAAGAGAAACCCAAACTTTATCAAGCTTAGGAGCAAGTACAGACAATTTTAACGCAGTAAAGTATGTGGAATGCAGATGAGAAAAATGTCATCCAACTGAATGCTTATTTCAGCCAACTCAAACAAAACAACTGCATAACAGAGAAGAAATGGTGGAAAATGAGAGGAACAGATGTGGCCCCAGCAAGATTCTAAAGACTCCCCAAGATGCACAAAATAGGAGTCCCCCTCAGATCTGTTGTAGCACTATGAGACACCCCTACATATAACCTGGCTAAATAGCTGTCACAAGGCTTAAGCTTCCTGACCCAACCCTCAAACAGCATAGTCACATCATCCACACAATTTCTGACAAAACTACAGGACTTAAATATGGCTCCTAATGAGATCATGGTCTCCTTTGATGTAGTGTCTCAATTTATGTCCCTCCCTCCCCACTTAACATATGAAATAATAGATAAGAAAACTAGAAGAAGAGTACAACACAGATCAGAATGATCAAACCAGGACACGAATCATGAAGCTACTTCAATACTATCATCAAAGCACTTTCTTCACATTCAAGAGCAAAATGTATGAACAAATAAAAGGAACACCCATGGGATCCCTGATATCAGGAGTCATTGCAGAAACAGTCCCGAATGAACACAGTACATTTCAGAACTACACATCTAAATTCTGGTGCCGCTACGTGGATGACCCACTTCTCATCATCAAGAGAAATACACTGAAAGACTTTCATACCATACTGAATTCCATATTTCCCAACATACAGTTCACAATGGAGGAAGAAACAGCTAGGCAATTACCATTTTTAGACATACTTGTCAATACACAAGAGGATGGAAGCCTAGAAACCACAGTTTATCACAAGGCCACCAACATCTCACACATTCTGAATTTTAACAGCAACCATCCACTGTCACACAAAAAGTTGCATCACATTGCATGGTGATATGGCAAGGAGAGAACCTACTGTAATATCCAGCATGCTAACACAGCTGGAGAACAGGTACTACATGAATAATTCAAGCAGATAGGTACCCACAATCATTCGTCAGAAGATGTCTGCGCAGCACGGAGAGAGAAAGGAAGAAACAAGGTACAAGACCAACCACATGGCACACCCTGTCATACATCAAAAACATTTTGAAAGCTATAGAAGGCAGCTTCCGAGATCTGTGAATGGGCATCGCACACTGCCCACACTGCAAAGACAAATTATGCATTGCAAAGATCGCTCGGAGGTGGGAGATACTTCCAATGTAATCATCCGAATTCCCTGCATGGATTGCTCCTGTGATTATATAGGACAGACAGGGAGGAAGCTAACTACCAGATTTCAAGAACACAAGCGAGTGGTCAGACGAGGAGACCCGAACTCATTGATAGCCTCACACTGCAATGAACAAGGACACGCATTCAACTTTGCAGCGACTAATATTGTTGAATGAGCAGACACAAAAACAGCCAGGGAAGTGATTGAAGCCTGGGAAACAGGCCCCTTGTCAGTCAACAGGAGTGCTGATTTACCAAGTACTTAGAAAGTGAGGGCTGGGCGACAGCTAATGACTTAAAAGCCAGCTATCAGCACACCCCAATCAACATCTAAAAAGCCACAACCACACAAAGGACAGCACACACTCTGCTAGAGAGAAGTTCCCTGAAGATGGGCTGCAGCATGAGTCCTCTGGTCTCGGTGACCGACCCAGATTGGATCCTGCAATATTATCCTGGGACACATATATTTGCCTTCATTTGTGAGAAAAATGTATGCATGAATGATTAAAATGTTGAAAAGGAACAGCATCTGCTGTCACTTTTCCAAAACAAATTTAAACATTTGTTTTTTTCTATCTCATGTTGGGATGAACATTCAGTACAAAGCAACTGTTCCACTTTGTGACTGGGAGGTCAGCTAAGGAAACTGAAGCTATTAAGAGAGACGTCCTATGTGCTAGTATTATTTACTATCAAGTCTTGAGGGTAATGTTTTTTTAATCTCCTTTATACAGACTACATTCTGAGTCAGTTGTGTGCTTGGGTTTAAAAGTTGAGGAGGCGGAGATAAAAAGAAACATGCCTAGTATGAGACTTGCCATAAAATGAAACCTCTGTAATCAGAAGCAACCAGTTAATGAAGAACAGATATTTGAGATAGATAGCAAGAGAGCTGGCAACGAGTCACCTAGCATGACTGGCAATAAATGTTACTTCACCCTGGCTGCAGGCAATTTGAGAAGACACGAGTGGGGCATAGTTGTAGGCTTGCTTTCTGATTGTGAACTGGGGCACCAAAACTAGAGCACTCTCATGTTAGCATATTGTGGATATAGTTTGATCAACTCAAAATAGGGAGGAACAAAGATTTTTAGGACTCAATCCTGGCATCAGGAAAATAAGCAACTAAGCAGGAAATAGGCAGAAGTTTATTAAGGATTGAGCTTTATTTTAGGATAATAAGCATAGCGATTGCTTCCTAGAATACTACCTATTCCAGAAAGAGACTCTCTTTCCAGACTTATTTATCACAATTTGAATTTTTATTTAAGAATTAAGCACTTTGGCCTGAAATATATGAACTCCTAGTTATTTTATGTAATATAATTCTACAAATAGTAAATCCAGAATTTGAGTGAAGATCATGTTCTGATGACTCCATGAATATAATCCCTGTAGTTTCCTTGATAATAATTCAATAAAAATTTGTAATTGCTTTCTTTGGGGATTTCCCAGTCTAGCCTACATCGAAAGTACTAACCAATCTGCCCTCCCTCTCTTTGGCTGGGTATGTTTAGAGACTTGGTGTAACAAGACTTCTCTGAATTAAGCTCAACTTGTGGGATTTGCAAGCATAACAGCAAATGCAATGGACTCTCAGTGCTATTAAAATAACAATAAATGAAAAATAAAAGTTGTACCTTTTCGTTCAACCCAAGAAATGGTAGATATAAGCAAGCTTATTAAAGGCCAGTGTAAATGTCAGGTACAAGTATATCTAAATTTTCTATCAGCACAGTGAGTCTGTTTTTAACTATAATCTTATTAAAGAGATTATTTTATAACTAGACTAAAAAAAACCTATGGCTCAATAATAGAGCATATGCTTTGTATAGAAAAAATTCCTGTTTCAATCTCTGGCATCTTCAGATAGAATGCAGTGGTATGTAATCTCTGATGAGGATGAAGAACTGTTGGATGATTTTCGTGAAATATTTACCACAGAAAACATATTTCAGTCTGAGACAAAAGGAAATGATAGATGTGTACTAATATTTGATTGGTTGATTATGTGTCACTAAATCTATGTTAACTCTTACCAACCTCATAAATAGATCTTCTCTGAAATTATCTTTCCCCAAACTGGCCCTTCCAGTCTTCCAAGGATGTACTTATAACTATTGTAATTCAATCCATTCCCCTTACTGCTATTCATTATCTTGCCTTTCCTTCCAGTTTTTCCAGCATTACAGATTGTTCAAGAGAGCTGGGTTCAAAATATGATAATGGAGTCCAGTCATTTGTGTTAAAACTCTGGATTGGTTTCTTCTATGATCTGATTGCTTGTTTACTTGACTGCCCATGGTAATCCAAGGAATCTTTTTCAACATCCAAAATTCAAGAGCATCAATGCTCTTTCTGTGCTGCTTCTTTAGAGTTCAACTTTCATTTCTATAGAGTATCACAGGGAATATAATTGTTTGCACAATTCTGAATTTCGTTGGTAGAAACATATCGGGCCATGAATATCTCTCCCGAGGCCATCATTGCTATCCCACCAAATTCTAGAACATGACATTTCTTCACTGCTAGTTCTTTTACTGTTGATAGTTGAATCTAAAAAGCAGCATCTATTCATCACTTCACTTTAGTATCCTTGTTCAGCTCTGGTTGCTGTATCATTGTCATTATTTTGGCTTTCTTTACATTTAAACCATAGTGGTGGGATTCAGCCAGTTTGCACCACTTTGGCAGAACCGGGAGCTAATTTTTTGTTGCCTAGGCCCAGAATAGACTTCTGGAAATGGCATCTACAGAGAGAACCGGTTGTTCACATATTTGAATCCCACCACTGACCGTAGCCCTATTTTTCTCATTGTTTCTACTTGACTTTCAGTACTACAGTTTGCAGATCATTTGCATCCACCAGATGCAACACATGGCCTTCCTACAGAGACCACCTTGTGCTATTCTGACAGATAGTGAGAATGTACCTACTTCCAGAATGGCTCAAAGCAATCTTTCTAGGAAGGTCATATGAAAGTGAAATGCAACTGATTAAGCACTGTAACAGTTTTATTTTGCCATGAAGAAATCAAAGTTATAAGCTGAGTTCCTCATATTTTCTATATTTATTTATTGTTTATTTATTCAATTTATATGGCTGCCCATCTATCCACAAAACTCTAGGTTGCATATAAAATAAAAACCAATGAATTTCATTAAACCCTAAACAAACTCCACATAAAACTGTATCAAGCTTAGAAAAACATAAAAACACCAATCACATGTATATTTATTGTGTTGTCTTCCACATTTCTTTATCTTCATGTAGGATGGGTAATCGTAATATACAGAATAAAATAATCTTTTATAAGTACATTTTATAACTAGCATCCAAAACAGAAAAATCACTTTAAAGTGCTTAAAGTAGAAAGCAGTTTTCTTGCCAATTTATACACATATATTCATAATTGTAACTTGAGGTACCTAGTTCTTACTGTCAAGTGCAGGATATTATTCTATTACTATTTTAATCTATTTGCAGTTGTAATACAAAGCACCTCTGTTTCCTTATTTTAGATAAGCAGACTTCCAGTCTGGCACCTGTGCATAGGAAATGTATCTTTTTTTGCTCTATTTATTATGAGTCAGAGAAGAATAGATAGGAACATTCCTTTCTCCTTTATAGAAAACATCAGTAGAAACAACAGAATTCATGGTTGAATTCAGACTTGTCTCTGGGATCTGAGTTTCATTTGAATTCATCTTTTATCTGCCTCTAACTTTTCCTTTCTTCCTCTTTTGTGCTTGCCTAGCTCATTTCATCTAACCCTCTAAATAAATTCATAGGTAAGATATGGTTCACAAAATAACTTGTGTTGAAAATGGGTTACATAACAAATCACACTTTTTCCTCCTGGAAAAAGGGATAAAGTTCACTGGGCTTTCCTAGCTATATCCATGTTAATATTTAAAATCATCCTTAGACTAGATAGGTACTGTTACCACCGATTCTCCTTCTCCAACAAATATTAGAAATAAAAGGAATGAATCAAAGGTTCAAAGATTATGAGAAGATGAAATGTACTGTCTTTTTAAATTCTGTCAAAAATTATTGTACCACTATGAAAATAATTTGCCTTATATTTTTTATCCTGGGATGCATTATGAACGATGTGCTTGTATTCTTGACAAGTGATGGTGTAGATTATCTAGGAAACTAAAGTCTTATTTGATTCAAATGAAACACATTTTAAAAATTGAATTCTCATTAACTACCGCAGGGGTTTTATATGCTTCTTAATGGAAATGGGCATCTAACTCCCTCTGGAAATGTTTTTTAATCAAGTTGGGGAAGTATGTTTCAATGTCCAAAATAATTTCACTTTAAAAGTAAAACTGACATAGAATTTAATTCAAAATGGAAACATTCCTGAACCAAACCTTAATATATTTGTATGCCATCCAACATTAATTCTTTTATGTAAAAAGTTCACATTTCAGTTTCATGTGATGTTTTTTTTAAAGAACAGAGTCTCAGTTTGACACAATCTATTTTAACTTACAATTTTATATGGTGAGTTGTACTGTGTTTACTATGGTTCTTGATATTTATTCTTGCTTAAACCTTAATAGTGATTTTAATCATTTAAAGTGATATAATGATAACTATGATGTCCTTGACTTTCTTCTGATTTTAGATAAAGTTTTACTTATTTGTGCTTTATGTTTTTGGTTTTGAAATTTGTTTTCTATTTTCTGTTTGTGTTTATATACTTTCTCTAAAAAGTCAAAGAAAAACCAATTTGAACAAGTGGTTAAGATGGTGACTTAGGAACTAGCAGACTGTGTGTTTTAGTCCTATCTTAGGTCTGAAAGCTGGCTGGGTGACTTTACTTGCTCAGTTACTTGCTTAGCCCAACCCACCTCATAGGGTAGTTGTGGGGAAAATAGGAGAAAGAATATTAGGTATGTTTGCCCCCTTGAGTGATTTATAAACAATAAGAAAGGTAGAATCCAAATCAAATAAAGAAAAGAAAAAAGTCATTTGAATTGAGTTGACCTCCTGGGGACTTCACAGATTTAAGACAGAATTAAAGTGGTGGCAGCCCAGAACAAAAATCAATTCACTTACTGCAGAAGAGAAACGTAGTAGCTGGCTTACAGGTATTGCAGACCTTATGCTGGAAAGAAATGACTTTTTGCCCAGGCAAACAGACCAGTGATCTAACTGCATGCTGCTATTTATCCTATCAATAGTGAACTATTGAGGGTTGGCCTGTGCTGTTCTGGCACCCCAGCGTAAGAGTAGGAATACAGCAACCTCTTGGCCTGCCTTGTCTGAATATGGATATGGCTTTCCAGGATTTTGTGCATCCTGAGGAGGATCTCTAGAAAGTACTGAAATCTGAAGCACAACCTCTTCCTCCTCCGTGTAGAAAAATCTTTGAGCTTGTAGGGAGGAATGGAATTTCTTGCTTTGTTTCATAATAAATGCTGCATGTCACCTTCCATTCTCCACCCCTTACACCTAGTTAAGTGGCACAGACTAAATTTATGAAGTGAAATGTCAGCAGTTGTGCCTCCGTTTTACCTTCTGCAGACAGCACAGCAAGGATGACATCCCTATGTTGCTAAAGAGAGTGAACCGAGTATCCCAGAAGCAGCCGAGGGACAGAAACGTCTCCTTTGCAAGCCTATTTGGATCAGAAAAAAATAACTATTTACTGTTCCTCTCAGTGGACTTCAGACTGGGGAGTTTTAGCGCATCAAGCAACTACGAAGTTCAGGGACGCTACGGTGCACAATCTGACAAATTCAAATAATAACGTGGTCCCACCACATTGGTCGCTTTGCAGCCCCTTCTCCGTCCCTTCTGTCTTTTTTTTTCTCTCAGTCCGGCAAGCTGCCCAACTGCCCTATTTCCCAACATTCTTTTGCAAGCAGAAAAGAATGTTATCCGACTCACTCGTCATCCAATAAGCATCAGAGAAAGCTTTATGATGGGGGCCCTTAACCAATGAAGAAAGGGGCGGGACCACAAGGGCGGGGGCGTTGAACTTTCACAGCTGGCTTTATTAGACAGTTGCAGTTGGGCTGCGATCGTGGTAGTTGGGACATTGCAGCTTTTGGGACTGGCTCCCCTTTTCGCATTAAGTATCTTGAACTTACGGGCTCCGTAGCCGAAAGCGTCCCATCTCTCTTAGAGTCGGGGTCTCCGAGTCTCTCAAAATGGCCGGCAGTCGAGATTGCGCTAAGGAGCAGCTGAAGCGCTGGCAAGAACAGCGGGGCTCCCAGGTACCGACGCCCCCCCCCAATCCCGGCAGAGTCTGTGCTTCTGGAGCGTCCCCGGGAAAGTCTGTCTGGCAGCGCATCCGGGGGTGGGCGGAGGGCATCAAGCTGGAATAGCGTGATGCAGTATAGTACATTGTTACTCGAGCAGAGAAGCGTGTTTTGTGTTTTTTGATGGGAGGAGAGCAGAGAAGACGGAGTGGAGATGCGGGGTTAATAACGGAACATGGAGCTGCAGTGGATCTCTGGGAGGAGAGTAGACTGGCTAAGGAATAGTTTCAGCAATAATTTCTCCTAGGTGTAATGGGGGTCTGTCCAAAATGTGATCTGGTTGCGTTACTTTATATGTCTCTCTCTCTCTCTCTCTCTCTCTCTCTCTCTCTCTCTCTCTTGCAATAACTAAGTAGTTTGTTATTTGGGTACTAAGTTCAATTCAGCTAAAATATCAAGTAGATAAAGATTGACCAACGGGTAACGTAATATAATGGATTGTTGGGAGAACTCTGGAAAAAAGTGGTACTTTGTCCTTTTCTTGCAAATTAGTCTAACATAGCTAATGTCTGTAATAGCTAATGTCTGTATTTGAGGAACTGGATTTACCCTGATAACAGTAGTTAAATTATCAGTGATATTCATGTTATCCTGAAATGCAGTTTAATGACTTACTCTCTTTTGTGTCAGTACAAGAAAGGAAGATACTTTATCAGCATCTATCATATTCTGTCAAATAGGATATGCAGTATGTATCATCTTACAAGGAGAAGCTATAAGTCCTAGTACAATCCATCAATACAAAAGCTTTTTGAAGCTTATCTTCAAGAGAAATAAGTTTATACTTGATCAATGGTATCTGTTGGATTGAAAGAAATCTTAAAGAAAAAAATTGGTATACTTTTGCAGAACTGTTGACAGTTTACTAAGGCTAATTAGTAATTCTGAGAAGTAGGTATTGTAATTCAAATCAGATCATTATTTCAGTTGTCAGAAAAAATATACAGGCTTGAATGCTTACTTCTTTCTTACTCAGTTCCTTTTTCATTACTCACCTTTGTCAGTTTTCAAAACAGATATGGGTTCACATTTTGGGCTAAAACATAATACAGTTGCTTTGTAATTTAGCATTGTGAACCAACCATTTTGGATTGTAATTCAAGATTTATGGCGTAACTGTGATACCTGAACTCAGTAGCTTATTCCACAGATCATGGTTAATAACATGATTTATGGCATTGTTTGGACCTAGCTTGTAGTTTATCCTTCACTTTCTAAGTTGAATGGAAATCTGCTCAAATTAATATGTTTGATTCTGACTTGAAATATTTTTCAATTTGAACTATTTGAATAGAGAAGTAGGGAATATCAGTTTATTTGTGGTCCTTCGCATCATACTTTTGAGAATTGCTAAAAGTATGAATGCAAGTGATGCATTCATGAAGCAGATGAAGCAGTCTTTTTCATTTGTGCATTAGTAATTTAATGCAATAAACTGCAAGCATAAATATAGCTAGGGAAAACTCAACAAAATGATAGCCAACTGTTTTTATTGTTTTTATTTTTTCTTTTATTAAATGTGATACTAATTGTTTAGGATATTTTGATTCTGATGTTTTCTGTAATGGATTGAAAAGCATTAAAGTTGATTTAATCATTTGAATGCATTTGTTCTCTCCTTCGCTCCCTTCTTAATCTGCAACCTGCAAAACAGATCTAGAGTATGTGCAACAAGTAGAGTTTGGGAGGATAGTTCAGTCCACCAAAGTTATCCTTTTAAATCAAACGAAAATAATTAGATACAGTCATACAGTATTATTAAAGGTTTCAGTTCAGTTAAGATCCAAATTTATTTCAAGTATTGCTTCCATCTAGTAAAAGTACATAATTGCTACAGCTCATAGAATTTAACTAATAGGAGTTCATTATAAAGATAAATGTACATGTTGAGGTGAAATGCATTATTGTGACTAGCACTCTTGACCTGCTGGCTTCTACTTATCTATCCTCCCTGATAAATGGTAGAAGAGGAGAATAAGCAATTGTAGGGATTAATTCCATCTCTTGGCTCTGTCCTATCAGAAAATCTTCCAGAAATCCTTTTGAAAAAAAAAAAAAACCAATGGTAAATTGGGAGTATGAGAACATGTTCTGCCTATTAAAGGAGATAAAGAGATATAGCTTCACAGTTTGTCTTCAAATATAAACATAGTCTTCAGTTAAAAACCACTCAGTGGTGTTGCACAAATGGTACTTACAGTATGATCACGTCCTGGCCATCCCAACATTCCTGCAGTAACATGCACTTGCATGGAAAACTCCATTTGCACAAGTGGAAGGCATGTGCACTTTCTGCTCGTGCAAATGGAGCTGTGCAAGTACGCCTGCCACACAGACACAAACACGCTGGGCCACCAAGCATGGGGCCCGCTGCTCTAAATACTTTTTACAACTTTTTCATAAGTGAACAAAGCAACTAAGAAAACCAGTGTTAAGATCTACAAAATATCCAAGATGAAGAATAATCTTATTATTTTACTGCCTTTTTTGTTTTTGTGGTTACTGATATGTCAGCAGTTGTGTGTCCATCTAGGATAGTGATTTCACTGCAAATGCTTGCAGGAGAAAAATGAAGGATAAAACATTTATCATGCAGTTTGCAGTGTGGGAATATTCCTGTTTTGTTCAGTCTGTTCTTGAAACCTAGAATTTGATAAATGCACTGCACAAATGCATTAATACAGATTTAGTAAATAGGGTATACAGATTTAGTAAATAGGGTGTGGACAAAATGATTTGATTAGATTTGTTTTATTCTATAAATATACTGCCTTTTCTTATAAGCACATGATAAATTAAATTACTACTGCTATACTAACATTTTTAAACTTAATTAAATTTGAAGTTAATTTGATTACTCTCCAGCTGTTTGTATGCTATAGTTATTTTCCCCAATTTTTGTATTAAAAATATAATGTAATAATAGGTCATAAAGATTTCTGATATTGCAAATGGCCCTGAGGCCACTTTTTAATGGCTTTCTTACCCATGCAGCACAGCAATTAAAAAAAACAGATTTATCAAGAGTTTTGGAAGTGTGGGAATATTTTTTCTTTTATGAGGTCTCGTGATGAAACTTCCCTGAAGCATGCAACTAGACATATGCAATAATAGTGATTGTCTTGTACACTTGAATTGACACACCTTAATTTGCCACATCACTGCGGTAAGGGATATATCATCCACCTTCTTGGGCATTGGAGAATTTTCTCACTTGATTTTATAATCAAGCTCTCAACCTTTTGAATGTTTCAACTATATTAGAACTGTATTCTGTATTATATTGGAAAACTACTTTTTGATACACAAGAAAAGATCAGGAAAACTTTTTTTTTATTATTTATTATGCATTCAGATCTCTAACCAATCTTGGTTAGAAACTTTTATTATAAAACTATTCTTAAGAATTGCTCTTATTATAAAGATTATCCCCAGATCCATCACTTGTTATGGAGTAGCATGGTGTATTCTGTACTACCTGAACTGCAACATTTGAAAGGTATTACAGGACAATGGAATTGGTAAATTATCTCCTGACTGATTTTTGTCAGCATGGATAAGGAACAAAAGAAGAACAGTAGCGTAAACCTGTCCAAACCTCTACATTGGTATTGTATTCCTTTTGCAATATTTTTCATCTCCAACTGAAATAGTAATATTGAGTGACTTGTTAATGGAAGCTAGAAATCTTTTTATGCATATTTATTAATGTCAACAAATCCTCAGATTGCTATTACTAAAGGAAAATAATTTATTACTTAAACTTTTGTCTCTCTGTGCCCTCTATTAAATTAAATTATTTTTTTTCTGAGTTTCTTCTTTAAATTACCTAGAATGCTTTATTCATGTTGTTTCTAAATAGAATAAATTTCTAAATTTCTTCAAGTGAAAAAGTAGGTTCCAGTTTGTTAGCAATTCCTAAGGAATGTCATTGTTCATGATCTCTGTTTCTTATCTTTCTTATCTTCATTTTTGAGTGGGATGCATTGGACTACCCTGTTTAAAACTGGATAATTTGAATACCTAGATAAAGCAACATTTGCTAAATGCTATTTTTGTC
This sequence comes from Crotalus tigris, assembly GCF_016545835.1. Lineage (NCBI taxonomy): Eukaryota > Metazoa > Chordata > Lepidosauria > Squamata > Viperidae > Crotalus > Crotalus tigris. The sequence goes on from NW_024097221.1 coordinate 1,288,105, forward strand.
AACCATGAATTATGAAGAATGCATGAATCATCAAAGATATGAAACCAAGTTCAGAATTCCTGGTTGCAATTCCCCAATGTTGCTTCTTTAAGGCAAGAGTAAAGCTAAGGTCGAAATCTGGTCTTTCCTTGAGTGAAATGCTGGGGCCACATTCAAAAATATAACATATAAAACAACTAAGAAGATAATTTAATGGCTTGTTTACAAGTACAGCAAAGTCATAAGATTTGTCAAGAGATTGAAAGTATGGGAATATTTCTTGTTTTATGAGAGCTGCTGATGAAACATCCTGAAACATGCAACTGAATATATACAGTATATTAATAATCCATGGAAACCATAGTGATTCTCTGCATACCTATTGCTTGACATACATTAATTTATCATGTTGCTGCATGTAACACATGACAAAGTTAATCCATGTTCTGGCATTGGGAAAGTCATTTGGTCCTATAAATAAACTTTCAAACTTTTGAATGTTTCACAAACCTCTTAAAATAGCAAAGACTTCTTTTCAAAGCATGTGAAAAGATCAGGAAAATTCAATTCCCATCCTATTGAATTTTTTTGCATGCATGTCTCAAGTCAGGTGCTGCTCTATCAAGTGTGCTCTAGCTAATTCAGAGCTCTTTTGAGTGCAGTATTTGTTTTGTGATGAATGATAGACATGTGCAATACTTTTCCTCCAAAGCAGGTGTAAGGTTTTCCATTTAGCCTCACAATTGCCCCAGCATTACTCAGGAATTTAAAAGAGCCAAAGAAACTCCTGAGCCGAGGTTTCAGCAAGCAAACAACTTTTATTTTGATCAAAATAGAGTTGGGTGACCCCATCTCTCTTCGTGGTTGGTAGAGAGATGAAGGCAACAACCAGGAAAGATGTCTTCCACTTTTTATACCTTTCCAGAACAAAGAGATCTGATCTTGGTACTAGGCATAAGATGGCAGAAAAAAATAATTCCTAGATGATGACTCGTACACAGCAACCCAGGCTCCATCCATAACTCCTTTCCCCCTCCCCTTACCTTGCTCTTTTCATATAAGCAATCACCTATACCTAAAGCATAAAACATTTGCTTCTATATAACTAATTTCCCAATCTAAAGCATCTACAAAGTTGCTTGCACATAAACAAAGATGTATGTATGTATCTATGTATAATAATTACAAAATATCACTAGTAATATCAATATTAACTAATATCAACCTTAAGGCTAATAAAATCCCTTCACAGGAAAAGTTGTTCAAGAAAGTACTTGAGTTCAGGAAACATTGCAGAGGTGGCAACAAGGTGCAGCACATGTATTCCTGAGCCTGAAGGCATCTATGCAAGCAAGAATCTATGCCAGTGATGGTGAATCTTTTAGACACCGAGTGCCCCAAAACCGCCCCATCCACCCCCACTCTGTCACGTCCTGCTCACCCTCGCACTGCCCCCTGTCTGCTCACAGGGCCACCTACCACCTCCCATAGCCTGCCGCAGCAGATTGGGCAGACGGCCCTGCAGTGCCATGGCAGTCACGCCTTTTGTCTGTGCCATGCATCATCTGCCCGATGGGGCATGAGGGCGGAGTCTTGTTGCTGCTGCCCAGCTGCCATGTCCTTGGCTGCACTGCTCCGTGTGTGCTGCACCCGGGGGCAACTCTCTTCTGGGGGGGCTGCTGGTGTGGAGGGGGCCATGGGGTTAGGGTTAGGTGGGGCTGGAGCGATGGCATGCATGAGCACAGAGAGGGCTCTCCGTGCTGCCTCTGGCATGTATGCTATAGGTTTGCCACCACTAATCTATGCAGTTCTACTATGGGGCTGACAACAATAGAGCAAGAAGCCATTGTTGGATCTGAAGTACTGTTACTGTTTTTGGATACAGATACTGAACATTACAAAGGTATAGATGTAAGAAATGTAATTTCCTAAATCTTCTGACATAGAAATCTAATACCCTTGAACTGAAGGGTTTATTATAAAACATCTTTGAAAAGAGTTGTCAGAGATTCTAACAATTGTGGTTATAATCATTTGCTGACTCAGAGAAACTTCTATCAAGGAAAAAAAAACACCTCTCTGGTGTCAGTATAGCTTGATTTAAAGAATAGCCTCTTTTTGTTGTGGTACCTGTTCTTGAGAACATCATCTCCTTTAGGAATTACATTTGTCCAAACTCTTCTGGCCATTTGCAAAACAGTAATCCTGGTTATGCTATTGATCCTGGGCCCTAATTTTAATTCTGGTTGTTTCTATTGTTTTTTCTTCTGTTTTAATTGTGATCCATCCAGAGTCATGTATATAAGATGGATGGCCTATTCATTTATTAAACAAATACATAAATATGGTCTCAGCTCCCTTTCAGAACTAGCCCTTATAACAATTTGGCTTACTTCTTAAATATTTCAATCTGGAAATATATGTAACTAGGAGAATATTTTTAAATGTTGCACTTTTCTTTGGTGTGGTCTTATTTGGAATTTTATTGAGTGCATAGTTAATCTCTTTATTCATATAATGATATAATAAAAATCTGAGATAAACATTTCCCTGTAGCTTCAGGAAGCAAATTTCATCAGATGTCTGTCAAATTAATCTGGGATTGCTTTCAAGTGACCACAAAAAAGTTGTGGATGCTTTTGTTGTTATAATTGTGATTCTTGTTTTGAACCTAGGAATGCGATTCCTTAACCACAGGAGCAGGAATCCCAGTGGGAGACAAGCTGAATGTCCTGACCGTTGGTCCAAGAGGTCCACTCCTGGTTCAGGATGTGGTTTTCACCGATGAGATGGCACACTTCGACCGAGAGAGGATTCCTGAAAGAGTTGTCCATGCCAAAGGAGCCGGTTAGTTTTGGAATTTGCATTGTGTCTTTCTTTTTAGCCTTATTAGTGGGGTAATATTACAGTGTCCCTTATAGAATGTAGGTATGTTTTTGTGATTGACAGTGCTGAAACTGTGTCTTGTATGTGTTTAATCATTCTATTTAGGAATTTATTTTTATTTTGTGATGCTTGTACAGTACAGTTGAGTTAATGATAGTCCTTATAGCAACATTGATTTCTGCTACTGATTTTCTTCATTAGGAGCTTGAATTATCTATAATCTATCCACTTGTGAGGCATTTGAAATTGTTACCTTTTGTCTTGTTTTTATTTACCTTTGCTGAATTTATTTAGCTAATTGATACAAATTGATAACACTTTTTTCTTCAAAAAAACTGAAGTGTTAAAATCGTGCTTAATTGCTTTATTGCATGGCTCTTACATTTGTAAACAGAAGTAACTAGGAAATATTAGAATCAGATTAACGTTCTTTTAAGGCAGTGGTTCTCAACCTTTCTAATGCCGTGACCCCATAATACAGTTCCCCATGTTGTGGTGACCCCCAAGTGGGTGTGGCCACCAATAAGAGGGAGTAGGACAGCTAGGGAAAAGGGAAAAAAATGGCGGACAGCGTGGTTTGGTGACCCCTGTGAAATGGTCATTCGACCCCAAATGGGGTCCCGACCCACAGGTTGAGAACCACTGTTTTAAGGTTTGAGAAAGAGTTCTTTTTTATAACTTTTTTCACTTCTTCTTTCACAGTGCATTTTTTTCTAAATATATTCTACTGAATCCTTGTTTAATTGTGTTATGTTTACCAAACACTTATTTACTTGTCAACTTTTAATTGACTCATAACATTTTTCTCAGATTTTTTTAAACAAAAATGCAACAATAAGAATTCTCCAGAGAAAAATTACTTTGCATTTATTACTCCAGAAACACTTTTACGAATCAGAACGTCTTATTGATGTTCACTATCAAGTTTTAATGTTTAATTTAGGTTTTTTTATTACATTTAATGCACCTTTTCTACATACAAATCTAATAAAGAATGAAAAGCTACATGCATAAATATTCAGAAATTGCTCAATTTGGAAAGTCCATTTGTGTGCAATGGCTCAGGATAAAATAATTGGTATGCTTGATATAAGTGTGAGAGGAGGAAAAGAAGGAAAAATCAATGAAAGTTGATTGATTGATTGATTGATTAAATTAATATGTTGTCCATTTGCTATTCAAAGTTGATTCCTTTTTGTCAGCAAAATCTTTAGTTGAATCAGAGACTCTTTCCATTAAAAGGAACTGCTATATTTATAGTAACCATCAGCATTTTCAAAAAAATTATCAGCAACTTATATCTACACATTTTATGCTAATAATGAAAACATTATCTTCTGCTTCATCTACCATAACTGATATTCCTTCCAAAACTATGAGTTTTGGAACAATCTTTTTTAAATTTTAATAAACTATAACCCTTTTAATTTTTCAGGAGCATTTGGCTATTTTGAAGTGACTCATGATATCACCAAATTCTGCAAAGCAAAGATATTTGAGCACATAGGCAAAAGAACGCCAATGGCTATTCGGTTTTCAACTGTTGGTAAGGATCTTGCAGATTTTCAGTGTATCTTATTTGCTTCATATATAAAGGTGTTTCATTGAATGTGTGTATGTGTTTGTTGCTATGCAGGTTCTGAGGAAAACAGGAAACCAGAAGTTGCCTTCAAACTCTACGTTTTTATTCAGCTGAACAAAGACGGGCTTCTCTAAAAGAGAGAAAAAGCCCCAAATATTAGAAAAGCCTTATTTTTATACTTCCTTTGATTACATAAGCAATTCACCCAGCAAAGCTGACACACATAAGATAAAGACTTTGCCCTTTAAGGCTGGCACACTGTAGATAAGAAGGAAGAAAACAGAAGTAGCTAAAAATGTTCCCTTTTGGGTGTTCCCCCAAGACACCATATGTTCCCGGGTGGGTTAGGATATTGGGTGTTTCCTTTGCTGTCCTTTTATGACCTTGCATTCATGATTCTGCAAGTGGCCAGAGCTAGCGGGGCCATCTGCACGTATCCACAATTGATACTGTCCCCTAAGTCCGGGTCAACAGTGTGTGTGTGTGTGTGTGTAAAACACATTTTAATCTATTTCAGTGGATGTTTATGTGCTGTTTTAAATTGATATTGGGTAATAAGTCATTTAATAAATCTTTAATATGAAATGTTGATTCCTTAGATTTTCCTAATTTTTTAGTAGAATCTTAGGGTTAATAGCTGTGTATTCTTGAGCAGGCTTTATGAATAGCAGAAACATAGGCATATTTATCTCTGAGTGCATTTGAAAAAGACTAATGACATATGGGTAGTCCTTGACTTATGAACACAATTGGTACCAGAATTTCCCTTACTAAACAAGGTAATTGTTCAATGAGCCATGACCAATGTGCAATGTTAAGCAAATCTGTTGTGATAAGTGAATCACGCAGTCGTTAAGTGAACTGAGATTTCCCCCATTGACTTTGGCCATCAGAAGCCATCTGGGAAGATCACAAATGGCAATCACATGACCCTGGGATGCTATAACCATCCTAAATACATGGTTATTGCCAAACACCCAAATTCTGATCACAGATAGTGCAACAGTCACATAAGTGTGAAACTGGTTGTAAGTCACTTTTTAAATCCTGTTGTAACTTTGAATGGCTGCTAAATGAATGGTTGTAAGTTAAAGACTAGTATAATTTATAATAATATTTGTCAGCTTGTTTTAAATGTTATGTTTATTTTGTGCTGTTTTGTCTTGTCTATGTTTTTAATTGTTTTAATTTGGCATTACATTTTGTAAGCTCTTTAGAGAGTCTCCTGAAGTGGCCATCCCTAATAAATTTACAGAAATATAAGTAAATGTGATTAATTTAACCAGTAGTTCATATATGTTTTTCCCACATGCACTCAGTGAATTTATTCTGTGCATTATTTAAATTTAAAAGATAATATTCCAGTAATTTGTCCATTTCTGTAAGTTATCTCATCCAAACCTCCAGCTATCCCCCTGAAATTTAAATTACTTCTGTGCAATTCTGTCTTTGTAGTTCTCTTTTAAACATCAATTATATGGATTATAATTGATTCCGCAGTATGTAAATATATAGAAAAAGTTGGTCAAGGTATTAACTATGTTCATAGGATTTAATCATGGGACTTATTTTATTTTTTTAAGCTGGAGAATCGGGCTCAGCTGACACAGTGCGTGACCCTCGAGGTTTTGCAATGAAATTCTACACTGAAGATGGAAATTGGGATCTTGTAGGGAACAACACTCCCATCTTCTTCATTAGAGATGCAATACTGGTAAATTGGAGCAGATGTGCTCTTAATCAGGTTTCTGTCAAAAGCCTTGCAGCATATTAAATGTGGCCTTTGTTTTGGAGTCTGCCATTATAGTTCCTTCTGGACACCTATAGCCCGTTTGATGGCATATTCTAAATGTCCACAGTTTTCTATTGCAGTGGGCATAAATCAGTCAATCAATAAATCTTATAAAGAGGGTTGTGTTGTAGTCATTGGTGAGACTAAACTAGAATTTCCAGATTGAGGTGGGAAAGAAATTTTTATTTTACAGTGAAACCTATAAACATTTGGGTGTTTTCTGTCTCAAAATGAGATGAAAAGTGTTTCACAGATTTTTAGCCATAATGGTGATAAAAAGTACCACATGTTGCAAGGGAAAGGGATGCAGAGTTCTAGTTTGTCTATCTTGAATATGCAAGTTTAAGGGAAAAATGTATGCTATCATAAGTAATCCTCGACTTATGACCACAATTGAGGTCAAAATTTATGTTGTTAAGTGAAACAGTTGTTGAGTATTGCCACATTTTGCAACCTTTCTTGACGTAGTTGTTAAGTGAATAACTATAGTTGTTAAGTTATTAACATGATTGTTAAGTGAATCTGGCTTCCCCATTGACTTGGCTTGTCAGAAAATTGCAAAAGTTGCAACCAACATACTGTAAACTATGAATCAGTTGCCAAGTATCTGAATTTTGATGTTCATTTTAAATGAACATCAAAATGTGCCAGTCTTCATCATTACAGTCTTAATGATTATACATAACAATTTGGGTGGGTTTTGTTCGTTTTATTTTCAGCCTGAAAATTTAGTTGTTGGCACAATAAATTCAAAGAGATTGTTTATGATTCATAAATGCATATTTTTAAAACAAGCTTGGAACCCTCACAGGAAATCTGCAATATATTTGACTCTAATATAAACGTGCAACATTTTAATTCTTTCTTTTTTGTACTCTGTTAGTTTCCATCTTTTATCCATAGTCAAAAGAGGAATCCACAGACACATCTGAAAGATGCAGACATGGTATGGGACTTTTGGAGTCTTCGCCCTGAGTCTTTGCACCAGGTAAGATTTTATCCCCTTTTAATTACTTGTAGTCTGTTTCTTTTAGGCCCTGTGTCCTTCATCTTTAGTTCAGAGGAAATGGCAGAGATCAAAGATAACAAATTAAATACTTGATTATTGTTATTCTGCTACATTAAATTGCATATCACATTATAGAAAAAGTTATCAGGAAAGAAGAAAATTGGGTTTAGTTTCCATGGCATCTTTATATTTTTTAGATAAAAGCCAAAATAGTCAAAGCTGCTCTCAACCCTTTTTTGTTCTAATACCACTCTCGCAAACATGAAGGAAAGGGAAGAAAACTCGGGTAATGCCTAGAATTGCTTGAAATTCATTTGTTTGTCTTTGCCAGTAAAATATAGAGCTAGAAATGTGTCTACAGTATTTGTAGAAGCCATAAATTAAATGTGTAGAACACATATTTTTATTTTTTTATTGATACTTTGTATTTACAAAAATGACTGAAAAGAAATGTATTAATACAATGATTATTTTTTAGGAATATTGGAAAAAATATATATTTAATTGTCATTTATTAAAATAATAAGAATTGTATTAACTCAATGTTTGCAAAAAACAATGTTTCGGGGAAAGAGGAAATCAACCAAAATTAATATATGGAATACAGACTACAGAAATCAATTGTTAAGGAGTGTTTTTACAAATGTAACCCAGACAACACACTGTTTACCAATTATTGAGTGACTTATGCTTGTGTAAAAAATTAATAAAAAATATAATACAAAAAAAATGTCATAACATACAAAAGAGCAGTTAAAAGGATTTTTTAAAGATCTTGCTAGCCCAGTTTAAGAAATATTTTGAAAAAGCCATTCAAAAAATTAGATTTCTTTCAAAGTTTGCTCAAATGTAAAAGAAACTGAAAAATTTCCCCATGGAAAGGTGTGCAAAATCTGTGTTACCATTGTGTGGCTATGATTATATTGAAAGAATGTTTAATTATGACAATTTATCACTGCTCAGCAACATACTTAAAATACTGAACTTCACAAAGCCAATTCCAATTCATTTATTTCTGGGCTGGAAAATAAACTTGGGAAGATATTAGTAATATTTTTCTTTGATTAATTCCTAGATTTAAAGTTTAATTATTTGTTGCACACAATTCAGAGACATTCTAAGAAACTGGGCTTCGGTTGTAGATGTATTACTTATTTATTGTGTTGCTCTTTTTCCCAACAATTTACTAAACGAACACTATAAATACAAAGGCAATAGATTTTTTTTCAAATAAATTCATCACCATAAAACCAGCTGTGTTTAAGATAGTAATTAAAGAAATTAAAACAATGGTTTATTCTAAGAAGTAGAGTAACTGACTATTAAAAATACTGTTGATCTTGTTCTTGAATGGTTATTATTTTATAAATACCTTCACTGAAGAGGTGTAGAATTAATTTCTATAAAAATTTGCCATAGAATGCTCAAGACACACACACACAACTGTGTGTGTGTGTGTGTGTGTGTGTGTATATATGATTCATAAATGCATATGATAGATAGATAGATAGATAGATAGATAGATAGTGTGTGTGTGTGTGAGAGAGAGAGAGAGAGAGAGGGAAGGGAGGGAGGGTGGGAGAGAGAGAGGTATGTCAATTGAAGATGTACCTTAGAATGTCTTAGAATGTCTCTGAATTGTCTGTAACAAATAATTAAACTTAAATTTTAGGAATTAATCAAAGACAAATATTACTAGAAATAAATGAATTGGAATTACACACACACACACACACACTCCCCCACACTGCCTTCTCTATGTAACTTTTATTTAACAGAATACATGATTTGCTTTGTGAATGTGCTGAAAGGAAGCAAGGCATTCTCTACAAGGAGCATTTATTATTCTTGTTTTTTGAATGAATGTCATGAAACTGCAATATGACATTCTAGATATTGGGTAGGGTTCAATGGGAATATGCATGAAGTATAAAATACAGTTGGAATACACCTTTCTGTAGAAAGAGGCAGGAATCCGGCCTCTTGTGTTCTCATTAAAGATGACTATGTACTTTGTTTCGGCTCATGTAGGTATCATTCCTGTTCAGCGATCGTGGCATTCCAGATGGGCACCGTCACATGAATGGCTATGGGTCACATACATTTAAGCTAGTCAATGCTTATGGCAATGAAATATACTGCAAATTCCATGTAAAGGTAATTATGGTCTATTGTTACCATTTCCTGCTCAATGTTGAACCATCAAAAGTCTGTCCCTGAATGCTCCTTATGATTCCATGTATCTTTTTTTCTTTCAATCTGTACCGGCCATGCTTTTAATTGCTAGGCAAACCCACTTGCATTCATACCTGTTCCTATTTCTAAGTAATAATAATATTTTTAGCAACAAGCTTATGTCTCCTTTTGTATATGGAAATTGTACTCCTTCCACCTATAATATTGTCTTTTCTATATGTAATTTAACGATATGTCTTTGGACCTAGATTTGTTTCCTGTATAGCAGTTTTATAAACATTCTCTTTTAGTAGATTTTTAAACTGTTTTACTGCAGATTACTGTTACTAGGTTAGGGTTAAGGATAAGATTAACTATTTCTACATTAATAATTATAGATAAAAGTTACTAATTAACATTCTGATTGCTTTTCAATATTTTTAGACTGACCAAGGAATTAAAAACCTCCCTGTCAAAGATGCAGAAAGATTAGCTTCTGAAGATCCGGATTATGGCCTGCGTGATCTTTACAATGCAATTGCTAATGGAAACTTCCCCTCTTGGACTTTCTATATTCAAGTTATGACATTTGAACAAGCTGAGAAATTTCCATTTAATCCTTTTGATCTAACGAAGGTGAGTATATTTTGGTGACCTTTTCTCCAGCATACAGTGTAGAATAGAAAAGGTACATTTCTATATCTTGCAAGTCCAGCTGAATGTAGTAAAATATCCCAGTTATATTTTTCAGATTTGGCCTCACAAAGATTATCCTCTCATTCCTGTGGGAAAAGTTGTCTTAAACCGAAATCCTGTCAATTATTTTGCTGAAGTGGAACAAATGGCTTTTGACCCAAGCAACATGCCCCCAGGGATTGAACCTAGCCCCGATAAAATGTTACAGGTAACCAGAACTGATTTTCTTCCCTCCTATTCATTTAACTAGGAAACTCAGTCTTTAAATAAGATCACTTTTACAAAAATGAAAACATGTTAACATCAATCTGTTTGGTATTAGAATTTTTTTCCTTGTCCTGTGCTTTTCATTGTGTGGTGTGTTGGGGTTTTTTGTTCCCACCTCTGAATAGTAAAACAATTGGTAAAAAGAACAACATTCATTATTTGCATCTTAAGCGCTAGCAGAGGTTGACACAAGGAACAGGATAAGACTCCCATTCTAGATATATTTAATTAATGAAAAGTGTAGATAGCCCTAGCAATAGCACTTGGACTTATATACCGCTCCATAGTGCTTTACAGCACTCTCTGAGCAATTACAGAATCAACATACTGCCCCCAACAATCTGGGTCCTCATTTTACCAACTTTGGAAGGATGGAAGGCTTGAGCCAGTCAGGATTGAACTCCAGGCTGTCGGCAGAATTAGCTTGCAGTACTGCATTCTAACCACTGTACCACCAGGGCTCATAGATGTTTTTGGGGTTGATTACATCATTTCATTACACACACACACACACACACACACACACACACACGATTAATATATGAAACCATTGAAAACATTCTGTGAAAGCTAGAGTTAAGTGAGTAGAAGTGACTCTTTCACTGCTTCAGTCACAGGGCCTGTCAGCTTATAAAGTACTTAAAAAAGAAAGAGTTGGAGGAGCACTGATGATGGCATCAAAAACATCCTTGTAATTGTGTTGCCTCTTTCTGCTATATTGAAGAGATGCCTTTGATCTGATTATACAGGTTTGCTTCTGAGCCATGTTCTTGAGTCCTTTGAAATCAAGACTTTTTTCCCCTCATGTAGGATAGGACAAGCAATAGTCTCTCAAAAAAGCAGTGATGACATAGGCAGGACAGAAAGCATTGAAAAGCAGTCTGAATAAAACCTAAGAAAAGGTTGTCTGCTTCCTCACTTTTACTCCTGTATATATTTTTCTAGGGTCGTCTTTTCTCGTATCCAGATACGCACAGACACCGCCTGGGACCCAACTACCTTCAAATTCCTGTAAATTGTCCATACCGAGCTAGAGTGGCTAACTACCAGAGAGATGGATTTATGTGCATATCTGATAACCAGGGTAAATCTGAATAACATTTGGGAGCTAGGGTGTGGCAGCAATTTAAACTAACCTTCGCAGGTGCTTTTTCTTCATTTACATTGACACTACAACTTAACTATTTCATTTTTATTTTATATTAATTGCTCCCTTATTTTTATTATATGGATATGTAAAAATGTTTCGATTTGGATTTTGTGTATTCAATATGGATGTATTCAATATGCCCAGCAGCCAAGCTCACACAGTAATGTCACCTTCAAGCCTTTTTTCTTAACATTATCAAGATAATAACAGGCCCTTGATAGTTTTTGTTTGTTTTGGGAATTGGAACCAGCTAAGAATAGACTTAGTATGAAGGAATGCAGGCATTGTAAAAATGCCATTAGCTTGCTAAAACAATTTTTTGGCTATAAGACGTAGTGATACATTTTTGGAGTTGATACTCTTGCATTCTTTGCAGCTTCTCCCTTGATCCTAATGTATTGTATTTCCCCCCCCCCCCAGGTGGTGCCCCAAACTATTACCCAAATAGCTTTACTGGCCCTGAGGAACAGCCCGCTTTGAAGGAGAGCCGTACAACTTCCTCGGGCGATATACAGCGCTTTAATAGTTCAGTTGAGGATAACGTCTCTCAAGTAAATAAATTGGAAATGCCCTGTTATTTTATTTTGGAAATGAAAATGTCTCTGTAAGCACACTTTTTCTTTTTCTCTCTCTTTCTAAACAAGGTAAACTTATCATCAACATTCTCTTTGTATGTCTTCCAAACACCTAATTTAAAACAAAAAGTTGAGAGCACTTGCTTGACATAATTCTATTCTCAAGTAATTAAGTTTTGGTTTCCTGTTGGCTCTCAACTTTTGTTACTTGATTTTCTCCACAAGTGGATCCATGTATAAAAGTGAGATTATTCAGAATCTTGGAGTCAGACCACTATTTTCCTGGTTTGGCCAAATTTACTATAAAGTGCTAATTCTTTATATTGCAGATCTTTCAAAAATATTCCCCACTTTTATAAAAAAATATATTTAGAGGTAGTCTTTGACTTATGAACACAATTGGGACTGGATTTATCATTGTAAATCGAGGTACTCTCATCAGTGGACCCGATTTTACAACATTTTTTGTGGCAGTCATTAAGCAAATCACTGTGGTCATTAAATGAATCTACAGCTGTTAAGTGAACTCGTTTTTTTCAAATGGGTTTTTCACCAAAAACCAGCACACAATATCACAAATCACAATCGCATGACACTGAGATGCAAGAACAATCCCACAAAGAAGGCAGAACTTTTCGTATTCTAAACAGCAGAGAGAACTCCATGATAATCATAAATAGCCATTAGTTTATTGCAATTTATTTAATAGCTGAGTTGATACTGTTAATGAAATTGGAATCATAGAAAATTTTTATTGGGCAGCAGAAGGTATATCTGTAATGTTGGCTTTCACTATTTATTGAAAGGTACGGGACTTTTTTGTCAAAGTATTGAATGAGGAAGAGCGCATGAGACTTTGCGAGAATATTGCTGGCCATCTTAAGGACGCTCAGATTTTCATCCAGAAGAAAGCTGTAAGTAATAACATGATACATCTCAAGCTGTACAGAGATTCTGGTTTGAAGAGCAACATTGGCTTTGGAGCATGCAGAGATACATATATATCATCTTTTATAAAGCAGCTGTGTCTTTTCTTGGTCTCACACATCTTCTGGCATACAATTCTATATAAAGACTTTTGGTTTCAAGGTGTTTGTGCAGACCCACATGCCCTCCAAATCATATGCTGCCTTTTGAATCTGAATTGTTCTACAACCCTACCATATAAGTTAGTATACAATGTAGACTTTAAGCTCTATTTGCTGTGATAATATTAGTTGATAAAAACTGTATAATTACCCTCAGTTGTATGATGTATAGTATGAGAATATATATCTGGTTAAAGCCACATAAATTAAGAATGGAAAATCTCAGGCTCTTTCATATAATTTTATCATCACATTGTAAAGAAGTACAGTGCTTCTTTACAATGTGATGAATAAGATTATATGAAAAATATCAGTTATACAGTAGAATACCTAGCACAAGACCTCCGTCATGTGATTTGGTTAGTGCTGTGCTCCATCTTGCCACAAAAGAGAAACCTGGAACAGATCTAGATAGTTCAGGCTAATTGTAGTTTAAAGTGGGAGTAATGGCCCTCGCCCTGGAGAACATCGTTCCTGCAAAGTAAGATTGGTCCCAACCCTACTGGACTTCTCAGGAATCCTTAAAACATGCTTTTGTCAACTGGCCTGAGCATCCCATGATAGAATGGGAGCCTTCAAGATGATTATATGAGGTTTAAATGGAATGCATTCTCTTGCCTGCTTTTTTACCATTTTGTTTTTTATCTTGTGGTTGCATTGCAGTTGTGTTTTTTTATATACATTTGTACTATTTTATTATGTCATCCTCCCAGAGTCCCTATGCAAGATGGACAACTAGACAAATATGATTGATAAATGAATGAATAATGAATATTCTAATTGTTGGATCAAAAACATATACAAAATTGTATCTCCAATATGTAAAAACTCTGCATTGAATCCATAGCTTGGTTCTCGGTTGCAGTGGCCTTCCGAAAAGGCCTGTGACTGAGAAATGCAGGCCTGGCTTAAGAAGACACCACAAAAGAAGAGGGCCGGCAAGGAGGCCTGGGTGCAGGATGCGTGGGGTAGCTCCCACACCCTCACCCCAAAATTAGGACTTATTTTGGGGTTAGGGCTTATATTAGGCCCACCCTCAAAAATTGAGCTAGGGCTTATTTTTTGGGGTAGGCCTTACTTTCGGGAAACACGGTATGTGATAAATTGAAAAATAGTACTTCTGCTATTACCAATAGTTGAAATAACTACAGTCCAGATGTGCTGAAATTTTAGATCTCTGCCAAAAGCAATTGATTTGTCCTAATCAGAACAGGTATTAGAAAAAGTGACAAATGATCTCAATTTCTTTTGTCAATCTAGGTGAAAAACTTTATGGATGTTCATCCTGATTATGGTGCAGGCATTCAAGCCCATCTGGATAGACACAATGCTAAAGGGCAAAAAAAGGTAAGAAAACATTATCAATTCAGATTACTGTTAAAAGTAGAGATTAAGCAGCTGAAAATGCATTAAAACATAGATGGCATAAATGGCTGTAGAGAGGCTCAAAGGAACAGTGAGAGGATCTTGAACAACAAATTTGAAAACAAACAGCAAACATTACTACAAGTAGTCTTCTCCTTATGACCACAGCTGAGCTTAGAATTTCAGTCAACAATCATTGTGGTCGTATGTTGAGTCACCATGTGACAGGATTTGATTTTATGACTTTTTATGATGGTTATTAAGTGAATCATGGGTTGTTTAAAGAATCACAAAGTTATAAGTCCAAATCCAGCTTATCCAATGGGCATTTTTTGTCAGTTTTTAATCAGAAAATGGCAAAAAAACCCAAATGTAAAACATATTCACATGAGCGTGTGACACCCTGTAGTGAATCTGGTTGCCAAGCCCCAAAATGCGATCTCAGGACCATAGGTATGGTGTAGTAGTTGTAACTTCAGGAAAGTGTTATAAGTAACTTTTTACTTTACTCCATTGTGACTTTGAATGTTTGTTAAGCAATCAGTCAGAAGTTGAGGACTATCTATACAATATCTGGATTCTAAATTGAACTAAGTAGGTTAAACAAAGTTCTATTCCAGTGGAATTAAAAGTAGCTGTCAGAATCTCTATGGCTGTATGATAGTACAAGTAGTTAGCAAAGAAAGTATAAATGAGAAATAAAGAAAGGAATCTGTTAGTATTTCATTATTCATTTCTCAAAAATGTAGTTAAAGAAGCATGAGTACAACTAAAAATAGTTATGAATTTTATATGAAAACCAGTTTTTTTTCTATTTTTAATTACATTGTTTCTAGGATCAAATTCATACTTATACACAAACTTCTGGAAAGGAGAAATCTCAGCTGTAAATGGCATGTGATTACCAGTCACATTGGAAATCTTCACCTGAAATCCCTCCAACTGGAAAATGAGCTTTGAAAAGCTTTATGTATAATGGAATTATACATGCTATTATCCTGTGCTATTAACTGCAATATATAACCAAGTGCAATTCTATTTTAACAACAATTTGAATTAATTATATAGATTATTAATTTGGAATCTATCCTGATGATATGTTTGAAATATGTCTGAAATACAAGAAGAATAACTTTGTGCTTAATTTTGCTTATTAACATGTTTTATTCTTGTGATTGATTTTTTTCATTTATTTACCCATAGAACAGACATTGCTGTGATTGATATCTTTTATTGGTAGTGCTGGTCTTAATAGTATGACAAATCCTTTTCAAATGGATATTAAAAATATAAAAAAAACAATTTTTAAAACTGCACATGAATGTCAATCTTTTAACAACAAATCTCCTCATAGTACATTTTAAAACTATTATAAAGTACTTGAGGGAGAATTATGTTTAAATGTGAAATTTACCAGTGTTATGAAAGCTTTATAAATAATAGTATTATGTTCCAAGCTGTTAGTTGCAATAAAAAAGCATTCCAATTTGAAGATCCTTTAAGAAAAACAATATAGATGATTTATGCTGAATCTGTGATGATGATAATAAACATGAAATGGCATGTCTGAAGTAGTATAACAATTTTGTGCTTATTTTGTCTATCAAAACATGATTTGTATTCTTATAACAAATCTCACATTTATTCTTTTAAAGAATATACATGTCTTTTTCCTTTTATTGGTAATCCTGACAGTACTATAAGAAGTAAATAAAACATTACTAAATAGATATTAACAATAAAAGCAACTTTAAATAAATATACATTATATATGAATGTTTTTAACAGAAAATCTGCGTTCATATGGTACCCTTAAGAATTGTTAAAATAACTTGGTGGATTATGTTAAAGGGATATTTTATTTGTTCTTGGACTAAATGTTTCTTTTGTTGGTTCAGGATGGATCTCAACAGCAGACTTTTGAAACAAAAATAAATGGAACCTTTTTACAATGCTCATTCTATAATAAAATTCTCATAAAATATCTAATGCCTCGATTCTGTTTTAATATTCAGTATAGTCTACTAATCATATGCAGTATTTGCTTTTCTATTACAGTACAGAATGGATGAGGCAAAGCCTTCATTCTTGTCTCAATGCATCACCTTTTGAGAACCACAGGTGTATGTATATGAGAGAGACAGACAGATGGCAGGCTGCAGTACATACATGATGATAAAAAGTAAACGGAGCTCTGTCACAAATGAACAGGTTTAGAATTTTCTATTTCTGATAATTCACTTTTGGATACCCATACTATAATTCCCTTCCCCACTCCCCAGTTTTAAAAGGGCAATACTGAATTTAGGCAATTGTATAATTAAAACTGCAGTATATTCTGAATCACGGGATTCAGATCCAACATACAGGATGACATCCTGCGGTTACAGCCTGCCCAATCTACGATAAGGGTGAGGGGAGAGAGAGATGTTAGAAGTTAACTCCTTTTTAAAAGGAGACAAAGATTGGAAGAAGTCACTGAATCCAATTTCTTCTTAATTCAGGAATGCAAAGTGAAACATCCTGACAAATGTGTCCCCACATCAGCTGTTAAGCATCTCTGTCACAGTGTACTAATTTCTTAGGAAACATTCTTGTGCATCTTGTCCAGCAGATGGCATTTAATTCACAGAAAAGTCGACAAAAGTCCATTAAAGATTACCCAAAATTTCATATCTGCTTTAATCTTGCTGAAATAAATCAATTCTATATATATTCTTTCCCTATGTTTTATTTTTAATGTTTTTACTTTTAATAATCTTGGTTTTTAATTCCATCAAATAATGTCATAGAAATTTCATTTTCTTTTTGTCCGTTCTCAGAATCCTTCAAGACTTTAACAGATCTCTTTTGTAGAACCAATAAGATACAGTTATCAAATAATTCTGCTGGTTTGATAATTGCTTGTCCCCTTTAAATGTTAAGACATCACCTGGTTTCATTTGTACATCTAATATATCATCTTGTTTCATATTTTTCTTGTAACTTGTCATATTTAAACCAGCGTTTCAATTTTATCAGTATAGTTTTTTTCTTCTGTGACATCATTAACTCATCATTTATCTATAGTATCAGATATTCTTTAAATTTTCTCAATCCATTGTTCAAAACTCCTTCAAACCACCCACTGTTATTTGCTCCATTTTTGTTATGTATACTTTTCTTTTAATTGTAATATTTATTTATGTCTCATTCCCCCTAGTGTCCAACCTTCAAGGTCCCATGCTATCATCATTTTCCCGCCCCAAGAACTCAAACACAGGAAAGATGCTTAAAATTCATTTAAAATTTTTATTCCAAATCCCTCTGGATCCTTAATCTGTTTTTAACTTTCCAATATTAATAAAACTTCTGATCTGTCATATAATGAAGGCTTCAGATGTAGTGTTATCTCAAAGGTACCTTGCCAATATTACATCTCATTTTCAGTTTATAAATATATTTCAGATTATAAATACTGACCTTTTATGTTTATTCTTTTTTAATTCCTCATCTCCAGGTTGAGGTGTTGGACTGATTTCAATGGGAATGCAAACATCTCCTGAACCTGTCTTACTGAGATATCGTTTATTATGATTATGATTTTTATTATGATTATGTTTTTATTTTGAAAGCTGAGTGTAGAGCTCTGGATAAATGATGATTATTCCCAAAATGTATACATATTTATTGGAAATGGAAAGATGATCAATAGGTTAAAGCTTGTATGATGAAGAAGGCAAAAATAGATATAAGTTGGAACCATGGGAAAATATGTAGAAGAAAACACTGAAATTTACACTGAAATATAAGCTGAAAGAAAACTTTTATAAAATTATGTATCATTGATATATGACACTACTTAAATTGTCAAAACAGTATAAGGTGATTTCAAATAATTGAAATGTAATCAAACTGACAGAACACTTTTTCAT
This sequence comes from Crotalus tigris, assembly GCF_016545835.1. Classification (NCBI taxonomy): domain Eukaryota; kingdom Metazoa; phylum Chordata; class Lepidosauria; order Squamata; family Viperidae; genus Crotalus; species Crotalus tigris. Next base: position 1,306,583 of record NW_024097221.1, read on the forward strand.
TATTGGTGGACGTGTAACAAAGCTAGAAAATATTGGGATGAATATATATTTTGGTATGTCAATAAATATTCTCAGTCATCCAGGCAGAATTGTCTGAAAATTGAATTATTGCAACTGGACTTACTTTGTTAATTTGAGTTGTTTCACTGCTCATTGAAGTAGCTTTTTCAGTCTGAGCAAGTTGGTTAGGCAGAGTCTCATGTATTTTGATGCAGAATTTAAAAATGAATGTACAACTGGAATCAGAAATGTTTGTTTTAGGATTAATAGGCAAACACATGGATTCATCTTATGGAATTACTTTTTTATATTTAATAATAGCAGTAAGATTTTCATATGCTCCAAGATGGAAAAACTTACAAATATCTGCAATAAAAGAATGGATGGCAAAGCTGGTAAAATTGGCAAAGGTGGCAAATGATGAAAGTCTTGATGAAAGACTTTGACAAATTTTATTTCCACTTTCAAATCATTTCTAGACTTTTTGTGAAAAACTGAAATAGATGAGAAGTTGATATGAAAAAGATCATGGTGATGTAGTTCAGAGATTGGCAGTATTGTCCTGATAAATATCAATACAATTGTGTATATTTCTTTAAACGCTCCATATGACTTTATTTAGATGCTTTTAATTAAAATAAATGAATTCTTACACCAACTGTGACAATCATTTTATAAGAGCACACACAAGGTGCTATCAAAATTTCGAATGTGTTGCTTGGCATATTGGGTTGCCTATCCCTGGTTTATTCTGAATAGATTTTAGAAATCAATGAGTTCATATGCTTATGCACTTGAATAACAGAATAACAGAGTTGGAAGGGACCTTGGAGGCCTTCTACTCCAAACCCCTGCTCAAGCAGGAAATCCTGTGCCATTTCAGATAAATGGCTGTCCAATCTCTTTTTAAAAACCTCCAACGTTGGAGCATTCACAACTTCTGGAGGCAGGTCATTTCACAGTTCCCACTGTCAGGATATTTCTCCTTAATTCTAGGTCAGTAATGGCGAACCTTTTAGAGACCGAGTGCCCAAACTGCAACCCAAAACCCACTTATGTATCATCAGGTGCTGGGTGGGCGTGGCCTATTGGGTGGGCATGGATGTGGTGATAATGGCAGACTGGGTGGGGCTAAAAAGTTCAATAAATCAATTCCAACTTTGTGAGATCTTTTCTTTTCCATGAGAAGTTGAAATTGATTGATTGATTGAACTTTTTTTTTTTTTGCACATGGAAGTGGAGGCCTAGAGCAAAACAAGTTTTATAAAGCCCAGGTAAAGGCCTAGGACTGGGGCGACGGTGCGCGTGCCATAGGTTCGCCAGCACGGTTCTAGGTTGTTTCTCTCCTTGATTAGTTTCCATCCATTGCTTCTTGTCCTGACTTCAGGTGCTTAGGAGATTAGATTGAGCCTCTCTTCTTTGTGGCAGCCCCTTAGCTATTGGAACACTGCTATCATGTCATTCTTAGTTCTTCTCTTCATTAAATTTCAGCAACCGTTCCTTATATGTTTTAGGCTCCAGTCCCCTGATCATCTTTGTTGCTCTTCTCTGTCTAAAGTCTCAACATTTTTTTTATATATTGTGGTGACCAAAACTAGATGCAATATTCCAATTGTGCCCTTACTAAGGCATTATAAAGTATTAACACTTCACATGATCTTGATTCTATCTCTCTGTTAATGTAGCCTAAGACTGTGTTAGCTTGTTTAGATATTGCTGAAGGAAAATAGTTATATTTTATATTACTCATGTTTCCTTTGTTTGCAGTTTATCTTACAATACATCTACTTCTTCTAAGTACTTCTAAGTACCTTTCTTACACTTATAAACATCTCGTGTGTTTCTTCTGTAGGCATACACAGTATTTTGTAATCTGTCACATGTATACAAACCCAAATGACTGAAAAATCTTGAAGATGCTGAGTAAACAGATGAAATACTTTAATTTACTTTTCTTCTGTTACTCATCAAATTCTGCCTAGAGAAGAAGTCTTTTTTTCTTTGTATGGGATTATTATAGGGTGGGAAGTTTATTATCAAAGGAAAAACCCAAACCTTGTTAAATTTAGGAGCAGGTACAATTTTAATCCAGTAAATTATGTAGATTGGGAATGTAAATGAGAAACATAGTATCGCCTTTCCTAAGTAGAAATTTGAATAAGTCTCTCATCCTATGTTGGGATGGACATTCAGTATGAAGTAACTGTTCCACTTTGTGACTGGGAGATCATTTAAAGGAAGCCCTTGCCTGGCGTGGGCCCATTCATTCGATGGCACTGACGGGGGTGGCTTCTGCTGCTGCTCTGATCGGTCAACCATACATGGAAGCAGGAGGAGGTGAAGGGGCAGCTGGGGGTCTGGAGCCACTTCGGCTGCTCGCTGGCAGCCCGACGCAATGAATTCACACACCAGCTGCCCCTCCTGCTTCCCTGCATGGTTGACCGGTCAGAGCAGCAGCAGAAGCCACCCCCATCAGAGCCGTCAAATGGATGGCCCCAGGCTGGGCAAGGGCTTCCTTGAGCCGTTTCTGCCCTCACCGATCGGGCTCTGTGGCTAGTCCGCCATGATGCAAGACAGCCAGCAGGCTGTGGCTGCTGATGGACACCATTGGCCTCCATGCGCTTACTGGGCTCTGTGTGCAGGGGCCGATGGTGTCAGGTAGCAGATCTGGAAGCGAAGCTGTACCAACCACCCTTGCACTGGTGGAGGTGGTGATGGGGGAAGGCAGGATCTGGCATATGCCCACTCTTTGCTGCTGCTGCCCCATATTGTCCCGGGTGAGCCTCCGGGCCATGCATGTGGGACGATGTGAGGTGGCAGCGGGGAGGGGTGTGTGTGTGCCACAGTTCACCTTCCCCCACCGCTGCCCCCACCAGCGCAAGGATGGTCGGCACAACTTCACTTCCAGATCTGTGGCCAACTGGACTTGGCGATGTAGGGATCATTGCCGCTGCCTCCTGCTTCCCTGTGTGGTTGGCCCGTCAAGGGGCTTGGAGCAACAGGAAGAGCAACAGCTGCCGCCCCTGTTAGAGCCACCGTGTAGACAGGGCCTGCATCAGGTAAGGGCTCCTTTCTGGCTGTCCCGGGGCCATCTCCGCCCACACCGATGGAGCTGCCATGATGCAGGAGAGCCAGTAGGCTGTGGCTGCTGACAGTCCCCACCAGCCCCCATGCGCTTACTGGCCTGTATGTGTGTGGGGGCCATTGAAGTCAGGCAGCAGTTGCTCTGGCCCCTGCCTCACTTTGCCTTGCCTCCTTGCAATTGGCACATCCGCCCTGCCTTGTCTCGCCTCACCCCGCAGGAGGAGTCTCTGGCCCACCACCCTAGCCACTAGAGACTACCTGGATCTCCCCCAACCCTGCCCGCCCCCCACAGGCATCCCTCCCCACAAGCATCATTGAGATGGCCACACTCATCACAGCCATGGCCACCCAGTCAGCTGTGACCACTGCGCCCAAGCCCACCCAGTTGGCCACGACGACCCGGCACCCAGCAATAAATAAATGGGTTTTGGGTTGCAGTTTGGGCACTCGGTCTCTAAAAGGTTCGCCACCACTGTTCTAGGTTGTTTCGGTCCTTGATTAGTTTCCATCCATTGCTTCTTGTCCTGCCTTCAGATGCTTAGGAGAATAGATTGAGCTCCTCTTCTTTATGGCAGTCCCTTAGATATTAGAACACTGTACCATGTCACTCTTAGTCCTTCTCTTCATTAAATTCCAGTAACCGTTCCTTATATGTGTTAGGCTCCAGTCCCCTGATCATCTTTGTTGCTCTTCTCTGTACTCTTTCTAAAGTCTCAACATTTTTTTTTACATTGTGGTGACCAAAACTAGATGCAATATTTCAAGTGTGGCTTTACCAAGGCATTATAAAGTGGTATTAACACTTCACATGATCTTGATTCTATCTCTCTGTTAATGTAGCCTAAGACTGTGTTGGCTTTTCTGGCAGCTGCTTGTTTAGCTATTGCTGAAGGAAAATAATCATATTTTATATTACTCATGTTTCCTTTGTTTGCAGTTTATCTTACAATACATCTACTTCTTCTAAGTACTTCTAAGTACCTTTCTTACACTTATAAACATCTCGTGTGTTTCTTCTGTAGGCATACACAGTATTTTGTAATCTGTCACATGTACACAAACCCAAATGACTGAAAAATCTTGAAGATGCTGAGTAAACAGATGAAATACTTTTCTTTAATTTACTTTTCTTCTGTTACTCATCAAATTCTGCCTAGAGAAGAAGTCTTTTCTTCTTTGTATGGGATTATTATAGGGTGGGAAGTTTATTATCAAAGGAAAAACCCAAACCTTGTTAAATTTAGGAGCAGGTACAATTTTAATCCAGTAAATTATGTAGATTGGGAATGTAAATGAGAAACATATATGCCTGAATAAGGAAGAAGGTGAAAAAGAATAGTATCGCCTTTCCTAAGTAGAAATTTGAATAAGTCTCTCATCCTATGTTGGGATGGACATTCAGTATGAAGTAACTGTTCCACTTTGTGACTGGGAGATCATTTAAAGGAAGCCCTTGCCTGGCGTGGTCCCATTCATTCGATGGCACTGACGGGGGTGGTTTCTGCTGCTGCTCTGATCGGTCAACCATGCAGGGAAGCAGGAGGAGGTGAAGGGGCAGCTGGGGGTCTGGAGCCACCTCGGCTGCTCGCTGGCAGCCCGACGCAACGAATTCACACACCAGCTGCTCCTCCTGCTTCCCTGCATGGTTGACTGGTCAGAGCAGCAGCAGAAGCCACCCCCATCAGAGCCGTCGAATGGATGGCCCCAGGCTGGGCAAGGGCTTCCTTGAACCGTTTCTGCCCGCACCGGTAGGGCTCTGTGGCTAGTCTGCCATGATGCAGGACAGCCAGCAGGCTGTGGCTGCTGATGGACACCATTGGCCTCCATGCACTTACTGGGCTCTGTGTGCAGGGGCCGATGGTGTCAGGTAGCAGATCTGGAAGCGAAGCTATACCAACCACCCTTGCACTGGTGGAGGTGGTGATGGGGGAAGGCAGGATCTGGCATATGCCCACTCTTTGCTGCTGCTGCCCCATATTGTCCTGGGTGAGCCTCTGGGCCATGCATGTGGGACGATGTGAGGTGGCAGCGGGGAGGGGTGGGTGTGTGCCACAGTTCACCTTCCCCCACCGCTGCCCCCACCAGCGCAAGGATGGTCGGCACAACTTCACTTCCAGATCTGCGGCCAACTGGACTTGGCGATGTAGGGATCATTGCCGCTGCCTCCTGCTTCCCTATGTGGTTGGCCCGTCAAGGGTCTTGGAGTAGCAGGAAGAGCAACAGCTGCCGCCCCTGTTAGAGCCACCGTGTAGACAGGGCCTGCATCAGGTAAGGGCTCCTTTCTGGCTGTCCCGGGGCCATCTCCGCCCACACCGATGGAGCTGCCATGATGCAGGAGAGCCAGCAGGCTGTGGCTGCTGACAGACCCCACCGGCCCCCATGTGCTTACTGGCCTGTATGGGTGTGGGGGCCATTGAAGTCAGGCAGCAGTTGCTCTGGCCCCTGCCTCACTTTGCCTTGCCTCCTTGCAATTGGCACATCCGCCCTGCCTTGTCTTGCCTCACCCCGCAGGAGGAGTCTCTGGCCCACCACCCTAGCCACTAGAGACCACCTGGATCTCCCCCTACCCTGCCCGGCCCTCACAGGCATCCCTCCCCACAAGCATCATTGAGATGGCCACACCCATCACAGCCATGTCCACCCAGTCAGCTGTGACCACTGCGCCCAAGCCCACCCAGTTGGCCACGACGACCCGGCACCCAGCAATAAATAAATGGGTTTTGGGTTGCAGTTTGGGCACTCGGTCTCTAAAAGGTTCGCCACCACTGTTCTAGGTTGTTTCGGTCCTTGATTAGTTTCCATCCATTGCTTCTTGTCCTGCCTTCAGATGCTTAGGAGAATAGATTGAGCTCCTCTTCTTTATGGCAGTCCCTTAGATATTAGAACACTGTACCATGTCACTCTTAGTCCTTCTCTTCATTAAATTCCATTCCTTATATGTGTTAGGCTCCAGTCCCCTGATCATCTTTGTTGCTCTTCTCTGTACTCTTTCTAAAGTCTCAACATTTTTTTTTACATTGTGGTGACCAAAACTAGATGCAATATTTCAAGTGTGGCTTTACCAAGGCATTATAAAGTGGTATTAACACTTCACATGATCTTGATTCTATCTCTCTGTTAATGTAGCCTAAGACTGTGTTGGCTTTTCTGGCAGCTGCTTGTTTAGATATTGCTGAAGGAAAATAATCATATTTTATATTACTCATGTTTCCTATGTTTGCAGTTTATCTTACAATACATCTACTTCTTCTAAGTACTTCTAAGTACTTTTCTTACACTTATAAACATCTCATGAGTTTTTTCCATAGGCATATACAGTACTTTATAATCTGTCACATGTATACAAACCCAAATGACTGAAAAATCTTGAAGATGCTGAGTAAACAGATGAAATACTTTTCATTAATTTACTTTTCTTCTGTTACTCATCAAATTCTGCCTAGAGAAGAAGTTTTTTCTTCTTTGTATGGGATTATTATAGGGTGGGAAGTTTATTATCAAAGGAAAAACCCAAACCTTGTTAAATTTAGGAGCAGGTACAATTTTAATCCAGTAAATTATGTAGATTGGGAATGTAAATGAGAAACATATATGCCTGAATAAGGAAGAAGGTGAAAAAGAATAGTATCGCCTTTCCTAAACAGAAATTTGAATACATTTCTCTCCTGCTATGTTGGGATAGACATTCAGTATGAAGTAACTGTTCCACTTTGTGACTGGGAGATCAGTTAAAGAAACTTGATCTATTGAGAGAACAGGTGAAGAGCCCTATATACTACGGTAGCACTATTCACTATAAAGTCTTGAAGATAGTGTTTGAGTTTATTTCTGTAGAAAGAATGCATTCCGAGTCCAAGGCTGAGCAGACTTCTCCAGCACTGCATGGAAGGGAATGTATGCACCTATCATTTGGGGATGGTTGCAGAGCTATTCCATTTATATTTCTGCAAATACAAAATTCTGGTGAGAGGGCACTCAAACAGCAAAGCACAGAACAGGAAGTTGGATCAACCAACCTGCACGTAGGATGCTCACCTCCAGAAGCTGTTGGGATTTGGGAGGCTTTTTGTGTTGGCTTATCTGTAGCTATCTGCAACCTACGCTTACCCATCAACCCCTTCACAGCATAGTTATGCAACAGTTGTGAGCAATTCTAAATCAGCCTTCAGTGGCCAGTGTATTTGTATTTAAAAAAGGATGAGACACGGAGAAAAAAGAATCCTAGCACAAGACATGCCATACAATGAAACCTCTATAATCAGAAACAACCTGTTATTGAAGAACAGATATTTGAGATAGATAGCAAGACAGTTTACAAGGAGTCACCTAGAATGACTGGCAGTAAACTTGGTTACTTCACCCTGGCTACAGGCAGTTTGAGAAGACAGGAATGAGGTCTAGTTGCCAGTTTGTTTTCAGATTATGAATTGGCAACCCCAGCAAATAGCATTCTTATGTTATCGTACCATATTGTGGACGTAGCATGTAACAAAGTATCTGTTATTAATTATAATCCCATGAAAGAGATAATTATATATCTAGATGGAAGAATGATAGCTCAATAGGGCACATGTTTTGTATAGAAAGGTCCCTGGTTTAGTTTTCGGAGGTGAAACCTGCTTCCACCCTTCTGGTCTACCAGAGGAGTATTAAAACCTGGCTCTGCCTGTTGGCTTGGAGCTCTGATAGAATGTGCTATGCTGAAGGTGGTTGATTGAGTGATAGACAAAAGTCCACCTCCATGCTCTCTGTGGTCTTGGTTTAATTTTTAACTATTGTTAATCTTAAATTTTTCTGATGTTTTGAAATATATGCTTTCAAATTGTAAGCCTTCTAGAATCACTCAGGATAGGAAGATGGATGGCCTATAAATATGATTAAATAAATAAATAAATAACATCAAACTTATGTAAAATATTGATCAAAGGCAATGCATATACTGTATTCATATGCATTTAGTAAAAGATCTGGGTTGGGAAATAATTACAACTGGTAAGAATTCAGGGCAACAAGAAAAAGGGATATGTGAGAACATTGTAGCTATACTGTCCAAAAAGCAACCTCGTAGTTTTGATAAATGATTTTGGCTTCTGCTATACTAGTTATTTTAATAAGACCATGTACAGTATTTGATTGTAGGAACAGAGAAATATGGAAATACAGCTGGAAATTACCTTGAATTTTTCTCTTTGCTTAAAGGTATGAACTTGATAACAAATTAGTCACTTACAAGCACAGATTGACACAGTAATGCAAATCCAATATTTAAAGATTCTTATATGAGGAATACGAGAGAATTTTATATTATAATCCTATATTATACCATGTTACAATATGCAAACACGATTTGGTTATTGGCTCACATAGTTCATTCACGTTGAGTTATTTCAGTTCTTCACATTGTAATCACACAATCACATTATCTTGCTTTTAAGTCACATGTTTTTTATTGCAATATATAGGATTATATATTGAGAAATAGCAAACAGGTTTTGTTTGTTGCACCTGAAATCTGCTAAACTGAGGTTTGATGAACTGAGGGTGTATCTATTTATTTTATTTATATTTCTACACCCATCCATCTCATATAGTGACTCTGGGTGGTGTACATAGCAATAATGAAGACTATATAAAAATCGTTACAACAATCAATTTAAATTAAAATGAAAACAAATGAAAAACATAATGGCAGTGAAACATGCAGAGACTGCATTCTGTTAATGTCATACAGGTAGTTCTCACTTAGCAACTGTTTGAAGATAAAATGGATCTCCCACAAAGGTATTTATGAGTTGATTTTAAAGTTCCAAAGGCTGTATTATTACTATTATTATTATTATTATTATTATTATTATTATTATTATTATTATTATTATATACTGCAGTCACATTATTACATTTCGGGTGCTTGGCAAACAGCAAACCTTTATGGCAATTTACAGCATCCCATAGTCATATGACTATGATTTTTGATGTTTTTTCCTGGTCTGCAACAACAACAAAAAAGCCCATTAGGTAAAACAGCTTAATGATCACTGTTTTTGCTTAACAACCGCCTCAAAAAAGTAATAAAATTTGGGCGCAGTCACATGGTGACCCGCTTAATTACTGTAATGACTTATCACTGTAATTCTGGGCTCAATTATGGTTGAAAGTTGTACATGTACAGCCACCCAACAGGTTCCACTCTACAATGGGCTTTCCCAAGCTAGCTGACAAGCCATGTTTTAAGGGCTTTCTGGAAGTTGGGGTCAACTTCACCTTGTGGGGAGTAATGTTCCACAGGGCAGGGGCTATGGCAGAAAGAACTTTCTTCCTAGTGTCACTTGATTACATTCCCTATTTGTATATAAGTTAAATAAAACTGTCTACATTAAATCTACAGCATGAAATTGGAAGTAGTTATACATGAAAAATAGAACAATACATGAAAATTAGGTGGAAATATGAGAAAGAACTGTATGCTTGAAGTATTAGAATGCCATTCCACCAATATAATAGAATTCTATACATAAGAATTCTGTCATATGAGTTACAAATGCCCTTTAACTTCCTCATAATACTGATGTTAATATATAACCTAACCCAAAGCTATATATAAGCTATGTAACACTTGTCAGAAAAACATGATTATTTTAATTTTGTTTTGGCTTTGATTTATAAAAGTTTTATTATAGGTAGTGTTTGAGTTATGATGATAAGCTAACTCCAAACTACACGCAAGCTAATTAATGCTTCCCGGGATAATATGATTATTTTAATTTTGTTTCCATTTTGAATTGCAGAGATTTTATTACATTACAAGGTATTCCTTGAATGGGGATCAGGATTGCCATTGCTGAGTGATGTAGTCCTAAAATGTGATCATATTGCTTAGCTAAGGTGATCCAGGTAATACTGGTTATCATGATAACTCAAGATGTGTGAGTTGTTAAGCAGGAAGCAACAGGAGTCCTAGCTAAGGAGTGCCAGGGTGCCACAGAGGTGAGGGAGGCCCATCTCTGGTTGTACATTGTAAGACGCTAAGAAAAAGACACAGGCATGTCTTGAGCAGAGGTTTGAAGCTGCAGGACATAGCTTTGAAGCTTCAGGACACAGCTTTGAAGCTGCAGGACACAGCTTGACAAACTCTGAGTTTATTGCTTCTTATATACTTGTTACATACATAGGCTTTTCCATTAGATGCTGACATAAAGTTTTCTAGTAACACATTACCTGATCAAAGACCAAGTAAAGAGCAAACAGGAGAAGGAACTAACAAAGGCAGGAAGAGATAGGAAGGAACTTAAGCATATTATCTACAGGAAGAGATAGGAAGTAACTTAATCATATTTAGGTAGGTGAGGCATTAAGTCAAAAGTGGATGACCTTCTGTCTGCTTCATTAGGACAAAGGGTATCAAAAGGTTATGAGGTTTGTGTGTGTGGGGGGGAAAGCATGGCAGTTTGCTGCGCGTGCATTTTCCCCCACATCTCACTCTTCTCTATTTTATTAGTGAGGACGTTATCCTAAGCTGGAGTAGTTAGTGGGTCTTAGTCAGGGGACATATAACTTTACATTTGTTTATACAAAACATAACTTGTTCCTGGGGTAAGTTAATGGTAGTTTAGTATGGAAAATTGAAAGTAGAGAAAAAAAAGACATTGAATAACCATATATGTGCATAATTAAAGGATACCTCTTGAAAGGAGGTAAAATTTAAAATTCTTTGACTGACATGTATACAGTGAGGTTTTTTAGGTGAAGTAGTACAATTGACAATTTTTGCACAAGTAAGATTTGTAGGCACAGCTACAATTGGTGTATACAAAACAATAGCACCAAGGGGTAACATATAAGAGGCATGACCCCAGCTTGACATAGTTGCATAATGAAATTCATTGTCTGATAGAAAATTGCTTAAAACCTTTAATTTTTTTTAAACTGAAGCTGGAACACATAAAGGTATAAGACAGGTAGAGAGTAGATTTTCCACATCATATGATTCAGAAATACAAAAGTCTGTCACTTGTGTTACATTAGCCAATTGCACCCAAATATTATATTTCATCCGTGATTCTAAAGGATGAGGTGGGAGAGCTTGAGCCCCCACACAACAATTAAGAAGGAAAGAGAGGCAAAGAATGACTAAGGAATTTGCAGTCAAAACCACAAATATGGCAGCGCATAAATTCTCTGGTGTAAGTTCTTTTCCCTGTTGCCGCAGAACCATCTGTGCTTTGGATGTTAGGTTTTTCATATTGCCCCAGGTTGTTAGTCAACTGCGATGGCGAGAGCAAAAGGGACGTTGTGCTATCTGAAGAGTCACCTGTTTCATTTCCAGTATTGGGTTCTGGACTTGATGCCATGACATCTTTGGCTGGTCGCACACACTGGGCTAGAATCCAGAGAGGGCATGTAGGAGCAAGCATAGCAGCATAGCCTTGCCCCCAAGTTAGTAAGGGAATTGGACCTAACCAGGTTTTATCAGACAATTGCTGATAATATACCAATGGATTAGGGAGCACAGCTTTCTGCTGAAAGTGATGCTGGTAGGCAGTAGTTTTTTGAAAAGAAATATTCAGCTGATTTAAAGTTATTAGGGCTTTATTAACTTGATGAGTTATCCATGCCAAATTAGGTACTCTTGATCCCTCCTTTTTTATTTGTTTGTGAAGGCAGTCCTTAAAGGACCGATGCATATGTGAGAAACAAAGGATAGCTACTGTAAAGTTAAAAACAAAGCCATAAGATTGGGGTCGATCCTGGGCGTGAAGTAAGCACCTGGAAAATTAAAAATAAGTTGGCACACATAATGAGAGTCAGAGATTAAGTTAAAAGTCTGTTGAAAAAAGGTGTGGAAAGCTAAAATAGCAGCAGATAATTCTGAGTGTTGTGGTGAGGATTGCACTGCAGTGTAGGCAGATGATATGAAATACAGCCTATATAGTCAGCACTGAAGAGATAAGTTATTCTGAAAATAAAATTGAAAATCAAATTTTGGGATAGGAAGAACAATATTAATTAAATCAATCCCAATTCGACGACAAGCTCAATTGTGTCCTAAGGTTATTATTTCGGCAACAGCCTGGATAAAAGATAAAACATTTTGGGATGGGATAAGTAAAGCCATTCAATACAATATACTTTTTGCACTTCTAACACAGCTAATACTCCTGTAAGTAGCTTACTAGTAAGAAATATCAAAAGTGTTAAGTGACAATTTTTATGTGGAATTCTGTCCACAAATTGAGTACTCAAGTACTTAATTTGCTCAACTGTGGTAAATGCTGCAAGTGGAACTACAATGAGATCTCCAGGTTGTTTTCCTTTGGTCAATAAGTCAAATTCCAAGTTAATCAAATACCATTAAGATGGAAACAAATTTCCATTAAGTAGGTTAAACATTTACAAATCTTAAGCAAAACAATTCAGAGTCATTTCTTTTGGTTGATGTATATATAGGTCTAACTAAACAATTTAAACTCAACACTTTCCCCCCAAAAAATTGTCCAACAATTACTGTCTCTTCTTTCAAGTAAAAATTTTGTAATCTGAAACTGAAAGAGTGGGCATTAAATTTCATCTTCATTCGCAAACCAGAATTTTAAGCAGAGAGGAAAAAAAGTTTAAAATGAACAGCCCCCCCCCCTTCTTTCTTTCGGTCTCTCTTGCTCTTAAAGCAACACAGCCAGTTGAAAAACAAAAGAGACAGGAAAAAATTTTGTTACAAACTTTTCACCACTAAAAAATAGTTTTCTCTCCTTCACATGCATTTTCCACAAATTCTCTCACACATTCTCCATGGATACAAATATTTCATTTCATACTTTCTCCAGGCAAACCATTTATTTTTAAATAAGGCCTTTTTGTGTGATGTTATCAAAGAGGGTTTTGACCCTCTTCCAAGTCTTGGAAATAACACAGAACAACACAGACAAACATATATACACAAATACTATTAAAACAACATTTATTTAGACATATGGCTTGTCCTGCAAGAAGCGAGAAAAATCATGAGATGATTCCAACCAAACATGTGGTTTTTAACCATCTCCTATTTTTCTCACCATTCCAAGCCCAAGCGTAATGTTCTGGGTGGCCACACATATACATAAACAAAATACACACACATCAATTTGGGGTTTGAGGCTAAAACAGGCCTCCCCTTTTAATTAAAAAGGAGGGGGACATTTATGGTTACTTCCAATTTATCCCAGCAACTTCAAAAGACATTGGGGAAAGACTAAAAGGAAAATTGAAGGTGTGAAGGGTGAAGGAAAAGTAGCAGCCTCCTCTCTTCACCTTTGACAAAGGGGAATTGAATAGAGCCAGATTAAAAGGGGAAAAAAGGAAAAAAAAACTTACTTTCAGTTCTTTGAATTTTCTTTTCTTTTTCTTCCATGGCTTTAGTTGTTATCAGATAAACTAGCCAACCGGAGGTTTACAAAGTTTTTCAATGTTGTCTTGTTAAAGATTATTTATACTTCTACTCATCAACACAAAGCACCACCAGACATTGTCTGACAGGGTTAAACTTAACAGCTACTTGAAGTTTAAAAACATCCCAATTGTTCAAAACACATTGCAGAGGAGTACATTTTGATTTAATTTGTTTCTTTAAATTCCTCTGACGATTCCCCATATATATTCTACTTCAAGATTGTTCCTCTAATATTTTCCTTACGGGGGTGTATGGTGGCCGTAAGAAGGCAAAAGAATTAGCCTCTTCAGAAGGAGCTGAAAATCCAATTAAAGATGCTTTCAGAGGCAGTTTTTACTTGATCCTAATCAGCTGTGGGGCTTGTAGTTAATTGTTGCCCTGCTGAAGCATCTGATCCAAATTTTTCCACTGCTTGATGGCACTGATGCCATTGATGTAATACCTGTATTGGAGCCCGAGATTCAAGATGTAAAGTATGTCCTATCTCGTAATCTAAGCATCCAGCGCTTAGGATATCAAGGGGAATGTTTCCCTACTTCATCCACCAGCTTCCTTATGTCTGCCTCAGGCGCTTTCCCACCTGATTTGTGTAACAGGAATCTGAGTTCCTGTACATGTTTCTGCTGGTGCTGAGATAGTTGCAACCCTTACTTACCATTGAGGGATCCCATAGGACAAAAGTGCACTTAGGGGTCTATTCCAGATGCTGGTAAGTAAGTTGGCTGTTGCTTCCTCGGAAGGAGGGGCTGTCCCAGTTGCTCCATGGGGGGCTGTCCCTGTTCAGGGGCCAAATGTAAGATGCTAAGAAAAAGACAAAGGCATGTCTTAAGCAGAGGTTTGAAGCTGCAGGACACAGCTTGACAAACTCTGAGTTTATTACTTTTTATATACTTGTTACATACATAAGCTTTTCCATTAGATGCTGACATAAAGTTTTCTAGTAACACATTACCTGATCAAAAACCAAATAAAGAGCAAACAGGAGAAGGAACTAACAAAAGTAGGAAGAGATAGAAAGGAACTTAAGCATATTATCTACAGGAAGAGATAGGAAGTAACTTAATCATATTTAGGTAGGTGAGGCATTAAGTCAAAAGTGGATGACCTTCTGTCTGCTTTATTAGGACAAAGGGTATCAAAAGGTTATGAGGTTTGTGGGGGGGAAAGCATGGCAGTTTGCTGCGCGTGCATTTTTCCCCACAGTACATGAGTTGGGAGAGGGATGCTGCAGTGTGGCATGATCACAGGGAGGCCAAGGAAGGAAGGGGGGGAGTGTATGAGCAAGAGAGGCCTAGGAAGGAGGGCACAGGGTGCAGGTGTGAGGTCTATGCGAGTACGGGAAGGCCCAAGAAGATATGGTGCCTGCATGCAAGAAAGGGGAAGACATATCACAATACTTTGCAACCTTCCCTGTTGACTGCTTGTGTGAAGCCAGCAGGAAAGGTCACAAAATGGTGCTCATGTGACTGCAAGGGTGCTGTAATGGCTGGAATTTCTTGATCATATGTACCACTTGTTCAGCACAAGGAATGGTCAATAAGTAAAGACTAGCTGTATACTGTTTTATTTGGTAGCCATTTGGGCCAACTATGACCTGGATGATTGAGAATCTCCATAGTTTATATATTAGATAGAAAATTGTGTGTGTGTGTGTGTGTGTGTGTGTATGTGTATATATGTATGTGTATGTGTGTGTGTGTGTGTGTGTGTGTGTTATATAAATCAATGAATGGTGCCTATAATTAAGAGTAAGATGCAATCATTTGATTGTAATAATAGGACCTATAATATGTGAAAGGAAGATTCCTATTTATATACTAAATCTTCTATCATGATCTTTAACTGAGTGAAACGGTGCATCATAGGGCAACAATTTTTGAACTGAGGTGCCTCAAATGGACTAATTTACAGAATATACCCTAATCTGGGACCCATAACTCCTGAGGGAATTAAATTTGGGGAAGTTGTGATTGCTGTTAGGCTGCAGCTGTGGTCATGTGATCTTCATTTTCAATGTTCTGTGACAATTTCCCAGCCAATTTCATAATCGCTTGCTCCCTCCCCACCTAGCAACAGTCACTTACAGTGCAAACGGTTAGTTGGCATATCTCATAGGTATAACGGATTTTGTGATGTAAAGAAATGATTCTTTGCCTAGGCAGGTAAGTCAATGTCCTAACACAGTGCTACTAGTTCTATCAATAATGAATTATCAAGCTTTGGCCTGTGCTGTGATGGCACTGCATTGTAAAAGCAAGAGTATAACCACTCTCAGCTTTCCTTATCTGGGTACGGAGCCATGCTCTCCATTTAGTCTAAGGCAGAGGCTCTTTTATGACTTGTGGACTTGGCTCTTTTACGACTTGTGGACTTCAACTCCCAGAATTCCTGAGCCAGCATGGTCTAAGGGAAGATCTGTAACACCTGGATGAGATCAGTATCAGTTATCCACTTTCAGCTGTCTCCTCCAGAGGAACTGGCTGCATACAATCACTGGAGGGACATGCATTCAAGGCTTCTGTCAGTACTGACCCTTCGATAGTAGTCAGGCTTACATTTGCCTGATAGTGTTCCCTAAAGTCAGGAATATGGCTTTCTAGGGCCTTGTGTCTCCTAAGGATGACTTAGGAACCACTGAAATCTGAAGCACAACTTCCTTCTCTTGGTAATAGAATTTTTGTGCTGTAGGGAGCAGGAATAGAAATCTTTGTTTTGTTTCACAATAGTGCTGCACAGGTAGTCCTTGACGTATGACTACAATTGAGCCTAATATTTCTGCTGCTAAGTGAGACAGTGGTTAAGTGAGTTTTACCTCATTTTACAACCTTTCTTGCCATAATTGTTAAATGAATCATTGCAGTTGTTTGTTAACAAGGTTGTTAAATGGATCTGGCTTCTCCAATTAACTTTGCTTGTCAGAAGATTGCAAAATGAACCCCCATCATGACATTGTAACCATAATAAACACGAGTCAGTTGCCAAGCATCTGAATTTTGATCATGTGACCATAAGAATGCTGCAATGGTCATAAGAGTGAAAAATGGTCATAAGTCATTTTGTTCAGTGGTGGTGTAATTTCAAACGGTCACTAAACAAATTGTTGTAAGTTGAGGACAACTTGTATGTCATGCCCACTCCTTACCTGTTTCCTTACCTTCTGTGGACAGCAGAGCAAGGACAAGGACATCTCTACATTGCTGAAAAAGAGCAACAGTGAACATAGTACCTCAGAAGCGGAATGAGGGACAGAATCTTCTCCTTTGCAAGAATATTTGGATCAAAAAATCATAATTTAATGTTCTTCTCAGTGGGGTTCAGGCTCAGAAGGGAAGGAGGAAGGAAAGTAGCTAGGTCATGGCTAATCTCTGGGCAGTGAAGATTGAATTCTGCTAAGGTGGGAAATACTATATTGCACGTTGTGCAATAGTTCACATGGTGCAATAAGACTGTGTGTTTGTTGTCATTGTGAATTGTGATGGGGAGTGCACGAAGGGAGGCTCAGCCAATGTCATTGTACTTTGAGATTGTACTTTGTACATGTACTTTGACAATAAAGCATTTTAATTTAATTTAATTTAATTTTAATTAATTTAAGTTGGTTGGGAATATTGGGAGCTTTAGCTTCAGACAACAGACAAGCATCAAGTTCAGGAACGCTGCTGTGCATATTTACCTTCCAAATGTGAATAATAAGATGGCTCCACCAGACCGGTCGCTTTACAGCCCCTTCGCCGTCCCCTCCAACTATTTTTCCTCCCGGTCCGCGAGCCCTGTTCCTTCGAAGGAACCAAAATATCAGTTATTCGATTCTTCACCTAATAAGCATCAAAGAAGGAGATTTGTGACAGAGCCCCAAACCAATGAGGAAAAGAAGGGGCGGGGCCGCGGGGGCGTTGAGCTTTTATCAGCTGGCTTTATTAGACAGCTGCAGCTGGGCGGCGATCGTGGTAGTTGGGACATTGCAGCTTTTGGGACTGGCTCCCCTTTTCGCAATAAGTATCTTGAACTTACGGGCTCCGCAGCCGAAAGCGTCCCATCTCTCTTAGGGTCGGGGTCTCCGAGTCTCCCAAAATGGCCGGCAATCGAGATTGCGCTAAGGAGCAGCTGAAGCGCTGGCAAGAGCAGCGGGACTCCCAGGTACCGACGCCCCCCCCCTCCCCAGTCCCGGCAGAGCCTGTGCTTCTGGAACGTCCCCGGGAAAGTCTCTCGGGCAGCGCATCTGGGGGCCCCGGAGGACATCAAGCTGGAATAGCGTGATGTAGTATAGTATATTGCTACTGGACTAGAGAAGCGTATTTTGTGTTTTATGATGGGAGAACAGATAGCAGAAAAAACGAAGTGGAGATGTGGGCTTAATAACTGGGAACAGGGAACTGCAATAGGTTCAGTCTCGGGGAAGAGAGACTGGCTAAGGAATAGTTTCAGAAATAATTTCTCCTAGGTGTAATGCAGGGTCTGTTCAAGATTTGATCTGGTTTGGATATTCATGTTTCCTTTTTTTGGCAATAGCTAAGCAGTGTGTGTTCCTTGCTTGTATCACTAAAAATATCAAGTAGATAAAGACTGACTAAAGAGTAATTTCTCCCCCCCTCGTTTTAATCCTGCCTTTGTTTTATAAAGAATTCAAGGGGACAAGCATACAACCTGGCTCTGCCAGTTGGCCCAAGGACCAAATGGGATATTCCAAAGGTGCTTTTTCACAAGGCAACTGGGCTTTCTTGTTTTTCTTTGAAGATGTTTTGCTTCTCATCCAAGAAGCTTCTTCAGCTCTGACTGTTGAAACATCAGTTGCCTCATGAAAAAGCACTTTTGGGATAACTATGACCTGTATGCCTGAGAATCTCCATAGACCAAATGGGAGAGTTACACTGTGGAGATGGCTGCTGGATTCATGACAGCTTTTTGGTTATCATATTAATGTATTCTCCTTAGTGTGTTTTTTAATTGTTTTTTTATTGTTCTATTTTTCTTCTTTTTGGAAACCTTTCGTTTTCTTCCTTTTTATTATTGTAAGCCTCCTAGAGTAGCCCCACAGTGAGATAGGTGGCAAATTTAAATTATTAATAATAATAATAATCCCCCAGTGAGGCACTATCTTGTGGGTCTTGTGTACTCTGAGGAAGATACAAGCTCGGATGTTGCCCGGGTTAACAAGGTCTATAGATGTTGGAGTTCCTGGATATCTGGTGAAAAATGGGCTACGGGACTCAGGACTGTTGGCTGAGCAACCAGGGCCAGCAGCTGCAGAACAACTGGAAGAAAAGGTGTTTACCAGTCGCAAATACACAGTGATTGAAAGCAAAGAAATAATGATCTGTTATTACAGATCAAGTCCAACAAGAAGAGGATATTTGAAACAAATGCACCAGTTCTGGAAAGAACAACATCCAGAATCAGAAATAACAGAAGACAGGCTAACAGATCAAGGTCGATTTATAATACGAAATAAAGTATTCACAAAAGCAGAATTGGAAGAACTGCAAAGGTTCACCTAGGGCAAAGAAATCAAAGCCTTGCCAGAAGTAACTCAGAATGTAGAGGCAAACCAGGGGGAGTTAGTAGTAAAGGAATCCAGCAGAGATACACACCTGTTTTCATTTGGAAACCAGGCCCCCTTTCCTCTGCCTCAGGAAAAACAAATCTTTCTAACTAAAGAAATAAAAGAATTGTAACAAAGAATAACTGAGCATCTAGAATAGCACAAAAACATCAGAATAAGGCTGCCTGCATTGAAGCTTGTTCCAGAGAAACAGCTAGCACAAGCGTTTAAAGATGCAAATACTACAACTGTATAAGCACCAACTCACTGCAAGAAACAAACCAACTAATGTACAGCACAGCTGCAGTTATAGCTGAATACCTGAGATGCAAAATCAACAAAGAAGAAAAAAAGCCAGTCACCATAAAAATGGAAGATTAGACTGGAAAATAAGATCAAGTTGAGATCAGATGCAAACAAGCTAGAATAGTTGAAAGAAAAGAAGCTGAAGAACAAGAAGACCAAAGAATACCTAATCAAGAAATACCACTTAGAAACAAGGAAAATCAAGGAAGCACTGGAAATAATAAAGTAGCAAATAACAGCTATAGCCAAGAAGATCAGCAGATACAAACCTCAAATTGGAAATTATAGGCAGAATCTCCAATTTCAATCCAATCAAAAACGTTTCTAACAATCCATCAATAGAGAAACTGCAGTCAATCAGTCAGTACCTGATGAGGGAGAAACAGTGCAGTTCTGGCACAGATATGGGATAACCCAAAGAAATACAACAAGGACGCAGCTTGGTTAAAAGAGGTGGACAAGAATAAAAAAGTTGAAATGAAAGAACTAGTAATAACAGCAGAAATGGTAGAGAAAAGAGCAAGGAAGAATTGGTCAGTACCAGGTGAAGATGAATTGCATGGTTTTTGGTTGAAACATCTCTGGTCTATGCCCACTCGTTGCCAAGCAGCTCAACAACATAGTACAAGGAAGTGAAATTAAAGAGTGGCTAACAACTGGGAAAACCTACCTGATAATGAAAGAGCAGGCAAAAGGGGCAGCACCAGGCAACTATTGGCCAATTATCTGTTTACCAACAACTTTCAAATTGCTAACTGGTATGGTAGCTGATACAGTCCAACAGCATCTAGTTGAAATCAATCTCTTTCCACCTGAGCAGAAAAGAAACTGCTTCAATAGCAAAGGAATAAAAGATCAACTCCTAATTGACAAAATGATCTTGGAAAACTGCAAGAGAAGGAAGACCAACCTGAATGTACCGGTAACATGGATTGACTACAAAAAGGCATTTGACTCTTTGCCACATGACTGGATAATCAAATACCTAGAAGCTGACAACATCAAGCACACTAAAATCAAGAAAAATATTAGAGGTGAATACACGAAGAGAGTGAAAAAGGTCTTATAGTCCAAACTCAATGGAGGAAATATCATCAAGGCAATCAACACCTGGGCGATTCCAGTCATTAGATACGTAGCTGGAACAGTGAACTGGACTCAAGCAGAACTAAAAGCAATGGATAGGAAGACCAGAAAAATAATGACAATGACTCATGCCCTTCATCCACGCAGTGACATTAACAGATTCTACCTACCAAGGCAAATAGATGGGTGTGGAATGTTGTAAGTACATCAAATGGTTGAAAAAGAAAAAATGGCTTTGGAAAAATATCTGAAGAACAATGATGAACATGCACCGAAGTTAGTATATCAGGAAGGCTTACTGACTACTGGAGAGACCAAACTGGCCTATAAGAAAGACCAAATGAACAAAATGGAGGCATGGGAAGACAAAGCACTACATGGCCAATACATTAAAAAAATAGCTGGGAAAGCAGGTTATAACAAGACCTGGTGAAGGCTAAGAGCAAAAAAGTTGAAGAAAGAGACTGAGGGACTAATTGTGGTGCACATGACCAAGCCTTAAGGACAAATGGATACAAAGCCAGAATTGAGAAGACAGCATCAGACAGTAAGTGCCGCCTATGCAAAGAAGCTGAAGAAACAGTGGACCTCCTGATAAGCTGTAGCAAGAAGATCACACAGACTGACTACAAGCTGTGGCATGACAAAGTAGCAATAATGGTGCATTGGAAGATCTGCAAGAAATATCATTTGCCTGCAAGCAAGAACTGGTGGGACCATAAAATAGAGAAAGTCGTAGAAAATAAAAAAGTTAAATTGCTTCTGGGACTTTAGAATTCAAACAGGCAGACATCTGCCACATAACATCCCAGACTTAACAATTGTTGATAAGAAAGACAAAAAAGTCTGGATAGTGGACGTGGCAGTGCCTGGAGACAGCAGAAGAGAAAGAACTGGAGAAGAAAACAAATTACAAAGACCGACAAATAGAAATAGAATGACTCTGGCAAAAGCAAGCAAGGGTAGTACCAATAGTAATAGGCGCCTTGGGTGCAATCCCAAAACAACTGGAGCACCACTTGAACACCATCAGCATTGACCAATTCGCCATCAGTCAATTGCAAAAGGCGGCCTCACTGGAAATAGCTTCCATCCTACCATGGTATCTGTAACACATCAAACATCCACATCTGCCTATCCCAGGTCCTTGGTAAGGACTCAATAGGTAGACAAAAATGCCAAATTCAGTCTGAACATCTGGCTGACTATAATAATAATAATAATAATAATAATAATAATAATAATAATAATAATAATAATAATAATAATAATAATAATAATAATTGAAAAACAATCATTAATAATAATAATAATACTTCCTTCTCCTATTTTCCCGACAACAATCCTGTGAGGTGAGATGAATTTAGAGAGCGTGATTGACCAAAAGTCATCTGGCTGGTTTTTCATGCTTAAGAAGAGATTAGAAGTCCTGCTTAGTCTTCTGGTTTCTAGCATGATAACTTAGCCACTAGACCAGGGGTCTCCAAATTTGCCAACTTTAGGACTTGTTGACTTAACTGGCTGTGGAATTCTGGAAGTTGATGTCCACAAGTCTTATAGTTGCCAAGCTTGGAGAACCTTGCAATTGAGCAAACTGTTGTGGATTATTGAGGGACCTCTGGAAAAAAAGCGACACATTTTCCTTTTCTTACAAATTAGTCTAGTTTACTGTATTTTGGGACAAACAGTACTTACCTGTAACTACACTTTTTCTAGTAACTTTATCAGGAAGGAAAATACTTTCTCAACTTCTGCCATATTCTGTCAAATACAGTATGTGATATTTACGGTACCATATTACAAGGAGAAGATGAAGATCCTGATACAATCCATCCATACCAAGAGCAATAAGATTTCTTTTAATCTAACACAGGTACTGGTGGTCAAGTATAAATTGAAATTTGCCCAAATCCATATGCTTTATTCTGACTTGAAATATATTTTTCAATTTTAGCCATTAGAATAAATGAAGAAGCTGGGATAGAAGAAAGCAGTCTCAGTCCGCTTATGGTGCTTTTCATCATGCTTTTAAGAATCAAATTCAGATGAAGCAAATAGTCTGTTTTCTGTCTCTGCATTACTGGTAATTATTTCAATACAACATAATAAACAGCAAGAGAGCCAGTTTGGTGTAGTGGTTAAGGCATCAGACTAGAAATGGGAGAATTCTAGTCTGGCCTTGGCACAGAGCCAACTGGGTTACCTTGGGCTAATTGTGCTCTCTCAGTCCTAGGAAGGAGGCAAATGGCAAACTACTTCTGAAAAATCATTGCCAAGAAAACTGCAGGAAGTCCCTGCAGTCTCTGAAAATCTGACATGATTGAATGGAAGAACTCTGCAAACATAAATACACCTAAGGAAAAGTCAACACGATAATAGTCAATTTTGTTCTATTTTTCTTTTTCCTTTTATTAACCAGGAAGCTCAGTTATTAAATAATGGGATCATTAATTATTTTAAGCTTATTTTTTTATTGAAGATTCTGAAATAGAATGCAAAGCATTAAAGTTATTTCTCTTTTTATCAATTGAATGCATTTGTTTAAAATGCAGTAAAGTTGACATTTATATTCCCTTCAGCATCTTTTAAAGCAGCGGTTCTCAACCTGTGGGTCGCGACCCTTTTGGGAGTCGAATGACGCTTTCACAGGGGTCGCCTAAGATCATCGGAAAACATATTTCCGATGGTCTTTGGAACCGAGAAACCACTCCTCTATCCGGCCGCCGCCGCCCTCCTCCTCTTCCTCCGGCTCCTCCACCTCCAGGGCGCCCTTCTCCAACAGCGCCTGCTCCTGCTGCCACAGCACCATTGTGCGCGCCCCTGATGCCGCCCGAGGCCGGCTCAGCTGCGTGGGTGGCCGGGCCGAACTGAGCTGGGTCTGGGCTGCTGCTGGCACTGCCGCTGGGCTGTTCTGCCACTGCCACCGCTGCTGGTTGAGCTGAGCTGCAGCACCGAGCCGGTCCCCACGCCTCCTGGTTGTCCGGCTGTGCTCTGCTCCCGGCTGCCCTTCACGACGTTCTGGAGCTTCTCCCGTGACACCCGGCCCATCTCCCTCACCGTCGGAGGCCGCCTCGGCCCTCTGGCAACCGGCTGACGCGCAGGAGCAGCTCCTTCCTGGCTCGCCAGGCTCCAGGCTTCAGAAGCGGCCAGGCGGTGGGGAAGAGGGCGAGGCGGTGGCGATGCCCACATGTGCATCAGAGCCCAGCCGGCCAGGCTGGGAGGGGAGAAGCGACGCCTTTCGAGTGGGAGCTGGCAGTCCAGCCATGCCCCTCTCATGTGTGACGAGTTGGGGAAGGGTTTGGCGGTAAGGGCTGCGCGGCATGGAAAGGGACTCCTGCAACCCCGCCGCTGCAGTGGCGCTTAGGAGACTGGAGGGGTGGACAGGTCCCGGGGGTGGCTGGGAGAGGGCAAGAGGTGCCGGGATGAGGATGGAGGGTTCCAGGTAGGTGGGCACAAGAGGGCGGCCGGCAGCTCCAAGGCGTATGGATCCTCCGCGCAGCTTCCGAGGCCCCGGAAGTGACGCCGCTTGGCTCTCCACCAGGCTCTCCACCAGAGCCTCCCCTTCCTCCCCGGGCAATTGTGCGGAGCTGCTTGTGTGTCCTTGGCAGCGCCTGCGGGCAAAGCTGTGTGCCCAAGCCAAAACGCTGCGCTTTTTCTACCGCTTCTCCTCCCATTGGTCAAAGAGGCAGATGCGATTTCCCTTTCCTTGGTTCTTTTCATCTGTGCTGGAAAGGACAATTTGGGCTATTTTATTACCGGTACCTGTTGCTTGTTTTATTACTTGTTGCCTTTGCTGAACCCGGGAAAATTGGTTAAAGTGATTTTAAGGAGCTGCATAATGCCTCCAAGTAAAGCCGCAGCAATTACCCAGCCAATTTTCCCTGCTAGGGCATGTGTGTGTGTCTCCAGACCTTACTGGACTACCATCCCCAGCAGCCCTAAAAAGCACTGTGGAAGACTGGGGAATGCTGGGAGTTGTAGTTCATCACCATCTGGGAAAACATGACTCTCCAAAGATCCTTCCTTCCTTCCTTCCTTCCTTCCTTCCTTCCTTCCTTCCTTCCTTCCTTCCTTCCTCCCCCTTCCCCTTCAATCTCCTTCCTTCTCCATCTCCTTTCTTTCCCCTTTAATCTTCCTTCCTTCCTTCCTTCCTTCTTTCCTTCCTTCCTTCCTTCCTTCCTTTCCCTTTCAATCTCCTTCCTTCTCCATCTCCTTCCTTTCCCCTTCAATTTTCCTTCCTTCCTTCCTTCCTTCCTTCCTTCCTTCCTTCCTTCCTTCCTTCCTTCCTTCCTTCCTTCTCCATCTCCTTCCTTTCCCCTTCAATCTTCCTTCCTTCCCCTTCCCTCCCTCCCAACATTTTTGAGCAAGGAAGAGTAAGCTTTTCCAGCGAGCATTGTTATATTGTTTTTGTGATTAATCACTATGCTTTAATTATGTTCAATTCTTAATAATGAAAATACACCCTGCGTATCAGATATTTACATTACGATTCATAACAGTAGCAAAATTACAGTTATGAAGTAGCAACAAAAATAATTTTATGGTTGGGGGTCACCACAACATGAGGAACTGTATTAAAGGGTCGCGGCATTAGGAAGATTGAGAACCACTGTTTCAAAGCAATGTTTAAGATTTTGATATATAATTTAACAGACCTTACCAGGATACAAGTAGGTGATTCTTCAGCTTAAACATTTTTAGTGTTTTTATAATTCTAGCTAAATTGTACAAAATATGTCTGTGTATAAGTAGTACATGATTGATCTTCAGTTTGTCTAAGTTTCCTATGCTGTTCTCTCCTTTGCTCCCTTCCTAGCCTGTGACTGCAGAGCAGATCTGGAGTACATGCAACAGTGGAGGTTGGGAAGATAGTTCAGTACGCCAAAGTTATCCTTTTAAATCAGATGAAAATAATTAGATAACGCCTAGGAAGTCATATAGTATTATTAAAGTTTTAAATTCAATTAAGATTCAACTTTATTTCAAGTGTTGCTTTCATCTAGTAAAAACACAGTAATTGCTTCAGCACATAGAACTTACTAAATATGGGTTCATTATGAAGATTATACATTGTGCTGAAATGCATTAATATGATTAGCACTCATGACCTGCTTGTTTCCACTTATCTATATATATTCTGTGATAAATGGTGGGAAAGGTAGATAGACAACTTCAAGGGATTAATTCCATCTCTCGTTTCTTATCAGAAAATCTGTTACAGAGACTTTTGAAATACCAGGGAAAATGGTCACAGTAGTTAGAGTAGGAGGGTACTGTTGCAATTGAATATTTATTGTCCCAAACTCATACTTGGAACTTGCCTGAATCAGGATGCATAAGAATTGGATGTTCTGGATATCTCCTATACCTATTAGAGGAGATAATGAGATACAGTGTCACCAGTTTGACTTCACTTATACAGATAGTTCTTAGTTAACAACCATTCAAAGATATGATGGCACTGAACAAGTGGTACTTATGACATGTGCTCAAAGTTCTGGCCAGCATGCACATTTACATCATTTGGGCCTGTGGCAACCAGCCCACACTTATGATATTTATAATGTCCTGCATTTTTTTTATTGAAAAGTTTTATACAAGTTTTTAACAATATCCCCCCCCTAGAATAACTCCCTCCCTCCCTCTCCCCCCTCACTTCCCAGAGCTGGTTACAGGGTTACAAATAAAAAAGCTAATTCTAAATAAACTTATCCAACTATGCAAATAATAATATCAATAATGTACTTTAACTCGAATACAAAAAAAAATAACAATATAAGTATTTCCAAATTGAAAACTAAAAATTATTCATAATCTACATAATACTTACATTCGATAAACTTGGCTCTTCGCTTTTTACCCCTAAAAAAATCTATTAATACCCTCCTACTTAAGAAGTTTCAGCAAACCATTCATCTTAATCACTAAAATTTTCACCAACAGAGATCATTAAAATTTAAATTCTTTTACACATTTACTCATAATATCTCATAATTATTTTTCACTTTAAATTAAAAATGTATAATATATATATTCCCAAATATTTAAACTTTTCCACTAAATCAACACCTTCTATTATTCTTTTTCTTTACATCTACATACTACACAAATCATTCACTATTCCTTTAAAACACACTAAATCAAACTACCAGCTAAACTAACATTTATTGTTCTTTTTCTTTACATCTACATATTACACAAATCATTCACTATTCCTTTAAAACATCTTCAATGTCCTGCATTTTTGGTCAACTTCGCACAAGCAAACTCAAACTCAGTTGCAGAGAAAGTTGCAAGTTGCTTCTGTAAGTTGCTTATGCACTTGCAGCATCTGGCCTGGCCATGCTTTTGCAGTTGCATTGTAGCACCTCTCACACTCTTCTGCTGCACCTGGCAGCAGCCACTCCCAGCCCAGCCACACCAGCCACCTACATACCATCCCACACCCAGCAGCATTCACTCCTAGCCCTGCCATGCTCATGCTGTGCTGGACACATGCACACTCTCTCTCAGCTGGTAGCAAACAATCCCAGCTCCCACTCCGTGGCAGCCATTTACCTGTCCATTGGCCTGCTTGCAATTTCCTGCCATCTTTGCCATTGACTTTGCTTGTTGGAGGCCAGTAGGAATTTACGAGGATATCCTTGCTTAACAAGCTGTGTCCCTTGCATAACAACAGCAATGGAAATTGCCAGGGTTTCCATCACTAACTGTCATATGATTCCATGCTTAATGACTACATTG
This sequence comes from Crotalus tigris, assembly GCF_016545835.1. Lineage (NCBI taxonomy): Eukaryota > Metazoa > Chordata > Lepidosauria > Squamata > Viperidae > Crotalus > Crotalus tigris. Next base: position 1,333,765 of record NW_024097221.1, read on the forward strand.
CTTAGCATCAGAAATTTCGGTCCCAGTTACCATTGTTAAGCAAGGACTACCAATATGGATGTTTTGTTTTGTTACTGGTTATGCTCATAGTGGCATCCTGATTACTGATTTTTCCGAGTAGCATTAATGTCATTAATGAAAAATAAGTATAAAAGGCTTTTGGAAATATGAGACTTGATTTAATATGAAACTTGAGTTAATATTAATCAAATATTAAACTTGATTAATAGAATGAATATTGCAGAACTGTTTAGTATTTTGGCATGTGTATGGAATGAGCAATGGGAGATAGGTTTTGTAATTAATCCCTTTGATTTTATTAAAAAAAATTAGCACCCAGAGTGTCCACTAAGAGCTTTTGGTGGACTTCAAAGTCCTGATATGATTGTTATATTTAGCTTTAAAGCAGTATGTTTTTGTTACTGTAATTAAAGAGTACAATTTTAAATGGAAAAGCCAATTTAAATTGAAAATTGCACTGAATTTTTTATTTGCCAGTAAAATAACAAAGTGATTGCATGTAAATTAAATCCACTCTCACTGGGCTATTTCTCTGCAGTATAAATACACATTAAGATTTCTAACCCCTATTCAATCCTATTTAATTTAATTATGAGATTCCATTGCATGAGAAAGAGCTTGTAAATTATATAGATAAAAAAATTACAAACAAGGTAAAATAAGAAGTTAATATTCAAGAAGTGACTGGTTGCCTGTAGCATAGACCTTTTAGAAACATTTTAAAAATACTGGTAACTTAAATGGGTGTGTTAAAAATATTATCATGTGGGTTGATATAATTAAAAACATCATTATAGTTTATCTTATACCATCCCAAAGTTATTTTGCAAGTTATTAAGTCTTTTGATCTTGGGTGAATGATGAAGACTCATAGTGCAGTTAACAGCTCTTTATTCATTTAACAACAACACCACAACAACGAGCAAGGCACGCGGGCCTCTCTTTATCTGCCCAGAGCCCCGGACACAATGGCAACAAAAAGCGGAGTGCTTTCACGCCCTGCGCATGCGCGCAAGGCTGGCGCCTCTCAGTCTGGTCCCGGGCAGCTTCTGGAATGCCCGGGACCATTGCAATTTCCCGAGCCTGCTTTTGCAGGCTCAGGACACAACACAAGTCATTGAATTAAATATGTTGGCCCTGTTCCCAAATCAAATCTTGGCTTAATAAACTAATATACAGACATCCTTTATCCTTAGGCTCCTCTCTAATTACTTTGTTACAGCTTTATATAAGTGAACAAAAGCAACTAAGAAACCCAATGTCAAGATTTTAGCACTTCATTAATATAATAAATAGCCAAGGCAAAGAATAATGTCTATTATTTTACTGCCTTTTTTTTGTTTTGTGGTTACTCATATGATAACAATTATGTGTTTTCCAGGATAATGATTTCACTGCAGATGCTTGTAGGAGAGACGTGAAAAATAAAACATTTATCAAGCACTTTGCAATGTGGGAATATTCCTGTTTTGTACAGTCCAGAAATGAAATTGCTCTTTGCTCTGAAACCCAGAATTAGATAAATGCATTAATACAAATTTAGTAAACAGGGTCTGGACAAAACTGATTTGGTTAGATTTCTTGCTTTATTCTAGAAGGGTACTGCCTTTGCTAATAAGCACATAATAAATCAAATCACTCCTGCTACATTAATATTTTTAAACTTAATTAAATTTGAAAGTAGTTGATTTGATTACTCTCTAGTCATTTACTGTATATGCTATGGTTAATTTCCCTAATTTTCATATTTAAAAATTACAATTTCATAATAGGTCTTAAATATTTTTGGCATTGTGTGGGGCCCTGAGGCCACCTTGGAAGGTGATTTAATGGCTTTCCTATCCATGCAGCATACCAGTAAACAAACAAAAACAAAACAGATTTATCAAGAGTTTTGGAAGTGTGGGAATATTTTCTGTTTTATGAGGTCTCATGATGAAATGTCCCTGAAGCATGCAATTAGATTTATGGATTAATACATACCGTAGTGATTGACTCAGTCTTTCATCCTTCTGAGGTCAGTAAAAGGACCTAGAATGTTGGGGGCAATAGGCTGACTCCGTAAACCACTTAGAGAGGGCTGTGAAGCACTGTGAAGCAGTATACAAGTTGTGCTAGTGCTAGTGCTATTCTCTTGTACATTTGACTTGACACACTTTAATTTTCACACTGCTGCAATATAGGAGAATTGGGATATATCATCACAGAATCTTGTTGCGCATAGTTATTTTATTAATATCAACAAATCTTCAAATTTCTGTTACTAAATAAAAATAAAGTATCACTTAAACTGGTATCTGTCTGGCCTCCATTAAAAAGTATACTACTTTAGTTTCTTACTTAAAGTTACCCAGGATACTTTATCCATATTCTTTCTGAACTGAATAAATTTCTGAATAATTCCTTGAGATGAAAAAGTAGGTCACAGTTTGTTAGTAATTCCTATAGGATTTCATTAACATGATCCTGTTTCTTATCTTTCCCTTGGAGTGGGATGTATTTCATTATCCTGTTTGACACTCGATGGATACCTAGATAAATCACCACTTGCTAAATGCCTCCCTAGTCCATCATGAATAATCAAGGAGGTGTGAATGATCAAAGATATGAAACCAAATGCAGAATTCTCATTTGAAATTCCACAATGTCTTTTCTTTAAGGCAAGAGTGAAGTTCTGGGGACATATTCAGAAATATAAAATATGAAATCACCTAGGAAGATAATTTAATGGCTTTTTTACATGTGTAGCAGAGTCAGAAGATTTGTCAAGCATTTGGATGTGTGGGAATATTGTTTTGCTTAATGAGAGCTGGGGATGAAACAGCCTGAAATGTACAACTGAATATATACATTAATCCATTCAACCCATAGTGATTCTCTGTTTACATATTGCTTGATAAATGGTCCTCAACCTATGACCACAATTGAGACCAACGTTTTCATTCCTAAGTGAGACAGTTGTTAAGTGAGCTTTGCCCGATTTTATGACTTTTCTTGCCACAGTTGTTAAGTGAACCACTGCAGTTATTAAGTTAATAACATGGTTGTTAAGTGAATCTAGCTTCTCCGTTGATTTTGCTTATAAGAAGGTCGCAAAACGTCTTCTCCTGACTCTGTGGCACCACAATTGACATAAATATGAGCCAGTTCCAAGGTGTTTGAATTTTGATTGTGTGACCATGGGGATGCTACAACAGCTGTAAGTGTGAAAAATGGTCATAAGTCACTTTTTTCAATGCTGTTGTAACTTTGAACAGTTGCTAAATGAATGATTTGAAGTTGCAAACCACCTGTACCTCAATTATGTTGCTGCATATACTGTGCTTCCCCCCAAATAAGACTGGGGCTTTTTTTTTTTTTTTGCTTCCAAAAGTGGCACCAGGTGTTATTTTGGGAGGATGTCTCTTATACTCACCTCTGGCACAGACAGCCCCGACCAGTCTGTCCACTTCTTCTGCGGCCAAAGGAGCAGCTTCATTCTGCAGCTGTATTCTGGCCAGCATTTCGCAGTCAGGCCTTTCCGGAAGGCCTTTGCAGACATGTATCGAGCTATTGATTCAATCCATAGCTCGGGTCTCGGCTGCAGAGGTCTTGCAGAACCAAGCTATGGATTGAATCCATAACTCAGTGCTGTGCTCTGATTTGATGGGGGGTTGGCTGTGCTCTGATTGGATGGGGGAGTGTTCTGTTTGGGTGGGGGCTTTGTTGTGTTCAGGTTAGTCTGAGTTGTAGGGGTATTTGAGATAATGAGCTGCATTGCTATTGTTTGGCTTCCTGTTCGTGGTCGTGCCTCATCTTCATGGTGGGTGTCAGTTTGCTTCCTGTATGGATTGGAGGGGTTTAAAGTGGCTAATGATGCAGCTGTGGTCCGGTTTCTGGTTTGTGGTCATGCCTCATCATCGGTGTGGGTTTGGGTTTGCTTTTTGCATGGATGTGTGGCGGTGACATCCTGTGTGGTTTTTATGAGTGTGGGTCTGGTGTCATTCTTTGTGTCAGGGACTCGTTTGTCAATAAGGGCGGGTTTCCAAATGGCTGGTAGGCGGGAGGTATCATCTCGTTTATTCATGCTGTGTGGGCGTTTTTCTATCTCAGTGGCTTCTCTGATTATTCTGTTATTAAAATGTTCAGTTTTGGCAATAGTTCTGGTCTTTTTAAAGTCAATTTGATGTCCTGTGGCTTTAAGGTGTTGGACCAGGAAAAAGGTTGGTTCCTCTTTTTTGATTGAGTTCTTATGTTCTTTAATGCGTGCACTTATTCTTCTGTTGGTTTGTCCGATGTATGTGGTGGGACAAGCGGTGCATGGGATTTCATATACTCATATACCCCCTTATTGACAAACAAGTCCCTAACACAAAGAATGACACCAGACCCACATATTTCATTATTATGAAATAAGGTCTCCAATTTTCCTGAAGCTAGAGATGAAAGGCAGACAGATCTTGTCTGTCAAATTAAGCTGGGATTGCTTTCAAGTTACCACAAAAAAGCTGTGAAAGTTTTTATTGTTATAACTGTGATTCTTGTTTTGAACCTAGGAAGCTGATTCCTTAACCACAGGAGCAGGAATCCCAGTGGGAGACAAGCTGAATGTCCTGACCGTTGGTCCAAGAGGTCCACTCCTGGTTCAGGATATAGTTTTCACCGATGAGATAGCACACTTTGACCGAGAGAGGATTCCCGAGAGAGTTGTCCATGCCAAAGGAGCCGGTTAGTTTTGGAATTTGCATTGTGTCTGTGCCTCTTATGCTTTTAATCAATTTATTCAGGAATCTTTCTGTGACGCTTATATTGTAGTCTGAGAGGCAACCAATGATAATCAATGCAATATTTATTTTTGCCACTGATTTTCTTCATTGGAGTTTGAATTATCTATAATCTATCTATTTGTGATAGTTTAAACTTATGTTTTTGTGTTACTTTTATTTATCTTTCTGGTCTTATTTTGCTAATTGATACAATTTAATAACATTTAACATTTTTTCTTTAAAAGATTGAAGCATTAAAATTGTGATTAACTAATCTGTTTTATGGATCATAGATTTGTAAACAGAAGTAACCAGGAAATATTAGAATCAGATTAACTTTCAGTAATGTTGGAGAAAGAGATCTTTTTCTATTTTTTTTTCATTTTGTTCTATAATACTGCATTATTTATAGATCATGATTTATTCTACTCATAATATTTTCTCAGAATTTTTAAAAGAAAATTGAGAAATATTATATTGTCTAGAGGAAAAATTCTTTGCATTTATTGTTCCAGAAATGTATTTATCATTCAGAGGTTCATATTGATCTAAGCATATTTAATTTAGAATCTTTTTTTCTTTGCATGTAATCACCCTTTCTACGTACAAATCTAATCCAATTAAGAATGATATGCTACAGGTAAAAATATTTAGAAATTACCATTGTTCAGTCTGTAAAAACATTTGTGTGCAATGGCTAAGAATCAAATAATTGTTTAATTTGCTTTATATTAGTATAAAAAGGGGAACAGAAGGAAAAATGAGTGAAAGTTGATTTCTTCCTTTTTGTTAGCAGAATCCTTTGTTGAATCAGAGATTCTTCATTAAAAAGAGCTGCTATTTATAGTAACAATAAACATTTCCAAAAAAGCATAAAAATGTGTACATGTAAACCCCTGATAATATTTCTTCTACCATAATTAATATTCTTTCCAAATCTACAAACTTTGGAATAATCTTTTTCATTTTAACAGAGTAACTCCTTTGAATTTTTCAGGAGCATTTGGCTATTTTGAAGTGACTCATGATATCACCACATACTGCAAGGCAAAGATATTTGAGCACATAGGCAAAAAAACTCCAATGGCTATTCGATTTTCAACTGTTGGTAAGGATCTTGTAGACTTTCAGTGCATGTTATTTATTTGCTTCATATATAAAGGAGTTTCATTGAATATGTATATGCAGGGCTTTTTTTTCCTCATAGAACGTCCAGAATGGAGTTCTGGCACCTTTTTTGGATGGAACCTTATAGAATAGGCAAGGCGGGTTGTATGACTTGTGTGCATTCCGGCACTTTTTTTTTTTTTTTTAAAGAAAAAAAGCACTGTGTATATATGTGTGTAATCTATTTCAGTGGATGTTTATGTGCTGTTTTTAATTGATACTGGGCAATGTCGTTTAATAAATAACACCTTCAATATGAAATGTTGATTCTTTATATTTTTCTAAATTTTTAATAGAATGTTATTAAATAGGCTACTGCAGGAAAGGATCAATGCATGTGTATTTTTGAGCAAGTTTTATGAATACCCAAAATACAAGTATATTCTTTCTCCAAAGGATATTTATGTCTGCATGTATCTGAAAGAATGACATATAATTTATAACATTATTTGACAGTTTGATTGAAATTATTGTATTTTAATTTGTATTGCCTTGTTTTATTCACGTTTTTAATTGTTTTAATTTAGTATTATATTTTCTAAGCTGTCCGGGCATCTCCAATAAATTTAAAGCAATGAAACCAAGGTGTAAATTTGACAAGTATTTCATAAGTGCTTTTTCTACATATAGCCAGTGAACACATTAAATTATTTGAATTTAAAAGATAATTTGTAAGTAATTTTTCCATTTATTTAAGTCATCTCTTCCTAGCCTTCTGCCATCTTCTGAGCTTTAAATTACTTCTGTCCAATTCTATTTCTGCTCTTTCTCTCTTAAATGTCAACCATATGGATTAAAGATTCCACAGTAAGTAAATACATAGAAAAGGTTGGTCAAGGTATTAGACTGTGTGCATAGAATTTAATTATGGGAATTTTTAATTTTTTTTTTTTAAGCTGGGGAATCTGGCTCAGCTGACACAGTGCGTGACCCTAGAGGCTTTGCAATGAAATTCTACACTGAAGATGGAAATTGGGATCTTGTAGGGAACAACACTCCCGTCTTCTTCATTAGAGATGCAATGCTGGTAAATTGGAACATAATTGATATTTATGATTTGTGGGAGCCTAAAAAGTAAATAAAAAGAAGACTGTGTATATATATCTAAAGCAACATCTTCTGAAAAGCGTCTTTTATATTTTATAGGTTCTCAGTTGTTATCTTGATGGGTCTTCTATGCCATTTGAATGTGTATAATAATAAAAATAAATAGCCCATCTCAAATGTTCCAATGGCAGTGATGCCCCACATATAAGAGCACACAGAATTAACTGTAAATAAATATTCCTGACTTATATTATTTCCCATTTAGGTTCCTCTTGACGATGTTCTACATTCAAAATTTTATTAAAATGAGATGGTACTAAAGACTTTGCAAATATTCAGCTTGCAAAACTGAGCATCATCATCTAAATACAATCCTCTGAGAGGAAAGAAAATTAACTTGGCAAAACCAAGAATTTCTGTAGTCTAAATAAAAAAATGTACTTTCAATCAGGTTTTTATCAATTCCTTAGAGCAGTGGTGGTGAACCTATGGCACGAGTGCCAGGGGCGGCATTCAGAGTGCTCTCTGTGGGCATGCTCGCCCTCGCCCAGTACTAGGCCTTCATCTGGGTTTTATAAAACCTTTTCACTTTAGGCCTCCCCCGCCGTATGTGAAAAAAAGGTTCAATCAGTCAATTTTAACTTCTCGCAGGAAAAAAAAAGATTTTGCAAAGTTGGAATTGATTGATTGAGCATTTTAGTCCCACCCAGTCTGCTGTTACCACTGCAACCATGCCTACCCAATGGGCCACACCCACCCAATTGGCCACACCCAGCCAATGGGCCACACCCACCCGGCACCTGACGATGCATGTGGTTTTTGGGTTGCAGTTTGGGCACTCGGTCTCTAAAAGGTTCGCCATCACTGCCTTAGAGCAGAATAAGTGTGGCCATTGTTTTAGAACCTGCCATTATAGTTTCTTCAGGGTACCTGGAGCTCATTGATTCTGTATTGCAAACTGCCAGCAGTTCTCTATTGTAGCGAGCATACATGAAATCAAGCAAGCAGTAAATCTTATTAAAAGGACTGCATTGTAATCATTGGATTTTCAGTTTGGGGTGAGAAAGAAATCTTTATTTTAGAATGTAAACTGTAAGGTTTAGGTGTTTTCTGTTTCAAAATAGGAACAATTGTTTCACAGATTTTTAGCAATAATGATGATAGGAAATACCATATATTGCAAGGGAAAAGGGTTCCATGTATTTTGAAAGCCAGGAAAGTCTGTACAGAGTAGTCTGGCTGCCATCAGTTGGGAGACTGAAATCCAGGAAGCCCCCACTGGCACTTGCACAACATCTGCCCAACAACTTTAATATCAATCCCCAATGGAAAGACAAATGGGTCACTGAATGCCCAGACATAGGAAGACATATAAATGACCCCACAAAAAAAGTGATGGGCTTTGAACTACCACATCCAGCACTGGACAGTCCTGAATAGGATTCACACCTCACATGATGTCTGCCAGAACTCTCTGTATAAATGGGGCATAGCATCAGTGGTGGGATTCAGATAATTTAACAACTGGTTCTCTGCCTGAAGAGCAACTTAAGAAACACATAAAGGCCTGGGTTTCCCTGAACACTAAAAGTAAAGGGGAGGGCAGAGTAAGCCACCCGAGGGGGCAGAGGTGAAAACTGGGGCAGGGTGGTCAGTTTCACCTACCACCACCCAGGAACAAAACTTCCCAAGTGGCCCTGAGGAGCTTTGGTTGACAGGGTCACACCCGCTTGCACGAAGCAGCAGCCTGCGTGGGTTGCATCCATCCCAGCCAGGAAAGGGAAAAAGGGAGAAAGGCGGCTTACATTAACTTCCTTTGCCTCCCTGGGTGACCTTAAGCCAGCCTTCCTTCCTTCCTTCCTTCCTTCCTTCCTTCCTTCCTTCCTTCCTTCCTTCCTTCCTTCCTTCCTTCCTTCCTTCCTTCCTTCCTCTGTGCAGCAATCCCTTCTGCTAGGAGGAAAGCAGCAGAAAATGGGGTTGCCATTTCCAGAATGGAGAAGGGAGAGATGCAGGGCAGCAAGAAAGTGTGGTGGTAACGGAGGGCTGGTAGAGGGATACCAGGGCTGGTGGAAGGAGGCAGCAGGGGAGGTCATGGAGTTGGAGGAGAAGGAGGCAGCAGGAACCGAAGAAAGCTCCTCCAGCAACAGATGTGGCTGTTGTGCCATGGCAGCAGAGCCTTTCGCTGTCACTCCCCCCCTGGCTCAAAAATGGCGGAGGGGGACCAGATAAGGCCCATCATCTGTAGCATGGCAGTCCGGCTCAGGAGGGGAGTGAAAGGGAAGAGGCAGGCAGGCAGCTGACGTAATCGAAGGCACCACGTCTCTGTTTAGTTTCCTTTGCTCCTCTCTTGGACTTTTGGGGAGGGTTCTTTTCCCCAACTTGAAGGAGGTTGAATGAAAACCAGATGTGTTCTGGAAACACAGATTTATCATAACCAATTCATCGAACTCAACAAAAAATTAGGTATTGGTTCTGCCAAACTGGTGAGAACTGGTTGAATCCCATCACTGCATAGCATCCTCTCTTTAGTATGACTGTGGGGTCCCACGTCAAACTGTAGATCATATTGTGATTGGCTATAAGCTGAGGGCATCTACCAGTCCAGTATTGTTTTTTTAAATATAAACAACATTGCACTTCAATGGTTAGGTGGCCTAGACATTGATGTTTGAACATAGATCTTTTTAACATTTATATTTTATTGGGTTCTACTAATCTAGTTGAAATGTTAATATATATTGCTAGTTCATGTATGATATGCCATACGCTAAATAAATAATAGGAATTTCAGTTTGCCCATCTTGAATATCCGAGGTAAAATGGGGAAAAATATGCCATTATTGAACCTGCATTCAAATTACTTAAGTTGTTATATGTTATATGATAACATTGTCACTTGCAATTGTATCCAGAAAAATAATTATTAACTCTTTTTTATAACCAGAATTTTACAGGGGTTTAAAGCTTCCAGATGGTCTTTAAAGTCAGCCAAAATAGAAAATTGTCTATTGTTAAACTACTTTGTGCTGGCTCAGTAGTATTCTCAAATTATAAATGTGATTCTTCAAAATGCTTAATGAGGTGGTATAATTCAGTAGTGTTTATCTTGTTAGGGCCAAGCTTCATTTTAATTAATATTTTCATAAGAGTTTAATTCTTTGTTTTTGTATTCTGTTAGTTTCCATCTTTTATCCATACCCAAAAGAGGAATCCACAGACACATCTGAAAGATCCAAACATGGCATGGGACTTCTGGAGTCTTCGCCCTGAGTCTCTACACCAGGTAAGATTTTAACTCCTTTTAGCCTGTTTCATTTAAGCCCTCTGTTCGTCATCTTTAGCTCATAGAAAATGGCAGAGATCAAAGATACAAATTAAAGACTTGATTCTTGTTATGCTGCTATATTAAATTACATTTCTCATCATAAAAAAAAAGTTATCAAGAGAGAAGAGAATTGGGTTTAGTTTCCATGGCATCTTCATTTTTTTAGATAAAAGCCAAAAAGCTGCACTCAGCCATTTCTGTTCTAGTTGCACTCTTGCAAACATGAAGGGAAGGAAAGAAAGATAGGGTAGTATCTAGAATTTCTTGAAATTCATGGGTTTGTCTTTGCCAGTAGAAATATGAACGTGTGCATACAGTGTGTATAAAAACCATAAATTATGGTGCAGAACACTTGTTTTTTATTTGTCTGTTGCTACTTTGTATTTGCAAAATCAATAAAAATTTCATAATATAAAAAAGCAGCTAGAAAGATTTTTTTTAATAAATAAAGCTAGCCCAGTTTAAGATTTTTTTTTAAAAGAAAAAGTCAAGACTGATTTCAAAGCTTGCTTAAACATATAAGAAACTACAAAATATCCCCATGGAAAGATTTGCAGAATCTGTGTTACCATTATATGGTTGTAGTTAGAATGTTTAATCATGGGGATTTGTAGTAGAATAGCAATAGCACTCAGCCTTATATACCACTCCATAGTGCTTTACAGCACTCTCTGCGCAGTTTATAAATGCCAGCATATTGTCCCAACAATCTGGGTCCTCATTTTACCAACCCTGGAAAGATGGAAGACTGAGTCAACCTTGAGCTACTCAGGATTGAACTCCTGGCTGTAGGCAAAGTTAGCCTGCAGTACTGTATTCTAACCATTGCATCACCACACAGTGTTAGAATGCAGGACTGCAGTAATAAATGCTTAGTAACACAAGTTAGTATTTGAAATATTGAACGTCACACAGGCAACTCCAATTCTTTTATTTCCAGGCTGGAAAAATTTTTGGGATGTTCTGAGACATCATTAGATTTAATAGGAAGATATTGGAGATACTTTTATTTGATTAATTCCTAAATTAAGTTTAATCATTTGTTGCACACAGTCCAGAGATGTTCCTTAGAAACTGTGCTTCAGTAGTAGATATATTACTTATTTATTGTGTAGCTGCTTCTCCTACAATTTACCAAAAGAAAAGTATAAATACAAAGGCAGTACAAATACATCAAATAAAACTATCACAGTAAAACCAGCAATGTTTAAAATCAGTAATTATAGAAATTAAAATGATGGTTTGTTTTAAGAAAAAAAAAAGTGAGTAACAGGTAATATTAAAAACACTGCTGGTCTTGTTCTGAATGGTTATTCCATAGATACCTTCAGTGAAGTGGCATATCTGCAATTGATTTCTACAAAAAGCTTTCATTTGAATACTCCTCAAGAGTGAGGATCATCTTTTATATTTATTGTATTTTTAAAATCCCGCCTTTATTATTTTTATAAATTCCCCAAGATGGCAAACATACCAAATACCCCTCCCTTCTATTTTCCCCACAACAATAGCCCTTGTTTGCCATTGCCTGCATCCTAGGGGTGAGAAACAGTGCCTGGCCCAGGGTTACCCAGCTAGCTCTGTGCCTAAGGCAGGGCTAGAACTCACATTCTCCTAGTTTCTAACCTGGTGACTTAATCACTACCCCACATTGCGTCCTTTGTGTAACTTTTACTTAATGGAGTACATGATTGTTTCTTCCCTTAATGCAGTGGTTCTCAACCTGTGGGTCGGAACCCCATTTGGGGTCGAATGACCATTTCACGGGGGTCGCCAAACAACGCAGTCTGCCATTTTTCCCCCCTTTTCCTTAGCTGTGCTACTCCCTTTTATTCTATTGGCTTTTGAAAGCCAATAGAATAGACTCTCTTGAATAGAGTCTAATTCTATTGGCTTTCAAAAGCCAATAGGAATTGTCCAGGCTGTCTCTGCCCTGCTGAGCCCGCCAAAAGTCCCATTCTGCAAACGGTGCTGCACCAGTTGAGTAGTCCTCGACTTACGACCGGTTGAGTAGTCCTCGACTTACAACCGGTTGGGGGGTCGTGGTATTAAAAAGGTTGAGAACCACTGCCTTAATGTGTTGCTAACTGATGCAGACACTGTTTTTTCTCTGAATATGCTAAAAGAAAACGAGGCATTCTCTGCAAGGAGCATTAATTATTCTTGTTTCTCGAATGAATGTCATGAAACTGCAATATGACATTCTAGATATTGGGTAGGGCTGGATGGGAATATGCATGAAGTATAGAATACAACTGGAATACACAGTTTATGCAGGAAGAGATAGCTGTTCAATGGAATCTGGCCTCTGTGTTCTCATGAAAGATGGCTATGTACTTTGTTTCGGCTCATGTAGGTATCAATCCTGTTCAGCGATCGTGGCATTCCAGATGGGCACCGTCACATGAATGGCTATGGGTCACATACTTTTAAGCTAGTCAATGCTTACGACAATGCAGTATACTGCAAATTTCATGTAAAGGTAAATATGGCCTACTGTTACTATTTTCTCTTCAATGTTGAGCCATCAAAAGTGTGTCCCTGACTTCTCCTTATGATTCCATGTAACTTATTTCTTTCAATTTTTATCAGCCATGCACTTAATTGCTAGGCAAAGCCAATTGCATTCATATCCATTCCTATTTTTAAATAATAACAATATTATTTTTAGCAAAAATCTTCTATTTTTCTAACATTGGAAAATTTTACCCTTTCCACCCATAATACTGTTTTTCCTACATATAATTTCACAATATATCCTTGGACCTAGATTTGTTTCTTGTATAGCAGCTTTATAAACATTCTCTTACAGCACATTTTCGTTTTTAAACCGAAGTCTGTTTTAATGCAGATTGCTGTTACTGATCGGGATGAATGGATGGAGCTGAGCTTTTACTGCCCTTCCTGACTCCTACATGGAGTTGGCAGCAGACATTTTTTCTTTACGCCCTAAAGAGAGAGACATCTGCCATTACCTAGGATTGAACTCTCAACCTTCTGAGTGGTAGGCGAGAGTCTTCACCACTATGCCGCCACATTGCTTGTAATGACCTAATGGGTTGAGGCGTGTATTAAGAATAAATATTTCTACATTTAGTAATTGTTGGTAGCTAATTTTACTCCTTCCACGCATAGTACTGTACACATAAGTTCACAATATATCTTTGGACATAGATTTATAATTAAGTTTACTAATTTTTGCTAGCAAATTACTAATTAACATTGCACTTCAATATTTTTAGACTGATCAAGGAATTAAAAACCTTTCTGTCAAAGATGCAGAAAGATTGGCTTCCAAAGATCCGGATTATGGCCTGCGTGATCTTTACAATGCAATTGCTAATGGAAATTTCCCCTCTTGGACTTTCTATATTCAAGTTATGACATTTGAGCAAGCTGAATGTTTTCCATTTAATCCTTTTGATGTAACAAAGGTGAGTATTTTTTGTGACCTTTTCTCCTGTATACAGCACAGAGTAGAAAAAAATACATTTCTATATTGTGCAAGCCCAAGCTAGATATAATAAAACATCTTGGTCATTTTTTCTAGGTTTGGCCTCACAAAGATTATCCTCTCATTCCTGTGGGAAAAATTGTCTTAAACCAAAATCCCGTCAATTATTTTTCTGAAGTGGAACAATTGGCCTTGGATCCAAGCAACATGCCTCCAGGGATTGAACCTAGCCCTGATAAAATGTTACAGGTAACCAGAATAGACCCCCCCCCTTCATTTAATTGCGAGACTAGGAACTCAGTTTCTCAATAAGGTCATTTTTACATAAATGAAAACATGGTTAACCTCAATCTGTTTGGTATTAGAAGTTTTGTTCCTTATCCCATGCTTTTCATTTTGTGGTGTGTTGGGATTTTTGTTCCCACCTCTGAATATAAAAGCAATTGGTAAAAAGAACGCCATTCATTATTTGCACCTTAAGCATTAGCAGAGCTTGACACAAGGAAGTTGTTTGGTCAGCATAAGATATAGTTAATGAGATGAAAGATTGTAGATTTAATTTCTTCAATAATTAAAGGATTTAGATTATAAAGTACTTAAAGAAAAGAAAGAGTCTGAGGGATACTAAAGAAAACATCAAAGACATCCTTCTAATTTCCGCTATATTAAATAGATACCTTTGATCTGAATCTACAGGTTTTGCTAATTGGTCATGTTTTGGGGTCCTCTGAAATCAAGATTTTTCCTTCCTGTAGAGCAGTGTTTCCCAAACTTGACAATTTTAAGGCATGTGGACTTCAACTCCCAGAATTCCACAGCCAGCAACGCTGTGGAATTCTGGGAGTTGAAGTCCTCATGCCTTAAAATTGTCAAGTTTGGGAAACACTGCTGTAGAGTAAGACCAGCAATAGTTTTTCAAAAGCAGTGTTGATACAGGCAGTGATGAGAAAAACCTGGGTAAAAACTGTCTGCTTCCTCACTTTTACCTCTGTGATATATTTTTCTAGGGTCGTCTTTTCTCATATCGAGATACCCATGGACACCGTCTGGGACCCAACTACCTTCAGATTCCTGTAAATTGTCCATACCAAACTAGGGTGGCCAATTACCAGAGAGATGGACTTATGTGCATTTCTGATAACCAGGGTAAATCTGAAAATAACATTTGGAAGCTAGGCTATGCCAGTAATTTAGAGCAATCTTTGCAACTGCTTTTTCTTCACTTACATTGATACCACAGCTTAACTTTGTGTCTAACGTACTGTCATGGCCCCATCAGAGCCCAGTTCAAAGGAGGAGGAGTTGGAACTGGGACTTTCCGACAGGGATGGCACTTCTCCTGTCCTGGCCCCCTAAGGCACTGGGGGAGGTGGTCAACCAGATGGACAGCTATCTGCTTGCACAGACACAGGGGAGGATCGGCTGCTGACCGGCAGTGGTGCTGATAGGCAGCAGTTCTCCTCTGATGAGGAACAGCTGCCTCCTCTATTTAATCCAAGGGCAAGGAGAGTGGAGCGTAGCAAGCCCAGAGAAGGGCTGCAAGACTACTCAGGAGGAGGTTGTCTTACCCCTCCTTGCAAGGAACACCTGGAGGGGAGTAACTTGAGGAGAAACCATGGGGAGTTAGTCTTTGCCAGAAACAATTGTTTGCTTTGCCTCACACTACCCTGGCTTCGACTCATACCTCATGTTGCGGTTTGCCTTGCCTTGCTTGGAACATTGCTCTTTGCCTTTTTGTCTTGGTCCTAGCCCTTCTCTTGTGGACTGCTTTGGCCTTTGCTTCACTGGGCTTTGGAACTGCTTCTTGCCTTGGACCTTTTCTTTGCCCTGGGACTGTCATTGTCTTGTGCCTGGACTCTTCCTTGTGGACTGGACTTGGAACTTTGGACCTTGCCCTGTGAGCGTGCTCCTACTCTGTGGGCTTTATTTTTACTATAGAGCCTGTTGTTTGAGGGACTGAGGGTGGCTGCCTCCAAGGTGGCCTTACTGGTTGTTGGAGAGCCATTTGCTGGAACATTTGTTGAGCAAAATAAAGGACTCTAGAGGCCTTCCTTGCCTTGACTATCTGGGTCATAACACATATATTTATTTTATGTACACACAAATAACAGACAATGGAAAGCTAGTATGCTGCAAAGAAAACATGGTTCTTTTTTTCAGCACTGCTTTTACACTTTATATAGGCTCTTGAAACATGTTTTACGATCATACTTAACAAATTTTTGTTATGCTTTCAAAAATTCAAATATATCTATTTTCAAGAAGGTTAGAGATTTCTGAAGTACATTACAATGTAGATAGTTTGGTTAAGCATATTATATGAACTGCACTCTGCCGAAGGGAGTCCGAAGGCAGCAGTTTGCAACCTTTCCTACCGGTTTCCCCATTGACCTTCTGGGGAAGCCAACAGAGAGAATTACAAGTGGTGATCCAATGATTGCAGAGGGCTTGGCAATTGTTTGTTAGGGTAAACAGGTTGCCAAGCACCCAGATCGAGATAATGGGTGGGGAAGGGGGAACAGCACATTTTTCAGTGGCTGGAAGTCTTTGTAGGCTGTAAAACATCATTTCCAAGGTCATTGTAACTTCGAATGATTGTTAAACAACCAGTGGTAAGTTGAGGACTGCCTACTAAAGCAGTAACATTTTAAAAAGAAACTTCTGAAATGTCAGGCTTATCCTAGAAATACAAGAATGGGATCTCATGCAAGAATTCAAAAATTACATGACAAAAAAGCTTTTGGTGGGTTAGAGTCCAGGGTTGGTAGAGCATGACCACAAATAGATGGGTCTCTCCCTCTCTCTCTCTCTCTTCTCTCTCTCTCTCTCTTTCATCCTTCCATCCATCCATTCATTAGCATTTATTTGACACATCCGTTGATATTTACCCCTCAAATGATTCTAAAACAAGCCAAAAGTTAGCATAATAAATGAATTCATTATTTTTATTACTACTGAAGCAAATTAATAGATCCACAATATTACAATGTTTTCATTAGCCATTACAATATGGTTGTGAGTCAATTAACATTTCAAATATATGTGCAGTAATTTTACCTTCAAGCTTTTTTTTCTTTACATTATCAAGATAATTACAGAAACAGAGAGTCAAAGCCCTAAATAGTTTTTTGTTGGTTTGTTTTGGGAATTGGAAGCAGCTAAGAATAGCCTTAGTCTGAAGGAATCCAGTTCTCTGAAAAGGGATTGTAGAAATGTCATTAACAAATTTTTGGCTGTAAGACATTGTGATGTGCTTGCAGAGCTAATGCTCCTGCATTCTTTGCTGCTTCTATCCTGCTTCTAATATATTGTATTTTTTTTTCCTTAGGTGGTGCTCCAAACTATTACCCAAATAGTTTTAGTGGACCTGAGGAACAGCCCACTTTGAAGCAGAGCTGTGTATTTATCTCAGGAGATGTACAACGTTTTAATAGTTCAGTTGAGGATAACGTCTCTCAAGTAAATAAGCTAGAAATGCCCTGTTACAGGTGGTCTTCAACTTACAACTGTTCATTTAGTGACCATTCAAAGTTACAACGGCATTGAAAAAAGTGACTTATGACCTTTTGCATATTTATGACTGTTGCAGAATACCATAATCATGTACAATCAACATTTGGATGCTTGGCAACTGGTTCATATTTATGATGGCTGCAGTGTCCCCGGGTCATATGATCAACTTTTGCGAGCTTCTGATCAGCAAAGTCAATGGGGAAGCCAGATTCACTTAACAACTTTGTTCCTAACTTAACAACTGCAGTGATTCATTTAGCAAATATGGCAAGAAAGGTCCTAAAAAGAGGGCAAAACCTACTTAACAACCATCTCACTTAGCATGATAAATTTTGGGCTCAGTTGCGGTCGTAAATTGAGGACTACCTGTGTTTTATTTTGGAAATGTCTCTGTAAGCACAGTTTTTCTTTCTCTCTTTGTTAGAAGGTAAATGTATTATCAATATTCTCTTTGTACGTCATCCAAGCACCTAATTTAAAACAAAAAGTTGGGAGCCCTTGCTTGATATAATTCTATCCTCAAGTAATTAAGTTTTGGTTTCCTGCTTGCTCTCGCCTTTTGTTACTCGATTTTCTCCACAGGTGGATCCATGTATAAAAGTGAGATTATTGGGTCTCTTGATGTCAGTCCAGTAAGCTATTTTCCTGGTTTGACCAAAATTACTATAATGTGCCAGGCCTCTATACTGCAGATCATTCAAAAATGTCCACCCCTCCTCCTTTATAAAACATATTTAGAAGTAGTTCTGGACTTAAGAACACAATTGGGACTGGATTTATAGTCGTAAGTCAAGGCACTCTCATGAATAGGTCCCAATTTTACAACATTTTTTGTCGCAGTTATTAAGCAAATCACTATGGTCATTAAATGAATCCACAGCTACTAAGTGAACCCATTTTTTTAAAAAATGAGTGTTTTTTGCCAGTAACCAGCAAACACTGTCACAAATCAGAACTGTGAGATGCTGTGACAAGTCATAAAGGCAAGATGGTTGCTAAGAACCTAAAATGCAGTCCTGTGATCATGGTGGAGATGTGGTATGGCATTTCCTGATAGCTCAAAGCACCTGTTCTGCTCCTGATATAATTTCAAAAGATTGTTAAGTGACCAATTGTACATTGGTTATTATTTGTTCTGCCAGTAATGTCTTCAAGGCAAATTAGGGAATATTTGAAGATGTAGAAGGTTAAGCTGCTTGATACAGATGTAGTCCTGAGAGTTGCTTTGGCTAAAGAGGCAGTCAATTGTCAGTGCATTATTTATAGCATTTGAGGGTGGTTCAAAGAAGGCAGAACTTTTCACATTCTAAACAGCGAAGAGAATTCCATGATACTGGTGAATAGCCATCAGTTTATTCCCATGTATTTAATAGCTGGGATTGATACTGTTAATGAAATTGGAATTGTAGAAAGTTTTTATTAGGTGGCAGAAGGTATATGTATAACATTTGCTTTTACAATTTATTAAGGTACGGGACTTCTTTGTCAAAGTACTGAATGAGGAACAGCGCATGAGACTTTGTGAAAACATTGCCAACCATCTTAAGGATGCTCAGCTTTTCATCCAGAACAGAGCTGTAAGTAACAATGTAATACAACACAAGGTTGTACAGAGATTTCAATTGAAGAGGCAAAATTGGATTTGAGGCGTGCAGGGTACACAGATATCATCTGTTGATAACCCCTTAAAGCAGCTATGTCTTTTCTTGATCTTACACATCTGCTGGCATACAATTCTGGATAAAGATGCTTTTGATAGTCCTCGCTTAATGACCATTCATTTAATTATTGTTCAAAGTTATACAGTGCAGCAAAAAATGACCTATGACCTGTCTTCAGATTTATAACATCTCAACATCCCTGAAATCCCATGACCATGATCTGGGACCTTGGCAGTCCTACAGTCATGTGATCACATTTGCAATCTTCTCAGAGGTCTTCTGACAAATGGAATCAGCAAAGAAGCTGGCAGGAGGTCACAAGTCATGGTTGTGTGATGTCTTGTTTTAATGACCATGGATGATTTGCTGAACAACCATGGCAAAATTGGGTGCAATCAGATGATGAGCCAATTAACATCTACACTATTTAATGATGAATTTTCTGGTCCTGCTATTGTGGTTGTAAGTCAAGGACACTCACTCTCTTTCACTCACTCACTCACTCACTCACTCACTCTCTCACTCTCTCTGTCCCTCTGCCTCTCTCTCACTCTGTCTCTGTCTCTCTCTGTCTCTCTGTCTCTGTCTCTGTCTCTCTCTCTCACTCTCTCTCTCTCTCTCTCTCTCCACACACACATGCACACACACACACACATGTGTTTTGTGTGTGTATAGTATTAGTTAATTATAACTATATGTAACATATAACTAAATCTCTCTTTTCAATTTAGTGTTATGGATTATGGATATATGCATGCTCTGCAGTATTGTATTTCTTTAAATACGGATGATTGTTGAGTTTGTTTTGTTTTAAGTATAGATATTTCTTGTGCTCTGTTAGATATAGTGTGTTCCCGAAGGGAAAAAAAATCCAAACCATAACTGTTGACATTTTAAAAAATATTTGGAAAGCATGTTGCTAAAAAAAATCATGTTGATTTTTATAAAATTCAGTATGCTTCTTCCACTTAAGTCTTATTATGTGATGGGTCAGGCAATCCATGGGTAGCCCAGAGAATGATTCTGATTTGCCAGTTTCTTTTTCCTAGAAAGATTTGTGGTACTGAGTCTTATGCTTGGTGATATCAAACTGTAAAGATCAGTGAACTGCAGACAATCTGACAGCGACCCTCTTTAAGATGAGCCATCTCATCCTGAGGAAAGAGGAAGGGGTTTGCTGAGGAATTTGCTGATTTTTGGAAGACAAACTTGTTTGGCTTTATTCCTGGTTAGATGTTGGCATGGTTGCTGGTCTGGTAGGGACACCTGGGGCAGGTTATTGCCAGTTACTTGGGAACAGTTTAATCCTGTTGCTCCTGAGGACATGCACAAGATTCTACGCAATATGAACGCAAGTATCTGTATTTTAGATCCATGCTCCTCCTGGCTTGCGAAAGCTTCTCAGAAGTTGATCTGAAGGTGGATTCTGGTGGTGATTAATGCTTTCCTGTGGGAGGAGGTTGTCCCAGCATTTTAAGGAGGCTGTGGTCTGCCCTTTTCTTAAGAAACCATCACTAGTTTCCACTCTGTTAGACAATTTCCAACCTGTCTCCAATGTTCCCTTTTCAGGAAAGGAGGCTGAGCAGCTCCAAAGTTTCCTGGATGAAATGGATTATCTAGATCAGGGGTCTCCAAACTTTCTGGCTTTGTGGACTAGCGGGGGGGGGGAGAGGATGGTTCCGCAGAAACAGCGGGCACACATGCTTATGTGCGCAGCTCCTTTTGAGCAAATGGCAGGTGCCGGTGCCCGCCACTCACACAAATGGAGCTGTGCATGCTTGTGCACTGCTTGCACTGCACAGTTCTGAACAGGGATTGGGACTCCTGATCTAGACCCTTCCAAGTCAGGTTCAGGCCTGAATATGGGACAGAAACAGGATTGGTCACTTTTTAATGATCTCTGGTGGGAACGGGATAGGGGTAGTGCATCTGTCTTGCTCTATTTGACCTCTTGCCAACCTTTGATACCACTGACCATGATATCTTTCTGGATAGCTTCAGTAGTAGTTGATTTGGACTGCAGTTCTAAGATTCATCCTTCTTAAGGTGCACTGTGCACAATTAAGTTTTCTTCTGAATAATCCTTATAATTGTTCTATTGGAGTCTTTTCAACATTTTAATTTGAAAATTAATAAAAATGTAAATTGTCAGCTTCCAGTCCAGATTAACTTTAGTGTTGAATATATTTCACTAGGGGTAGAAAAATAAACCGTTTATGATAAAGCATTTTAAAATTAGATGTAGATATGTTTACTATTTACAAGTCTATGTATATAATCCATGTAGTATGACTGCAGTATTATTTTCCTTATTATCTTCTTTACAACTCCTCTTATTGTATTATTATTTTGATTATTATTATTCTGTTGCTTTGCATGTACACCGAGAACCTCTGCACGAGAGACAAATTCCCTGTGTGCCAAATCACACTGGTCAAATAAATCCTATTCTATTCTATTCTATTCTATTCTATTCTATTCTATTCTATTCTATTCTATTCTATTCTATTCTATTCTATTCTATTCTATTCTATTCCATTCCATTCCATTCCATTCCATATGGGAATAGCCTATGCCTATGCTTATATCTATACCTATGCCACTTGGTTAGATATAAATGGAAAGATAAGTAGTATTTTTCTTGTAAAAATATGTTTCAGCTTTTCAGAGGAAAAATAGTACATTTGCCATATGAGTATAATTGAAGTAAATACACTCCTGGTGTGTTGAAATTTCAGATCTCTGTGCCAATAGAAATTGACTTGTCCTCATCAGTACAGGAATTAGCAAAAGAGACAAATGACCTCAATTTCCTTTGCCAATTTAGGTGAAAAACTTTACTGATGTTCATCCTGATTACGGTTCAGGCATTCAAGCTTATCTGGATAGACACAATGCTGAAGGAAAAAGAAAGGTAAGAAAACATTATCAATTCAGATTGCTGTGGAAAGCAAGTAAAGAATAAGCAATTGAAAATAGATTAAGGCAGAGATGACACAAATGGCTGTGGACAGACTTAAAGGAGGAACGAGAAGAGCTTGAAAAACTGTATGTTCTTCCATACAACTTACAATATCTGGAATCCAATTTTAACAAGGGATATTAAAATATTCCATTTCAGTGGAATTAAAATAGCATCTATAAATATTAGTATCACTATGGCTTTTGTCATAATACAGATAGTTAGCAAAAAGTACAAAGGAACAGTAAAGAATCTGTTAGTATTTCATATACATAAATGTATATAAAGAAATGTGTGTGTATATATATATATAAAACTCTTTAAAATTATTTATTTATTTTATGTTGAGACAAGCTAATTCTCTTTTTAATATGGTTTCTAGGATTAAGTTCATACTTAATACACAAACTTCGTTCACTGGAAAGGAGAAACCTCATCTGTAAATGGCATGACCTGTAATTATCAGTCACATTGGAAATGTTTGTCTGAAATCCCTCCATCTGGAAAATGAGCTATGAAAAGCTTTATGTATAATGGAATTGCCTCCTGTGCCATTAACTGCAATACACAACCAAATGTGATTCGGACTTTAATGCTGAATTTATCCTGGCAATACCTTTGAAGTACATTAGAATAATAAACTTTTGGTTTATTTTTATGTATTAACATATTTTATATGTCTATGGAGATTTTCGGTCATCTAGGTCATAGTTATCCCAAAGGTGCTTTTTCATGAGGCAATTGGACTTTCTTGTTTTTCTTTGAAGACATTTCGCTTCACATCTAAGAAGCTTCTTCAGCTCTGACTGGATGGTGGGGAATGGAAGGATTTATGCTCCTTGCAGAAAGCTGGTCATTTGCATTCTTTTAGAGAGTCATTGAGGCCACCTGGAGGTTTATCTGTGTCGTCAGGGTCACCTGAATAATGCAAATGGGTGTGGAGCCTTGTTGAAACTGCTGAAAGGACTGTGTTGTAGACTGGAGATAGATGATGTTGTATCCCTCCCTCTCTGTTGACAGAAGACTCTTCAATTTTGACCAACTATGTCAACTGAACAACCCTCTCTCAACAGAGGAGGAGGGATACAACATCATCTGTCTCCAGTCTACAACACAATCCTTTCAGTAGTTCCAAGATGACTCCATACTCAGTGAAGCAGTATTTGGGGTTCACAGAAAAAAATCTAGAATCATGAATTTGGGAAATCTTGCTATTCTCCATAGTTGGGATTTGGGAGTGATTTGAGCAGCTATATACAGAAAATAATAAAAAGAATCTGGAAGAAGACACAAGCTACTTTGGTATTCCTGTCAACTCTCCCCCCCCCCCCCCAGCAACATGGATCATCAAAAGTCAAGTTGAGCTTGAAGGACACTCTATTTCATTCTACTGGAAAAACAACACAAAGCTATTTTTGAGAATCTGAAAATCACCCAGTCTGCCCAACCAGACCAAGTCAATTTTGAATTGATCAAGGAAGCATTTATTCATACTGCACTACTGCATGATTTTAGATTTGTATTATCATCCCTTCAGTTATACTAAAATCTTATGTCTGATAGTTCATCCAGTGAAGCATTTTAAAAGAAAAAGAGTAAAAGATAATTTGTATGACAGTTTTCTGTCCCAAATTAGGCTGATTAATTTCTCCCTGCATGGCTTTTGAACAAATGTTTTGTCTTTCTAAATTGCACTCAGAATTTGGCAGTTGGATGGATCTGGAGTACATAAATTTGGAAGGGAAAAAATTAAGGCGGTACCACCCAACAACTATTTAAAAATTAGAATATTTATGATTGACTTCCTTCAACAGTTCTTTTCATTTTCAAAAAATAAAGCATTTTTGATAAATACATACACTGGGATTATCATAATAAACATTGCAATTACATAGCAATTGAATAACCATTAGATCAAACAAAATATTAAATGCAGACCGCCCACAATTTTATCTGTGATACTGTTCTTATGAAAATAACAATTCTTACAAAAAAAGAGAGCAAGAAATAGTGAAGATTTCCAGTTGTGTGTGGGCTACAAGCAGAAAATATCCCATGTACATTCTCAGTGTGCCATCATTTGTAAAGCTTTTGAATTTTTAACTGCTGCTAATAGGAGTTATCAAAACAAGTTTTGTTTAGAATTAAACATTTTATATACATTCTTTACAAACTGCAATGAACCAAAAATGCATGATTACAATATAAGAATTTACATTTGCTCACAAACATATTTAATAAAATAGCACACTTATTCTAGATCATGCACTGGATGTGTTTTCCACTGCTATTTCAAAAGCAACATACTAAAACCATGCTATATCATTTTGCAAAAAGAGCAGTTTTTTTTAAAAAAAATTAGGCTGTCTAGTTGATTGTCTACTACAAATTCAATTTAGATATTAACCATGTAGTTTTATATTGGTATTCTAGAAACTAGATCCTATAGGTGTCATTAAGCTGGCACATTCTGCATTTGGTTGTCAAAATAAATGCAATAATAAAGTAGCTCCAAGAACAAATGACAAAAATATATGTGGGAAGATCAAGTTAATTAAGACCAGCTACAATTTTTTTTGTGTGCAAGAGGGTGGAATCCAACTGTACCTATAATTTGGTAGTTTATAGAATCCCCCAAAAGCAACACAAAGCTCTTACACTAAGCATGTCTACTAGCTGATTGACTTTTGTGTCTCCTCATCTTCAGACTTTTTATTGTGATATAAGTTCAGTCTCCCAGCCTTTTCCTTCTTGAAATGGGAACTTATTCAAGTTCAAAAGGAAATCCTCTTATAATGAAAACGAACACTTTATGTTCATTTTGTTCTTGATCTTTGGAAATGAACAGTGAATACTTTTAAAAAAAATTTTTTTCACAAAAAACACTTTTTAACTTTGAACCTTAGAACCTTACTTTGTAGATAATTAGCCTTTTTGCTCGCTCATTACAATGTTCATTGACATAAACTCCTTGAAAGTATGGATTCACTTGGGTTGTAGAAGTTTGGGAGAGTCCAAGAATTATACAGCATAGGTTTGGCCTATCATTTTTTTAAGCAAACAGATAAACAATGACCACTACAGGGAGTTCAGTAAAGTCAGAATGGTAACCTTGATCATGCTATCAAAGCTCTGTCTTTTTTACATGGTAACACTTGTAAAAAAAAAAAAAGGAGAGAGGTTCAATTGGAGGTTGCCATCCTGACCTTTATTTTAATGCAAATTTTTAATTTTATTTCCAAAATTACAGTGTAATAAAGTCTTGACTTTTTGTGATGCACGCATCCTACTGGTGGATAATGCTGGAGCAATATCAACCTGATTGTCAAGTCTATCCTAGCTTTATCAACCGGGGAAGAAAGAGAGAAATTAATAGGAAAAAAGAAACATTGCAGAAACCAGACTGAAATGCCTAGAATGGAGGGGAAAAATGTGAATAGAATCCTTGGGTTCATTAGAACAGTGAACAAGCTTTACTGTTGGTCTTACTGACTTAGTTTGGTGACATGTCATGTGGGATCTGTCAGATGTTTTGATCTATAATTCCTAGAGACTTCATCCAGAATGGCCGATAGTAAGGGAACTGTAATTCTAACAGGCATTGGATTTGATTCCCCATGTCTAGCTGGCAAGATTCTGTTCTAAGCATAAGAAAACTGAATTTAAACAACAGCATTGCTTTTATTATTAATGTTCAAAAAAGTTGCATATTCTAAAGCCTTCTGTTTTTGTTAGGATTCACAATAGTTATGATATAAAATAATAAAACTGAGTTATAAAAGAGGACACTAGAGATCTGTGAAGTTTGCAGAGGACCTCCTAATTTAAAGATGACCCATAATATGCCCAATTATTCCTATCAAACTTCATCTGAGGTAGAATATATTAATGCACAATACATATACATTGCTTTAAAAATAATTATGACATTTCTTCAATGCCTCTAATGTCAATATCCAACTTTTAAGTTAAGTAAATCTACTTAGAAGTATGTCCCACTATTCATTAGGACTTGCTAAGAGTTCATAGAGTCACTTTGTTATTTTAGAAGACTACAGGATAAAGTTTAATGATTTCCAACAAAATAATAGTTTATGACGTCTCTGATAAAGCACAAGATTTTGTTTTCAGAAAGGTATGTGAAATGTAAATTATTTAAATTATGGTCTATGTATACACAGGCAGTTAACTCTCACATTATATGTAGTTTTATTTATTTCAATTATTTATGTTCTATCTGTGGCAGGCTTGATATATTTCACTCCATCAAGCATCGATACCTTTTTTCTTTTTTTTTCTTTCTTTCATCATCTATCTTTTATCAGATAGATAGGTGATAGATGAAAGAAAGAAAATCTATCTATCTCTAACTATCCATCGACAGACAGACAAACAGACAGACCAATCCAGCCAGCCAATATTATATAAACAAATAAAAAAAGTGTGCGCTAAAGAATATATAGTGTGAAGGCAGTACCATTAATTAAAAATATTAATAATAAAGATGGTTAAAGTTACACTGTTACAATTTTGTAGAAATCTAGTAATTCATAAATTAACCTTATTCCCAGGCAGAGAATTAACAGTCC
This sequence comes from Crotalus tigris, assembly GCF_016545835.1. Classification (NCBI taxonomy): domain Eukaryota; kingdom Metazoa; phylum Chordata; class Lepidosauria; order Squamata; family Viperidae; genus Crotalus; species Crotalus tigris. The sequence continues at coordinate 1,360,249 of NW_024097221.1, forward strand.
TAAGGAGCCAACTTAAAACATTTATTCAACCATGTTCTTGATGTAGAAACTTGTATTGAGGGAGGGAGTGTAAATCATAGCTAAAGTCTTTTTATGTTTTACAGATTGCAAAAGTGGCATTATGAACACAGAACACAGTTCATTTCTTCCTGAAGAAAAAAATAAAACATTTCTTCACAAATTCTGAAGCAGGAATATTTGTTTCGATTCCTTTCGCATATATAAAAGGTGAATAGCAGCAGCAAATTCTTGTCCAGCTGGAATCAGAACCAGTCTTTCTCAAGTCTCTTTGGACTCAAGGGTAACCTTCATACACCACAAAATAACTTTTTTATTTATGCTGTAACAGATATTGTTGTGACTACCAGCATAACCGTCCCAAAGAATGTTGCTGCAGGCAAGATGAAACTGTTTTTGAATGCAAGAGGACAGGCAGTGGAGAACTTGTAGGCCTTCCAGTGCTGGTGAATCAGATCCAGGTCCCATTTTCATTGGATATATTAGCTGAGACTTTTGGGAGTTCCAATTTAACTACATCTAGAAGACCACATATCCACATTCAGGTTGATACGATAGAGAAAAATGATTATACTACGTTACCTATTGGAATGCGATGGTAGACATGGACTATCTTTTATCAGTTGGGAAGCAGATCTTTTCATTTACATTTGAGTGCTTTTTAATATTATTTAAACACATCTTTTTTTAAAAAACACACACTATTTTCCATTCAAACAATAGGAAATTGCACCTCTGTTTCTTGGGCTCTGCTGCTGAGTATTAGAGGTACTACTTCTAAGGTAAAAAATATTACAAAAACTCATACAGACCACATGGCAATCAGTTGCCTACCCATGGGTGAATATAAAGATGATATCAAGAAAATGTTATTCAAGATTCCATCAAACTCAAAATGGAAGTATTATAATGCTGAGATTTAGTTTTAAGTACTAATAACAAACTCTTATTGGCTTTCAGAGCAAATCTGCATGAGTTTACTGGAAAGATTGAAACCATGTATGGGTGTTTATGCCATGTAGGTTATATGGAAGATAAAAAGTGCAAAGGCAGTACATTTCCTGATCCAGACTGTCTATTAATGGTTATTTTATCCAGTTATTCAGAATATATGACCATCTTGATCTAGAAAAGCCGACAGAGAACCTCCATCTATTGGAGTTGACCTTCACATTGTTTACTGGATAATGAGTCCAAAGTTATGGGTATCTCATGAGTTGCATTCTTGCCATCCATGTGCATTTTTTCCAAACTTATACACTAATCTCCTGTCAACTCGTTCCAAAATTCCAGTTTTATAATAATACCTGCAACAATAACAGTGAAATGGGAATTAGAAGCACCTGAACACTACATCTGAATGACAGCATGAAACATTTGGTTTTGACAAAGCAGGGCCTTCTGCTCACGTAGGCAAAAGTCATAGTTAATTGTCTCAGAACTGAAACTTTCCCAGATATTTGGGAATCCAGTACCCTTTGACCATATTTTATTTTTATAATGTTTTCTTTTTATTTTTCAGAGTAAAGTTGTCAGGTTATTGTCAAGCAAAATGGAAATGTAGAGGTATTAAACGTTACATGTATGGGTTAGGCTGGCAAGCACTCTAGTGATGAATGTGTAATTTTTTACTCATTTTCTCCTTCAAGAACGTATCAAGCTTCAGCATTATCCCAACCTTATTCCTGCTCAAGTTTGATCATCTTTGGAATGAGTTAACCTATATCAAATTTGACAAAAAAATTTACTTTTAAAATGTGCATTCTACCTCTCAAAACTAAGTTTTCCCAAATCAGCTCATAGTATCTGAAAATGAAATGTAGGAATATTAAATTGTTGTATTTGTTTTACACCAAAAACCAAAACAAAATTAAACCCAAAAAAACCCCAATAAAATTGATGCCCACTCTTCCATGTTAAGCAGAGCTTTTCAGAGTTGGATAGCTAGTATTGAAGGCCTATCCCTTAATAACCACTTTGCTTGGAGGCTTTCAGTGAAGATGATCAATCTGGAAAAGTGTTTTCAATTTACAAATAAGGGAACTGAATCCCCTAAGTATATATGAGCCTCCTGGGTTAGTAGGAGTCGTAGAATTTCCACTTCCTTGTGGAAAAAGCAGCCATTTTGAAATTTATTTTTTAAACCAGTGGTTCTCAACCTTTCTAATGCCGTGACCCCATAATACAGTTCCCCACGTTGTGGTGACCCCCAACCACTTATACATCACCGGGTGCCAGGAGCGTGGCCAAAGAAAAGGGGGGAAAATGGCAGACAGCCTTGTTTGGCGACCCCCGTTAAATGGTCGTTTGACCCCAAATGGGGTCCCGACCCACAGGTTGAGAACCACTGTTTTAAACGGACAATAAGCTGTGCCTTTCACTTCTTAAATCTATTTGATTATTATCTTTACTAAACTAAAAAAGGCTGTTTTCTCTCTTCTCACAGTCTGTTCCTCCTTTCTGAAGATCTGTGCCATTGTTGAACAATGAGGAGGAGGATGGCCAGAGGTGGCCTGAAATAAGGAATTGTGAATTCCTTTTTTATTTATTTTGATGGAGAAATGTAAGGATTTAAAACGTTGCTGTTTTATTTGGGCATTTTCATGATTTTTCCGCCTTTATCTGAAGTTGTGGGTTATAATTTTCACTTTTGGGTTGTTTGTTGTAGGAGGCTTTTGGATTTTAATGGATTTGGACTGTGATAAATGAGAATATTTGTAGCTCAGATTGAAATGAGGGGTCCTTGATGCTCTCTCACTTGGTTGTTTTCTTACAGACATTATATTACCCAAACTAGGTAACATCATCACTAGCATTGATGATATTACCTACTACCAAGGATTCTGATTGGCCAGGAGATACCAGCTGATCTATAAAAAGCTTTTTTAAAAAAAGATTTATTCTTTGACCACAAGAGGGAGCTAAAATACCGAAGATGATGAAGCAACATAGAAGGTACCTAAATCAGACAGGGATTGCAAAAATTATTTTGGAAGAGTATTTAAACAAAACAATTCAACTACAGGTATCCTCGGCTTACAACAGTTCATTTAGTGACCATTCAAAGTTACAATGGCATGAAAAATGTGACTTATCACCATTTTTCACAGTTACAACCTTTGCAGCATCCCCATGACCATGTGATCAAAATTCAGATGCTTGGCAACTGGTTCACATTTATGACCATTGCTATGTCCTACGGTCATGAGATTACCTATTGCAATCTTCTGACAAGCAAAGTCAATGGGGAAGCCAGATTCACTTAACAACCAGGTTACTAACTTATCAATTGCAGTGATTCACTTAACAACTATGGCCAGACAGGTTGTAAAATGGGGCAAAACTCACTTAACAAATGTCTCACTTAACAACCAAAATTTTGGGCTCAATTGTGGCTATAACTCAAGGACTACCTGTAAATGCCAAAGATGTCACATGAGGACCAAGATGAACAAATTACTCAAATAATTAGAAGAAAGAGGAGTAATCCAGAGTTGCAACCATGTGCAGAAAGTTATCAAGCTACTGAGGCTACTGTGTGCATATTTGACAATATATAGCTGCAGTTTTGGAATATAAATCTGTCACTAACCGTGCTCCTATGAAAATGGTTTAATTATAAGTCCTCCAGTGCAATTGAAAGAAGAAGAGGAAAGTAAAGTGCAAGTAAATCTACAATCCTCAGGAAAATAAGTTTTCACTTCGAAATTTAAATGGGAATTGACAATGTTAATACATGTATTTTAAAAGTCATATTGGAGAATCTCTTTAGAAAAAGAGAAGTTTATATATTTCCTGATAATTAGAACAATTAATCAGTGGAACACTGTAAGTTTTTAAAGACGAGATTGGACAACCATTTGTCTGAAATGGTTTCCGGCCTGAGCAGAAGGTTGGACTAGATAACCTCCAAGATCCCTTCCGACTCTGTTATTCTATTCTATTTAATTGATATTCTGAAAAAGAAAAAAATATTTTATTTTATGAGACAAGCTGGAGGGAGTGACTTAAAGATTTTAATTGATTAAATTAATTGATTTTATTTATAAAGTTGAATGTTTTAAAAAAATGATTAGAGTTTTAAAATGAATATAAAAGAACTGTTAAGGTTAAAGAATTGAGAGAGTATAGTTACTTTTGTTAAAATAAATGATGATAGTTTAGAAATATTATATGTGTGAATAGAAATAACAGGTAGTGGTCGACTTACAACAGGTCATTTAGTGACCATTCAAAGTTACAATGGCATTGAAAAAAGTTACTTATGACTGTTTTTCACACTTACTACCATTGCAGCATCTCCATGATCACATGACCAAAATTCAGATGCTTGGCAACTGACTCATATTTATGACAGTTGCAGTGTCCAGGAACAATTGAGAAGTCAGATTCACTGACTTCTGTGGCAAGAACTGACAACTGTGGCAAGAAAGGTCGTAAAATGGGGCAAAACTCACTTAACAAGTATGTTGCTTAGCTACAGAAATGTTGGGCTCAATTGTGGTTGTAAGTTGAAGACTAACTTTATATACCACTTCCCACAACTGGAGAAAAAAAAAGAAAAAAAATGGATTTGGTTAAAATAGCAATGTAAACTGTTTTAAACAAAGAAGTTTTATTTGGTCTTGTATCTATCTTGAAGTAGAAAAAGAACCTAAACCAGAATTTAGTTTGACAATTTAATAATTTTATAGTTATAGAACTGGCTTATAATAATTATTGGTAAAGTAAAAAGTTGAGGTTGTAATTGAATTAGTATTTTACTGTGTTGGAAAGAGTTGGAAGTCAACACTTTTTCTTCTTCTTTTTCCTCACGCATTTCCCCTCCTTTTAATCTTTATGTTCATTATATTTTATACTATAATAAACCTTAATAAAACTTTAAAAAACACTCAGCCTAGGAGGACACTAAGAACAGAGCCTCTGAAGATGATTTTTAAGGTACAGTAAGAGCAGTTCTTTAGATATGGTGAAAGCTCCTTATAGGCTAATTTAAGCATCTGAGGGAGATGGGCAGTTAGGAACTATGAAATATAAACAAACAAACAAATAAGGCACTTGAATTGGGTCTGGAAATGACAAAAACCAAAGAAGATTGAATAAACCTGTTATAACATATGCAAAATGCCCAGCTCCTTCCAGCATTAGATATATCTTCTTAAAGTATTAACTTACCGGAGTGCTCTGCTTAGCTTTTCGTAAGTCATTCTGTCATTTTTTTTCCTTTGTCCCCACATCTTTGCCAGAGCATCAGATTTGATAACGCGAAAGATGCCTTGGTCTCTGTCTTCCCATTCAAGGATACCAGAATTCTCTTCAGGGGACAGAAGAAGATCTCGTACAAATTCCCACAAGTGAGAACTCTGCAGACCTTCAAGAATGAAAGTGAATAGAGGTAAGAAAAGCTTTTCTGTGACAAATTATCAGAGGTTAGAAAATGCTATCTGGATTGTAAAACAATGATGTACCCAAGATGAAAGTAATGCTAGTAAAGCAGTCCAGCATAGGCTTCCCCCAATGACTATGCATAGTTAGGAAAAAGAACCAATCAGGTAACACTGAGACCAAATTCCTTTGCTTTATAATATAGGAAACTATCAAGCATCCATGGGCAATCCAGCTTTCATCACTATGTCCAATGATAAGTAGAGCCAGGGTAATCAATCATGTGCCATTTTCTAAATCCTGTCAGATCCCACTGGATGGATTTCATTATTTTAGTTATTTTCCTGCCATTCCAAATGTAAATAATCAGAAGAATTAATGTGCAACCTCCTGATTGGCAAAACTGAAAGGACCAACCTCTATATATCTAAAAAGAAAGAGGGCTTAGACATAATAATCGACTTTCTCTTGAAAATAAGGTCTCTTGTTCTGGAAGATATCTTTTGTGATAGATTGATATAATGCAGTTTCTGTAGATGAGCACCCCATCCCATAATTCTTGTTTCAGAAAATTTAATTCCATCCCTTTCCAAAATTGAGCATGATCATCTTTTCAGTATGATGTTTTGTGAAAATCTTCTTGTCTCCTGAGGCTCTTTTCCATCCCAAGCTTGCCTGCCTGCATCCTTCCTTCCTTCCTTCCTTCCTTCCTTCCTTCCTTCCTTCCTTCCTTCCTTCCTTCCTTCCTTCCTTCTTTCCTTCCTCACTCATTGGATTTCACTTCTTGTTTCTCAAAAGCTCTATTTTATTTATTTTTTATTTATTTATATTTCATATTTCTAAACCACCTATCTGCCTCAGATTTTGACTATATATTTGACTAATTATACTCCCATATATTTCATTTCCCCTAGGGTTCAGACAACTTGGGTATCTCTTCAATAAGAATTCTGTATGTCATCCAATATGCTATTAGAAAATAAACAATTTAAGATAGTAGATGAACGATGAGTGTATTTGAATAATCTTTGCTGAGATCACATAGGCTGGGGTAGCAGGAAGTTAAGGATGATGTGGTAATCTAAGGAGCAGATACTGTCTGACCTCTTTTTACTTTCCAAACTTGCTTAAAGGTCTGATCAGAAATGCAGAGTCATCACCTGAGGATATAATGAGGTGAGGAATATACCGACCTTAGCCAAGTTTGAGGCTAAATTGCAAAATTAACTTTAAAAATAGCGCATTGGACGAGCAGCATAATCCACAAAGCTCACAGCAGCATATATTATTGACGATCTTCCTGACCTTTGCCCATTTATCTTTTTAATCTGGTGGAGCAGATTAGGCCAAAAATTGAGCCCTGTTCAGGGATTTGTGAAGAACTCAGAATAGGAGAAGAATGGAGCTGTGGACACAGCCCTGCTCTCATTTCTTTGAGCTTCCACATGTTTACATGGGAAGTCTGAAAGACAGCTGTAGATTCATTGGCTTGGACATGAGCACATTTGGAATACCGAATGATCCAGGATCCAAATAAAGCAAGGACCTAGGATCTTGTATCCGTGTTAAAGAAATCAGAAGGGACTATTTTTATTAACAACTAAGTTGGCCTACATATGACATATGCCATGAGAGTCATAAGCATAAATGCTGCTAAGAAATAATGATATGCAGTCTGAAATGATAATCTATGTTTTTTTTCATTTCTCAGAGTTCTGTTGCTAAGGATTTGGGATGGTCTATCTTAGCAATGACTTGAGAGATCAAGAAACAACACCTAAATCTCAGAGCCTATTATCACATGTGATGTCTATTGACCCATGACCCCCCCCCCCCGATATTGACTTCAACTCCCAGAATGACCAAGCTATTGCAGAAAAAAAAAGGGAACTGAAGCTTGTATTTCTGAAGGGTGCCCAGGTTCAGAAACTACCCTAGGTATATCACAACAGACTAACATTTTTAAAGCAGGATTTCTTGGTAATAGCTTTTTTCCATATTCAGCTGTAGTCATAGTTAAAGTTTCACATCTCTTACACAATTGTTACATATAAAAAAATAATTAGAAAAGAGTGATTCTTCATTTATAATTTAGGCTGTCAATGTTCATAATGCCTGCTTTTCATATTTCTTCTCCAGTAACAAGCCAGTCAATGACATGTTCAGAGTTTTTATTTCTGCCTTTCTTCCGGAAAGAGATGCTTATATCGACTAACAGAATTCTTATTTACAGTTATATGTGTCTGGCAGAGTCGTAAGATATATAAAGAGATATTTATATATTGGTTAGCCTATAAACTGACTATAAATTCATGTATCTATAATGTATATAAATTCAGGTATATAATGTAAATAAAGAAACTATTTTTAAAAGTAAAAGTATATAGCTGCATATTTGGTTTCATTTTTGTAAATATGAATATATGTGTGTATATTAATAATTCTCTGATACTTATATATAAGATTTTTAGATGTCAGAAATATACCTACTTGTTCTATTGTGACCTTGAAACTCTTGACTCTTGAGGCCACCTGTTCTCAAACATGCCTTATCATTATCTGGAAGATATTTTTTTTAAAAAAATAAATGTAAATAATTTTGAATGAATTTCAGTGATATTTAAACAAGTCTTCATGTTCTCTGAATAAAACTCTATGGAACACTAAACCAGTGTGGGTCTGAGGCTTTTCTTAGAATTAAAAACCCCAACTTGATCATAAAAGAGAATGATTAACCCCAAATTGGATAATTAGCTGAAATGGCATCAATGACCACTGAAAGTCCTGGAAAGATCATCATTGGTCAAGTGTGAATGATCTAAAAGATGGTTACCAGAAAACACAGTGTGCCCTGATACCATCTCTAGGTAAATAGTACTTCATATTATAACATTGCTCTAGAATGATAGTCATGGAGCATAACTGTCTGAGAGAAAAACTATAATCAAGGAGCATAACAAATAGAGGCAAAGGCGCTCGCTGGACGAAGGCAAAATTGGCTGGTTAATCAGTGATTTTATTGTTACTCACTTCCCAGGCTAAGTTAAACAGCCTTGATTTCCTTGCATTTCTTGGTCTTGCAGCATGCACATAGCTAACTGGTTGGTAAAGATACACATCTGACCTCTGGGAGACTTACACAACCTGAAACTATCAAAATGGACTTATAATTACGCTGAGTTTAGGGTTGAGTCAGACTTGCATATTACCAAATCCATGCAAATCACGTGAAAAAATTGTCCCATTTACTTACTGAATATCATTTCCTGCTGAAAATGAATGACAAAGAGAGCAACAAAATAAATAAACCTTCAAAAAGCAATAAAAAACTTAAATGTGTTATCAATCGCTCCCCAAGGAATCTCCCCAAGGAATATATTTCCCATCAGCCCACTGATATATCTTAACACTGATATATCTGCTTCAATTTCACCAGGAAATATTTCCATAGCTTCTGAGGTGGGGTTATAAACTTCTTGCTTTTGATATCAAATGTCTTACACCAGGGGTCTCCAATCTTGGCAACTTTAAGACTTGTGGACTTCAACACCCAAAATTCCCCAGCCAGCCATGCTGGCTGCGGCATTCTAGGAGTTGAAGTCCACAAGCCTTAAAGTTGCCAAGATTGGAGACCCCTGTCTTACACAATTGATGGCAGCTGAATTAGGGCATTGATGTAGAAAAAAGGTAAATGGGAACTGGTTGCACATTTAAAAAAATGAAACAGCAGGTATTAGAAAGGGGAAGGGGACAATTATTCAGATGGCAGCTAACAGAAGCAAAAAGAAGCAACACTTAAAATTTACACTGGAATTTTTTCTTCCAATGCAACTTCCATGTCTGGAGGAACAATTTTCATCAGGTGGGACTAAAGGTTAAATTCCCACTTGAACAACGATAATCTGCTTTTATTAACAGTTAATTTGCAATTTATAAATGCTAAGATGTATTCAAAATAGTACCTATATTTGGACAACAGGCTTTAATGTAAACCATGTAAAAGTTTCAGCCATAAAACACATAAAGTTAGTCCTCAACTAAGGACCACAATTAAGCCCAAAATTTATGTTGCTAAGTGAAACATTTGTTAAGTGAGTTTTGACCCATTTTACGACTTGCCACAGTTGTTAAGTGAATTACTGCATGTGTTAAGTTAGTAAGATAGTTGTTAAGTGAATCTGGCTTCTCCATTGACTTTGCTTGTCAGAAGGTTACAAAAGATGATCACATGAACCCGGGACACTGAAACCGTCATAAATATGAGTCAGTGGCCAAGTGTTTGAATTTTGATCATGTGACCATGGGGATGCTGCAATGGTCGTAAGTGTGAAAAACAGTCATAAGTCAAGTTTTTCATTGCTGTTGTAGCTTTGAACAGTCACTGAATGAACTGTTGTAGGTTGAGGACTACTTGTATTACAGTAGTCTAATGTGGAAAATATGATTAGAATCATAAAGTCCAAGGAGGATAAATCCTTGAATAGAAGATTTAATTGTCAGAAAAATGTTATTTTTACTACACTGTCTGATCATTGAAAAGCAAGGCAGCATCTAATATAAGAATAATACTGTGAACTTGGGCTGATAGACAGCATGCTGTCTATTAATCATTAGAAAACTCAATAACGTGTTTTCTGATTTCAACTGTCTGTTTATCTTAGGTCTATTTGATCACAGCTTCCAAACATTGCCTAAATTCTAACCTGTCAAGCTTAGATCTTTAATTTATGAGATATAGATCTAAATTCTTTGGCACTGTTACAGCACTCCTCTCCAAAGCTCCAGTTGTAGATATTTAATGTAGATATTAAAAAGCTTTGGCGAAAATTCTATGCCTACCTGACACTATGCACAAACTTTGCACCCTATCAAGGAAAAATATATTTATCTGAGGATACCTGTCAATATTCTATTTAATTTTTCAGTTGGTAGGGGGAATGGCACAGTCAGAAGTGCATTAATTCAATCCGGTGATCGTGGAAATGTTTCCCATTTTAGTTTCCTTGTAGAAGTCTCCTACAAAATCATTTCCAAGCCAAACTGAAAATGATGAAGGAGGAACCTAGCATCTAATCATACTTGATGTTGCTCTGCTATCAGTTGGTCTAAAACAAAAACCCCATGCTCTGAACAAAAGCTCAAAGGTTAGATGATTGATGGGAGGCTAGATCTTATTTAGAGATTATTTATTATTTTTTTATATAAAGAGCTTTGGGGCTCTACATTCTGCAATGATTTTGAAGAGGAATTTTGCTCTAAGAATGCAGAAGATGGGTCATGATCCAATAATTATTTCCTCTGAAAGAAACAAGGAAACATGGCATTAATTGTGACCGTGGGTGTCTGTGAGGCAAATTTTGATATGTGCGCCATGACATTTCCACATAAAACTGTAACTTATACAGTCATAGCCTTTGCATCATTGGGAGTAGGTTGCTCTCACTGTTCTTGTGCAGCCAGAAAAAGGACAGTAAACTACTAATGCTACTACTGAGAGAACTTCTAACCCCAGCTGAAATATTTCATTTATTATAACAATTTTATTACAAACTTTTGAAGTTTCCCTTACAGTCTTTTTCAGATGACTTTGTATCTTCATTGTCCTGAAAGAAGGAGATACCTATAAAAACAAATATAGATTACAGTGTTATTGTATATAATAAAAATGCCTTACTTAGAATTTCTGTACAATTGCAATTTTTTTAAAAAAATTTTTTTTATGTGAACGGATTGTTCTGCGCTGTGATTTAGCTTTTCAATTTCTTCTTAAAAATAGTGCAAAAGAGCCAACATTGAGACACACCTACAGATGCTCCATCTTATTATTTATTAAAATCACAGCTCTTGCTAGAGATGAGATCTAAGGCTCTGAAGAGCGACATGGTTTAAAGTCATGTGGGCTGAATGAATTACCTTCTCAGTCTGGATTAGTCCAAGGGCTATCCCTAGATGGGGTCAAAATAATCAATTTTAACTTTTTAAACACTCCCCTTCTGCCATGAACATTCCTGATTAGACCCATCAGTCAGAATTTACTGTTTTCTATATTTTTTCCTCATTTTAATCTTATTTTGCTTTTGGGTGCCTTTTGTGGTTTTCATTTCTCTTTGCCAGATCTTATCTCTTGGTCTAATTTTGCAAGGATTAATTTGATTTAATGAGTTTCTAAATTGTTTCAATCTTATCTGGTCTTTCTTTCTTTGGATATGTCTGCTATATTGTGATTTAGCGTCACATGACAGTCTCACTGGCTGCCATTTCAATACTTTGCACAAGGCTGAGTGTTATACCCAGAAAGAAATAGTAATATTCTGATTAAATCTTTGGCACACTGACCACGAATCTTGATGTTTTGGAGAATGAAGTAGAGGTATTCACCACAAATTCCAGCAGCATTTAAAAATTCTTCTTGGGTCATACAACAGAGCTGGTGACCATTTATGTTGAAGTGGGAAAAGGAAATGCAGTTAGCATCCAATTTGTATTGATCACAGCAAAACTGTAGCCACTCACAGACATTGTGTCTTGTCCAGTATTCTGGATGCATTGATGTCCAGGATGAATCACAAGCTGTCACAATATGATGAGAAAAAAATCCAGTAGTTAAAGTTTGAACAACTTAGTTGTTTACTTTAATGAAGAACTTCAGATCAACTTCTGAAGCCATAAATGTCCAGAAGGATGTGGGCAACTGAAAACAAACATGCATAACAATAAAATGTCATGATGCAAAGCTTACTCCTTAATATTTGCATTAACATTGCAATATCAGAATGAAAGAATAGAGCTTGCATGGTGACTTCACATTGCAGTTTTATCATTTTGCCATCATTGTAGTTAAGAATGGATGCTTACATCCAAAGGCACACTACCAAATATTATTTAATGTCAGTTCAAGCTAACAATGCTGTCTGTTGCATTATTGTATAATGTTAGTGACAATAGGCCACATTTATGAGATAGAAGGATGACTGATCCTAAACTAGGAATCTCTCTTTGGGTTGGTATGAAATGGAAGACGAAGATTGTACAAAAAGTTATGAAAAACAGAATGGAGGAAGTGCAACAAGATAGAAAGGAGCTAGCGCTGGCACAAAGAAATTTTATATATTTTCAGATTATTTTTTAGCACAACTTTTAATCTCTTATAGTAATGGATATTTCATTGCTTTAAAAATTATTTACTGAGTTGTTCAGCTAACTCATAAGGCAGCTCACAGAAACAAAAAAAAGGTAAACATGAAAAGTATTTGCATGAAATGTTGGGAGCAATCAAAACAATTGCCTTAATTATTGGATGTACAATTAAGGCAAGAGACTGTTTTCCATCACATTCTGCACATGAGCTTCTTTCAAAGCTCTGTCCAGATGACAACATTGCTCTTCTGCTTTCCTTCTTTCTCTGACTTCCATGTTTTGATCAAAACTTCTGTTGAAAGACTAAGTACATTCCTGCTTCTTATGTCATAAGCTATTTATCCAGTATCAGGGCTGGAGATAAAATAACAAACAAAATAATCTGTATTTGAATCTACCAGTGCAATGTTTATGCCCTTATGTAACAACATTTATTAACCCAGTTATATATACCTATAGAGACAAGAAAGTTTGTGTGTGTGTGTGTGTGTGTGTGTGTGTGTGTGTGTGTGTGAGAGAGAGAGAGAGAGAGAGAGAGAGAGAGACTTTTCATATTCTTTACCTTCTAAATTAATTTTGGAAGTCATTTGGAAGAAAACTCATAAGCTTTTTCATTTTTATTTTTTTTGCTGGTGGATTTTTAAGCTCATCTTCTCACAAAAATCTATACAAAAATATAGTAACGGGTTAATTACCTTATACAAACAGATTTTATTTTCACAATGGATTTTTTTCCCCTGCATTCCTTTACACTTTTCTTGGACATACCTTCAGTGTGTTATGAAAATTTCTTCTCTTGGGATTGAATGAGACTTTGAAGTTGGAATAGCTGGGATTTTTGGATAGTTTGTTTTGTTTTGTTTTGTTCAAAGGATAGTATATTGTTAGGCATGCAAAGCATAAATAAATGCTTCACAGACTTGTTTTCTGCCAAAATAATGTATTTATAGTTTGCTACTGAAATTCAGTGAAAGTTCTGTGAGTTGTAAAAGGGCTATAAAGGCTAATCATTTTTGAGTTACAAAGAAATAATGAGAATGAATCTTTTGCATTCTTTTTATCATTTGCATAGTGATTTAATATTTGAATCTAATGGAATATGTGCACATCCAAACTAAGATTTTCAACAGAATCTTCTGCATAGATATTATCAGCTGGATGATCGTATTTCTACTATTTATTAATTTTGAGGAATATTGGATGCTTCTGCTAAAACAGTGATGGTTCTTGTATTAGAAATTAGTCTGGGTCTTTCCTTTTTAAACTGCAATCAATAAAACTATGTTGTGGATCATCCTCCAGAGAACAATATTCACTATATTTAAATTTTAGAAATACTGTCTTGCATTTACTTATTACTATGATGCAAAATGACATGCTACAAAGCCTTGGGTTTTGGTACAATCTATGGATATTTTAATGACTTATAGGTAATCAGATTAATTTTTTTTACACAGATATCTTTTTCTTCCAAATAGCAGGAAATTAGGCAACTAAATACATTTCTTCCCATCTTTAGAAGAAATATTCAAGTCATAGAAATTGAAAAGCATATCCAAAAGAGTTCTTTATTCCTGAATTGGCCTAAAAACATTTTAGTACAATCTGAGATTCATAAATGGCAATGGAATTGTAAAAGTGACAGGTAAACAAAAAATGGTTAGGAAGCAAGAAACTCATTCTGTAAAGCATCTGGAAATACCTTTCTGAGACTATCACAAGGTGAAGGCTTTTATTTTATTACAATTTTCATTAATCGTTAAGTAAAACTATGAGATGTCTACCCACCTGTTTGATGATCAAAAAGTGAGTACTGTTCATCCACTATTCCAAATACGTCTGACCACGATGTCAAGGATTCACACGTTATTGTATTTGGCAGGAAGGTATTATGGCTAACGGAGTCCAGCATCATCCTAAAATATCATATGATTATTCATATCACTTGTTCACCTTTAATTATTTGCTTTAGTATCACACATAATGAATATCATAATAACAATAGTGACAGAAACAGAAACTCCCAAATATACTTTTTACACTTAAAAATTATATTGTGAGTAGCGTTGAGCAAAGAAGTCATGCATTGACCCATTCTTAGTAAGATTGGACTAGACATTTGTCAGCTCTTTTTGTTGCTTGGATCAACCTGCAGTGAAGTGTTGATGGCACTATAGAAACAATCCAAAATTTGATTGATGGCAACCAAAGAGGAAACTGTTTTCTCCTGGAGGTATTCTTCCTCAAGATGGCTACTTTCTCTGCTCTGATATTTCTCCAAATGGTTTCTGAAATGCTAAATTTGCTTTGTGGAGATTAATTTTTAATTAAAAACCTCAATTTAATAATCATAATTGTTACCTTCCAACTATCTGAAAGAATCTGAGTATCCTTACAAGGAGACTTTATCGAGTCCTGCTTAGCAAAAAATGCTCACCAATGAGGTAAATTATAATGCTATTCTCTGTAGAGTTGGCATTTTGTTGTAATTAAAGGATTAACAAATCTCTGTGTTCCAGAAATTAAGATGGCTTTAAAAATAAAAAAAACACCTTGTGCAGAAAGCAGGGTGAACCAAAATGAATCCATAAAATCTAGCTAATAACTCCTGGCTGAATAGGACAAAGGTGACACCATTTTCTTTCCTTTTTCACAAACTGTCTGTTGTTGCTAATGCTAATACTTACCATATGTTTTAAAGGTTTGCAGTCATCAGAATGGAATTTTCACTATCAAATTGTGTGTGACATATTTTATCATTATCTTCATCATCCTCATCAATTTAGTTACTGTTAGTAACACTGTGGTTAAATTATTTATTAAATCCCACCTTTATTATTTCTACAAATAACTGAAGGCAGTGAATATATTCAACTCACCTTCTTCCTCCTATTTTCCCCACAATAACAATCCCAAGAGAGAGGGAATCAAACCCAACTGGCTTTGATGACTAAGGCAGGACTAGAACTCATAGTTTCCCGCTTTCTAGCCTGGTACCTTAACCACTAAACCAAACTGCTTCTCAGTAAGTGTTTAAGTAAGTGTTTAATTAAGTGATCTGTAGAACTGAAGTGGTCTGAGTGATCAAACAGTCAATGATATTCTGATCTACTGAATTCTTAGGTTTAGTTGAATATATGGATAGTCCATAGTAATGAATCTAAAGCATCTCCAATGATAATTAGTCCTTTCTTTCCTGTGGCTGACCATAAGCTTGTATCCAATTTGTACTGAATAGCTGGGGAACATCCCAGACCAATTTGTGGAATTAACTGGCCACATTAGAGAACAATAGAACCATACAATTATAGATTTGGAAGGGACCCAAAGAGCATCTAGTCTCAACCTCTTTAATGGGCAGGAAAATGAGCTATCCATGAATGATATCTGTCCATTTTCTTCTAGAAAATCTCCAGAGAAGGAGAACCTCCATAGATGAATACCATCTACTCTATTGCATGAGTAGAAATCAACACATAAAACACAGGGCAGAAATTGCTTCTAATAAATTAAACAAATAAATTAAATGATACACACCTGTGTGTTATGTATGTGACTAAGATGAAGTTAAACCTGAATCTCTAATTATGTTTCTATTACATGTTAATAAAGAAGGTGGGGAGAAGAAAATTTAAAAACACATTAGCGATATAATTTTCATTTATAGATAATTTTTGGATAAATTGAAAAAGAAAATAGTTTTAATAAGAGCAGAAAACTTGTTGATACCCACATTTGTTTTGTTGGATCACAATCTTTCTCTACATCAAAATCAGATAATCATGGACTAGGTTTGACTAATGTAAAAATCTATTGATTTCAGTCAGTTTTCTTGCAAAGAAGAATAAACTTAGTACAAACTATTATTGTTTTCTTTTTAAAACACAAAAATGGAACAGCATCACAAAGTTTTTGTGACTGAAACTGTAATTTTTAAAAATAATACTAATTGACAATAACAATCTGTGTTATTATAATGAAATATCTTTATGCCTCACCCTTTCGTGTACATCATCAAAACCCTAATATTTTGTAAATAATACCTCAAATATGACCAAGAAAGATAATAGGTAACAAGACATTTGAATAAAAGAGAAGCAACTGTATATATATTTATGATATATAGTTACTCCCACTAAATTATTTCTGAACTGTTTTTGGTGCCAGAAGAAGAGGGAAAATTAAAATTAATGTGAGAAAGATGCACAACAAATTAATGATTCTTATCATGATCCACAATCAATCAAAACTGGAAATATTTGTAAGGCTAACCTAAGCAAAGGAATACAGATTTTCCCTCTTGACCCCCAATGCTTTCTAAAAAGATAATTGTTGAAAAAAGTTACCGTAATGATGACAACTATGTATTTAGTGTAAAAGGGATAAAACTGGTTCACTGTGAACTAAAGAAGCATATTTTCCTACAATTTGTTTTTGCCTTACACTTAGTATTTATTTAAATTCATTACTTGGAAAACTACTCTGAAAGAGGAAAGTGAATCAGATCAGAAGTGAAACCTATTACTTACATATATACAGAGTTAATGTATATGAAAAGAAGTCATATTCTCTGTAGCTATACCTATGTCTATATCTATCTAATGACTTTTTTTTCTTTTGTGAGAGTTCCTTTAGCAGAATTATAAAAACTAATTTGGAAAGAGTTATAAAAGAAATTAGAATTTTGAAAGAGGGATATAATAATTAATAGATTATTATATACTGGAAAAAATGACTATGTGGAATTAACAGATGTTAACTGTACTGCCATGTCTTGCTGATTTTAATAACTCAACCATATCTTTTAAATATAGCCCATTACATTTATCAGAAAAGATATGTATTTATATTTAATTATCAAATGATTATTTCTATTAACTTGGCTAATCAAATGTCTTCCAATTTAGTAGGTGGCAACATTTTTTGTAAGAAAAATTTAAAGATTTTTAAGTAAGATTTGTTTAATAGCAACAGCCACTAGAGGCCCCAAAAGTATCACATATATTATACAGCAATGTCCTATGCACACTAATCTGATAACTGTTATATTAGTTCTAAAAAGTGCCCATATGGATATATGTATTTCTAATTTCAGTTTTTTAAAATTTTACTAGGGTTATATATCACTCCAGTCATAAACAATTCTGAGCAGTATACATCTCAAATCTCCATAAACTGGGTTAAAAACAATCCAGTAAAAAGAAAACAAATCAATAGTATTACATAGCACGCCTATAGCTCCAGAAGCTTTTCTTCATATGACCAATTTTTTTAAAAAAAATATTACTAGAATCAATAATGGGAATAGAGGATTATTTTACAGTTTTGGCATTGATGACATTTTTTATCTTACTGATTTTTGAGAAGTACAAAGAACAAAAACCAATCCAGTAACAAACAGTTTTGGGAACCAATGTCAAGAGAATGTTTATAGTCTAAAGGTGCCCAAGGTTGTTTTGGTAGAAAAACCTCACTATATTCTGTGGAACATAATTGCCAGAAAGTGGACATTAATTACAATTCTCTGAACATTAGATTGAATGTCACACTCACATTTGCAGGCTGTGTTTTTTCCCAAGAGAGAGGGCAATACTACGGACTAATACAAAACCGTGCCAATTTACTTCCACAACATACTGTACATCATTCAGCATTGGGAGTAGGGGACTTTCCTTAAGAGCCTTTAGGAAGAAGTAAATTAAGCTTACGTGCAGCTGGGAGCACTTGTTTTCTTCTCAAGGAAAGGTTAGATCCGAAAGTAATCTTCAAAGCCAAGAGGTTTTCCGGCTCAGTGAGGTGTAAACTGCGAGAAGGGCCACCTGCAGTTCTCCGATATATGGAACACTTTCCAGACAGGTCTGTTTGGTTTTTCAGGTTTTTATACACACCCCCTTTGATGACAATGATAATACAGAGTGTGACACAGCTGAAAAGAGAAGAAGTTGCTCTTAAAATTGAGAAGAGTCCAGTTTTGAACACTCACCCATTTGCTAAACCCCCCCCCCAAAAAACCCACACCTCTTTCCTTCCCTGTGTAACTTGGATACAATGGGGGGGTGTTTTCAAATAGGCATAATCGCCTTTATCTGATACTTGTCTTGCGTTTTCCTAAAGAAAATGGAATTATTGAGTACACATAAAAGTAGATTTTATTTTTGGGGTATATTCTATAGATAAAAACCCTAGCAAGTTCTTCTAAACATGCAGGAATGATGGAAATGCATCTATGACTATGACCTGGAAGACATCATTGGGGTATTTGTAGAAGACTGTAGAACGTTCTCTGGTGTTCAGTTTTAAAAGTAGCAGGGGTGATATGAGCAGGATATGATATGCTTTATCTATTAGACTCAGGGAATAGCAAAATGTAAGTTGTAAAGCTAAACATTTCTATTTACACGTTTTTTTTTTAAGCTTGAGAGACCTTTACTTCTCAAAAGCAAAAGTAAGGGATGGTGTATGGATTATACTTTTATTGTCAAACTGATGTAGATTTTCAACAGCATAACACAAGTAACATTATAACTCTATTTATAACATAATGTTGATTTTGTACTCCTGGTTAACACTTACCAGATTGCTGATGAAACTGAATTGATGTTGTTACTCATTGAAATCTCCAACTTGCCTACAAATCAAAAACTTACAATAGTACTCAAAAGCTGAGGTTTATGTTTGTTGTCCTCCAAACCAATTAATTCATAAAGAGCACGATTAGTTGTCATGCAAAACAGAGATTCTTCAGAGTTTGCAGGAACCTTTCTAACTGCTGAATCACATATCCAAAATACCTCCTGATCCCTGAACTGATTCATCCAAAACACAAATCAGAGTACACCATATTAGTCATATTTACAGCCATCAAAAAGCAAGATCTTCAAACAGTGTTGTTATATGATTTTTTTTTTGTAAAAAACATCTATTTTTATTGTTGTTGGTTGCGAAGTCGTGTCCGACCCATCGTGATCCTATGGACAATGTTCCACCAGGTCTTCCTGTTCTCTACCATCTTCTGGAATCCATTTAAGTTCACTCCTACTGCTTCAGTGACTCCATCCAGCCACCTCATTCTCTGTCATCCCCTTCTTCTATTGCCCTCAATCTTTCCCAGCATTAGGCCCTTCTCCAGTGAGTCCTTCCTTCTCATTAATGGCCAAAGTATTTGAGTTTCAACTTCAGGATCTGGACTTCTAAAGAGCAGTCAGGGTTGATCTCTTCTAGGACTGACCAATTTGATCGCCTTGCAGTCCAGGGGACTCGCAGGAGTCTTCTCCAGCACCATAGTTCAAAGGCCTCAATTCTTTGTCGCTCAGTCTTTCTTATGGTCCAATTTTCACATCCATACATTGCAACTGGGAAAACCATGGCCTTGACTATACGCACTTTTGTTGGCAGGGTGATGTCTCTGCTTTTTAGAATGCTGTCTAGATTTGCCATAGCTTTCCTCCCCAGGAGCAAGCGTCTTTTAATTTCTTGGCTGCAGTCCCCATCTGCGGTGATCTTGGAGCCCAGGAAAATAAAATCTGTTACTACCTCCATTTCTTCCCCAAGTTTAAGAACTTGCCCCAGGAATTGAGAGGGCCAGATGCCATGATTTTGGTTTTCTTAATGTTGAGTTTCAAGCCAACTTTTGCATTCTCCTTCTTCACCCGCATCAAGACGCTCTTTAGTTCCTCTTCACTTTCTGCCATTAGAATGGTATCATCTGTATATCTTAGGTTGTTGATATTTCTCCCAGCAATCTTAATTCCAACTTTTGATCTATCTAACCCTGCCTTTTTCATGATGTGCACTGCATGTAAGTTAAATAGGCAGGGCGACAGTATACAGCCTTGCCGGACCCCTTTCCCAATTTTTAACCAATCAGTGGTTCCGTGTCCAGTTCTCACTGTTGCTTCTTGACCTGCATATAGGTTTCTCAAGAGACAAGATGGTTTGGTATTCCCATCTCTTTAAGAACTTGCCACAATTTGTTGTGATCCACAATCAAAGGCTTTAGCATAAATAATGAAGCAGAAGTAAATGTTTTTCTGGAACTCCCTAGCTTTCTCCATGATCCAGCATATGTTGGCAATTTGATCTCTAGTTTCTTTGCCTCTTCGAAATCCTGCATGTACTTCTGGTAGTTCTCGATCCACATACTGCTGGAGTCTAGCTTGTAAGATTTTAAGCATAGCTTTACTAGCATGTGAAATGAGTGCAATGGTGCGATAGTTTGAAAAATAATTGGATGAAGCCATTAGCTGCTTTACAATATGCTCCTGAATATTAGAAAGATATCTGCCTTAAACAAAAAAGCAAACAAACCAAACTTTAATAAATTGCTGAAATTAGCAGTATGATGAGGACTGAAAGAGGTCATGTGGTAGAGGATGTCACACAGGCAGGCTGGACATTGCCACCCATGATCCTCCCTATGCACAAGTGCAGAAGATCAATTAAGTTTAGCTACCTTCTCAGTTTTGCACTTCACATCAACAGTCATGATCAATATGAAACACTTTTCCTTCTTTGAAAACATGCTGGGTTTATAAATACTTTCTCAACCTAGAACAAAGGAGTGCTTTGGTTGGGCTTAAAAATACTTAGGGAAAGCCTTGCTAGACTATATTCTATATATTTCATTCTCTTGGTGGTCAATAAACAGGTTTGTAGGAAGCCATAAATAGGAAAGGAAGTCATCCTACCATTTGTATTCCCCAATATGTTTACTACTGGACTTAATGGGCATTAACTAAATATGAAAGGAACATAGAAAGAGCAGTTCAGTAGAGGAATAAATTACTCATACTGGGTGTTGATGCACAAAGAGCCCAAGATGAGGTGAATTACCTGGACCCTTTTCAGTCTGGGTTCAGTCTGGGTCATTAGTTGCACTTGCCAATCACCTTTGGAGAGCTCAGGATGGGGATGGGGCGACCATTCTGGTCCTCCTGGACCTCTCAATGGCTTTTGATATCATCAGCCATTTTATGCTTCAGGACCAGCTTTGGAAGTTGGGAGTGGGAGGCACTGTATTATGAAAGATTTCTTCCTTCCTCTGCAGCTGATTCTAGTCAGGGTTAGTGGGGGAAGCAGATGCTAAACCCTCGGCTCCTGCAATACAAGGCACTCTGGGACTGAACCTTTCCCTTTCTTTTTAAATATTTATATGAGGGAGATTGCCTGTTTGTATGAAGTGCAGTATCATCAGTATGCTGATAATACAGTTATATAACTAGTGATGCTGTGGTGGTGCTGGCCAACAGCCTGGATGCTGTAAGGCAGGGGTCCCCAACCCCCCAGTCTGTGGACCAGTACCGGGCTGTGGCATGCCAGCAACTGGCCCGCATAAACAAGTAAAACCCCATCCGCGGGATGCAGGCAGCATGGAAAACCATGCCCCCTCCAGTCCAAGCCCCCTCTCTCCACATAACCGGTCCCTGGTGACCAAACGGTTGGGGTTCTCTGCTGTAAGGGTCCAGATAGGATGGAACTGGCTATGGATCAATCCTGGAAAGCCAGAGAGGTTCTGGGTTTTTGCTTACTCCCCAACCCAGCCAAGATGATATTTCATCTCTGACTCTGCACTGTGTGGCACTGCCTGGACTGAATTGGTGCACTGTTTGGGAATCCTTCTGGACTCCCTAAGAAGAAAGTGGCATTCATGGCTGGGGGATCTTTGCATAGATTCCTATAATGTGCCAACTGCATCCTTCCTGGACTGAGAGGCCTTGTTCATGGCCACTCATGCCTTGGTCACTTCATTTTTGACTTACTGCAATGTGTTCTACATGACTTGCGGCTGCTCTTAAAGACCATCTAGAAACCACAATCAGTCCAGAATGTGGCAGCATGCCCAGTGATGGATGCCCCTAGCTTTAGCCATCTAGTAACCTCTGTTACATAACTTCCCCAACCCTTCAAAGCTCTGGGATAGAGTGAGGAGGATTTAACAATGAATTGTGTATGGAAACTTAACTTTGGTGCCAGGTTTTAAATGTTCATGGTTTTAATAGATATACTGTGTCATTCTTAAACACAGATAACTCCATTTGCTCTGCTCAATGACAATCATATTTTACTGTGCAATTTTTTCAGCCTATAGTTTTATTATTGTTTAGTAGTTTTAAAAACATGTAGAGCTCACTGTTTGGTGCTCTGATTGCATTAAAATCCTGATGGAGAAAACTAGAGCATTGTAGATCTGGTTTTATGCATACAGTTCAGTTTCCAATTATTAAGTTTGAAAATGTAATAAATGTAATTATGTAATTACATGTAATACAGAAACAGAATAGTTCACATTGAAGACATATAGTCCTGGTCTCACTTAAGTCTTAAACCATAGACTGACCATACCCCAAGAGAATGGTAGTACAACAGGATTTTCCTTTCTTCACTCTCCTTCTCATTCTGTGTGAATTCCTCAGATCTACTATGGATGATCCTTCAAAACTCTGGAGCAAAGCTGGAAGATGTGTAGAGGACACAAAGTCCATTCTGCTGAAAAAGGAAAGTGAAATCTGATTGGCATAGAGACAGCTTTGAATCATTTACTACAACTAGAAAAACCTGAACTATACTAAAGCTAAAAAAGAAAAAGCGTATACCTGGTCCTGAGTCTAAGAAACTACCCATTTTACATGATATTCCTTCAGACTGAACTCAGTTTACGAGTTCATAGATTAATTCACTACTTTCTCACAGCTAAACTATTCTTGGAAAAGAGGTATCATCACTTCAACTGTCTTATATGATTATACAGTGAATTTAGATAAAACTGTAATGTCACTGTCAGTCAAGATTTAACTCTTAGTAACTGACATCAACACACCCATGCAATTTTCATAATGGCTGCAGTATTTTTGCTTTCACTCTAACCCTAGAGGAGTGTTTGTCAAGTTTTTATAATCACGGATTCTTAAATAAATGTTATGAAAATGCAGGAATAGTCCAATTAAACTTCATCCCCTCCCATATTTTTGCCTTAAAGAGAACAATACCTTAGGGTTTTTTCCCCAGCAAATAATATTAGGGATATAGTTGCATTGTTTATGCTTTCACATCTCTTTCTTTTTCAAAGACATTTAACTACATTTTGTACCCCCAAAATGGATTCAGAATTATCTGTTTAGCCTCTGAATTATTTTAGTAATAATAATATTTTTTGCCAATTACAAGTGATCACAATCTCATATAGCACAGATTATATGGATTAAAGTGTAAGTTTTCTGAAATTTAATGCTCACATTGCTGCCTCTCCTTGTATGCTTCAATGAACTAATTTCAGCCTCCAATATATTTTTACAAGTCCACTGACTGGCAGTGAGCTTGGGAAGGCTGTAATAAACCACTGTTAAAACACTGTTTCATTATCACTACAGAACAGGAAGATACCTATATCTATCTATCAATACAGCAAGAAAGACCTGACTGACTGCTAAATATTTAAATCAAAATAAAGTCCCTTTGCTTTCAATATCTAAGAAGTTTAAGCTTACTCCATGGGTTTGAATAGTGTTGACCTCACTATAGAATAATAACTTTATTGTCACTGTGAATGTACGCTAATCAGCATACATTAAAATGAAATTTCATTGCATACAGCTCTCAAAGGGTCATTGTTGTGTCTTGAGCCTGCAAATGCAGGCTCGGGACATTGCAAGGTTCCCGGGCAATTGCAAAAGCTGCCCGGGACCAGACTGAGTGGCGCTGACCAAGCGCGCATGTGCAAGGCGTGAAAAGTGCCTAGTGATGTTGCCATCTTGTCTGGGGAATGGGGACGTATAAAAGGAGGCATGCGTGCCTTTTGCTCGTTGTTGGGGTTTGACTAAGCACAATAAAGAGCTGTTCCAGAAACATGTGTATTCTTCATTTGCCATCGCTCCCAGGACTTAACACTGGCGACAAAGGTGGGATTCTTAACAAGGAAAGCTAGAAAGAAGCTTTAAGACTTACCCAAAAGAAGTCCTGGAAGAGAAAATGGCGTTAAATTCAGCAGCTATCCTGCCAGTACAGCGTCGCTGGAGGGTAAGTTTGGCTGAGAGACCCTTTCCCTGCGGAAGCGAGTAGTGCAGCACAAACTACAATGGTGAAAATAGGCCGCTTGTCAGAATTCGACATCGCACACCCGGAACGATGGGAATCATATGTTGCAAGAGTAGAGAATTATTTTAGGGTTAACCAAGTTCGTGAAGATGGGCTGAAGGCTGCCAAGTTGTTGTGCGTATGCAGCCAAGAGACTTTTGAAATTGCTGAAAGCCTCATGGCTCCTGCTTTGCTGGAAGGCATAACAAACACAGACTTAAAGAAACTTCTAAAAGAACATTTTCAGTCCAAGCTGTCTGTCATTGCATGGAGGCATACGTTTGAACAAAGGGATCAGGGAGCAGGAGAATCTGCTAAGGACTTTATCGCAGCATTGAGGCGAGCAGCTAGACCATGTGAATTTAAAGATTTAGAGGAAAGACTGCGTGATCGTTTTGTGTGTGGACTGAGAAATAGAGACTTACAGCAAAAGATCTTCACGAAAGAAGACATTTCATTCCAAGATGCTCTACGAGAAGTTACAGCAGAGGAAGCAGCAGGCGGAGCAATAAAAAACATGTGGCCCACCAGAAGCCCTCCAGAGACTGTTGCTGTCCACTAGGAGAATGTGCAAAAAGATTCGGAAGAGGTTCCTGAAGATGAGGTGAATAAGCTCTACCAGGCAGCCGGAAGGAGACAGAGAGATCGCACAGAGAAGGCTTCAATAACTTCACAATGCTTTGGATGAGGAGCACGCCACAGAAGAGCAGACTGCTGGTTCCGGTTCGCCATTTGCAAGGCCTGTGGAAGGCAAGGTCACATTGCAGCCGTATGTCTGAGTCGTCAGAAGGTACAACCTAAAGAAGAATTGCATCTGAAAGGCACCAGGTCCCCAGCCAAAATAGGGTGGATTTCTGCGCAACACGCAGAAGTATTCTAAGGACAGGCACACATAACCCCCTAAAAAAGAAGTTGTCCCTTAAAGTAAAGTTGCAAGGGGTTCCCTTATCCATGGAATTGGACACTGGTTCCGCTCTCTCCATAATTTCCCTCAACACATTCAGGAAGACTTACAACAGCCGTGGCCTTCGAGTGAAACTCAGGTCATCCACTGTGATACTTACAGACTTTCAGAATTCTAAGGTGTGTGTTAAGGGGAAGGCCACCCTTAAGGTACAGTACAAGGATTTTGAGGGTCCTTTAGATGTGTTGGTTGTTGGGGGTGAACGTGCGAGTCTTATTGGACTCGATTGGTTTGAGGCTCTGGGAATCCAGGTCACAGGGCTGCACCATTTGCAGACGTCTAGCCTTGCAGAAGTCTGCAGGGAATTTGCAGATGTGTTTAGCTCTGAGCTTGAAACCTACAAGGGTCCTCCAGTTTCACTACGATTAGATCCATCCATAGCACCCATTAGGGTCAAGCTGAGGAGAGTTCTGTTTGCACTAAAGAACAAGATTGATGCTGAACTGGACAAATTGCTCCAGCAGGGCATTCTAGAGCCTGTAGATTTGAGTCCTTGGGAAACCCCCATAGTAACGCCTTTAAAGGCTAATTCGTATTTGTGCGGACTACAAGTGCACACTAAACAAAGCACTGCAGCAACACGCTTATCCAGTACCTGTTGTAAGTCACATTCTGGCTTCCCTAAAGAGGGGGGGGGCGGAGTTTTGCAAAGCTTGACCTGGCACAGGCCTATCAACAGTTGCCTGTTGATGAGGCAGCTGCTGAGGCTCAGACGATTGTGACTCATAGAGGAGCTTTTAAAGTGAAGAGATTGCAATTTGGGGTAAATGTAGCCCCTGGCATTTTCCAGAGTATTATGGAAAACACACTGAGGGGTATTCCAGGAATCTGTCCATATTTTGATGATGTCCTCATTGCAGGAGAATCACCTCAAAACTTGGCTGAGAGATTAAGGGCTGTCTTGCTTCGTTTTAGGGAAGCAGGTCTCAAGTTAAAAAAGGACAAGTGTAAGATAGGAGTCAATTCTATTGATTTTTTGGGATTCAGGATAGATGCTCAAGGTATTCACCCTTCTGAAGCTAAATTGAAGGCCATTCAGCAGGCCCCAAGCCCTAAGTCTAAAGGGGAACTACAAGCCTTTTTGGGGCTACTAAACTTTTACCATGCCTTTCTGCCTAACAAAGCTGCTATAGCTGAGCCCTTGCACAGGCTCTTAGACAAACAAGCCTGTTGGCAGTGGACTAAAGTCCATGAAAACAGTTTCAATGAGGTTAAGGCCTTGCTTACTTCTAATGCTGTACTGGCTCACTTCAATGAGCAGTTACCTGTTTGCATTGCCTGCGATGCTTCTCCATATGGAGTGGGGGCAGTTCTTAGCCATCTGTTGGCTGATGGGATACAGGTCCCTGTGGCTTATTATTCCAGAACCTTGTCTTCTGCTGAGCGGAACTACGCTCAGATTGACAGGGAGGCACTGGCTATTATGGCTGGCATTAAGAAGTTTCATGATTTCATATATGGCCGCCATTTCATGGTCTACATTGACCATAAGCCTCTGCTAGGGTTGTTCACCACAACCAAACAGACCCCACATATTCTTTCTCCTCGTATGCTGCATTGGTCCATTTTCCTGTCAGCATATGACTACTCTTTAATTCACAAGCCTGGAAAGGAAATGGGTCATGCTGATGCTCTGAGTAGATTACCCCTTCCAACACTGGAGCCTGATCCTGCTCCAGCCATTAATATTCTGTCCATTCAATAGCTGCCTGAGTCTCCTCTCAATGCAAGGGATGTGGCTGCTGAAACTGCCACTGACCACACGTTCACACGCGTTAGGTCATGGGTGTTGTCAGGATGGCTTGACAGATGCCCTGATCCTGAGTTTCAACGTTTCTGGCAAAGAAGACATGAGTTGTCCACTTTAAAGGGTTGTCTGCTATGGGGAAGTAAGTTAGTAATCCCTGTCTCACTGAGGACTAGAGTGTTGCATTCTTTTTTTTTTTTTTTTTTTTTATTGAAATTTTTCAAAAGTTTTACAAATAAGAATCCACCCCCCCCTCCCCAACCACCCCACCCCCCCCGACTTCCCAGAACTGAATATAGGATTATTTAACAAATATTTTAAAAATAACATTTGCAATTTATAAAATAATTAATAATAATAATAAAAATCACAGTAATAATATATATAATAATAATATACATAACATAAACTTTAAAATGAATAATATATACTAAAAAGGAAAAAAAAAATAAAAAAAGAAGAGAGAGAGAGAAAGAAGAAAGAAGAAAATAGACGAAGAATAAAGCATATATATATAAAAAAAAATATATGAATAATAATACGTAAAAAATGTATATATATAAAAAAGAAAAAGAAGAAAGAAAGAAAGAAAAAACAATCATTACAAATTATAAAAAGGCTAAATAATATTTTTCCATATCCAAATTATGTTGTATAAAATTTATCCATTTTTCCCATACCGCAAAAAATTTTTCTTGAGATTGCTCCTTTAAGAAAGCCGAAATCTTTGCCATTTCTGCCAAATACGAAACTTTATGAAACCATTCTTGTAAAGTAGGCAAAGATTCCTTCTTCCAATATTGTCCTATTAACAACCTAGCGGCTGTAATCAAATTTAACATCAATATAACCTCCTTAGCATCACAGTCAATAACAATACCTAGTAAAAATAATTGCGGAGTAAATTTTACCCTCCTTTTAAAAATTCTTTGAATATTCCACCATATCTTAATCCAAAAAGCTTTTATATGCTTACACGTCCACCAAATATGGTAATAGGTAGCATCCAAATATCCACATCTCCAGCATTTCGGCTGTAGATTAGGGTACATAATGGACATTTTCTTTGGGTCAAGGTGCCATCTATAAAACATCTTATAAAAATTCTCTCTTAAATTTTGCGCTTGTGTGAATTTAACATTTCTTATCCAAATAAGTTCCCAAGTATCCATTGAAATCGTTTCACCAATATTCTGTGCCCATTTAATCATACAATCTTTAACTAGTTCAAGTTCTGAATCTAATTCCACTAAAACCCCATAAACTCTCTTAATATGGGTTGGCCTTTGATCTCTTACTTGTTTTAAAAAAATTTCATCTTCTCTAAGCCAGCCCATTTTACAATCCATCTTCCATCTATCCACTATTTGTCTATATTGGAACCATGAATAAGTTAAATTTTCATGTGTTAATTCTTCCAAAGATTTTAACTGCCAGTCTTGGCCATCCCATCTTAGTAACTGTACGTAAGAGACCTTGTCCATATTTACCCCTTTCCTTATACCTTCTATGGCATGCCGAGGTATAGCCCATAATGGTATTTTGAAGTCACTTTTATAATACTTTCTCCACACTCTTAGCAAAGAGTTTCTTATAATATGAGACTTAAAAACCCAATCCACTTTTTTATTAAATATTAAATAGGCATGCCATCCAAAAAGTAGGTCCCAGCCTTCC
The DNA here is from genome assembly GCF_016545835.1 of Crotalus tigris. Taxonomy (NCBI): domain Eukaryota; kingdom Metazoa; phylum Chordata; class Lepidosauria; order Squamata; family Viperidae; genus Crotalus; species Crotalus tigris. The sequence continues at coordinate 1,389,246 of NW_024097221.1, forward strand.
AAATGAAGTATTTCTGTATTTGTTAAATTCACCCAGTCGCTAATCAATGTCAATACTACAGCATCATAATACAATTTCATATTTGGTACCTTGAGTCCACCTCTCTCACGAAAATCTTGCATTATTTTAAGTTTCACCCTTGGTTTTTTCCCTGCCCAAACAAATTTATTAATACCTTTTTGCCATTCATCTAAATTACGTTCGTTCTTTAAAATAGGTAACATTTGAAACAAAAAAATAAACTTTGGCAGGACATTCATTTTAATAACTGCAATTCTGCCCATAAGGGATAACTGTAAATTATTCCAGTTTTTTAAATCCTTCTGTACCTCCATCCACAGCTTTTCATAATTATTTTTATACAATTTTACATTAGAAGCAGATAATGTAACCCCCAAATATTTTACCTTATCAACAATTTCAAAGTCTGTTAAGTTAACTAGAGCCTGTTTATCACCATTAGTCATGTTTTTAGCTAATATTTTGGTCTTATTATTATTAATTTTAAAGCCAGAAACACGTCCATATTGTTGAATCAATTGTAATAATTTCACCACCGAAGAAACAGGTTGAGACAAAGTAACAACCAAGTCATCTGCAAAGGCTCTTAATTTATATTCTTTTTTATTAATTTCTATTCCTTTTATTTCTTGAGACTCCCGAATTTTAATCAACAAAATTTCCAGTGTTAAAACAAACAATAACGGAGACAACGGGCATCCCTGTCTTGTTCCTTTTTCTATTACAAAAGCCTCTGACAAACACCCATTTACAATAATTTGAGCAGTCTGTTTTTGATATATGTTGGATAATACTTGTAATATATTTTGTCCAAAATTCATCTCCTTGATTAAACACAGCATAAACTGCCAATTCACTTGGTCAAAGGCTTTTTCAGCATCCAAAAATATCAGGCCTGCAGAGACTTGGTTATTCTTTTCTAAATACTCTAATAAATTAATAATTTGTCTAACGTTATTCTTCATATACCTTCCAGTTATAAAACCCGATTGATCCCTATGTATAAACTGCTGCAAGATCCCCATAAGCCTGTTAGCTAAAATTTTTGCAAAAATTTTATAATCCACATTTAAAAGAGATATAGGCCTATAATTTTTAGGCAAAGTAAGATCTTGACTATCTTTTGGAATCAATGATATAAATGCATTACGCCAGGATGGAGGGATCTCTAACCCCTGTAATAAATTATTAAACAGTTCACACAACGGTTGAATCATCTCTTCTACTAAAGCTTTATAATAAATAGATGTCAACCCATCCGTACCCGGCGCTTTGCCCAATTTCAATTGTTTAATAGCTGTATAGAGTGTTGCATTCTTTACATGAGGGATACCCTGGCATAGTCAGGATGAAGGCGCTTGCGCATAGCCATTTGTGGTGGCCTGGCCTCGATAAAGCCATTGAGGCTCAAGTGCATGGGTGCCATGTGTGCCAACAGTCCCAGCCTGAAATGCCTCAGGCCCCAGTTCATAGATGGGAGGAAACTCACCCCCTGTGGTCCAGGGTACATATAGATTACGCTAGGCCCTTTCAGGGGCAATTCTTCTTGGTTGTTGTTGATAGCCATTCTAAGTGGCTAGAGGTTGTTCCTGTGTTCTCCACTATGGCTGCCAAGACTATCCAGGTGCTGAGAAGTATTTTTGCAACTCATGGCCTTCCAGATGTTCTCGTTTCAGACAATGGTCCTCAATTCATCTCTTCTGAGTTCCAGGTTTTCCTCCAGACCAACATGATCCGCCATGCAACGTCTGCTCCTTTCTACCCATCCACCAATGGAATGGCTGAACGTATGGTGCGCACCACCAAGGATGCCTTTAAGAGACTGACTTACAGTGACTGGCATCACAGGTTAGCAGACTTTCTTCTTGCACACCACACCACATCTTGCATTGTCACTAGAAAGAGCCCAACTGAACTTCGTTGGGGTCGCCGGCTCATTACCAAGCTGGACAGACTGCACCCTGACTGGGTGGTGTCTCAAGGGTCACATCCACGGCCACCAAGGTATCTGCAAGTGAGTGCTCCTGTTTGGGAGCCTGGTCATCTCTGGGTACCAGCTGTGGTCTGCAAGGTCTTGGGGCCCTTGTCCTATGAAGTGTCCCTGGAAGATGGCTGGGTTCTTCAGCAGCACATCGATCAGCTGCATACAAGGCTGGAGTCTCACCCTTCCGCTCCTGACTCTGCTCTGGGGGGGGGGGAGGAAGGTTATAGAATACATTCTGAAGATCAATGTCAGCAGCCAGTTCTGGCAGCTGAGGAGATCGTTGATCCTCCCATCCCAAGATTCCGCAAGTGCTCCAAACAAGAATTCATGGGGCAGAGAACTACCCTACACTCCAATATTCACTCCAGCCAGGGAGTCACCCCGGGGGCATCCACATATCCCATACAGAAACAGTAACACTCCAGACAAGGAGGATAACTGGTGGTATTCACAGAACTCACAGAACACGCAAGACCTGGCAACCCAGCTAGGAAGCAGGTTCAATTCTGCAACTGCTTCCAAAAGGAGGTCCTATGTCAGGGGGGCAAGCAGAGAGGCCTCTCCTGACTCTGGCACCGCAGACATGACCTTGGGGTCCACCAAATATTGGGGCCCCTTACACACACCTGTTTCACAGGGCACGTCTGAAAACGGTCGCTGGCTTGAGGACATAGGTTCTCAGGAACCATCCAGAGTAGTTCTGGAATCCTCAGCCAACTCAGAAGGTTTGAAGAGTACTATGTGGGTAGTAACAGAACTCGCGAAGCACACATTAGAGAGTGGCAAACAAGTTGTAGCAGAATGGAGTGTCTGTAGGATAGAAAGAAATTTATTATTATTTTATATTTTGTATGGATTGTAAGAACAAAGTACCACATGTGTTCTAGCTAAGAAGGGAGGGGTGTTGTGTCTGGGGCCTGCAAATGCAGGCTCGGGACATTGCAAGGTTCCTGGGCAATTGCAAAAGCTGCCCGGGACCAGACTGAGTGGCCCCGACCAAGTGCGCATGCGCAAGGTGTGAAAAGTGCCTAGTGATGTTGCCATCTTGTCCGGGGAATGGGGACATATAAAAGGAGGCCTGCGTGCCTTCTGCTTATTGTTGGAGTTTGACTAAGCACAATAAAGAGCTGTTCCAGAAACATGTATATTCTTCATTCGCCATCGCTCCCAGGACTTAACAGTCACTACCTCCAATATACACTACATAAATATGACAAAAATCAATCAACCGATCAATCAATAAATACAAAATTTTGCATATACTCACATATATTATATGACAAAGAGAAACAACAGTCTAGTTCGGATTATGTATACATATGCATGGCAAGAAAAACGAACTTGTGAGTTTACCAGATGGATGGCTTAGGGAACAAAGCTATTACAAAATCTGTTAGTCCTGCTAGAAATACTTTGAAACCTCCTCCCAGAGGGGAGCAACAGAAACAGACCGTAAAGTTGGTGTGTGGGGTCTCTAATAATGCTTTGAGCTCTGAGCACATAGTGCTTATAAGCAGTGTCCTGAATACCAGGAAGCGAGCTTCCTATAATCTTCTCAGCTGTCCTTACCAACCTCTGTATGGACTTTCTACCTGAGGCACTGCTGTCACCAAACCAGTCAGCGATGCAGTTTGTTAAAATATTCTCAATCGTGTCTCTGTGAAAAGTGGCCAGGACAGAAGAAGAGAGATGTGCGCTCCTCATCCAGTGAAGGAAATGCAGATGCTGGTTTGCACGCTTCACTAAGGATGAGATGTGGAGAGACCAATTCAAAAGAAGGAAATTAAGGCATGTTAAAATACAATTTCAATACACTGAAAATCAAGAAAGAACTATAACCACTTCCCTGTATTTCTATTTTAGTCAATTTCTCTCCACTTAAAGTACAACTCAGATTTCAGCTGACTCAGCTTGATCTTCCAAGCATTGTGTGCATCCAGCTCATCTGTTATTTTCTTGTTTTATGACCCCTTATTATTTTTTATCTGTGCAAGTCATCTAAGTGACTCCAGGGGGGGGAGTGATTTGTATTATATGGGCTGGGATGGGAGAGTGGTGAAACAACAGTAAAATCAGAAGTGGCAGAAGAATTCTAACACACTCAGAAGATAGAAACTGTGCATAATTGTACATAATTATGATTGGCACAGCCAAATGCCTTTTATTGCCTAGCAGATTCGTTCATGAAAAAGACCTCTTGTCTCCACTGCAGGTTTATGATGAGATCCAACATCCTCAGACAGAAATAGTTTTCCATGGAAAGATCTGCTTAAGAGATTGTTCCATAGGGGAAAATCCAGCTGAGGGCTAGGCAGGCTTTGAAAAGCTTCAGAAGAAATGTTTCATCTCTTGCGTCAACTGATTACTTCTCTGCTATTATTTTGAGTACCTTGCCCTTTATTGGACTTTCCCATAAGCCTGAAAAAAGACTGGCGCTACTATAAGGAAAATGCACTTTGTAAAAGAGTGGCATCTTTTTTGTAGACTCGTCTTGAATCCTTAAAAATAGTGGATGGCTCTAAGGAATTACAGAACAGTGCTTTACTCAAGCAAGATCTAAAGCACATCTTCCACGCATTGGTGTTTCAGCTATATTCATCCTAAAAACTGTTCCAGTTATTGCATTGTGCAGAAATCGACAATTGTTTTAAAATGAATTAAGATGTCCAGAAGGTAAAACAGTCTGTTTCAATTCCCAGATCCTCATACTGAAGCCATCAATATTCAGCTGAGCTTGCAAGATCTTAGCCTGTATGGAGAAAGTTCTATCATTTCGGCTGAATGAGAATAAGTTTCTTCTTTAGATCTTCTGCCAAGCATACAACGCTCTCTAGAAACTGGATCAGCAGCAAAGGGGTTCTTGGACAAGGAGCCAGCAAAAAACAAAAGAAAAAAAAAGAGGACCTTGTCTCCACATTAAGTCTATAAATCTAAATGTACTAATTATATGTACTTATTTTTTTATATGATGATGTTATACATCTTGAAATATGGACCTTAATATCCAACCTAATAAAAGACATCTATAGCAGTACAGAATTTCAGAGAGATTTTTTTTACAACCAGGCTACACATGCATTTCTCATTTTTGTATAAATTTCCCCCCCTCCCTTCCCCAGTCTCACATATAACCAGTGGTGGGATTCAGCTGATTCGCACCACTTTGGCAGAATGGTAGCTAATTTGTTTGTTGCTCAGGCCCAGAATGGACTTACGGAAGTGGCATCCACACAGAGAATTGGTTGTTCACATATTTGAATCCCACCATTGCATACACCCAATTAGTGCCTGGAGAGATGGTACATGCAGACAGACACACATATAAGAACAACACATTACTGTGTCATACAAAGAAATGTTCAGATGTCTTCTATGGCCACTTTGGTAGTAAGATGGAAAGAATGTGACATGCTGTGCTCTGCATGCTTTCCCTACATTTCCCTACACTGATCCATGGTGGTGCAGTGGTTAGAATGCAGTATTGCAGGCTAACTCATTGCTCACTGCCAGGAGTTCGATCCTGACCGGGTCAAGGTTGACTCAGCCTTCCACCCTTTGGAGGTTGGTAAAATGAGGACCCAGGTTGTTGGCTGACTATGTAAACCTCTTAGAGAGGGCTGTAAAGCACTACCAAGTGGTATATAAGTCTAAGAGCTATTGCTATTGTTATTAAGTGTTTTTTTTTTAAAGTACACATCTAGACAGGTAGCCATGTAGCCTTTGAAGCAGAGAATGCAACATTAAACTAACATAATTAGTTTTTGGAGATTACCATCCACTTTAGCAAATGTATGAAATAAATTCCTTAGAGAAGACTACATAGTGGGAAAGAGAAAGAGAAAAGGAGGGAGAGAGGAGGGTTGTGAAATAAAACAATTATTTTGGAGAGTGACCAAAGTCAAAGCAACTATTGGGGTAACTTGGACATTTTTGCATGCATTGGTCAAAACATGGAGCAATAACAAATTGTGTGTGTGTGTGTGTGTGTGTGTTTTTTTAAATAACTGACAGTTGATATTTAGTCTTGATGATTTTCTACTCAGCTGCTTCAGGATGACATTGTAATTCCTTTCCTGTCTTATTGGCCACTTTGAAGCTAGTAATAAAAGAGTCTACAAGTTGAAATGTTGCTCTTACTGTAGGTGTTGAAAATGGCAGCAGGATACTTACATTCATTTTCTCTGTATGAAGCTATTTCTAAGTCAAAAAGCTATTCATTTCAGCTATTGCATAATTTATGTAAGAGTGAATGGGAACAAGAGTATTACGGAAACACCAAATCATACATAGTTTCAAAGGCCAATTTGCTGTCATTTATGCATTATAGTCCTTAAAATTACAACATTAATTTTGCTACTAAAATTGGAGAAGTTTGTTTCTGGAGTTCAAGCACTCCCTAGTCCTGGGATAATTGCATACACACATATGGATGTGGTATAATAATAGACTTTTTAAGCCTTCATGGAGATGTACCACCACTGTAAAGAGGAGCTTAATCATGATATTTATATTTATTTATCAAACACATTTATTTAGCTGCTTAACTCACGCATAGGTGACTCACTGTAACATTATATTCAATAGTAAGTGTGGAGGTTGGCAAAAGATACAAGATATTACTATTATAAGCTCTATATAGAGTTCTATTCATATAAATTATTAAAGTTATGAAGTTTGTTATAAGTATCAATGGCGTCACTTTTTTTTTTATTGAAAATTTTTATAAGTTTTTACAAAAAAACAGAAAAAAATACAACAATACAAAAACAGAAAACAACATATACAAGAAACTAAACATAACATCCCCTTCCCCATCCCCCCCAAAACACCCCCCCTTCCCCCCCCCCGAGCTTCCCAGAGCAGAATATAGGCTTAATTAAAAAAGAATTAAAAAAAATTATATATAAAAAAGAAAAAAAATTAAGACTGAAATATATGTATATGTATATAGAAATAAAAATTATGAAAAAGCAATATGATATTTTTTTATATCCAATTTAAATTGTATAAATTCTATCCATTTATCCCAAACAGCAAGAAATTTCTCTTGCGTTTGTTCCTTTAAGAAAGCCGAAATCTTTGCCATCATGGCGTCACTTTTTGACTCTGATACTTAATACATACTTAATTATTTTCTTCTTTTTAAAAACAAACACATACATGAATGTTGCACGTGCATCAATTCTCATGATCTGATTTTATTTCCTGTAAAATTATATGATGTACTGTAAATTACATATGCAATCTATATACACTTTCTATAACAACATAGATGTTTACATTATTTACAAAATGTTCAGTTCATAGCATAAATTATCAAGAGTCTACAGAAAGATTGGCCTTTCAGCTGTGAATGATTGTTTCTCAGAATGGTGTTCCCTTTTCCTTCTTGCATAAGTTATGTAAGTATTTAATTTTATTTTGACATACTTTGAATAAAATGTCCACAACATTTTCAGGTCAATACTAAAGTAATTGAAGCTCTTGAGTCCTTATACCTTAGAGCAGGGATGTCAAACCGCCGGCCCGCGGACCGGATGCGTCATGGCAAAACCGCGTCCACCCCATTGACGGCAATGGAAAAAAAGTTGTGATACTTCGCGATACATCACATGACGTTGTGAGTTTGACACCCCTGCCTTAGAGGCAGAATGGTTACAATGATATTTGAAATCTATTTGGTTTACTGTAATAGGCATAAACAAGAAACATCAAGCTCATGTCATCAATCTGTGCTGATCCATTCTGTAAGCAGAAAAATAATTCTGATTGCAGCATCTATATGCTTAAATAATTTAAAATGTTTTATAAGGAGTCTGGGATTAAATCCTGAATTTCTCGTTGAATGTAAGCTTAAATAGATTTGCAGATCCTAGACTGAAGATTGTTTAGCCAACCTGCCAGTGAAAGAGAAGAGTATTTGTAAACTTAAAGTATGCACTACTACATGATAATCTTACATTTCTTTAATGTTCCTCATATGCAGTTGGAGGTTGGTTGATAGAGAAAGAATGATCACTACACAATTAAGCAGAAAACTTTTAGAGCAGCAAAGCCAATTGTCCAGAACAAGAATCTTAGCAGATCAAGTCCTACACATGTCTCAATAAGATATAGATCTTATTGAGTTTAGAAGGGTTACTCTCAAGGAAGCTTTTGGGAATGGAGCAGTAGTTTATCAGTAGTTTATTAGGTCTTGCTAATAAAGATGAATTGCAGTGCAGAGGCCCTTCTGCAAACTACTCCTTGCAGTGTTATGGAGATTCTTAGTCATCCTGGTCATGGTTGTCTCAAAGGGGCTTTTTCAAAAGGCAACTAGGCTTTATTTTTCCTTGAAGACATTTTGCTTTTCATCCAAGAGGTTTCTTCAGTTCAGGGGGAAGGATATGACACCACCTATCTCCTGTTTACAACATAGTCTTTTCAGTCTTTTCAGCAGTTCCAAGAAGGTTCCACACCCATTTGCACTATTCAGGTGACCCTGAGGGCACAAATAAACCTTCCAAGCGACCTCAACAACTCTCAGAAAGAATGCTAATGACCAGATGTCTGCAAGGAATATACAACCCTCCATTTTCCACCATTCAGCCAGAACTGAAGAAGCTTCTTGGATGAGAAGTGAAATGTCTTCAAGGATAAACAAAATCCAGTTGCCTTTTGAAAAAGCACTTTTGAGATATTCTTTGCAATGTAAAAGCTGATTAGGGAAGTGATTATGTTTGCATTTTAGATAAGGGTCCCCAACCCAGGCTGTGGCCTATTTGCAACAGGGCCATGTGAGTGGAGGACTGGCACACATGCAACTCAACTTGTGCAAGTTGAGCTGCATGTGCATGCATGCTTGTGTGAGTCCACCACTTGTGCGAGTCAAGCTGCACATGTGTGCATATTGACCTGCTGCTCACGTGGCCCGGTTCCCCTCTCCCTCCCCAGCCTGGCCGCCAAGCCACAAAGGTTGGGGGCTGCTGTTTTAGACTATCCTATGTGGAGTAAAAATGAAAAAAAAAATACAGCAAGAGATAAAATTCAGGAATCAACCTCAGATGAATGTTCAAAAGATTGAAAAATCAATACAAATTTTAAAATATTAAGAACCACAAAATATTTTTAAAAGCTGGGAAAATAAGAAAAGAAAATGTTATTTTCTTTTTAAATTTATTTTTGTATGGGGTTTTCTCTGTATTTTAATGCAATAAAATATGTCAGTGCACTGTAGTGGCTAGCTATTTATATCTGTGGATGTGATTTTGGCCAACAACATCCTTACTTTTGGCACTATAATGGCAAGCTTGAGCAATGTGTTAGAATGTATTAGAGAATCACGTAGAGCCTTATATCAAAATTTCAAAGATTTCATCCCAGCAAAAAAATAACAAAGAGATCTCTGCCAGTAAACCATTTGTTTATTACATTTAACTCCCTTTACTTTCATAACCCATATTATGAAATAAGATTCCAAGACATTCTTAGAGATTGCACAGAATCAACCCAAGCCAGCTTAACTTCTGCTAATGGCTTCATCAAATATTTTCTGAAAAGCTGAGCGTATCAGCTGAATAATGTTTTAGGTTGGCCACAATTTTTCTTTGCTATTCAAATTTGCTATACAAATGTTTAATAATCTGAGAGGATTTGAAATATTCCTGCTATCTAATTATAGCCAACTATTTTTTTTTTAAAAAAGTGATTAAAACATGCTAGATAACAATCTTTATATCTACTGAGCTATTTACAAACTGGATATAAACAAGCAGATACACTGAATAAATCAACAGCCTCCATTCTGGTGCCTTCCAGATCTTTGGGAAATTCCCAGTAAGCATGACCTACAGCTTGGATTTTAGGATTTGTAAGATTAACATATTTTGAGCATACCAGATGGAGGAATAAAGGAATAAGTCTACCAAATATGAGGTGGCTCCAGTATAAGTTTTAACATGAGATCAGTTTCCTACTCTGAAATTACAACTTGATGTCAATTTTCAAAGGAATAATAACAGTGCTGAGTGAGACTTCAGCTTCCAAACCAACTATAGATCAAAAAGAATTTCAAGTAATTAATGCTGGAGATATATTTATGTACCCTTCAGAAGACAAATGCTGTATATCATCTCTTCTTTATCTCCTTATTTCAGTTGAAGACCGTCATCTTGAACTAAAACCTATAAAACATGATGAGGCTAATAACATGTTTAAACAAGGTTGGTGGCATGCCTTACATTTCTGCCTTGATTTCTCTTGAAGCTGATGTAGGTCTTCATAATGACCTACCGATCCTAAATGGCAGTTCTGGATTGGGTGGCGTCAAGCAGTGATTAAGGCAAGAATGATGTCAGTCTAGATTAGCATTAAAATCCCAGTCACTTATTTGCATGTTCTTATATGGTGCCATATGTTTTCTCAACAAGAGATTTATCTGAGAAGCAGATGGCACAGTACCAGTGATTTAAACTGCAATGCTATACACGCACTCATCAGAGAGTAAGCCTGTTGAAATCTGAATTTTTTGCTGCTGACATGAGCATAAGAGTGTACTTATTAGGGAGTTACCATTTATCTAATACTAGAATGGGCAATTCAATTATTCATTGTTAACACGTAGAACACATCTTTCTATAAAATATGTAAGATGATTTTACACTTAGAATAGCAACATGCAAAAAAAAAAAAAGAAATCAAACGAAATTTCCTATAGAAATCATAGCAATAGACTGCAGTTGGGCAGAATGCTATAAAAGCTTGCCAGGAGAAAGTTTTTATTATTATTATTATTGCAGGTCTAAACACTGAACTCTGTAGGGTTAAAATGATCCTTGGAAAAATCTGATCAAATATGAAGAATATGTAGAAGCTATAACAGATACAAAATGCAGAGGCCTGCCTGTGGTCGGTAAGTCCAGCTATAAACCTGAAATATCCATTCTCTGAGCACTGCAAGTATTTCTGAATACAATTTAAATTTTTTGGTGTTTTTTTTTAAATCTATAAAGCCCTTTATGGCTTGGTTTTCAATTATTTCCAGGACTGATTTCTTATAGAACTGATTTCATCTCAAGTAGGAAAATTTCAGCTTATAAATGAGATTTGGAGTGAAATACGTATGACTCCATTCCTTTAGAACAATCTTCTTCCAAAGCTTTGAAGGGCTGTTTCTAGGCAATTTCTCAATAAACTGAGGAAGCTTTCCACAGAGTTTTTAATTTATGAAAACCATTGCTTGGATTGTAGTTGCCAGAATAGGTTATGCTTTTATTGGTTTAATTGGTTTTATATATTTGTTTTTATTGATATTTTACTTTTCATTTTGTAAAACTAGACAGTACTTTCAGAGTTTGATGGAAAAAAAGATCGTAAATCAATACAACCCTCGAAAGGATAAAAGAACGGGAACCCATTATCACCAGGAAAAAATCCCAAATAATTATTTGATAAGAAAATTGCATCAGCCCTGTTATTATTTTAGTGCTTATTTTTTGCATCTTATGTCATTATACTGTATCTTTCTCGAGATGCAATGATCAGAACTACACACATTGTTTCCAACCTATCACATTATTCCAAGTGTGATTGTAATAGAAATGTATAAATGTTAACCAAATCAGTTGACATATTCATTCAACTATTCACCATTATTCAAAGATTTCTTCCTGTTCAATTACTACTAGGTCAAACTGCCATCCATGTAAATGCAAATCTGGATTTTTTTTTAAGTCCAACATACTTAACATTTTTACTTTCTTACATTGGCGAACCAAAGAGTCATTTTAATTGTTTCCCCTAGATTGGAGGAATTCTTCCAGATCTTTGCATTATCCCTTTTTAACCATCTTTATTACTGTGTTTTTATCAGCTAATTTTGCCCAAATCTAGATAGTAAAGTTTAGCATGTGCCTATCTATGGAAAGGACTATGTATAGTGGGCAACACTGAAAGGGTGACCTGCTCAGTTTTGTTTTCTGATCCCACTTAGTGTTCAGGTATTGTTGTTCAACAGGGCCTGAATAGGGCCCGGAGCTAATTTGGATGTGGGTCAGAAATTATCTACTAAAAACATGGAAACATGAACAAACCTGTTGATTTAGAATCAGACAATTGCAATGATTTAGGTCTGGTTTGAGCAGAATATTTTACTAGGTCTCTTGTTTGAACAGAATCCTTTCAAGTTTATCAGTCAAGTTTATCTGCCAAGTCACATAGGTCCTGTCACCTAATCTTTTGTAAACTCATTTGCTTCGCTGCATAGAGTAGAAAGCAAAGTTCACTGGCTTCAATATACATTAAAATAAATGTTGGTTTTAGTATAGGTTAGAATAGTTTTCAATATACGTTGGAAAAAAAAATCTGTTGGTCTTTCTAACATTGTTTATTACATTACATGAAATGCACATAAGTAAAAGAGGAATGGAAGAGAAAATTGCAATCTCAGATGACCAATGAAAATGTGAAACATGGTTTCTGCCGAAGACATCTGCATCTATGCAATTTCCCCAAAACTTCAAGTTTGTATTAGAGATGGAAAATGAAAGGACTATTGGCAGTTCTTCACATGTATGTAATATTGTATTTTTAAAAAAAAAATTCCAGAAAAAGATATTCTTAAGAGAAGTGTAATAGCAGTTTCTTAACCATTTTGTTAGGGAATATTAAAAATAAAATCTGTAAAAAGCAGTTGGCAACAATATACAAACAGTTGTGATAATCAATGTTCAGTGAGCCTCTGCTTTATATCAGCAGGTCAACGGGAAAAGATGTAGAATATAATGCTAAAATACATGGAATAAAATATTAGCACTTTATTAAACAAAGTCGGCAATCATGAGTTACTTTGAGTCTAGTGCAAGTTAAAAAAATACAGATTATTACATTATGTATAAAAGTACTGACATTTGATTTGACAAGCAATCATCTAGCACAATGTTTCTTAAGCTTTCTGCATGCATCACTAAACAAATGTTTAGGGACCACCCATTTAAACAAATACCTCTCCCTGCATTTTTGTCTTCAAGAGCATGAGTGTTCATGTTTTTCAGCAAATAAGGTAATGATTATAGATAAATCTGTGCATACCTCCTATCCCTTCCATTTAGAAAAACAAATCAAGTATTAACCTGCTTGAATTGTTTTATATTCTCAATGCCATGTAACAAAAACTTTTAGCAATAACTTGCCAGCCACAAGAGATAACACCTCTATACAGCGTGTGCATCCAGTGTCTGTAACTTCATTTAATACCTGTTTTTTCTATACATGATTATTTATATCACCCCTTGTATACTGCAGTGGAAGAGTTTTCAGTCACTAATACATATTTGTGAACCAATAATAATAACCCAAATTTCAACCCACCCAGCTGACTAGGTGTGTGTGTGTATGTGTGTGTGTGTGTGTGTTTGCTGAAGTGGTGACTAGGATTTGGCCAGTGACTACTGATCACAACAGACCTCCACAGGATTACCATCATGTGTGAATCACTCACCTGGAGGCTGAATTTATTTTTGTCTTCTAGTCCCTTTTTCATCCGTGACACGTTCTTCAGGTTGTGAAATCTGAGGGGCATGGCTCAACTCTGTCTTACCTTTTTTGCACAGTGTCTTGAGGTTGAAGACAAGAATCTAGACACAATATCTCAGCTGGATATAAATCTGTACCATAACTTTGGTTCGGTTGAGGGTTTTTAATTAAGATTTAAGAATTAAGTCTCCTAATCCAGAACTGAAAAACTAGTTTCCCATAACTTACATCCCACTTTCTAAATCTAAAGTGGCATGATTTATGTGCTATTAAGTCCTCATCTAAAAAGACCTGATAAAAGGTAAAAAGTACTTCTGATTATTAATATTTAGTTGCTACAGCTTGACAAATGCTAAAATAACTTTGACCAACTTTATGACACACCATGATGATTGCCAAAACGACATATACTACTAGGTGATATCATCAGCCACATGCTACCTTATGTACTTGCACTCTGCTACATGATGCACATACATAAATTATAGTGCTTTCATGATGACGTTTTGATGCACATTCCAGTATTTAGCTGTAACTTCAAGACTGAAGCCTGCATTACCACTTATTTGTTAATTTCATATTTACACTTTAGCAGCCAACACCCCGATAAGCATGGATTAACACCAGACAAACAATCAATCAATCAAAAAACAATACCATGATCAAGGAACTACTAAGGACACAACCAACCCCCACTCTACCAACACTGGTTGGGCAAACTACAGTATATAAACAGAGAGCAAAATGAATGGATACCGATATGTCTGCAACCAAGCAGCTCAAACCATCATGGCAAAACGTAGGGAATTATAGGAGTTATAGATCTGCAATATTGGGATGCAAGAATTTCATCATCCCTGAATTATACCAACTAGTCAAACGAGCAATGTTCCAACAACATGCAGCTCAAATGTCAAAGCAAGTGTGGGAAGAGCCTTTTGTGTCCGGTTTTGAGGACTATGCCCTCTTTTGTTTCTATCCCCCTCCCCCATCTTCTTTTCATGAATGGCATACCTTGCAGTACTTGCTAGTTCACTGACCATTTCAAAATATGTGAGCAGTTATTTATATTACATATTTATTTTTGGGTGTTTCTAGTCAGTATATTCTATTGCCCAGCGGGCATTTTGCTAGATCTGCAAAATGTTTCATCCCATGTACTATCTTTGCAAATTTAAAATTTTCATTAAAATTTAACTTCACAGAACATAGAATCAGAATGTAAATTCATGTCCTATCTAAATCATGACCAATAAATAAACAGATGCTTTGTTTAATTTATGTTTCATCTGAGGTCATTCAAACGAGTTGGGATTTTAATTGCATTTCATTAATAATAAATATGAAAAGATATGGAAAAAATGTTCCAAAAAGTTGGTTTTTTAAAACAAATCTTTATTTATTTATTTACAAATCATGACTGTGTGATGCCATCACTCTGTGAGCCTTCATAACATAAAATTAGGTTGAGAGGCTACTTCACTCCAAGGTATCTGCTTACCTCACATGCTCTGAGAGGGAGTTTACACTCCTTCATTGAAGCAGTAGCCTTTTTTTGTGAGCCAGCAAATGTTTCTCTTGGTGACAGCCCTATTTTATGGAATGATCTTCCTCTTGGTCTTTCGATCTTTAAAAGTGCTGTCAAGACCTAACACTTGCCCTGAGCCTTTGGATTGTGAGGTGCCAAAGTCCTGATCGAATGGTGATGATGTTACTGCTATTTGGCTTACTATTTTATGGTTTTATTCTTGTCACTTGGAGCGCACATTGCAGTTTTATATCCTTTTTTAAAAAAGGTTTTGCTGCATTTTCTTTTTGAAAGCCACTCAGGGGCAATTAGATTGAATTGGGGGGGTGTATATATGTTTTAAACAAACAAACAAATAAAATAGGCTTAGGGAAAATACTTTTCATTGCAGCAATGGAAGTTTCTGCTTCTTTCAAAAATAGTTTTCTGGGTTATGAATTTCTGGCTTGTATTTTCTTTTTCAACTGCTTCTCCCTGAAAAACTCTTTCCAACCCCTCTCCCCAGCTTGGCTTTAAGATTAAGTGGAGGGGGGGCAGAGAAGAATATCTATCACTGGACTTCAGAATTCAGGGAATTCAGAGCTTTGGCTCCCTGGATCCTGTCTGTCCTTCAAGTTAATCCAGATCAGGAAACCAAAACCAAGAATACTAACATGACATGGTTCTGACAGATGAAACTCTTTAAAAGAACTTCAAGGCATTGTTTACCTTAAATAATCTTTTATTCGAGAAACAAAGCATTGGCACTATGTAGTTATAGCCAAAACTGAATCTCCTCCCCTCCCCCCGAACAAAGTAGCAAATCACAATTCCCTCCTCCAATTAACAGTCATAAATCACATCCCCCAATTATCTTGAAGCACAGGCTTTCTCCCCAGCTCTCCAGCCTGCCAAATCTTTATCAGCTTTGGGCGCAATAACCTTGATTCCCACAGCTGAGTTATTGTTGTTATGATACTGGACTCTCATCCACCTCCCACCTCCCAGCATAATCTAGCTCTAAATGTGAAAGAGAAAAGATGGCTACATTTCCATCTGTTGTCAAAGCAAGAACATCCGATGTTAGCAGCATTGACACACTACCCTTATGGTAAGGTTACAATACAGAATCTTGCAAGTCTGAAAGCATTCCTTCCCTCCTTGCCTTTATGTTCTAGAGTGGGGGTCTCCGACCTTGGCAACTTTAAGACTTGTGGTCTTCAACTCCCAGAATTCCTCAGCCAGCCAATTCTGGGAGTTGAAATCCACAAGTCTTAAAGTCACCAAGTTTGGAGACCCCTGTTCTAGAGAACTAGGGAGAATCCCCTCTGAGAAACTTTCTCAAATTACATTGCTGGTTTGCACTCAAATTTTGTTTGTTAGCCTGCTGTCTAGGTTGGGATTCTTCCTTCTGTCTCACAAGGTTATTTTCACTGTCCATTACAGATCCTGACCTAACATTTCTGTTTTCCTGGCAGAGATTTGGGGAGGTCTAGATTCAAGAGGGATTTATTAACAAGCATTTATTAACAAGCATTAGGGGCCAGTGGAGCAGAGTGTCTTTCTGGTGGTTTTGTTATTATGCTTAGTCGCCATTTTGTATCTTATATTTATATATCATGTATATCTTTCTGTTATTTATGTTCATTTACTATTTGAGTTTTGTTGTACTCCATCCAGAGTCATATTGTTTGAGTGGGGTATAAATCTAGTAAATAAATAAATGACATGAGAAATCTCTGTGTTATAAAAATGCAAAAAAACCTTTAGAAAATGAAAAGGGAAATGAGAACTGTGGTGCAAAGAGCTTTTTAGGGTCATCAAGAGGCTTACTATAGCCTACTGAAATGAATAGCTAACATTCAAGTTGTATGAATATTTGGAAACTCTTTTCAAGTATTTTTTGAGAAGAAGAGAGAGCTTGGAAAGAGTTACATTTAAAGTCCCCTGTCACACGGTTTTAGACTTTAGCTATGGATTTTGTTCTTGAGGCTATGATTCTCTCCTTGTATAACCTTACTTGTATCGTAGTTGAATAAATCCTATTGAATGCAATGGCTTTACTGTTAAACAGACTTGAATAATATTGTGTTATTAGTTATAATAACTCCATGTGCCATTAGGTTTAGAGCAGAAATAGATTTGTTTTATAATTTCCAGTATACCATTGGTAAAAATGAGTGTCTTGAAATCAAAGATGGGAAACCTTTTTCAGGCCAAGGGCTGTATAGATAGTTCTCGACTTACATAAGTTCATTTAGTGATCATTCAAAGTTATAACAGTAGTGAAAAGAGTGACTTATGACTGTTTTTCACACTTACGACCACAGCCACTTGATAATTGATTCATATTTGTGACAGTTGCAGGGTCATGTGATCACCTTTTGTAATCTTCTGACAACCCAAGTCAATGGGAAAGCCAGATACACTTAATATCTGCAGTGAATCACTTAACAACTGTGGCAAGAAAGGTTGTAAAATGGGGCAAAATTCACTTAACAAATGTCTCACTTAGCAACAGAAATTTTGGATTCAATTGTGGTCGTAAGTCAAGAACTACCTGTATTCATTCCTGCAGTAAGACTCCCCCCCTCCATTTTACATAACGCTGCAGCATCTGAGGGGAAATTACTTTGAGCTATTGAAATCACCACATAGGTGTGTTGCTCAAATTTGAACGACAATGCCGTTTGGAGTTATATAAAAACTTGGCATAATGCTCATGGTTGTCCATCCCTGCTTTAGGTCACAGGACTGCCTAGGTTCTTTGAGATATTTCTGGGTTTTTCCATGCACTAATTGTGATCATTGGTAGAAATAACTGGATTACAGCACTCTGTTTGTGGTCATAGGTGAACATAACACAGCATCCCTGAGGCTTCAGAAGATGGGAAACTCCCCAAAAGGCACCTGGACTTTTATGAAATCCTGTTCATGGGGGGGGGAACCCTTCTCATTCTGCTTCGGGCAATCAATTGAAGTTATGAAAAATTACATTTGATTACCATGTCATTAGCCCAGGTTGCATAACTGCAAAGGTTATTGCTTCTGCTGGTCCAGTCTTTAAGACTGCTCTCTTATTTGCCTTTGCGATAACCTCTTGGGGCAGCAAATTCCTAAGCTTTACTAGATTTTGGGTAGAAACATTTCCTTTTAAGGACAGGCTCACGTGACTGAAAATGCAGTCCTAGGCACACTTACTTTTCAATCAACTGCAAAGTATACTGACTTCTGAGTATGCAAACACAAGATTGCTGCAAAAAGTCATAGTTATTATGGAAAAGCAGAAATAAGAACATAAAGCTGCTTACCCCGAACAGAATAAAATCTAGCCTACTTATGATCCTTTCCTAGTAATTTTGAAAACTGATTTTTACCTGAGGCACACATAACTTATTTCAAACAATTCATGAAATCATATACTCTGAAAAGGTAAGTTTTTCTCAATAATTGACAGTGATATGTATATATCTACTTTTCTGAGTACATGGAAAAAAGTTAGCAAATTATATAGATCTAATAAATTTTAAATGTGCCTAAAATGCACTCCCAATATTCAGGGCAAAATAACTGATTTCGGCAATATGCATTTCTGGAAACATTCAACAGTTTACTTTAGAACAAACTATAATATACAGTGTCAAAGTATATTTTGTGTTCTATATGTCCTGATAAAAATAATGCCAGAGTAGCCATTTCTTGAGGACATGAACATGCGACATCCTACAGAAGACTGCTACTCAAATTTAGACTTGTGTTCAGAAATTGCCCAAGTTTACCTGATCAGAATGGCAAACCATCCAGCTTGTACTTGATGACTTTTAAGAAGAGGAAACTAATTTACCTCAAAGTAATTGGGTTTCAATATTAAAATATTCCTACCATTTATTTATTTAAGAGCTGTGGTGGCGCAGTGATTAGAATGCAGTATTGCAGGCTAATTCTTGCCAGTGCTAGCAGTGCGACTGACTTAGCCTTCCATCCTTCCGAGGTCGGTAAAACGAGGACCCAGTTTGTTGAGGCAATGTGCTGAGTCTGTAAATCGCTTAGAGAGGGCTGTAAAGCACTATGAAGCGGTATATAAATCTAAGTGCTATTGTTAGTGCTATTAATCTACTACTTTCTGGGAGAGCAAAGAAGATAGCCCACTGATTGTATTTTATTTCTTCTAGTAAGAAAGCAGATTTATAATCATAGACCTTAGTTTCAAATTGTAACCAAATAAGTGGATTTGGAAATATCACAATTTGGTTATAAATTTGATAGAAATTATTGGTACAATCTTGCATCATCCTGTAACCAGAAACAAACGACCACTGCATTAGATTTTGAAGGTGTTGAAATTTATTTTTACATTTATTGTATTTTCAATTTTAATATATTAAATTGCACTAGTCTACCTTAATATATTTTATATATAACATGAACTGCTGTGGATTCCAAACTGAAGTAGGGAGAATGGTCATCAAGCCAATTGGATGGCTCCTTAATTTGTTAGAAAAAGAAGTTGCAAAATAGGATGGCTTAAAAATGAAATGAACATTCCTCATTAATAACTAATCTGAAATTGTGATGGAATCACTTTTCAATCATTGTATGATGACAATGGCTACCCTTGGTTGGAGGATGTAAGGATTCCAGTTTGCTTCTCTTCTTCCTCATTGTTCATGATTTCCTAAAAAAAAAAAAAATCCACCTTCTCCTAAGCAAGCCAAAGTTTCACTTTGCAGATGAATGTGAAAAGCTATCATTTTATCAAAATGTTAATTTATAGCCAAATGAAGATTGAAGCATAGGTTGAACAAACCATAATTTGCTGTTTAATTATTATTTTTCTAGGCTGTCCATAGTTGCTGTATCAGTGAGATGGTGGCATAGAAATTTAATAAACAAACAAATATCAGACTATGCAGTGGTGGGATTCAAATATGTGAACAACCAGTTCTCTGTGTGCAAGTCCGTTTTGGGCCGGGGGAACAAAAAATTAGCTACCGGTTCTGCCGAAGTGGTACGAACCGGCTGAATCCCAGCACTGAGACTATGGCTTGCAGAGAAATTTTACAATTTTTAGGAAATCACACAGGCAAGATTTGTATGTCATACTAAGCTGGAGCTTGGATAAACTATATTTTATTGAACAAGCTATAGTAGCCTTGTTCATCTAGAATGCTATTCAACAAACCACAGTTTAGAAACCTCACTGAAATCCTCATCATCATAAACTAAAACTAAAGATAATATCCCAGAGCATAATTCACATTATGATTTCAAGACCTCTAAGAATTCAGTTAGTATTTGAAGGAAAGTGGAATAAACAGATGGAAGAAGAAACACTCAAGGTCTAAACTGGTATCTGCTGTTTTTTATAAGGCCAAACCATTGTCTGATGTTCCTTTGGAAAGTGATTATAGTTCAGCATGATGTGCACAAGCAGGAACATGTTGCAGTGGACTTTTTATTTTGGTGCTCCTCTTCCTCAATTCTCCTCTCTTATACTTGGAAGAAGCAGTTTGTAAAGTGTCCCTAAATGAATTAATTTGTTCAGATAGAATTGAGGACATCTGGATGCTTATACTTTAAATTAAGTATGAACATGGTAGCTATGGCTAGAGATTTGTTATGGGTTTAGATTTCTGAAAAAGAAATAAACAGTCATTTAAAATGCTTGCACCCAACCTAAATGTGTTCCTTTGTAAAAAAAAAAAAAAATCTTAGGATATTTTAATAGAGCTAATTTTCAAGCACTGCATTAGAGTGGACATGTGCAACCTTTGCCATCTTGAGGGCCACTCAGGCTTTGTACAATATGTGAGACCTCACATTCTAAAAGTGAGGAGGGGGAGATTTAAGGGGTAAAATGGCAGCTTTAAGCATGTCCATTTGCTCCCTAATCCCCAGAATTCCCCCCCCCCCAAGCTGTAAAAATGTGGGCTCTACTCTTTTGGGGGAAGCCTCTGAGGGATTCAGAAAGTATGCAGACACTCTTAATGAAGTTATACTTAACCTTGCCCTGGATTATAGACTTATTTTTGTTCCTTCACATCTCGAATGGTGCATGCTAGGTGAAAGAGAGTTACTTGTCGAGAAGTTGGGTATTTCTCATTCCACCTAAGGATTGCATTTATCAGACTAAGGTTATTCATGTCACTTGATACTTAATCATTTTAATTAACTTGTCTATGCTTGATGTATTGTTTCCTGGCAATGACGCTAACGTAAACATGACTACTAGTAAAAATATAACTGTGCCAGACCAAATAAAAAGGGGCATTTGTTTCAGGATTCTTTTGTCACAGAGGCAGCTAGCTACCTTTATGAAACCCACAAATAGAGGCAGCAGTTCAATAGCCTACCCCTGTTCATTTCCCCAAACTCCAATAGTCTGAAGGATACTGTCTCTGTCCCTAGTTATTTCATCCATATGATTAAAAGTCATTGATAGGATTATCCGCTTGAATTTGTTTTATTGCTTTTAAATTGAAGACCATCCCAATATTTTCAGATTTTAATTGTCCACTGCTTAACTCTGCAATTTGTGAAGAAGCACTTATTTTTATTATCTTGATTTTTTTTTCTTCATTCAGCTTTACTATTTACATTGCATTCAAAAACACTGTAAGAATCTTAACCCTTAAGACCCATTGGAATTTTATCAAGTAAAGGGTTCAATCGGCCGTTCTTATAATAAAGTTTAGACCACTACTTCACAAGAAGTAATAGAAAATAATTAACTTCCCACAAAATAAAAAGATAAAAGAAAAATGGAATATTATAAAACACAAGATTAACCTGACAACACAAAAAGAAATGGCACAGAAAATCAGAATGGCAAAACAAAATTACTTTGAAAATGTGAATAAAACTGGTTGATGGTCGGCTTATAAATTAAAAAAAGAAAAAGGCAAAAGAACAATACACCAACTACAAGATGAAAGTACAATATAGACGGGAAGAAAAAAAGAAAATAATACAAAATTTCTTTTCAAAGCTATACCATCAGGAAGATATACCAGATGATAAA
Organism: Crotalus tigris; assembly: GCF_016545835.1. NCBI lineage: Eukaryota > Metazoa > Chordata > Lepidosauria > Squamata > Viperidae > Crotalus > Crotalus tigris. Next base: position 1,411,290 of record NW_024097221.1, read on the forward strand.
GTCAAATAATATATTGAGGCAGCAAAAATGGATAAAATTACTGAAGAACAAAAGGAAATGTTGAATAGACCAATAGAATTAGAAATAGCATTGAAAAAACAAAAAAACAACAAATCACCAGGCCCAGATGGAATTCCGGTCGAGTTTTATAAAAATACACAAGAGTCACTACAATGGATAATGTTGGAGATTTACAATGAGGTGTTGGAAGAGGCAAAGATACCGACAACTTGGACTGAAGCAATCATCACCCTCATTCCTAAGGAAGACTCAGACCTACAACAAATTCAAAATTATAGACCAATTTCTTTACTGAATACAGATTATAAGACATTTACAACAATAATAGCAGAAAGGATAAAGAAAATTTTGAATAATTATATTCACCCAGATCAAAATGGATTTTTACCAGGACGACAAATAAAAAATAACATGAGGATAATACTGAATACTTTAGAATTTTACGAAGTCCATCCTGAAAGACAAGCTACGCTGGTTTTTCTTGATGCCCAGAAGGCATTTGATAATTTGAATTGGAATTTTATTATAACACAATTGTACTATATGGATTTGGGGATAAAATTTGGAAAGATGGTTGAGAAAATATATACTAAACAAACAGGTAGGGTAATTATAAATGAGGAAATGATAGAAAAAATTGATATAACCAAAGGAGTAAGACAAGGATGCCCACTTTCTCCTCTTCTATTTATTTTATTATTAGAAATACTTCTTACAAAAATCAGAGAGGACCAAGAAATAAAGGGTTTAAAAATTAAAAAGGAAGAATATAAGGTCCTGGCCTTTGCTGATGACTTGGTATTTATTTTGGAAGATCCATTAGAAACCGGCTTTAAATTGATTAAAAAAATAGAAGAATTTGGCGAGATAGCCAGACTTAAGATTAATAGGAATAAATCCAAATTAATAACAAAAAATCTTACAAAGGCACAAGAAAGGGAATTGGAAGATAAAACAAAGATAAGTATAACCAAGAAAATAAAATACTTAGGGATCTGGCTTACAGCGAAATGCTCCTCGATTAAGGAGGACAATTATGATAAAATACTACACCAGATAAAAAAAGATTTAGAAAATTGGGAAAATTTGCAAATTTCATTTTTAGGGAGGACCGCTACGGTCAAAATGAATGTATTGCCAAAAATATTATTTCTGTTCCAGGTTATTCCAATAAAATTAGGGAAAACATTCTTTCAAGAATTAAATAAATTGATCACTAAATTTATATGGCAAAGGAAAAAACCCAGGATTAAATTAAAACTTTTGCAAGACACGAAAGATAAAGGGGGATTGGTGTTACCAGAGTGGGAAATATACTATCAAGCATCAAGCTTAACTTGGCTAAAAGATTGGATGGATTTGAAAAATACTAGAGTCTTAACAATAGAAAGATATGATTTGCAAGCAGGGTGGCATGCATTCCTATGCGACGAAAAACATAAAATACAAGATATTTTCAAAGACACATAGTTAGGAATGCATTGCTACAGACTTGGGAAAAAATAAAACAAAAACATTATACAAGAATTCCAGTGTGGTTATCCCCAACAGAAGCTCTGAAATACCCAAACCTATTGGATATAAATAAGATAATTAGATACAAGGAATTAGTAAATGAACAGGGAAATTTGAAAACAAAACAAGAATTGGAACAAGACATTGGCAGAGAGATTGATTGGTGGACATTTACACAAATTCAATCTAAATATACAAAGGACAAAAAATTATATGAAATCCAAAAAGAGCCGCAAGAATTGGATAAAATTATACATGGAACAGAAATAAAATTAATTAGCAATTTATACAAATACCTATTGAGATATAAAATGGAAGACGAGGTTGTCAAAGACACAATGATTAGATGGGCAAAAAATTTCGGATATAATATAGAATTGGAGAAATGGGAAAAAATATGGGAAATAAATATAAAATTGACTATGTCAGCGGCATTCAAGGAAAACCAGTTGAAAATGTTTTACAGATGGCATCTTCCACCTGCAAAGCTGGCCAAGATGTTCCAGAATAATTCGCCAACATGTTGGAAATGTAAAAAAGTACATGGAACATATTATCATATATGGTGGACATGCCCAGTTGCAAAAAAATACTGGTCTACAATAAGAAAATGGATCCAAGAAATAATAAACCAACCTGTAGACTGGAAACCAGAGATCTTTTTGTTGGGTATTTTAAATATAAAATATAGTAAAGAAATATGGTACTTAATTTTACATATAATAATGGCGGCAAGAATAGCATATGCACAGTGCTGGAAAAATGAGAATATACCATCAGAGGAAAAAGTAATAAGAAAAATCCTGGACTGTGCTGAGATGGACAAATTAACAAAAGAGATAAAAGAAAAGGAAGACACAGAGTATTATATAGTATGGAACAAGGTGTATGTCTGGTTGGAGACTAGAAATAATAGAGGAGAATAAATATGGAAAGGTCAAAAGTGAAAATATGTGTACAATAATGTATAATAATAATAATATGAATTATTCTTAGTAAGAAATAGAACATGAAGGGAGAAAAATGTAAATAAGAAATAATGGGGCTATAAGGACAAATATTTAAAGAAGAATAAGAGGGAAATGTAAATATTAGACTACTGTTACGTAATTGCTGTAAAAAAAGGAGGAGTATATATTGTGTGTATATGTGTGTTATGTTTTGCTTTGTTTTGTTTTGTCTTGTTGGTTAAAAATAAAAATTTATAAAAATCAAAAAAAGAAAAGAAAATAATTAACTTCCACTGAGTTACACTAGAACTTTTAATATTTGTCATGATGTTGAATATTAGCAAATGTTAGTAAGTTTGATATTAAGAAATCAAGATCAAGCATTCATAGTCTTAATTTACAAAACTGCATATCTGAGATTTCAGCCTGCTATAAAACCATGCTCCCTGCTTCTAGAAAGTGGTTCGGAGATCATGGGAAGCAGCCTGAAACTTGGAACCAGAACTCCAGTATTTGTAAATCAGGTGTCAGATATCCAATCTTGCCTTTTAGTAGAAGGTCAATGTGACTGTCAGGTAGGAAATTCTAGAATGAAAGCACGAAAAAAATGGTGAGAAATGATGCCAAGGTTTGAAGGGATTAAGGGATTCAGTGAAAAAGGAGACCTAAAATGATTTGCAATCTCAGTTTCTTAATCTCTGAGATTTAAAGGAAAAAGAAAAGTAACCTTTATCTTACTGTATATAGCCCTGAGTATGTTTTGGTTCAACTCTTGGTTAAGGATTTGCCTTTCACAAGGCAAGAAAAAAGAGACGAGAAAAAAAATATATTGCCTAGATTGTAATTAATCTGATTTACTCAAATATGTTGTGAATTCAAATAGACATTCTCTTTCTCTCTCTCTCCCACCCACCCCAGCACGCTCTGTTTTGAAGGATTTTTTAATTGAAAGGAATTGTTTGACAAATCTTTTTCTGAGTAGAATTAAAAGTTTTTACCCAAAGATATTCATTTCAGACTTCTGCCAAACTGAATTGAATATACTGACCTAGTAATAGTAATAGTAATAGTAGTAAAGTTGGAAGGGAGATCATTTAGTCCAACCCCCTGCTAACTAACTATTGAAGTTAGTTTAGAATCTCTGTGATGCAATTTCTGTTTTACATACTTTTACATACTTTGTTGTCCAATTAAGAAAAAAATTGAGCAGATGCCAACTGCTCAATTTAAAGAAAAATAAATCTAACCTTTAAGGCTCCCCCTCCCTGTTACTTTCAACCTCAACGCTGCCCAATGTCATGGGGTTAAAAAAAGGAACAAACAATTGATGAAGAACGAGGGGTTTTTGTTCAGGATTGAAAAAATATATTTCAATCTTTCTCTTGATAGTTTTCCCATTGAAAATTGCATAACCCACGTCAGTTGGTTATTCACTAGAACTATGAGGCCAGTAGTCTAAGCCAAGTGCAAAAGAGTGACTCAGAAAGGCGGACACAGAATTATGGAACAAAGGGCTACTAAGAACATGCTTAATCCAAGAATTTGTTTTTTGTGCCAGAACGGGAGCTTACATATTATAACATTTAGCTATACTAAAAATAAAATAGTGATACAGCAGAGGTCCTGGATACCAGCAACACACATGTCCCATTTTTCTACTAACTTCATAAACTTTTCCTAGCTGGATGGTTGGCTGTCCGTCAAGATAACCTGTTGGAAGAGTGAATCTTTTTACATGTCAGCTTATCAGTTGCCATTATGGGTGAGAGAGGCATATCTTTGCCTCTTTCCACGGACCCTCTATGAATTTACTTAATATAATTTGTATACTATTGAATGTTGTGGTTTATTTATTTAAGAAAATTTATATGGCTGCCCAAGTCATTCTCAGTGTCTCTGGCTGGCTTACAAAGATAAAAACAACCATAATAAATAAAAATATAAAAGCAATTGAAAACAATCAAATAAACCATATGATGGGCTTCATCCCACTCTGGGTTTTCCAGACCCGTTGGCCAAACCAGACTTTAGGGCCTTGTGAAAGAGTGCCAAAGTAGGCACCAATCTTATCTTCTTGAGGATGAGTTCCATAGGGAGGGAAACACCAAGGAGAAGGTCCCTCTTCTGGTGCTGCTAGATGTTCCTACTCAGGAGAGGAAACCTGTAGCATGGTGACATGCATTCCTAGACAATACAGTACAATACAATATTAAGGTTTTAATTTTTACCTTCACTCTTCCTCACTATACTAGGCAATAGTGGATCTTTTTAGGAAGATAGGAGGCCATAGCTTACACACAAAAAAACCTCATTCTCAGGATTGCCCTCAACTGTCTTGATTTCGGTGATTTAATTTATGGGACATTAAACAAGGTTTAATGTTAATATTACAGAAGTAATGATGATATTCCAGCATCAATACTTAACTGTGGACTATCGGGTAAATTCTGGGTTCTAAGGTTAGTTGGGCAGCTATTTTGTAGGCTAGAGTCTTTTGTTAAGCAGGGCAACCTTGCATCAGTCAGGGAGGGAGAGAAAAAAGCTTGGATGAAGGAGGAATACTTCCTTTTCCAAAGAAATTGAAGCAAGCTGGAGCAATAGCCCAGCCCAGCAACAGTATATGAAAGGATAGAAATCTATTTATGCAGATATTTGCTTTTGCAAACTAATAAAGGGTTAAACTAGGGAGGAGATATGGGCATGCATATAAACACCACACAAATATAACAAATATCACAGATCATTTTCAGCTTCTGAGGAAAAGTTTGATAGAATTTATAAGTAATTTTAGTTTGGAAAGAGATGCAAAAAAAAAAAAAAAAAATTACACCCACCAAACACTTGTAAATCTCTACTAAAACTTCGTTCTAAATGTGCAAATTCTGGCACATTAGAAATGGGACAGTACACCCATACTAAATTATCTGCTTGTTTTCAATCTACAAGCGATAAACAAATGTTTTCATGGGCTTGGATTTTGCTTTGCTTTCCTTTTCTTTGCTTATTATGGAATGCCAATGCTAAAATATAGATATAATACTTAATATTGCTCATATGTTATAATGCATATGTTATAATTAGAATCATAGTATACAATGTCACCTGCAGTTTTGGAAGTGAATGTTTTAAGGAGATACATGATGGATCCATGCCTTGATTTAACCAGAATCCTAGAAGATCCAGATTAACCGTGTAAATCTATTTCAGATTGTATGTTGGCAAGATGAATCCAGTTTTCTTGCAGGATACAGTAAATACCAAATTTGGACAGAACACCAGGAGGCGCTGTGGCTGCATTCATGCTCTTAATTCAAAGGCACTCCCATTTCTTACATCTGTGTTTTATTTTTGAAATTTTCACTTTTTCTGCTTTTGAGGGGTCCCTTCAAATATTAGCCCAAAGAGTGTCAGACTTTTTTTCCTAGGTAATCCTTAATTCTAAAGTTGCCAGTGCATTCTTTCAGCTCTTATTCTATCCTCCTTTGACTTTACTTGCCCCAAGTGTTGAAGAAATGAAAAATGATGATGTAATATTGTCTCTATCAAGATTTTTTTCTGGAACCTTGTTCCCCACTCCAATGCAGCACACCCATAAATTTGACAGTTAAGAATATAGGAAACTTTATTTACAGTGCAACTTGACAAATATCAACTGACAAGTCCTAACTCGGAGCAAAGCTATAATGGATCAACTGGATAAGATCATACAGATAAAATGTAGTCAAACATTTCCTTCTTTTATTATTGTTTTATGCAAATAATTATTCCCACTTCCTGAATAGCTTTGTCCCCAAAATCCGGTGTAAAAAAAACTGCATTATGGTGGGCATTCTGTAAGCCTGACCCATAGTTTAGACAGCAGTGGAGAACTCTAATCCTCCAGAACTACACCTGGAATACACCTGGAATACTGCATAAATACTGAATAACCCACCTGGAATACTGCATCCAATTTTGGTCACCACATTACAAAAAAGATATTGAGACTTTGAAAAAATTGCAGAGAAGAGCAACTAAGATGATTAAAGGTCTGGAGACTCAATCATATGAAGAATGGTTGTAGGAATTGAATATGACTTAATCTGGAGAAAAGAAGGACTAGGAGTGATGTAGTAGCAGTATTCCAGTACTTGAGGGTCTGCTACAAAGAGGAGGGGGTCAATTTATTTTTCAAAGCATCAGAAAGCAAGACAAGAAACAATGGATGGAAACTGTGTCATAGAATATGAAAACGGATATTCTCTGTGTCATAGAATATATGTGAGTATGTGTATATCCCCCCCAAAAAATTCTTTTTTTGTCATATTTATGTAGTGTATATTGGAGATGGTGACTCTTAGAGAGCTGCATGCAATGAAATTTCATTTTAATGTATGCCGATTAGTATACATTTAAAGCAGACATGCCAACTTGTGATGTCATGTGAAGTTGTGCAACGTATCGGAGCTTTTTCGCCATTGCTGGTAATTGGGTGGGTGCAGCTCCGGTATGATGAAACTGGCCCGTGGGCCAGCAGTTTGACACCCCTGATTTAAAGTGACAATAAAATTATTCTATTCTATTCTATTCTATTCTATTCTATTCTATTCTATTCTATTCTATTCTATTCTATTCTATTCTATTCTACTCTACTCTACTCTACTCTACTCTACTCTACTCTACTCTACTCTACTCTACTCTACTCTACTCTATTCTATTCTATTCTAATCAAGGAGAGAAGCAACCTGGAATTAAGAAGAAACTTCCTAACAGTGGGAACAATTAACCAGTGGAACAGCTTGCTTTCAGAGGTTGTGGGTGCTTCATTGCTGGAGATTTTGAAGAAGAGACTAGACATCCAGTTGCCTGAAATGGTGTAGGGTCTCCTGCATGAGCAGGGTTTGGACTAGAAGACCTCCAAGATTCTATTTCTATTCTATAAAAATAAGAATCAAAGTTCTATTCTGATTGAGTTGAAATTGAGAAGTTGCAATTCCTGTCATTTCTTACCATTGGCTAGGCCAACAAGTATTGATGAGCATTGGAGTTCAACATTTGGAAAGCTTCCTTAAGGCCTCATCCTCAGGTTCTCCAGATGGTAGCATGAATCTGCCTCAGAATGGTTTTTCTATGACATGTCCTCACGATATTTATTTAGGCTACTGTGGACATGTTTCTTTCTTTCCAGTTGCTGGGCCTGGTCTTTTGTTGCTTTATTAATTTGGGCTGCAGGAAAGACCAGCTTCTTTAGAGGCATTTATTCATTACTATTACTAATAATTATTATTATTCAGGAAGTATTCAGAACAACATTTTAAAAGCTCAGATGAATTTTAACAATATGTAAAGTTTACTGAACTTTCTATGTTTTTCTCTGTAAAGTTAATTTGTTGAGCAGACAGTCTGTCCCTTAGGATCATAGTCATTCAAGGAATACAATAAAATTATTGGTGAGTTCTTAATTTCTATATCAAATTCAGAGTATCAACTAATGATAGAAAGTTCTATGATGCAATTTCTTCTTCATCTCCTATAGTGCAACAATTCACAATACATACATAAATGAAATTTAGAATGTAACTCACTTATAATTTCAGTTGTCTGAACTTTGTGTTCATTAAGTGAGAATATGCCTTTCTGTATACAGCAAGATTTCATGTGGAATAAATATGAATAGGACAGTAGTGAAATATTTTTCATATTCTTTTTAATGTAAGCATAACAGTAGTGTTTAATGTATATATAACAGAAGGTAGATACATTAAAATATTATGTAAAGAGTAAAAAGAAGCTGACCCAATCCTTTGGCTGAACTAATTATTCCCACTATCAGTTTGGTGATTTGAGATTATAAAAAATCAGATGTAACCCAATTTTATGAAAGCATTAAAAAAACCTCAAAAGTATGACCAGTACCTTGATTTTGAAAAATTATCCTGTACAGTGACCAGGAAATCCAATATGCATGAGGTAACAGAGTTGTGTATATCTAAAAAGCAATTTGGAAGAAGGGTTCAGAGTTTTCTGGTCTTCATTAGAAGAATTTATTAGGCTTCCAGGTGAGGCTGCTTTAAGAGGCACCTTAACTTTAATCATTTTCAAGCAACAAAGCCCTATTAGGTAATCTTCCTCACTAAATAACCATGAGAATTGATCCATATCATGGAAGGCACCATTTGGGGATAAAGATATTTGTAAGACTGAAGCTGATTCACAGAATAGCTTATCATAGGGCTGATACTGTAAAAAGAAACCATGAACCACTCAAGAACTCCTTATGTATAAACCATACTGTGTGTTTAGGTGTGGATACTTTCAGTAAGCAATCAGTTTAAAAAGAAATATTATTTCAGCAAAACACACACACACACACACACCTATATACAGGGATGTAGGTATGTTCTGCATACAGTAGAATAAAACATATGTATTAGCCTATGACTTTCTCTTATATTTTATTCATGTACAGCCTACACCACATTTCTCTAGCTTGGTTTCTTTCAGATTTTGAACCTGCAGATCCCACAATTTTCATCCAGGTGGTCTAATAGTTCTAATGTGTGCTTCAAAATGTAGGATCTGCAGCTTCAATCTATTTCCATGACATTTATTTGAAGAATGTTGACTTCACATTGAGATGAAGTTTATTTGGCTTTTGGATTGAAACATTATGGATTTCTAGGCAATCAAAAAACATTATTTTGTGATCAGCCACATCATAACCTTCACATTTCCTTATTTGCAATTAGAGTGACCGATAGAACAGAAAGTTATTTTCCTTGAATTCTTGCATTCTGTGAATAGTTTGTTTGTGGAAACTTTATGAAAAGTAGATGATGATAAACTACTAAAATGGACTGGAATAAATTATTAAGAGCTATTATTAACGATAGGTTGTACCCAGACTTTGCCTTCTGCAGATGGAAAATGTCCTTCCATCTCTAGAAGGCTTCTGCCAAGCAGAATAAAGAGATTTTAGGGATGGTAAATTTTAGGGATGGTAAGGCAGAAGCAATTAATGAATATTAATTGCTTCTGCCTTACCATCCCTAAAATTGGCTCTGAAGCATTGGGAAGCTCTGTGGAACAAAGAAGAATGCAGAATCAACAATGTATTTTTGTTTCCTTTCACTTATCACAGTGTCCTGATTTTTGCCTAGGGAGTGTTCCCACTGGTTTCCCACTCATTTCATATGACTTAGAAAAGCCAAAAGTATTTAATTATTTATCTTCAAAGTCCCTTCCTGTTTTATGCGTCGTATATTCATATTTAAAAATGTAAGTTCTTAGTTCATTTCCAAATCCACATCAAATGTTGACAGGCATTAACATGCACGCTCTGTTCCAGAGTCCGAGCCAGACAGCTATCAGTTGTCAAAGTTTAAGAACTTGTCTACTTACAGTATATTTATGGTTTTTTTTTTTTCATGTCTAGAAAGGAGTGGCATTCTCATTATTTCACTTGAAGTTCTAAGGAGTGTTTTGCTTTTCTGGGGATAGGACAGGGCAGGGATAAAATGGAAAAATGCTCTCTGTCTTTGATTTGAATGTTTGCAGAACATTGGCCAAATAAAATGGTTACTGGATGTTCTGGATTTATTTCTCAGTCCCTGCTTTTAGCTTATGACACAAGTAGCTTGTCACTATAAAAATGACGGGCTTTTAACTGGCAAGGAGAACAGATATATTTGATCTTTTTATGAGAAATCACTTATTTTGCAAATGTACCTATAGACATACAGATTCAGTTTTAAAACTGGATTAACAAATTTTAGATGAAACAAAATAGGATGAAGTTGTCCTAAAAAGAAGGAAGGAATTTGTAACATATTGTTTATTATTATGCAGGAACACGGTAGTTATTCTGAACTATGGTGAATAAATTTAATATAGTTTAAAACAGGATACTGAACATTATGACATGGAATGTTCTTGGTTAGTATTGGATCTATTATTTCTTTCTCTTTCTTTTAAAGTTTCCTCATCCCTTAAAATTAGTTTCCAGAATTTTTGCTAGCTTATTGTCAAATCCATTTTGTGCTTGGAATGATGCCATTTGAGCTCATAGGAGCTGGCTGAGGTGACCAAGCATTTGTTTACCAAACTCCTGCAGTCCCATCATAATATTTACTTACCTCTTGTATTCAAAACCATCATTACATCATGAGTCAGTTTCTACCAATTTTTTCCCCTGATTATAGCTTGCTTCACATACGAACAATGGTTATGCTTATTGGAGGTGAAGGACTTATAGACACTAAAGTGGTGTGCAGAGCTTCGGTTCTGAATGAAAAAAAAAAAAAACTTCAGAGCATCTCCTTAAATTCATTTCTCAGGATTGTATCCAGGTACCTGCTTTAAGAAATATCTAACAGGTGCTATGTGAGGTGACCAGCAGCATTTGATTTATAATTGTATTATTGCAACCGTCAGGTTAAAGGAAAAATCTAAAATATACTAGAGCTATTGGTAAGCTAAGCCATTGGCTCAGTTGAAGGGGAAGTCTTTCCTCTGCAAAATAGTCAACAAATTGCAACAAACTGAAGCACTCCAGCCTAAACAGAGAGGAATGTTCAAGGAGACAGGGAAATGTGTGTTTGAGAAATGGAGCATAGAAACTGTGTTTGCACTGAAGGTGAGTGAAGACTTAAAAGAGGACAACATAATCTGTTTCTACTTCCAGAAAAAGTTGCTATCTGTTTTGGAGTTTGGAGATGGGAAAACCGGACAGTATATAGAAACCTATGGAGATTAGTTGGAAGCCAAAGAAAACTAATTTGTAATGTTGGCTTATAAAAAAAGAATATAAATAAATATATAAATTGTGAGATTGCAGAAGTCTCACAAAAGCCATTCCTAGTCATCTCTATCTTTAAATCCAAAAAGACCTTCAAAGTCCCAAGTGGCCCTTTCAGAAGGAATAATACTCCATGTAGAACAGGTTGAATCCCTGCCATATCGAGAGGATTCATTTTTAGTTTGTTCAATCTTATTCACCTTAAATACATTTTAGACATTTGTTCAGACAATCCTCAATCTCCCTATCCCTCCCCCCCGATCATTGCTAGAAATGAAACATTTTAGTAGAGGGCTTCCTAAAGTTATTTGTTTGACTACTGTATGAAATAGGTGGCCACTGGCTTGATAGCAATCTGTAAGATTTTTCTATGTTTGAACTGCAAGCTTTGAGTAAATTTCATTTTAATTCTTAAAATCCATTGGATCTCCAACTGAAAGCTGTTCTAGGAATGCTCAGTTTAAACTGTGTCCTGTACAATCTTCTGGCCAAAGATAAAACTCCTTGTATCAGAAAGACTGAGTGAGTATAATTTTGGTCTTATACTGTATTTGTTAGTACTGTTCATACTTCGCCAACAATTTAAAAGTTTTTTAAAGCTTTTCTTTTCTTTGCAAACGTTCATACAGTCCACTATTATTGTGTACAATTTTGTCTCATGTACGTTGCTCATAACATAAATTCTCTGAGATACCTTTTTCAATGCTAATTTTCCTGATGCAATTTATTAAGTATAATATCTCTGCCTGAGGTTGTTGTTTCAATGTAAGCACAAATGCGCGCGCACACACACTCCCTTGTATACACCATTTTCAAAAGTGTTCTTTCTCAATCTCCTATATCTGTGCATTGTAACAAATAAGGGATGAGAAATTCTGATGCAAGAAAGCAAATATTATCTCTATCATAGAAACTTGGCAGATAAAAGTCATGATTGGAACATAGAACATGAAGAATATATTTGTTCAACAAAAACAGACCCATGAAAAAGTCTAGCAAGTTTGATATAAAAACATAATCACATGGCTGTGGAGACATTCAGTCTCTCAATGAAGAAGTTCTGTTGTGGCACCTGGAAAGAAGGATACTTTTTGTTTTTAGCTATGTTTTTATAGATTGTTGTGAGCTGTCAGGAATCTTTGTATGAAATAGGCAGCCATATAAGTTCTGTAATTAATGCAAGCATGCATCTGGGTCACAGCAAAGTAATATGAATCAAAAGTGATATTCTATAAAGCCTTGATGTTTTTTTTTATTTTATGTTCTTTTATTTGAAATTGTTGATACTGGGCGTAGGGGCAGGGAACTAAACAATAACTATGGATGGGTTTCTATTTTACCACAATGATGGCTAGCACCTTGAGTTTTTCCTTTCTTTTTAAAATAATCATTTCTTAGCTCACATGGCCTTATGGGAGTCAAAACTTTTTTTGCCCCGTGCACTTTGAAGGTAGTAGTTTGCTACCAATTTTAGGCTATAATAAAAAAAAGAGTATGCCATTTTTAACAAAACGATATAGCACTTTTTTAAGGGTGAAAGATATACAGAAGCATGAGGAACTTTGATTTTAAACAATAATTGAGTTTAAACATGCTTGGGATAAACATGTGTCTATATTCAACAAAAATTAAAAAAATAAATAAAAATAACAAAAGAATAAATATTGTAATACATAAATAAATTAAGAAAAAAAAACCTCAAAGGGCAGATTTGATGGATTACTGGACCTTTTTCTGCTTTCAGTTTCCTGTGCTTCTATTTAAAAGTCTAAATTGGATTTTTCCTTTTACCTGATACTTGCTTTTTGCTATTCTAGGTTCAATTTTCAAAATTCAGTTTTGGCCATTCATTTGAAATTTAACAATTCAAGTCCAAACTTTCAACAATTCTTTGAAGATAAAGTCTGGACCTCATTTGCAGCATAATGGATATATCATGAAAGGGCCAAGACCGAATTTGTAAAAGTTGTTTTAACAAAAACAACGGGAATATACAAGGTCCTTGTAGTCTAATTTAGTAATATTGACTTTAACCAATTCTAGGACTAAAAGAATACTCAAAAACAAATGAGTTGACAGGATCATGTATGCATTACATGTAAATGTTTGATATCTTTTTTAAAAAAGCAAAAATCTGAAGTTCTTCCTTCTTCCCCCCACAGTCTAAAGGTCTTCCTACTTCCCTCCACACAGTCATGTTGATTTCTTGGCTATAGTTTGCTCTCTTCTAGGTAACTTGGATATCTGGAATTCCTTGGGGTTTTCCTAACTAAGTATTAAGTTTAAATTCAGATAAAATTTTTTGGATCTCAATGAATCCATTGTCTGTCCAGGTCATTCTAACTATCCATTGTCCATTGATGGTTGTCCACCTGGTGGTGCTATTTCCTGTCCCTATGGATTTAGCTATACGTATTTCCTTAAATTCCTTTAGAGGAATTTTGTGGATGTTTGGAGATTGATGGGGAAGAGAAAGATTAGCGACTTGACAAGCCCATTAAAAGCATAAACTCTTTGGATTAATGCTATAACAAAATAGATGCAGCTATCGAAATGGTATCATTATGATTGACTTGAGCGGATTGGTCGTGGCTAGGAGGCTTTGATGAATGGAATCAGAAACTAATTGCATGCTGTAATATTGCAAGCAAATAAGCATGTAAGAAATGGGAATACATTCAGTGTGTCTCTTTTCTAACTAGCAGTAGCATGAAATTTATTGCAGAAGGCAAGAAACTCCTGAGGTCAATAGTTCAGGATGCACGGTTACTTGGCTGTTTCAGCTTTGCTATCCACAAATGAAATCTTGAAGTTGTTGAAAATAAAGAATAACTATTACATTGAAACAAGTGTCACAAAGGTGCTTTTTCCAAAAGGCAACTGGACTTTCTTGGGGTTTTTTTTTGGTTTGGAAAATATTTTGCTTCTCATCCAAGAAGCTTGCCATTGATATTTTTTTTATTAAAAGTTTTATAAATTTTACAAAAAAGAAAAAAGAATACAAAACAAGAGACAACATATACAAAAAAATAAAACTAAACAATACATATATAAAAAAAAAAAAAAAACCCACCCCTCCCAAAACCCCCCCCCTCCCTTCCCCCCCCCCTGAGCTTCCCAGAGCAGAATATAGGCTTAAAAAGTAAAAATAAAAATTAAATTAAGAACTTTATATTTATATATATAAAAAGATTATCTATAATATATATAAAAATAAAACTTATGAAAAAACTATATAATATTTTTGTATACCCAATCTAAATTGTATAAATTTTATCCATTTGTCCCAAACAGCAAGAAACTTCTCTTGCGTTTGTTGCTTTAAGAAAGCCGAAATCTTTGCCATTTCCGCCAGATAAGCTACTTTATGAAACCATTCCTGCAATGTAGGCAAGGATTCCTTCTTCCAATATTGTCCTACTAACAGCCTAGCGGCTGTAATCAAATTTAACATCAATACAACCTCCTTTGTATCACAATCTGTAACAATACCTAACAAAAATAATTGCGGAGTAAATTTTACCCTCCTTCTAAAAATTCTCTGGATATTCCACCATACTTTGATCCAAAATGCTTTTATCTCTCTGCATGACCACCAAATATGATAATAGGAAGCCTCCTTATAACCACATCTCCAACATTTGGGTTGCACGTCAGGGTACATATAAGACATTTTTTGTGGATCAAGGTGCCATCTATAAAACATTTTATAAAAATTCTCCCTTAAGTTCTGTGCTTGTGTAAATTTGACATTTCTCACCCAAATTTTTTCCCAGGTGTCCAATGAGAACTGGCTCACCAAAATTCTGCGCCCATCTTATCATACAATCTTTAATTAGTTCCGTTTCTGAATCCAATTCAACTAAAACCGCATAAATTCTCTTAATGTGGGTTTGTCTTGAATCCTTCACTTGCTTAATAAGATTTTCATCTTCTCTAAGAAAACCCACCTTACAATCCATCTTCCATCTGTCTAATAATTGCCTATATTGGAACCAAGAATAAATAAAGTTTTCTTGTGCTAACTCTTCCCGTGATTTTAATTGCCAGTTTTGTCCATCCCATTTAAGTAACTGTCTGTAGGACACCATATCCATTTTAACCCCTCTTTTTATTGCTTCTATCGCATGCCAAGGTATAGCCCATAATGGTACTTTGAAATCACTTTTATAATATTTTCTCCAAATCCTAAGTAAAGAGATTCTTAAGATATGAGATTTAAAAGTCCAATCCATTTTTTTATTGAATATTAAATAGGCATGCCACCCATAAAGTAAGTCCCATCCCTCTAGATAAAGTATCTCAGAGTTTGTCAAATTTACCCAATCACTGATTAGTGTTAAAACCACCGCATCATAATATAATTTCAAATTTGGTACCTTAAGTCCACCCCTCTCACGGAAGTCTTGCATAATTTTAAACTTAACCCTTGGCTTTTTCCCTGCCCAGATAAATTTATTAAGACCCATCTGCCACTCATTTAAATTAATCTCATTTTTCAAAATTGGTAACATTTGAAACAGAAAAAGAAACTTGGGTAAAATATTCATTTTTATCACTGCAATTCTTCCCATGAGGGATAATTGCAACTTTTCCCAGTTCTTCAAGTCCTTCTGTACCCTGACCCACAACCTTTCATAATTATTTTTAAATAATTTTACATTAGAAACAGACAACATCACCCCCAAATATTTTACCTTATTAACAATCTCAAAACCCGTCAGGTTAGTCAAAATCTGCTTCTCCTGACTAGACATATTTTTAGGTAAAATTTTGGTCTTATTTACATTAATCTTGAAACCCGAAACCAAGCCATAATGATGAATCAACTGTAATAAGTTTACTACAGAATAATCAGGTTGCGACAAAGTAACAACCAAGTCATCCGCAAAAGCTCTTAACTTATATTCTTTTTTATTAACATATATTCCTTTAATTTCCTGAGACTCTCGAATTTTGATCAATAATATTTCCAATGTTAAAACAAACAACAATGGCGATAAAGGACACCCCTGTCTAGTACCTTTCTCTATTGTGAAAACCTCCGAAAGACCTCCATTAACAATAAGTTGTGCTGTTTGTTTTTGATATATTACCTTAAGGGCTTGTAATATATTTTCACCAAAATTCATTTCTTCCATTACTCTTAGCATAAAATGCCAATTCAATTGGTCAAATGCTTTTTCAGCATCTAAAAATATGAGCCCTGCAGGAACTTGGTTGTTCTTATCTAAGTATTCTAATAGATTAATAATTTGTCTAACATTGTTTTTCATATACCTTCCTGTTATAAACCCTGATTGATCTTTATGCACAAGATGATGCACCACCCTCATAAGCCTATTTACCAAAATTTTTACAAATATCTTATAATCCACGTTTAAAAGAGATATAGGCCTATAATTTTTTGGTAAAGTAAGATCTTGATCCTCCTTTGGAATCAATGATATAAAGGCACTACGCCATGAAGGAGGAATCTCTAAGCCCTGTAAGATACCATTAAAAAGATCATTTAATGGTTGGATCATCTCCTCCATTAAAGCTTTATAATAAACAGCTGTTAACCCATCCGTACCCGGTGCTTTCCCTAATTTCAATTGTTGAATTGCTGAGGCAATTTCCTCCTTAGTAATTAAGCCATTAATTTCATATTTCTGATCCTCAGTCAATTTAGGAAAACTTGCCTCAGCTAAATATTTATTTATATCTAACAATTGTACATTAGTAGATTTATATAAGTTTTGATAATAATCCAAAAAAGATTTTTTAATTAATTCCTTCTGAGAAACTAGTTTACCCTTGTAATTTATTTTCTCTATTATTCTCTGTCTCTGTTTCTTTCTTAATTGATAAGCCAACCATCTCCCCGGCTTATTAGCATTACAAAATGTATTTTGTTTCATAAATAATAAATTGGTTGCAGCTTGATCTGCTATCAACATATTAAATTGTGACCTTAATAACTTTACAGATTCTTTAATACTTTCATCAGAAGGATTTAGAATCAAAGCCCTTTCTTTTAATTTAATTTCATCCTCAAGTTCTCTACGTTTCTGAATCTGATTTCGCTTATAAGAATTATTCATTTTTATCAAAACACCGCGCATAAATGCTTTACCTGCATCCCATACCATTGACATTGAAGTCCCCTTGTACATATTCAAAGCAAAATAGTCCTTTAAAGACTCCTTTAATTTTTGAACATTCTTCTCTTGTCTAAACAAATTTTCATTAACTCTCCAGGATCTTCTTTCCTCTTTCTCTTGAATCAGCTCCATCCAAACTGGACTATGATCCATCAGTGATCTAGGAAAAATCTTTACATTCTTTACTTTATTATACAAATCCGTGGTAATCAAGAAAAAGTCAATTCTTGAAAAAGATTGGTGTCTATCAGAAAAAAAGGTAAAGTCTCTCTCCTCTTGGTTACGTTCCCGCCAATAATCCCTTAATTCCCAGTCTTCTTTCATATCAAAAAAGGCTTTAGGTAGCCTTGCTTGTTTAAGAAAAGGAGAGGAACCTTTCTTGTCCCTTTGTGTATCTAAGACACCATTCCAATCACCCATTAATACCACTGATCTATAATCAAACAATGTTATTTTTTGATGTAACTGCTTATAAAATTGTTCCTGTTGTTGATTTGGAGCGTAAAGTCCAACTATAAGTATTTTCTTACCATAAATACCAAGTTCAATCATCACATATCTCCCCTGGGGATCTGATTCTACCAGACAAGCTGGTAGATTTTGTTTAACATATATAACAACTCCCCCTTTCTTCCCAGGAGCAGAAGATATAAAATGAGATCCCAAACGAGCATTAACTAAATATTTCTGATCTTTAAGTAAAATATGAGTTTCCTGTAAGCAAATAACATCATTAGTATGTTGCTTCAAATAATAAAAGATTTTTTTGCGTTTCTGAGGAGAATTCAATCCATTAACATTCCAGGTCAAAAACTTTGCCATCTCCCTTGGCACGCAGCCTGGAGAAGACACCATCAAACTCTGAAAGAGCTGCGTGTGTTGCATAACTCTTGGGTCTTGCTCCTCCCACCGGCGGTGATGCACTTCCAGGAGAACTCTCTTTAGGCTCTTTTTTACGTTGCTCCTTCTCTTTACGCTTATAGGCTGCACGGGTCATCCTCTGCTCTTTAACCTCCGTCTGGCGTTGCTTTACAGCTTCTATCATCCCAGCGGAAACCAAATCTAATGCCTCAGATTGCTGCTCAACTTCCTTGCCACTCAAAGATTTCCGACCAGATGAAGTTGAGCCTGCACCCAGGACCGAAGTATAAAAGTCTCTAGCTTTATCAACTGTGTTCAATCTGTAGCGTGTCCCAGCATGGCTCAAAACAATACCCATCGGAATTTCCCATCTAAATGGCATCGATCTAGCTTTAAGCTCATTGGTTAAAAAAGCAAAGTCTTTCCTGCTTCTTAAAATTTTGGATGGGATTTCCTTTAGAATGATGACATCTTGGGCAGCAATCTGAAATCTTTTATTGTAAAAAGCTTGTATAATCTCATTCCGCAGGGACTTCTTTGTAAAATAAATCACCACATCTCTAGGCAAGTTCTTCTGCTTAGCAATCCAGGAGTTGAGCCTATAAATTTTTTCCACTTCTCTCTGTAATTCTCCTTTATCCATATCCAAGGCCAGCGCCAGATCAGTAAGGACCACCTCCACCAGATCTTGATTCACATCTTCCTTGAGGCCTCTGATCCTCAGGGCATACTCCATTTGTCTGTACTGAAACATCAAAATATCTTCTTGTGAGGAGTCCACCTTCCTTTCCACATCTTGAATTTTGTCATCCAAAGAGTCAACTTTGTCTTCCACTTCCTCAAGCCTTGCATCGAGCTTAACCACCACAGTAGCCAAACCTGAAAAAGCTGCCAGTATATCTTGTCGTAATTCATTATTGTTTTCTTGCAATTTAGTCTTTATCCCCGTTATCTCTTCTTTGAGATCAGATTTAATTTCTGATTTAATCTGTGAGACAAATTGATTCATTTCCTCTCTCATTTGAACTACAATCTCTCCCATTATACCTCTAACCTCTTGTGCTGAAAGTCCAGATAGAGGAGGGGAGGGTGGTGGCTGAGCCGGTGGTGCGTGTTTAGATTGTTGTTGTAGCTGTGCAGTGGAAGTTATAGGAGAAGAAATAACCTTAGATATTGAGGAAGGCTGCTGCCTCTTTGAAGCCATTTTAAAAAGCACAATTGTCACTTCCCTTTCCCCTCCAGCCAGGAAGGGAGGAGGGAAAAAAAAAAGAAAAAATTTTTTTAAAAAGAGACAAACTATAGTCCTTGAAAGTCCAGAGTTAATCCAAAAAATAAAAAATAAAAGAGCAAACAATTCAAAAAAAAAAAATTCTAAACCAAAAACAAAAGTAAAGGCAAAAACCAATCCTTAAAAAGGGAAAGTAAAACAAAAGAGAAAGGAAAAAAAAACTCCGACACTTTCAAAGTGCCATCTTAAATCCTTTCACTAATATAACAAAAAAAAGGAGGAATAATAGTAGAAATCAAAAAATAAAAAAATTAAACACCTAAATTATAACAAAAAATCCTTTAAACTGCTCCGTCCGTTTAAAAATTACTCACCAGAATGCTATAAACACGGAGATAGAAGCGGCGGTTTCTTTTGCTTCCTAGGAAGCAAAAACAGCTGGGAGGCGGAGATCAGCAGGAGCTCCGAGGGAACACTCCTTTCACCCCCTCTAGAAACAAATCCAGAGGGGGTTCAGGGGTTCTACCTCTATCCCTGCACTCTCTGTCCCTTCCCTTTGCCCGGGAAGGGATTTCCGAGCCGCGGGCCAGCTGATGCACGCTGCGCTCCGCGGCTCTGACACTTCCCCAGCTGGACGGCTAAAAGCTAGCCGCCATCGCCGTCGCCTCAGACCGGAAGCTCGCCATTGATATTGAAACAAGTGCAACAGTATATTTTGTATTCTCAATTTTCCTTCTTTGGGGATATCTGTTGGAGATATTGGTAAAACGTATAGTCCAACTCTATTAAGAAAAATAATCCCACAGAAATGAATAGAAATAACTCTTAAGTAAGAACAGGATTACACATGCCACTATAAACAAACTTAGTCTTACATTTAGGAACTGATCATACATAAAACCTAGTAACCCTTTTGTGCTTACCGAAGGCAACCCTGTAATGAATTGACTTATTGAACAATTTAAATAATAATATATTAATTATTAATAGGTAATTTATAATTTTAGATATAAAAACAATTGTTCAGTTTAGTATTTTTCCAGTCGAGACAGATATTTCTACAAGCCCTTCTTCTTTCTACAAGCCTTCTGCAAATTTTGTGCTATTGCTGTAGATGGACTTGGTTGTAGATGACTATGTGATCATGTCTATGTGGAGATCCTGGCAGCACACAGAAACATTTGCCATTGTCTTATTCCAGGATATGTGTGTTTTTTTTTTTAAATTCCCACTCTGAAACTGACAGCTATACCTTTTGGTAAAATTCTGAAATTTCTTAGTGCTTTACAATCCAAGTACTAAATGTGACCCTGATTAGCCCTTTTTAAAGGTTAGTTAGCATCTAATTGTAAATTCAGTTTGACGTGTCTTTATTTTTTTAAAAAAAAATGGATTTAAAAGAAAGTTTTAACTGTTGAGATAAAATCACATCTTTTTAAAGTTACACGTGCAGTGAAATGATTGCAACCCAAGTCTGAATTAGCCACTGTATGTGTGTGTGTGTCAATACAGCAGCAAGCTACTCAAGTTGTTATATCATAAATCCACCACAGAACCTCCTTTTCACCTTATGGTTTCTGACTTGGGAAATTCTTACCTCATAATTCAACGGGAGAGGGAAATGGATTGCTGCAGCATTTCAGAGCAACTGAAATGGCTGCAGGAAATATTGCTGCACTCTAGAATTCCTTGTCTTGGATACAGGATTAAAGGGCAGTTCCACATAACATATATCTTCCAGGTGGTGGCTTCTTGATATTTTCCTTTGGGCAGCTGTGTCATAGAACAAGTTATTAATATGTGCACTGTTCATGTTATGACACAGACTGTCTCCTCCTGCTTGATTAGGTTTAATAGCTTGTGTTTACATGGACCTTTGAGATAAAACTTATAGGAGGACACACATAGTCCAGTAGTACACAAGCTGCTTACCACATGGCATAGTTGTCCAGTGGTACATTTTACCTGGTAGCTCAAAGATTCACAAGACTTGGAGTTATACTGTATTTTGCTGAAATTTGGGGAAGGGTTACTACTATCCACTGGAGAAATGATACATTTGTGGTTGCTTTGGTCCATTTGTAATAAGTTTGTGGAGGTTGTAGCCAGTTTGGTCTAGTGGTTAAGGCACCAGGATAGAAATCAGCTGACCATGAGTTTTAGTCCCTCTTTAGGCATGAAAACCAGCTGGCTGACTTTGGGCCACTATCTCTCAGTCCAGTCCAGAACACAGGGTTCTTGTTGTGGGCAAAATAGGAGGAGGAAGGAGTATTAAGTATGTTTGCTACCTTAAGTTGTTTGTAAAATTAATAAAGGGGACTATAAATAAATAAATTAAAATCTGAATCCTAGCAATAGCAGAAACAGGTCCATGTTGTTTTCTTGGTAGCATTTCTAGAACTAGAACACACAGTCTTTCGGCTTCTAATTCAACCACTTTGATCACCATACCCAAATAATTATCAATTGTGGTACTGTTGGCCTAATGACAATTTGTGTCAATATTAAGCATAAGCTAAGTGAAGAACTCAAGAGAATGGAAGCCCATGTAGATTGCTCAGAGCACTCTTGTGAACAAGTTTTCTCAAGCTGGTTCTCTCAAAATCTATTAAGCTAAGCTTTAAAGAACTCCCAACCAGCATGAATCTGTGAAACTAGAAAAAAGAAAAAAAAATGATAACAAAATTTGCACTATTTCAATATAGTCCTTCCAGATCAGAGTAGGAAATTAAAATGATCTGTTGGTCAACCAAATATTACTTCCAAATGTTACCAGTGAGATTAAGAGATGCTTTCTCAAGATCATATAGAACAGCTAAGAAAAATGTCAGCAAGAACTCTTAGTTTGCAAGCTTTAATCAAGTTGTTATTGTTATCAAGTTGAGGACTCTAATTAACTATCTACATAGGAATTTATCTACATTTAAAAAGATTGATTTTTGGAAGGTAAAGTAATATTAATCAATTCAGGTAAGCAAAATTGGCAGCATATATGTCGAACAGTTATATTCACCAATTCTTTCTTTTTCCTTTTGATAATAATAATAATAATAATAATAATAATAATAATAATAATAATAATAATAATAATAATAATAATAATAATAATAATAAAGTTGGAAGGGACCTTGGAGGTCATCGAGTCCAACCCCCTGCTCAGGCAGGAAGCCCTACACCATTTTGGACAGATGGCTGTCCAGTCTCTTCTTAAAAACTTTCCGATGTTGGAGCATTCACCGCTTCTGGAGGCAGGTTGTTCCATTGATTAATTGTTCTAACTGTCAGGAAGTTTCTCCTTAGTTCTAGGTTGCTTGTAAATTGTAAACCTTATAAATTTGCTTAGGGAATTGGGAGATGTTTCTAAAGAATAGCAGGTGAAATAACAAATGAAACCAAGAGTTGGTTTTAAAAAAGCAAACAACAAGTTCAACTTTTAATTTGCTGTGTTATTATTCACCCTTCCTCATAAAAGGCAATAGGAGCTTTCATTGGATCCAAGGATCATGTATTAAACAAAGCAACTTTTTTTTGGTTGTAAAGACAATTTAGGATCCTAGCTGGATGCTTCATTTGTATAAAAAAGGCATTTTCATTCTCTTACATGGGGAATAGATTAATTTTGCCAAAAGCTGGACTACAGCTTTCCCTGTCACATGCTAAAGAGCTACTGCAGGGAAGAAGAGCCACCGAGGAGAAAGTGCAAAGTATCCTTGGTTACAGAAATCAGAAAATGTTGCTCTGATACTGGAACAATTACCCACATAACTACTAAGACCTTTAGGTCTTCTGATTTTTTTAAAACCCTTTTCAAGCTATGCAGTATTGTAAAGCAACATCCTGGCTGCTGTTTTTGCTATCGAGTAAAACATTGATTTTACCTGATTTCTTAGATGATTGATGCAGCTGATATGCAAAATCTAGAGGAGAAGAAGGAGAAGAAGAAGAGGAAGAAGGAGAAGGAGGAGGAGGAGGAGGAGGAGGAGGAGGAGGAGGAGGAGGAGGAGAAGAAGAAGAAGAAGAAGAAGAAGAAGAAGAAGAAGAAGAAGAAGAAGAAGAAGAAGAAGAAGAAGAAGAAGAAGAAGAAGAAGAAGAAGAAGAAGAAGAAGAAGAAGAAGAAGAAGAAGAAGAAGAAGAAGAAGAAGAAGAAGAGGAAGAAGACAATCATGATGATGATAATACAACTTTTATATTTGGTTCATTCAAGGAGTCAAACATACCTAATACTTCTGCTTCCCATTTTCCCAGGACAACAATCCTGTGAAGATGTTTGGCCTGGGGAAGAGCGACTGCCTCAAAGTCACCCAGTTGGTTTTCATGCCTAAGGGAGGCCTAGACTCCCAGCCTCCTGGTTTCTAGACCAGCATCTTCACCACAAGGTCAGATTGACTCTCCTCCTTTATAATGTGGCATCTTCTCAAGGAGGATCAATTATGGAAAAAAACTAGAGAAAGGCATAGTTCAAACTTGTTTGAAATTTGTTGGCAAAACAAAGTACATGCAGTTGCAAAAGCTGAACTTGTAATAATTTACAACAACCCAAAACTGCATGGTGAAGTTCTCTGCAGCTCATTTATGGCTATAACATTTTTCTGCTTAAAAAAGACTGCCCTTGTGTGCTATATTTCTTTCAAGGCATTGCATACATTTCATCTAGCAAATGCGTGTTAAAACTTGCAATGGTTATCTGACTCCAGCACTATATTTCACTGGATCATTTTATCATCTAGAAGTACATCTTGCCCTGAGTTGCACCTAGATAAAATCTATTCCCTTTCTAGGGTTTGGCTTTTATTAGTAGTTTGAGGCAGCTGTCAAGAATGTAAGAGATTGAAGGACAAACATACCTTCCAGAATTTAATTCAAAACTCGATTTGGTGAATGAGAATCAAAAGGGTGTTACTCAGCTTCTTAATGCTAAAGAAGTCCCTTCCCCAAAACTGATGAGAGTTGCATTCAAAGAGAAAAGATTATCAATTTTGAAACCATTAGATCATTTTGTTAGCACTCCTGGTCATGCATTCAGCTGTGAAGCAGAAGAGACCGATCTGTGTGGAGAACAAGTATCATGTGTGCTATGTACCACCTGCAACAGGCTCTGTCTTTTGCAGCCACCTCATCATTGGACCCTTTTTTCCTGTTTCTGCCATTCCATTCTCCTAATCTTTCTATATCTGTCCTTACTCTTGCCCCTGATTTTCTGCTGCTACTAGTTCTAACATCATTAGAGTATTAAAGTATTGTTCTATCAAGTTTATCAGCACTAAGCTTGATAAACTTGATCTATCTTTAGTGCATTTGTGGAGGAAATGTTCAAGAAGTGGCACCATAAGGCCATAAGAGAATTAAATAAATTGTTTCATTTCCTAGAAGGCAGGTACAAGATTCAAGACTTACTGCATCACATATCACGCATTGAACTTGGAGAGGTCACAGCCCTACCATGTGGCAATGGTCCTCAGTTCAGATAGTTAAAAAGGGATTGCACAGATTCATTCCAATTGATGAGCCAACTGAATACTTCTGCTACCTAGAGACTGGGCATGAAACAATAAGTCTAGTTATGTCTAGATTGGAAATTACATTGCTTGCTCTTGACTCAGAAATTAAAATGATTTTTGAATCAGGATATTCAAAGGTGTGTTACATTTTCACCCACTTCTACTGCTGACTGTGGATGGAGGAAGTACTATGGATTAAAGTAGGTAAGAAATGTGTGTTCTTTGCGACTCTTCTCTTCTCTTCTCTTCTCTTCTCTTCTCTTCTCTTCTCTTCTCTTCTCTTCTCTTCTCTTCTCTTCTCTTCTCTTCTCTTCTCTTCTCTTCTCTTCTCTTCCCTTCCCTTCCCTTCCCTTCCCTTCCCCTCCCCTCCATCTCCTTCTCCTTCTCCTTTTTTCCTTTTATTTCTCCTGATCCTATGATGAGGGGGGGTCATACTTTTTTTTTTAGGCCATTGCTGATTTCCAAAGCAAAAACCTCTCTCAGAACTAGTTGAAAGTGAAAGACAGAGGCTCAAGTACATTTTCAAATGTATTTCATATTTATTCCAGAATCAGTTTTTGTACCAAGAAAGAACTTTAGCATTTTCTGTTTTGTTCATTTGATAAGCTGTATCAATGAACTATATGTCTTTCCTAACACTGCGGCTAAAATGAGATGACCACAGTAAAATCTGAAAAACTCGGTAAAGTTCTCTTGGTAGCGGTATGACAATGATTTCCCATTGTCTTTGTATGGATCATAGTGTGCATCTCTACTCTCTTTCCCTCTGACAAAATATGAAGCTATATTGCTTTATTGCCCTTGTGTCTACTTAAATATCTGGCTATAAACTTCTGCCAATCTCTCTGTTCAGGCCTAACCCCAATGTCTGAGTCACAAATAATTCTGACTCACGCATAATTCAGAAAGCAATGATGCTCTACCTTATACGATAACATCCATTTCCTCTTCTTACTCTAGTTTTCTGAAGAAATATGTGTTTTTGCAAAAAGATGATCAGGGGACTGGAGGATAAAACATATAAGGAACAGTTGCTGGAATTGGGAATGTCTAGTTTAATGAAGAGAAGGACGAGGGGGGACCTGATAGCAGTGTTCCAATATCTCAGGGTTGCCACAAAGAAGAGGGAGTCAAGCTATTTTCCAAAGCGCCTGAAGGCAGGACAAGAAGCAACGGGTGGAAACTAATCAAGGAGAGAAGCAGCCTAGTACTAAGGAGAAACTTCCTGACAGTTAGAACAATTAATCAGTGGAACAACTTGCCTCCAGAAGTGGTGAATGCTCCAACACTGGAAGTTTTTAAGAAGAAACTGGACAGCCATTTGTCTGAAATGGTATAGGGTTTCCTGTCTGAGCAGGTTTTTTATTATTATTATTATCGATCATCGCACAGTCAGCCAGATGTTCAGACTGGATTTGGCATTTTGTCTACCTATCGAGTCCTTACCCAGGACCTGGGAAAGGCAGATGTGGATGTTTGATGGTATTACAGATATTGTCGCAGGATGGAAGCAGTTCCTAATAAGGCCGCTTTTTGCAATTGACTAATAGCGAATTTGTCAATGCCAATTGTGTTCAAGTGGTGCTCCAGTTGTTTTGGGATTGCACCCAAGGAGCCTATGACTATTGGTACTACCCTTGCTTGCTTTTGCCACAGTCTTCTATTTCTATTTGTAGGTCTTTGTATTTTGTTATCTTCTCCAGTTCTTTCTCTTCTATTCTGCTATCTCCAGGCACTGCCACATCCACTATCCAGACTTTTTTGTCTTTCTTATCGACAATTGTTAAGTCTGGGGTGTTATGTTGCAGGTGCTTGTCTGTTTGAATTCTGAAGTCCCAGAGCAGTTTAATTTAATCATTTTCTATGACTTTCTCTATTTTATGATCCCACCAGTTTTTGCTTACAGGCAAATGATATTTTTTGCAGATCTTCCAATGCACCATTGTTGCTACTTTGTCATGCTGCTGCTTGTAATCAGTTTGTGCAATCTTCATCATCATCATCATCATTATTATTATTATTATTAGGTGACCTTGATAATTTCCAAAATGGAGAATTAGACTTTTTTTTTCTTAATCTTGCAGTGTTAGCAAGAAGCTTAGGTATGACCTGGCCTAATTTTAAACACATGCAACCTCTTCCTGGATTGCATCCCATCATTGTCACTAGAGACCAATCTCTTTTGCCCCTAACTTTGATTTAAGTTGGATTTAAGATGATACATAGTGTTCTTCACAGAGTACTAATCCAATTTATCCTCAGCTGTTGACATCTCTGGTTTGCAGCAGTAGAAAGATCTTTTATCTTTTTTGCCTGTATGATGCTACCTAGAAACCATGAACACTAAACAGTCTAGGACTTGATGGAGATTAGTATTACCAGCCTATACTAAACGCCTTCCAAGTTGATAGGATTAAATTGTCTTCAAATAACTTAGAAGGCTTCAAAAATTGCAAGCCAATGAATTAAAGCTGAAGGAAATGTCACAAAGATAACAGGTCAGTCACCTGCACCCTTTTTTCCCATATTTGTTTTTCTCCCCCTTACTGCAGCATTTAGGAAATTTTGATGATGTGGTGTGTGGACTGATCAGATTATAAGCATCTCCACCCTTGAAAGGAGTAACTATCATAATAGAGCAGGGATAAAAGGCTTGTTATGTAATGATGTCACTCATAGATTGAGTCTCCCTAGATGTTACAAACAAAATGAGAAAAAGAGACGCTAAGTTGTAAGTAATGGAGGAACTTTTCCATTACATTCACAAAAATGGAAATGTGCTTACAGTGTATCCTTTTTCACTCATATTGGTGGACCCACAGTACTTTAGGTAAGCATCCTGATCCATTCATTAGTTCATCCTTCCACTTTGTAAAAGGAAATAGAAACATGGGAAAACAGAGAGGGATCTATCTGAATCACCAGATAGGTCTATCTATACCACCAGATGTTTTTTGAAGATAGTTCTGAGAAGTGCATAGCGAGATCAGAAAGCAGAAACTTTCTCATTTGTTTCCAGAATCTGAAAAGCACTTTCAAATAGCCAACACTGTGTCCCTTCATAGAATCCATTAGCATACTAAGCTTCTTATGTTCTTTCTTTCTATGATAAATTTCAATGCCTTATAAAAAGAAATAATCTGGATATCTTAGGGTTGGAAAGAATCTAGATTTTTTTTTTTTCATTATATGAAAATGTATTTGCTGTTCACCATAGCTGCAGGTTTTTGTAGTGCTTTAAAAGCCTGCCAAACCTGTTTAACCAGAGATGATGGGAAAAGAAGACATAAACGCTATGTACTCCACCAGCCATCGACTTGTTTTTTAAAAAAAATGTCTGTGATTTTAGATCTTGACATATGAATGATGCTGTGCTCATGCTGCCATATCAGTGCTGGGCTTTCCAATATGCAGCCTGATAATATGATCTAGAAATATAACACACTGAGAATGTGTGAAGAATGTAATCATAGGATTAATCTTTATCGTTAGCATTTCCTTTATTTCTTACTTATTATGTTTTTAATTCCCTAATTCTTACTCTGAAAGTAAGCAAATTGGAATCTCTCACTGTCGTATATATATATACACACACATGCACAACGAGACAGACAGTTGTCATGATTTCTATATTAAATTTTACATTACAATTATGTCATAGTTTAATTTGATGATAACAGTAGAGTTGTAGAAATCATTGTGTTCTTTTTTTTAAAAAACTCTGAGCAAGATGCTCTTATTAGGTAGAAACTAACTGATGGATTCAATGTTATTTGAATCAGTTAAGGAAGTCTTTTTGTCACTGGTAATGCCATGATGACTGACACTATACTTCATGTGAATGGAGTAGATATTTGAATTCTAAAATGTCTATATTTGTATCTCCCATCCAGTGCTTTGAATCACTTTTTATTGAAATCTTTTTTGGACTTCATAATTCTAATAGGGCAGTGGTGGTGAACCTATGGCATGAGTGCCAGAGGCAGCACTTGGAGCCCTCTCTGTGGGCACATGTGCCGTTGCCCCAGCCTCGCCTCCCCCGTGACCCCTCCTCTCCAGCAGCCCCCCCTGGAGAGTTGCCCCTGAGCGTGGTCCACATGGAGCAGCACAGCTGAGGACATGGCAGCCAGGCAGCATAGACAAGACTCTGCCCTCACATCCCATCATGCACAGTTGATGCTATAGGGCGCGGGCAGAGGGCGTGACCGCCATAGCACTGCTAGGCTGCCTGGGTGATCTGCAGCGGGCCCTGGAAGCAATGAGTGGCCCTGCGGGCAGGCAGGCGGGGGATGGGGGGTGGAGCAGGGGCAGGGCAGGGGGTGGAGTGGAGGCGGGGCCAGTTTTTGGGCATTCGGTCTCTAAAAGGTTCGCCATCAGTGTAATAGGGTTTTTAGGCTATGAAGTTAACTCAGAGATATTATTTTGAAGAGGGAATTAATTCTGTGACAGTTGTGCCACAAGATACATTTATTACTATGGCAGGTTATTCTCATTAATTTATTTTACCCTGGGAAAGGATGATACCACATCATAAAAAGAAGTCCATTGTCTTTTGAAAGAATCCAGAAAGTGTAAGTGGAACTGATAACCATGTTCAGACTTCATGTACCTCAACTTTGTTCAAGAACACTTGAAAGATCAATTGCATCAGCTTGGCTTAATGTAAAGTAGCAAAAAAAATATTGAAATAATAAATTATGACTTTTGTTGTGCTCAGTACAAGCAGGATCCAAATTTACTGAAGATGACTGCTGACAAATACAGTAAACTGAACCCTTGCTTATCTATGCACAAATGTTATAGAAAATAAAGGGGATGCATTTTAATTAAGAAAAAAAGCTTAAGAGCAAGAATTAGTCTTTTATATTAGGAATAAAAACTAAAGAGTAGCTAGGTAACTATTCCATGATGACAAATACATTCAAAGCCAAGGTAAAAATCTCTGTACATAACAGTCAATATATGGGCCCAGTACTCTTCAACATCTTCATCAATGACTTGGATGAAGGGATAGATGGGGAACTCATCAAATTTGCAGACGACACCAAGCTGGCAGGAATAGCCAACACTCCAGAAGACAGGCTTCAGATACAGAAGGATCTGGACAGACTTGAACCCTGGGCACTAACTAACAAAATGAAATTCAATGGTGAAAAAAGCAAGGTTCTACATTTAGGCAAGAAAAACCAAATGCACAAGTACAGCATAGGTGGCACCATGCTCAATAGTAGTAACTGTGAGAGGGACCTCGGAGTCCTAGTAGACAATCACTTAAATATGAGCCAGCAGTGTGCTGCAGCTGCCAAAAAGGCCAACACAGTGCTAGGCTGCATTAACAGAGGGATAGAATCAAGATCACGTGAAGTATTAATACCACTCTTCAATGCCTTGGTAAGGCCACACTTGGAATACTGCATCCAGTTTTGGTCACCACGATGTAAAAAAGATGTTGAGACTCTAGAAAGAGTACAGAGAAGAGCAACAAAGATGATTAGGGGACTGGAGGCTAAAACATATAAGGAACGGTTGCTAGAATTGGGTATGTCTAGTTTAACGAAGAGAAGGACAAGGGGGGACATGATAGCAGTGTTCCAATATCTCAGGGGCTGCCATAAAGAAGAGGGAATTAAGCTATTCTCCAAAGCACCTGAAGGCAGGACAAGAAGCAATGGGTGGAAACTAATCAAGGAGAGAAGCAACCTAGGACTAAGGAGCACTAACTAAACTTCCTGACAGTTAGAACAATTAATCAGTGGAACACCTTGCCTCCAGAAGCAGTAAATGCTCCAACACTGGAAGTTTTTAAGAAGAGACTGGACAGCCATTTGTCCGAAATGGTGTAGGGTTTCCTGCCTGAGCAGGGGGTTGGACTAGATGACCTCCAAGGTCCCTTCCAACTTTACTTATTATTATTATCGATCATCGCACAGTCAGCCAGATGTTCAGACTGGATTTGGCATTTTGTCTACCTATCGAGTCCTTACCCAGGACCTGGGATAGGCAGATGTGGATGTTTGATGGTATTACAGATATCGTCGCAGGATGGAAGCAGTTCCTAATAAGGCCGCCTTTTGCAATTGACTAATAGCGAATTTGTCAATGCCAATTGTGTTCAAGTGGTGCTCCAGTTGTTTTGGGATTGCACCCAAGGAGCCTATGACTATTGGTACTACCCTTGCTTGCTTTTGCCACAGTCTTTCTATTTCTATTTGTAGGTCTTTGTATTTTGTTATCTTCTCCAGTTCTTTCTCTTCTATTCTGCTATCTCCAGGCACTGCCACGTCCACTATCCAGACTTTTTTGTCTTTCTTATCGACAATTGTTAAGTCTGGGGTGTTATGTTGCAGGTGCTTGTCTGTTTGAATTCTGAAGTCCCAGAGCAGTTTAATTTTATCATTTTCTATGACTTTCTCTATTTTATGATCCCACCAGTTTTTGCTTACAGGCAAATTATTATTATTATTATTATTATTATTATTATTATTATTATTATTATTATTATTATTATAGCCAGTATATTGACCATTATATTCCCAAGTCCCTAGGCAGAACCATTTTTAAAAGGCTTTGCAAAAAGCCAGCAGACTTTCATTATAAGTCAATAGTTTTGAGGCCTTGATTCCAACCATTGCAACTAAACATTATTAAACATATATTCAATAAAAATCTTTTCCCCTATGTTTCATTAGTCTCATTTGGAAAGCAAAATAAATGTTAAAGCATTTTTTTTAAAAAAGAACAGGATGCTTTAGTTAGTTATTCCAAAGGCCTTCCAAGTAATACAAATTTAATCAAATTTGTTCAGTTTATTATAAAATATATTAATGGCTTAGGAATCACAACAGATATACTTTTGAGCCTCTTACCCATTAAACACTCAGATTATGTAATAATATTGGTTATGAATGTAAATGATAACTGGAAAATATCTGCTCACAGAAATGTCTGCTTGGTTCCAATAGCCAGTTTAAACAAAAGTCTATCCATCTGTACATATGAGAAAGGTATGTATAAGGAAACAATTTATGATAAAAGCTTAGGGAATTAGTGAAGGATACAAAAGGAATAAGATGTGACATAACACAAACCATTATTGTAGAACCTGGGAAAAAGAGACATGGAAGACAAGGAAAGTGAAATAAACTAGTGAAATTAGGCTTCAAGAAGAGAAAGTATTGCATAAATCCTATATTAAAAAAAATGGTATTTGGAGTAATCTCCCCAAATAAGGAACAAGTAGATGTAGATGTGTAACTTTGGAACAGAATGAAAATTATTATGTAAAGCAACATGAAAGGGTATGTCGTTGTGTTAATGGGGTATGAAAAGTCATGTTTGGTAGAACAATGAAGTAGAAAAGGCTGTGTGTAAAGAAAAAAATATATATAAGAGAATGTGCAAACAATGAAGATAAGAAAAAAATGTAATGTTTATATAGATGAAAAGAATGTATTAATGAGAGAAAAGAACAGTTAATATTCAACAGATGGAGGAAATGCAGAGAGATTTTGATGGAAATAAATTACTCTTTTTGATGTATATGAAAAGTGCTAAAAAGACTGTAGCAGAAGCGACAGAATGCTAGAAATTTGGAGTGGTAGTGTTATATCTAAGAATAAAATTGAAACAAGCATCGTGTTAGTGTGCAAAAAATATAAAGCTAAGTCATAAATGCTTCAAGAAATGTTATAGGTATATATATGGCATCGCTGGAGAAATATTAAAATAAGGATGTGATTGTGGGTTGCATAGAAATAATCTAACCTGGATTTGGAAGTGTGCTCCAATTTCGGGTCTCCAAAACAGCCTTCCTAGGTTATTCTGGAGACAATGAAGGGATTTTATTGTGCTTATGATTTTAGTATGTTTAAGTTTGAAATTAGCATTTATTTTATATATAGTAACCATTTTATATTGATACTTATAGTGTTATCATGTAATCATTGTTTTGTTATTTTGTAATCATTATTTTGTAGTTAATTGCTTGATCAGATGCTTTATATATATATTGGAAAATTAAGGGCTTCATGCTTTAGGTATAGGTGATTGCTTATATGAAAAGAGCACAGTAAGGGGAGGGGGGAAAGGAGTTATGGATGGAGCCTGGGTTGCTGTGTAGGAGTCATCATCTAGGAATTGTTTTTTTGTGCCATCTTATGCCTAGTACCAAGATCAGATCTCTTTGTTCTGGAAAGGTATAAAAAGTGGAAGACATCTTTCCTGGTTGTTGCCTTCATCTCTCTACCAGCCACGAAGAGAGATGGGGTCACCCAACTCTGTTTTGATCAAAATAAAAGTTGTTTGCTTGCTGAAACCTCGGCTCAGGGGTTTCTTTGGCTCTTTTAAATTCCTGAGTAAAGCTAGGGCAATTGTGAGGTTAAGTGGAAAACCTTACAATAATCTGTTTTGATTTGTTTCTGATATGAGAAAAATTCTCATATTATTCCTGGGAGAATTTATCTTATAGCACTAGGAGAAGAACATTTCCCTGAGGTATGTACATTTCTTTCTTTCTCATAAGCTGAGAAAGCAGTTGTGGCCCAATTGCTCAGATGCAATTGAGCCTTTTTTGCAACTTGGTAGTTTACTATCCAGATATTACTCTAAGGCAGGGGTAGGCAATCTTTGCTCTTTTATGACTCGTGGACTTCAACTCCCAGAATTCCTGAGCCAGCATGGCTCAGCTTGGAAACCTCTCTCTTTCCTCTTAGCATGGCTGACTCAGGAATTCTGGGAGTTGAAGTCCACAAGTCATAAAAGAGCCAAGGTTGCCTACCCCTGCTCTAAGGGAACTATGTACAACAAGGCTCATATTCTAGATCGGGGTAGGCAACCTTGGCTCTTTTATGACTCATGGACTTCAACTCCCAGAATTCCTGAGCCAGCATGGCTCAACTTGGAAACTCTCCCTTTCCCCCCAGCATGGCTGGCTCAGGAATTCTGGGAGTTGAAGTCCACGAGTCATAAAAGAACCAAGGTTGCCTACCCCTGTTCTAGATTATGGAAGCTACCTCAGTTAGGGTGACTTACAACCACAACTGAGCCCAAAGTTTCCATTGCTACGCAAGGCTGTTGTTCCGTGAGTTTTTGCCCCATCATATGACCTTTTCTGCCACAGTTGCAAGCAAATCATTGCAGGCATTAAGTGAATCAGGGGATCATTAAGTGAATTGGATTTCCCTCATTAACTTTGCTTGTCAGAAGCTGGCTGGGAAGGTTACAAATGGTGATCACGTGAACCTGGGATTGTGCAACTGATCTTCTACAGGTTCCTTCAGACACTCATATAATATGGTTCTATATTTTGCACAGAATGCCAATTTCTAGTTTTCATATACAATATGAAAAACAGAATTGCATCTCTTATGAAATCTGCAAAGGAAGCTAGTTATGAGAATATAATAGTCTCGCAGTAAATTCTTATAGGACTTTGATCTTTTGAGTTATGATTAGACAAATAAAAAGCCTTTTCCTTTCAAACCACATTTAACTCTATTATCAGTCTCAGACAGGATTTTATTGAGTGGATTCTCGTTTGTTTTTTTCCAACTAATTCATGACTCATAAAGGCTCACTATTTATTATACTTGCTTGCTTGTGAGGGCTTATCTGAGCAGTTTGTTTTCAAGGTCTTGGGTATTGATACAACTGTCTTATTAAAAAAACTACTGATTGTAATGTCAATGAGGAGGAAATTCACCTTTTCCTCCAAAACATCCCTCTAAGAAAGTATTTAAAAGATCTCTAGAGGGAAACAGAAGGAACTAAAGATTACAATTAAAGGAGAAAATTTAGATTTAACTTACCAATAAAAAGTAGAGCAAAATACTTTAACAGTGGATGTGTTGAAGGAAATTTGTGGACAATGGACCCAGAAGTTAACTTTAAGAATGCCTGACATAACAGGTAGATCAAATTTAAAGGATGCTATGGAAAAGCAACTAGTTTTACAAGACTGAGACTGATTTGAAACTGGATTTTAAAATAACAGGCTAAAAGTATAATATGGAAAAAGATCTACATTATTTTCTATTTAACATCTTGATGCATAGACCATTACCTTCCCTTTTCCTCCTATAGACAGTCATGAACACAGGACACTGACCAATTAAAACTGCAACCACATTTTAGATGTGTTCAGAATCAGATCCTATGCTGGTTGAGGATCATTAAAGGAAATTAAGACATTTGGAGAGCATCTGATTGAATGAAACCTGATTCAAAGGCCACTTATTTTTCTGAACACAGTAGAATTAATATACACAGGATTAGCCTATTATTCTGACATAATCTTTTTGGTATCAGAATTAGCCTGATTGCTTCTTTAGATTAAGAATATTATATTCTACTGTACTTTAGAAACTCAAAACAACTTTTAAAAATGTACCTAAAATGTAATAATTAAAAGAAAAAAGGGGAAAATATAAGAAAAAAAAAAGCATCGCTCTTCACTAGCAGCTATGGAATAGATTTCAGCAGCCTGCAATTTTCTATTTCCCTCTTTATCTGAACTCAATAAAATATTGAATATATGTTTATTGGGCCTTTTAACAACCCATCTCAAGTACTCTTGTTTTCTATTCTATTTTTGATCTCTACCTGGAGTGCAAAGCTGCTCCATTTGATTATAATCTGTTTGCAGTGATATTTTCTTTGAAATCAAGTGGCAGCAATGACTCTAAAACCCTCACCCAATCATCAGGAATATGTGCCCAGTTCAACTTGCCCTCCTTACACTAAAAACATACTGTTAATCTAATGCAATTCAAACCAAAAATCTTATAAATAACCCTGCTGTTGCTTTTTAAGTTAAGTGCTTGATGGCTGGACATGTTGGTGATTTTTTTCCCACTTGCCTACCTCCATGGTTTATTCACCTCAGCATGTAATTTGATCTTCTTGGCAAAAGGGAAGGTGAAAGCTTATGCTTCAGTCGCAATCTGGAGTGAGCTCAGCCTC
Source organism: Crotalus tigris (assembly GCF_016545835.1). Lineage (NCBI taxonomy): Eukaryota > Metazoa > Chordata > Lepidosauria > Squamata > Viperidae > Crotalus > Crotalus tigris. The sequence goes on from NW_024097221.1 coordinate 1,447,244, forward strand.
TCCAGTTGAGGTTCTCTGAGATAATCATCTTGAACTGGATTAGCAAGTACCTGAACCACGATGGGCAGGAGGTTCTGTTCTGTTGGCTAGGCAAAGGCAGGATGCCAAGCTCTTAGCATTTTTAATACTCCCCAAATATTAAGCAAAACCATTAGTCCATTAAGGATGTCCACCCATAAGGATTTCCACCCATTGCTAAAGACTACGAAACTGAATATAGGTTCAGGAAAAAGGAAATGTATAATGTGTTCATACAGCCAATTCTTTGTCTGTTGCGGGTAAGAGGGATGATAGAGTGACCTGCAATACAGCAACAGTTTCCAAGCTGTGCAAGATAAACACATGTGCAAGTTCTGCTACTGCATAGGACTCAAAGAGATATAGGTTCAGTCAGATTCCTGGATTGAGGTATTTCCAATTTTCTGTTCCAGCAGTAAATTTTCAGATTTCCTGGAATTGATTGAGGCAGTTTATACTGAAGAAATAAATAAACTTAACTAATAAAGAACTAAGAAGATTCAAAAAGTCAGAGAAAATGCAAGAGAATAGCAAAAGATGCATGAAAGAACCGAATGACTATGTCTATGTATGCACTGAAAAAACAAAGTCTTGTATATATATCTTCTCTTCCATAGCCTCACACTTCATCAAAAAGTTTGGATGGTCTTAAAAAATACTTTCCAGTTTATACAGCTCTACCATTTCAAATTTTTGCAACAAAAGATGGCCTTTCAATCTAACAGAAATAAACCAGGATATGCATAATCAAAGATAAAATATAATTAATAGCCACAGAGCACAAATATAATGGTTAAAAATGCTGATTCCCTTCTGTTTGAAAAGTTTAGGTGAATATAAATCTGTCTGGTAAAAAATGCCAGCTGATCAGGGCCTGCCACAAAGAAGAGAGAGTCAACCTATTCTCCAAAGTGCCTGAAGGCAGGACAAGAAGCAACGGATGGAAACTAATCAAGGAGAGAAGCAACCTAGAACTAAGGAGAAACTTCCTGACAGTTAGAACAATTAACCAGTGGAACAACCTGCCTCCAGAAGTGGTGAATGCTCCAACACTGGAAGTTTTTAAGAAGAGACTGGACAGCCATTTGTCCAAAATGGTATAGGATTTCCTGCCTGAGCAGGGGGTTGGACTAGATGACCTCCAAGGTCCCTTCCAACTTTATTTATTATTATTATTATTGTTATTGTTATTATTATTATTATTATTATTAATCTAGAACCTGGTACTAATGCTGAGAACACTATCTCTTTTGTTTTTAATCTATTAAAACAGGTAATCAATATACTACTAAAATTCCTGTGTCTATAACCTATAACTGGACAAAATAATGCATCATAGAGCAACATTTTTTGAATCAAGTGGTCTAACTCAGGGATCCTCAACCTTGGCAACTTTAAGACTTGTGGACTTCAGCTCTAGGACTTCAATTCTAGGAGTTGAAATCCACAAGTCATAAAGTTGCCAATGTTGAGGATCCCTGGTCTAACTTATGAGATGTGTCCAAAATCTGGGACCCATGACTCCTATGAGATTGAAATTTGGCAAATTTGTGGTCACTTCAGTGCTGCCACACTAATTTGCCATTGCCTTGAGGTTCAGTAGGCCTAGCCCTTTGGTGGTGGATTAGACAGCCCCTCATTCAGCTACAAGTAAGCCAGTCCCTTCCTAGCCCTTGGGAGACCAAGTCCCACCATTGGCTGCCAGAGCGTGGTCATCCCTAGTTAAACTGACAGCACTCAGAACTTGCTCCCACTCCTACAGCTTTTTTCCCTTGTGTATTCTGTTTCTCTAGGAACTATTTCTGAAATGATGATCCAATGGATCATGACATATGTCACATATATTCCTGCTGCAGGTCCTGCCCTATGGAATACTGTAGTACCAAAAATTAGGATGGCTTTAACCTGCTGACTTTTCAGCAGGCTTTGAATATGTGTTCCTAAACATAAGGGTCAGGTATCCACTGTGAATCTGTGTTAGGTTTACCATAGAATGGTTTTTAACTTAGTTGTTTTAAAGTGTAAAGAATAAGGGATATGACCTTCACAGAAACCCACAGCAAAGAGGGCTGAAATGTTCTTTAAATCTTGGGCAGCAAGATAATATTTGGAAGTAGCTGAGACAAATGCTTCCTTGGTCCATTGGTATATAAGAAATAAGATATAAGAAAGAAGGGAGCTGAAGAACGTTTTCATCCTAATAAAAATATAGTTCTAGTCTTCCCATGGAATTGATTTTCTGGTCTGTTCCACCCATGGAGCTGACATACAGGTTGTATGTTTTGCTTTTTTGCATTGTTTTTTATACATTATAATGTTAGCTATAATGTTAGTTGCAGTGGTGGGATTCAAATATGTGAACAACCGGTTCTCTGTGTGGATGCCACTTCTGGAAGTCCATTCTGGGCCTGGGCAACAAAAAATTAGCTACCGGTTCCGCTGAAGTGGTGCGAACTGGCTGAATCCCACCACTGGTTAGCTAGCTAAAGTCACAACAGCAAAATGGACAGCTATATAAATTGAATAAATAATAGCAATGTTCATGATACCATTTATATCTGGAAAGGACAGTCATCTTAATTATGTTGAAGGACTTCTTGTGTTGTTCTTTGAGAAAGTAAACCAAAACTCCTTTGTTCTAAAACCATTAAGCAATATCATTTTGCATGAGATATATAATGTGTGCATGAAGCTCTGATTTTTTAAATCCATGAATTCATATTAATCCATGGCTCATAAACATCAGATATAGCTTGACTGTAAGCTCTTGGACACAGATGCAAGTGTTTATTCATTAGGCTGAATAGCAATACTCAGTTAGATTATAATCTGATCTAATATTAATTTCTATGAGTTATAGCACATAGGGAAAATTCAACTTTGAATTTAGAGACACCCTTACAGGCTTACTGATGATCAATTCTGGATTTTGATCATTCCCCAAAGATGGTTTTCTTTTTTTCTCTCTAGTTAACAAATTCATAATGTCTGACACCACCTGTCTCCCTTCCAGCAAGCTCTGGAAAGTGGTTGCAAACCATTCTTAAGTAAGATTTGATTCTGCAGGAAAAGTGAGCATATTTCCCATCCAAGATCAGTGAAAGCAACAGAAGATTTCAATTGCAAATGTACTCTACATTTATTAACAAATCACTTCTAAGAAATGGATTTGGATAGCTGATAGTTTCATAGGAAGTTTTCTTCTCTAACTTTAAGCATTTTCTTTTTACAACACAGAGATGGAACCGCCAAGTATAACAACAGAAAAATTCAACCAGTCTCTTAAATTCTAATTAACAATGAAAGTTTAGTACTAAATATAAAAATATATTCAAATGATATATTTCTGTGGTTAAAATCTATTTTAATTCAGAAAATAATAAACAAGGGCCACTGGGTCACTAAAGCTGAACCCATAATGATACACTGATTAGGTAACTTAATAACATAATAAACATACCTTTGCCTAGACATGTCCTTCAGCAACATTTGACTTTAATATACTTAATATTATATAGAAGTGCAAAGGAATTTGATATAGTAGGTTAAAATGTGCACCCATGAATCCATGGGGTATGCATATTTCTAGGAGAGAGTGGGAAATTATATCTGACACTAAAGCACGGCTGCTAACCTTCCTCAGTCGTCAATGTGGACTATAACTCCCATCATCCCTAGCCAACTCTAACAAAGATTTCTATTCGCTCTTGTCTTTATTGTCCTGACACATAGGAGAGGACTTTTTATGTCTCTACATTGCTGACAAGATTTCTTTGTTAAGAATCAAAGGCAGTGAGCAAGGGTTCACTCTTTACATTGGGCTGCAAGCAAATATATTTATAAAGAGACTTCTTGGAATTTTGAAGTAGTAAACATATTTGCATATTAATACCACTGTACTTTGTGTTGATATTGGACATAGGATGAACTGGCTCCAAACGTATTTGCCTGTGGTAGCTGTAGACAAAAGTGTATTCACAAGTGTGGGAGGATGAACAATTTGGAGTACAAATGTATTCAGTTAAAGAGGAAAGAATGAAACAAACACATATGCCTGAAATTAGAACAGATATTTTTAATTCGAGGGACTTTTCTTGCTTGCATTTCACTATTTGTAAAGTCTTTCCATTTAAAGTTATGTGGTTTTCAAACATTTTGATAAAGGCGCAAGTAAAATAAATGACAGACCATAGTACTGGACCCACATACCTGTTTCTACTTCATGTCAATAATGCATGTTTAGATAAATAGAAAACACACAGTAGTCCAGCTTCTGTTAAGGTCAATACAGGTAATCCTCAACTTAAAATCATTCTTTTAGTGACTGTTTGAAATTACAATTGCATTGAAAAACAGTGACTTATGATCATTTTTCATATGACCATTGCACGTCACACACATTTGGCAACTGGCATGTATTTATGCTGGTTGCAGTGTCCCAAGGTGATGTGCTCACCTTTCGCGACCTTCTGACAAGCAAAGTCAATGGGAAAACCAGATTCACCTAACAACTATATTATTAACTCCATGCAAATACATATTTAAAGGGACATTATTCTGGTCTGGTTGATGTATATAATTTAGTGAACAGAAGGAGAATGCAGGTTAAGTTAAAGGCTTGCTGTAGAATATTCAATTATAGTTAACTTGCCTGATCATGTTTGTCTATGTGTGCAATATTATTATTTCATTCTGATATGTATGCTGTTCTCACCATGTTCATACGTCTGGTACCCGGAAGCCAATATGGGGCCTAACCATTTATTTGATCATATTTACTGGCATGGATGAATCAGAATGTTATGGGTACTGGGATTTTTGACCTACTTCTAGAAGCAGGACTGGTTCCAAATCACACTGTCAAACCTGAGGCTGAAACTGGAGCAGATGACATCATAATTTACCTTCTTTTTATTTGTTATAATTTCCTAGAACAGGGCTTTTTAAACTTTTCCAGCCTACGGAACCGGTTAGCTTCCTTTAATTAATTAATTTCTGGAATCCCTGAAGGAAAGCAATGTGTCATCATGAGCACAAACACCCTTAAGGGTTGGAGCTTTTGAATGTCATCTGCCAAGTCCTGTGGCCTATCAGCTGTGCCTCAGAAAAATTGCTATACGTAGATGGCCCGGCTGCAGTTAAACCTTCTTCGTCTTCTTCTTCTGTTTTTCTTTCTTTTTGAACTCTGTAGTCCTAAGATTCCATGCAACACAATTTGAAAAACTCCATCCTTATCTGGGATTTTGGATTATATGTACAATCAAAGATCGGCAAATATGAGGCAATCTATAGCTGAAATATGGGATGTTCTTTTCTCTAGCATATTGCCATCTTCTTATCCTACTATTATAATACTGGTAAAAATACTAGTCAGAGAATCCTTTTCTGAATGCTTGCATAGTGTGAACATACAGTGGTTTAATATGATATTTTAAAGGGGGAATTCTGTAAGTTTATGATGGGTGGAGAGTTCATTCTTTCTGGGGAACAGAGTGGAAACAGCACTGTCCTGTCCACTCCCAATATTTGCTCTAGAGAGCTGCATGTTAAGAAGATAAAATCTTAAAATCTTGTGATATAAAGGACTTCTATTCATCAGATTTTTTTACTTTCAACAATAGTCCATCAGAAAAGAAAAATCTGTAATAACAGATTAAGAATAAATGAGAAATGGAAACTAGATAATTTTAGGATATATTCTTATTACTATTACAGTCACCATCATTATTTGTTACATTACCCAGGACACTACAATGCTAATGCAGAGTAGTAATGTGGCTGCCAGTTTACTAGCTCTGTTGTGGTACACACATATGCTCCCCAAAGTGCTTTAAAGGAGGGCAAGCTAGCTTCACACCAGAAAAAAATATGAGCAGCTTTTCCTGAAGCATCATCCAAGGCCCCCTCCCTCCACTGGAGCCACCTTGGAAATGGGCATCGCAACTGGGAAAGTTCAGAGCCGGCAGGAACCTGACCGCCTGCACAAAGAACCAGTTCATCTCTCCACCCAAGCGGTACCTATGTATCTACCCACATAGAACATTCTTTTGAACTATTAGATAGGCAGAAGCTGAGAAGCTGAGCTTCACCCCACCACACAGTGCTAGGACTTGAACTGCTGGAGCAAAGACTACATCATTAAGCCACTGACCACCATGCCTCCTATTTAGATAACAGAAAAGAAATAGTTGATTGGAAGCTTTAAAATGCTTCATTCTGTATTCTCTACAAGATATGAATAGAAATAATGAATTCATATTTTATATAATTTGTTTATAATTATGACATCTAAATTTTTAGAACTATGTCCAATGTACTTATCCACCCTTCTCTGTAGTATGTATGATAACAGTATAGGAGTAGTAGACCACACAGTGTGTGTGTGTGTGTGTGTGTGTGTGTGTGTGTGTGTGTGTGTGTGAGAGAGAGAGAGAGAGAGAGAGAGAGAGAGAGAGAGAGAGAGAGAGAGAGAGCAGATTCTAATTTCCCATTGTATTGATTTTACTAAGTTCATCATTTGTATTTATGTTGACTGATTTGCTACATTGTAGTCTTTTAGCAACACTTTGTTCATGCTAATGTCATTGAGATGTTCCATCTTTTTTTTTGACAACAGTCTGGAAATAGCTGGCCACTTTCTTCTTCCAATGGTTGTCTAGATCAGTGATGGCAAACCTTTTAGAGACTGAGTGCCCAAACTGCAACCCAAAACCCACTTATGTATTGCCAAGTGCCGGGTGGGTGTGGCCCACTCGGCGGGTGCAGCTACAGTGGGCTTGGCAGACTGGGTGGGCATGGTCACTGGATGGGTGTGGCTGCAGTAGTCATGGCAGATTGAGTGGGCATGGCCAGGGTAGGCGTGGCCACCTTGATGTTGCTTATGGGGAGGGACACCTGTGGGAGCCAGGCAGGGTTGGGGGAGATCCAGGGGGTCTCTGGAAGGTGGAATGGTGGGCTCCCCATCATTGGCTCTAGGCTGGCTGGCTTTAGGCCAGTGATGGCGAACTTTTAGAGACCACATGTGCTGGGGCGATGGTGTGTGCCCACAGAGAGGGCTCAGTGTGCTGCCTCTGGCACGCCATCACTGGTCTAGATTTTTGCACCCTATATAACCCTATTTATCTATAAATCTTTTTTGTTGGCTTTCCACTTTAGTCTATAGCCCTGGTACTATAGACCCATTCCTGGGCTAACCACGATGAATCATGCTTAGCCCAGAGAAGACTTGCTTGATGTTGCTCTATACTGGCTTCTATTTGATCTGGAAATTATACCTCAAAATAACAACCAAAGATTCATTCTTCTGCTGTACTTCATTTATCTTTCTAACCACTGACTTGTCTGTGGCAATGTTTCATAGCAATTGGAAAGGAGATGCTCCACAGAAATCTTAGCAGCCACCTGTTTGAAGGGAAAAAATTTGTGTCTAAAAGGGAAAATGGTTTTTATATTGTTTTAATTCTTAACTCAGTTGAGCCACCCAGAGTTTGACATAAGTTGAGCAGCTACATAAATATTATAAATAATCAAATAAATAAATCATGCTATATGATTTGAAGAATGCTATAGCTACCTTTGTTTACAAGAAACAATATCAATGCTTTATAAAGGTGATTTATGATTTTGTGGCACAAATGACAAATCCTTGTGACAGCTGAAGTAGCACAGTAGTCAAGAGGCTGAGTATGAAAAAAGAGGTGCTTGAGATTTTGAAATTTGCCTCTCTCTGAATCTCTGTGAAATTCACTTGATTCCCTCATATTTATTCCCTGTAACCAAGAGCAGTTCCAGAGTTGTTAGCTCCCTTCAATTTTGGCAGCATTGTCTGCTCACTATGCAGTGCAGCAGGAGTTTCTGTTGTTGCTACTGCATTAAATGGAAAATAGCTACTTCTGTAGCCAGCATGTGCTGCCTGTGGTTAGTATTCATTATCTTAATTCTGGGATTAATTCAGATGGAAAAAAAGGTGGTTCTGAGAGGAGTCTAAGGATCAAGAAGCCATAACTAGCAATGTAGATGATCATTGGGGTGATTATGATGTTATGCTACCAAATATAACATGCAATCTTTGGATGCACATTTCAGAAAAAATCCCTTGTTTAAAGGAATATTATGATTTTTCTTTCTTTCTGAGATTACAAACTGTAGGTCTTAAATGTAACCTGCCTAAAAGTTAGATGAAAGCTGTATAATGGTGTTACATTCTCATTTGGGGCAGATTTGCATGATTGAACAGACATACTCATACAAATCAATCAAGAAATAAGAACTGGGAAATTATTGAAAGTTTTCTTTTGTTAAGTCTGGAAGCAAATCTGAATTATCGTCTATACTTGAACAAAAATAAATTCTTAATAGGTTGTGGGAATGCTGCAGACTTGATATATCTAGATTTCAACTTAGTATTTGACAAATTATCTGATGACATTCTGATTAGCAAATTAAGTGTCAGCTATATAAGATGTAATTAATGAAATATGGAAAAAATGAACATGAAATTCAACAGAAACCATTTTCTTACTCACATAGGAAATAAAATTTGAACATGAGGTAGAGTTTGGAAGATACCTGGTATTGTAATATATTTAAGCAAAAGATCTTGAAATAGTACTGATTATAAACTGAATCTGATTTAGAAGTGTGATGTAGCTGCAAAAAGGCAAACATATTTTCAGGCTGCATTCAACTGAAGTACAGTCTCCAAATCACAAATTCCACTTTGTTCTGCTACACCCTATAGTATATCTAGTTGAGGGACCTAGTTTTAGGAAAGAGGAACACAAACAGTCCAGAAAAGGACAACGATGATGCTCAAGAAAAGGGAAGTCAAATTCTATGAAGAGAGATTCAAAAAGATGAGTATGACTGATCTTTAGAAGAGGAGATTGAAGAATACTATCATATCAATCATTTCTAAAATGATGTCACACACCATTGTGTGTTCTGAGACTGCAGAACTTGGAATAATGGATTTAAAATAAAGAAGACAGATTTTGATTGAATGCTAGAAATATATCCTAAAAAAATGATAGAGAAAGCGCTTACCGAAAGTAATGGTAGTCACCTTCACTGGACCCGAGCTAGTAGAAACAAGACACCAGCTGTCAAGAATGATTTAATTTGAATTTCTGCACTAAGCATGAAATTGAACTCTCAGTTGAGATATAAAAAAAGAAAGACTTAGAGATAATATAATATCATCTTATTAAAATATCAAAAAGGATGTCACTCAGATGAAAGTCAAGAGCTATCCTCAGTTGTTTGAGGGCAGAACAGACTGGATTTAACTTGGAAAAGCAGATTCCGACTCAATGTTAAAAAAATATTGTTAACCTTAAGAGCAATTTGACAATCAAATATCCAGAAAGCTCTAGGCCTCCTTATCATATATGTACAAATGAAGATCAGATAATCATTTGTTGGGAATAGTTTAATTTAGATTTTTGTATTGAGCCAAGGCTGGATTCCTTATTGTTGCCTGATGAGTTGTGAGGATTGTTCTGCTGACATTGAGCTGTTTGGTCCATAACCCAACTCTGAATTCCTTTAATGAAACTAAATTGAAAGAGATTAAAACTAGCATTTATAAATTACAGGAAGAGTTTATTATACATACAGTACTGAAGGAGTTTCAGATCCTTGAACAATCGTTTCAGCTTCTTTCCACCCCATTTGCTATAGAACCTGATAAGAGTTGCAGAAGAAATACGGGTGGAGTTAATGGAAGTTCATTGTGACACCATTTTGAAGCAGAAAAAAATGTAATTTTTATTTAACAAATTTATGTTAATGGCACATTATTTTTCTTTATTCTTGACTTACTATTAATGGATTAAAAAGGTTTAGTGTTGAAGCACCCGGAACAATTTGAATCTGACATGCCAATCAAACCAAATTAATCAAATAAACCTTTTAAAGAGCTGCCTTTAAAAAAAAAAAGAGCTCAGATTGCCAATTTATATATGTTGCTGTCCCTGCTATTCAAGTGACATCACTATCATGTTCTTGCTTTTGATCCAGAAGGCTTTTAGTTACACTGAGCAAGATTTTTTTTCCACCTGTGTTTAGAAAAGCAAGAATCACCATCATTTATCTGTTCTTTATGCTGCTAAAAGCAGTTGGGGTGGTAAACATAGTCGAAGGGCACAATGCATGCGCAGTTCCTTCTGGACTGTATGTTATGGCCATAATTCAACCAACCTCAAGTGTCTTGTTATCCCCTGTCTATGTAAATTGGTTTGTAATTATCCTGAATAAATAGCACTTATTTATTCCTAGAATATGAAAGGCACCGTTGATATTGAACTGAACAAAACAAATATCTTCTAGTTGTCCCCTTTGATACAGATTGCCACATCCATGGTCACACCTTAGGCAGGTATGCTGCTTTCCGTTTGTGCCAAGTTTTTGTATTGTGTTGTGTGTGTGTGCAGAAATAATATGTGGAAAGGATAGTTTTAGACACAAGCACTCTTACACTGACTTATCGGGAGGTAAATGAATGCTGGGCAGGAACATTTGATTACATTTGCTGCCAGTGAAAATCTGTTGCATACAGTTTTGTTTGTGGTTTAACTTTTCCCCCCTCCTGTTGATTTCAAATGATCTGAAGTTACAAATACGTTTCTGGAGCATAATTCCTTTTCTTCTAATTACACACGTTAATTCCCTGAAGTAACCTGTCTTCTGGGGGGCAGGTGGGAGTGGGGATAGATTGGTCTTTTAAAGAAAAGCACAGACACACGAACTCACAAACACCACACACACTCTCACAGGGAGACCAATGTCTCATCCACTAAAAAGACTCTCTTTTGTTCTCAGGACACAAATGTAACCTGGTTAGACTTGTTTTGTTTGTGCGTAAAGGTGTGAGTTGGCTGGCTGTATGCAAATATTTGCAAGCACTGTTTTTTTTTTTTAAGGTTTAATTTTAGAAGATCCAATCAGAATAACAGGAAGTGACCTAAGGGATTCCACAATTGGACAGCTTAGCATTCTAAAACATGTTTTAAAATTAATATTGCATCCATTTATCTTCACTGCTACGAGTGAAGTGATAGCCTGCCACCTATGTTTACTTAATAGCTGACATACCTTGACCACTCTTTTGACTTTTTTCTCTAACTAAAGGATTTCCTCAACAGAATCAGCAGCTAAATGAGGTAAGGGGCTTTTTAATTTGGTTTCTCCTTCAGTTCTTTTTTTTTTCCTAAACAACCACTAGGATTGAATTTTTTTTTTAAAAAAATATGCTTAAGTACATGCACTGTTTAGGTATGATGATAAATCTTCTATTCCGAAAATACAGGTGGAATTCTTCGATCAAAAGCTGTTAAAGAATTTGGCTGCCATCCTGCTCTTTGGCAGCTTGAGTTCAGTGAAATCAGTGAATTTAAAGTATCATAACTATGTGCAAGCTGCAGCGATTTGCTCAGCCAGTAGAAAAGTAGAGCACATTTGGAGTAAAAATGCTAATAACAATAATAATGTCATTTATTTATCTTGACTTTTGTCTGCTCTGATATAGTCACTAACCCGAAGTAAAATAAGCAAAAGGGGAAAAAGTGACAATTTCTTAAGAGTTGTTTGCTCCTACTAACTCCTGCTAACCTACTAAACTTAGATAAACTGAATTCTTGGATGTTTCTTGATGATCTATTTTTGAATGATGGGCAGACCAGAAGTCAGATCTGTTGAGTTCAACATTGCTTTGAGTTTTCTGAAACATACGAGATGCTAGTTTTAGTAATATAAGAAACTTATATAACTATGGATCACCACCAAATTGTATCTTTGCTTCTCCAATGAAATGTTTGGCAAGGTGGTTTATGGCTCACATCGCCAACCCTGGAATTACTAATAGCTGTGTATCATGAAATTCTACTAAAACGTTTCCTATTCTGGTATAATCTCAGCCAAAGAAAAAAATCCCGATGATCTTCCCCAGTCTCCAGAAAAATAACTCTGGCTGCTTTCCTATCAGGTCCATGCTCTTAATTATTTCTACAGCTTTATATACTTCAAGTTTAGGAATTTTAGCAGAATGGAATAACAGCAAAATAGGGACTTAAATTCCAAGTCATTTTAGGGGATTTGCCGTGGTGTTTGTCTAAGATCTATTTGTATAAGTGCAATTTTAGTTTTTACTTTTCTTTTTGGGTTATTTATGATTATGAAAAGAGCTTGAAGGTACATCCTGTATATGCATGTACAAAGTAGATATGCAGCGTAGCAGGCAATGTTTAACATTTTCATTTGAAGTTTAATATTAACCAGAATTCTGAGCCTGATAATTTTTATTGGTAGTTAGGAAATAATTTCTGTTAAAGAGATAGCAGAGGGAATGTTGATTTTAATGCTACATAAACTGAAGATAGATAAATGTATTTGGCAACCATATCAAATTGAAGGTGATCTATTCCTTTCCTGAATAATATTTTTTACACATTGCTATGATAAAAAAAGGAAAACAGAGTCGGCTACCAGTTATTTTTACCTTGTACTAAAAATTCTTATTGCGTTTTTCCCCGTCCACTTTGGCCCAGATCCTCTGGGCACTTCGTTGGAAGTTAGTCCACTCAGCGCAATCAGATTCATTTCTGAACCAAACTAAAAGAAAACCACTGCAATAAATTACTATTTGTTTTTAAAAAATTAAACATAAGTTGTTCTTTCTTCTTTCTATCCTTTCTACAGTTCCCTTTTTACATTTTTCTATAAATTATAAGAGAAAAAGATAAACATTTTACATTAAGAAATGCCTACAAGTACTTAATTGCACATAACAGATATGCTTCCATTATATTTTATATGTTGCCAAAAGTAGTGTTCAAATATTAAAATACTCTACTATGTTATTGTCACAAAGGGTGGCTGATACTACAGTGAGGTAAAAATATAAAATTGTTTACAAACAGGAGTTCACATCATCTAGAAATATGAAATATCTATCTATCTATCTATCTATCTATCTATCTATCTATCTATCTATTTAATTATTAAGGAAACCAATGTAATTAAACTGATTTATAGTGTTGAGTCTTAATCGATGGTACCTGTGTATCTCAATATTTGTGTATCTCAATGCACAGAAATTTGATAAAATTAGTTTTCTTATTCTTTATAATTGAGGGTGAACTCCACCTGAACTTTCTTTTAACAAAGAATTGACTTCTCTGTCTAAATACAGGAAATTCACATGGGGCACTGGAACACAGAACACATAATTATTTTAAGACGAATTATATCTCTATTTTCCAGCAAACATAGCTTTCTCTAAGTAGTCCATTTGTGTAGTCAGCATTTAAAGGCACAAAGTAAACAACATTAAATTAGATGTAGAAGTTGACATCATACACAACAACAGATGTTAACTATGCTAATAATAGCTTCATTGCTAACTAAAATTCTTTTAAAATGAAAGCACTTGACTCTATGAATGTGAGACATTTCTTAAAACTCCTTATTTTATTCAGGTTTGTATTGAATTATATCATCTTGGCATATGAAACAGTTTAGTTCCAATAAATATGGATTGAGATTTTTTTTTTTCACTTCCAAACTTCCAGTCCAGCTTAAGGTCGATTTATCCCACTCTTTATGCAAGCCTCTCTCTTTTGATGTTATCCATGAAATGAATACAGTCATTATACTGTATGAGTGGAGGGTGTTTATATTTTGTGGGTCAAGAGGATGGCAGCATTTAAAGATCTAAAGGCTACAATGATGAGACATATCATAGACTTATTTCTGTCATGGGTAGCAGCTTCATATACATAGAAAAAAATATGTAACGTAACAATCTTTCAATCTGAACTGGATACTTGGGACCACATTTCTGTATTAGAGTATTTTATTAAATTAGAAATCCCGTAGAAAAGTTAATGCAGCACAACTTTTCTTCCTAAGTGAGATCTAATAAATAGAGTATTCAATTGCTCCATCTATCTATAAACAAATTTAAGCTAAAGGTACTAGTTTTTTAAAATTAAAATTATTAAAATATTGTATGTAGGGATAATCTATTATATAGCAGTAGACTCTATTTTGCATGAAAAAAATATCTGATTGAATTTGAGGTGTTTCAGACGAGAACATGGACATTTTTTTGAAGAGCTACTGATACAAATTTTTCCAGACTCTAGGCACTATAAAATAAAACTGATAAATAAATTAAAATATGACAGACATTTTCCCAGATCATTGATTCTCATTGGGTTTGTGTCATTTTTCCTCTAAAATATTATAAGAAGCTGTTAAAAATCTCAGGAGATGTTACTGGAGGACTCAGTGATGGGATTCACATATGTGAACAACCGGTTCTCTGTGTGGATGACGCTTCCGGAAGTCCATTCTGGGCCTGGGCAACAAAAAATTAGCTACTGGTTCTGCCGAAGTGGTGTGAACTGGCTGAGTCCCACCACTGGGAGGACACTGAAATCTCACAGGATTTTATGTGAACATTAGCAGGATTTTGTGATCCATAAATTATTGGCTATTTATTAATTCCTAAACTTAATTCTTGATTGTACTTATATTTGGCACCTGTGGGAAGATATCTGTCTGATGTAGACCACAGTGCACTACATGTGTTGATGATCTGATTCAACATATACAAATTTGTTTTCTGAAATTTGTGATTTTCCTAGATAATTCTCAGCCATTGTTTTATTATGGCATTTAAATAAGACTTATATTGTCTTACCCTATGTTTGTGTGATCTGAGATAAAAAATAAACAATAGTTCAGTTATAGCTCTTACTCTGTCATAATAGTGATGCATACTCTAGTTTGAAGAAAGAAGAGGAATCACAACTATATTATTAAGTATTTTGTAAAAGTACTGGAAGCCCTAATAAAGTAAAATTTAGTAACCATTCTTAGCTATAAAAGAAATCTAGACAAACTTGGTACAATTTGCATGAATATAATTGAAATAATACTATGGTATATTATATTAAGTATGGTGAATAAATCATCCCATAACTAAATCCCAACATGGTACAAAATATAGAACACGTAGGTTACATATTTGTTTATTAGACAAACAATTACATATTAAAAATAAAATTAGCAAATGAATAGACTAATTGGGTTCTCTGTATTAATATTCTATAATGTCATAAAGACAGAGATATTTTCATAGATAACTTTACAGCATTCAATGTGCTATTTAGGAACTAGCATTGACTAGCACTGATGATGTTACTAGTTAGGGTAATGAAACATCTGCAAGAAAACAAGCAAGCTCAGAGAGCACCAAGGACCCCCTGCTGAAGAGTTGCATCCCAAATTATGCAAGTACCAAGTTCCTAACTCATATGCAACAAGGCTTCTTGTTGGTTCTGCACAGTATCAAGATCTGTTTTATGGAGCGTGGGGTTGAAGAACAAAGGAAAAATCTGTTCCGTTGTTGAATGCCATTCTACTAAGGGAATGACAGCACTGGTTATATATAGCCTAAAAATGTGTTTTCAATATTAGGATATGAGTACTGTAACTTATCCTATGTGTAGTTCCTAGTTACAACAAAGTTACAAGCAAAAACTTTCAAACTTATGTTATCAATGATACTATGTGTCTCAAGGTAATAGCAGAAGCTTATCATAACATACTTACAATTAGATCTTTTTATTTAGGACAATAAGTGCATGAAAGCTACTGATAACATGAGAAAATGCATAGACACAAACCTTGTTAACAAGAAAGAAACACTGAAAAATGTTTGTAAGAGATAAGACAATGATAATAGCAAAGTTAATATATATATAATAAAATCTACAATTAATACTATAAGACACGGGTGTCAAACTTGCCGCATCTCATGATGTATTGTGACGTATTGTGACTTTTTTCCCATTGCCAGAGTTGGGGTGGGCACGGCAACCAGCCCATGGGCCAGCTGTTTGACACCCCTGCTATAAGACTACAGTATTATTTTTAAAATGGAAATAGGTTTATAATAAGGTGGAAATAAAGCTATTATCTGTAAAACACCCAGAGATGGGCAGTATCTAAATTGGATAAATAGATGATGGACAGACAGACAGATAATCAGGTTCTAAATCACTCTTACTATAATCTAGGAAAGATTCCCAAATTCACTGTTCTAGCTGTAGAGCATGAAGTATAATACTGTCTCCAGCTCTAGTGGTTTTAATGAGAAATTATTTCAGATATTAGAAAAAACATTATTACTCATGATAGGAATCCATTATTGATTTAAATTGGTTTCTCAGTAAGCCAGCAAAGAAATCAATGAATTTGAGTAAAGGAAAGCATATGAGATTTGTTCCCCAGCAGAGAAATCAAGTTGTATATCAACTTGCTTTATTTTTTCTTATGTTTTTCTTATGTTTTTAGCAAATTTTCCTCAGTTTAATCCAATAATTCTTTTATGTTAGGCTTTCATTTCATTGCCTTTGTGGGAGTAACTAATTTATAACATAGTAGTATTACTCTTTCACGTTATGGAAAAATCAGCCAAGATGTTGTGGTTAGAACAGTTGGTACACCCAACATAATTATCTCCAAATTTGTCTTAATGGTTTTGACCAAATATATTATTATTACATATCAATGTGGTACAATTGCACAAAGTTTCATTAATAAAAACAGGCGGGCAGATAGACAAGTAGTATTGCCTAACTGGTACTTTCTCTCCCTCTTAAGTTTTCTTTGCAATGATAAGTTTTTAATTATGCTAAAAATTACTGTTATTTGGCAGAATTACATTGTAATAAAATATCTGAGGAACAGCATTGGGTTCTGAGGCTCCCTTAACTTTGGTGTGTGCCTGTTGTGCAAACTTTGAAAGTTTTACTTATTTTTTGTTTCTCTTCTAGGAGTGTATTTTCTTTTGTTGTTTAGTCTGATTATAATTATTATACCAGGAATGTGGAGGGTTTTGTTATAATTAGCATCATTCTAGATGTATAGAATGTGATAATCAAAGCAATGCTATAGCTGCAGTCATAGCCCATTTCAGACACTGAGCTCCTGTCAAATGAATTTTATGGAAAGGATGCTATTATGGACACATTCTCTTTATTTGTAGCTGTATCTAAAACAAGAATGGATAATTGAAAGGGAGAGCACTTCTTTTCCAAGCATATTTATTCTGGGTAGCACAATTGTATTCCAACACAGATCAGGGTGAGGCATTTGCTGGATTTCCTATGGCAATGGCTTTGAATCTGTAATTGTTGCTGTTTCCTTTCTTGTACTCAGGCATGTTTGTTATCTGTCACATAACAAAGGAATCTTTGGTGTGATCCATAGATTTACCGCTGGTGCTCCTAGATTTGTTTTGTTAATAGTTAGGGTTTGAACCTACACAACTAGTGATACCAGAATTTTGGTATTTAAACTCACAGGTGCTTTTGGTAGTAACAACCACAGCCCTGGAAATTTTTTCTTTAGGCTGTGGTTATACAACTGCCATTCTGATTCCTTATTTATATAATTTAAAGAAATAAGGATGAAGAGTTGGTTCTGATGTCTTCTCTAATCATTTCTTGATGTGTTTTCATGCTGAGATGTGTAAGATGAGAACATCGAGAAAGTTGATGTTTGAAAATATGTAAGTTTTAAGTGGAAATGTGTTTGTTATTTATCTAATTTCATATGAACTCATGAAAGCCAGTTAAACTGTTATATATCAGCAACCAAGAGGCAGGCTGATGTATTGAAAAATAAACAATGTGATTCCACGTCCCTATGGTCTATTACTAGTGGGAACTTAATAATTAATCTTACTCTAAGACAGTGGTTCTCAACCTTTTTAATGCCGCGACCCCCAACAGGTCGTAAGTCGAGGACTACTCAACTGGTCGTAAGTCGAGGACTACTCAACTGGTGCAGCACCATTTGCAGAATGGGACTTTTGGCGGGCTCAGCAGGGCAGAGACAGCCTGGACAATTCCTATTAGCTTTTGAAAACCAATAGAATTAGACTCTATTCAAGAGAGTCTATTCTATTGGCTTTCAAAAGCTAATAGAATAAAAGGGAGTAGCACAGCTAAGGAAAAGGGGGAAAAATGGCGGACTGCGTTGTTTGGCGACCCCCGTGAAATGGTCATTTGACCCCAAATGGGGTCCCGACCCACAGGTTGAGAACCACTGCTCTAAGACATAAGGGAGATCAACAAATGCAAAATAGAAGTAACTCCCTCGAGTTTTAACCTAGCTTACTCCTGACTCAATGCGTATTTGATTGTATTCTTAAGATCTGGATTTGTGAATTTTGACCTGAAAGTGAAACTCCTTTATTTCTTCATGTTCTGTTTTATTTATTTTCAGCTAGTACTCATTGTTAAAGATCTGCAGACACAACTATTTAAGGCAAATGCTTATGTAGCTGGGGAATTGGGGACATTATTTAGAATACTACAATTAACTTACATTGGCATCATTTTCCTAATGGTCCTTCCTAATGATTCTGGCATTCATGTTATACAGCAAGCAAAAGAAAAATTGTAAACAAAATTTGCTTACACTTGTTTTATAATACAATCCCTCTTTGGAGCCACTGAGTATTGTATTTGTGCTGTCATAAACTGCTGCTTTATTTTTGGCTGTATGGAAAAGTACATCAAATACTACTATCACACAGGGACCTCATCTTCCAAAATGAATGAAATTTTGCTACTGATGTAAAAACATTCCTATGAGCATTTAATGGAAAAACACCATCAATGGAATGAGTACAGTTATGCATTCTTTTCTTTGCTTTTTGACTTTCAAATACTCTTGCAAGACAAAAGTGGGTCTAAGCTCAACTCTGATAAGACGAATATATCAAATTTAAACAGCAGGTGCAATAATGATGATCATGATGATAATAATAATAATAAAGATCATGTTGCCAACTCAAACAAAATTACTTGGAAGATACTGACAAGGTAACAGAAAGCCATGCCAACAATCAAATTAACAGTTCTGTTTATGGTACATTTTACCTTGATGACTTGTTTCCAGTCTTTTGATATATAAATGCTCTATTGTATTGCTGGATCCATTTTACTTTTGGTAAGTCTGCCAACAGCTTTACAGGCAGGGGAGCTGTTTTCTGCTGCAGCAGCAAGAGAAAAGCAATATAGGTTGAGAAATGTTGCTTTCGGCAGCTAATGAAGCAATCCATTTTTTCCTTTGGCTGTTAAGAGGAAAGGGCATTCACTTAAGTCCTATTGATTTCCTAACTTCCTTTGGATCAAACCTGTGGCTTTAAGGATCCTTTCCTTTAGGATGGTGTTTCTCTGGCCATTCACATGAGAACAAGTGAATAAAGATTACTCTGTGCAGTTGTAACCATCACCTGGCTGGGAAGCACTGAATTAATTTTTCTCAGAAATTTTATTTCATTTATGCTTTTTTGTTGTCTGGTATATTTCCAATATACCTTGCTCTTCAGAAGAATGCCATGTACTGACACTCAAGATAGGACGATAGATTTCTCTGGCGCCTGCACTAATTTGTATGATAGGGCTGGGTTCTCACCCAACAAAAGAAAGAGCATATTGCAATTGCACTTTTCCATTTTAAAATATTGGAATGCTATTTTAAAAAGCATTATATTTTGTCCTGAGTTCTACATAATATTGCCATTGTCTTCAAGTTATCTAACCCCAGCCGTCTGAAATCAGATAACTAATTCACAGTTTGGTTTCAATGTTCTTTGATGGATTACCAGATTAAGTGGGACAGGACAAGAGCCAAGTTTAATAACACAGAGTTCAGCACCATTAATTTCTATGGAGCTTCTTGTTCAAAATAGTTTCAGAATACATCAAGGCAGCACTGCAAGTCAAACAAAATCAAATAAAATAGAGGTTCATTCTATCAGAATCATAAATTTGAATATATTACTATTGGAATTGGAAGGAAACCTCCCGACAGGGCAAAAGTTTGGTCAAAGGCAAAGGCTAATTGCAAGAGTGGCAACATGTAAAGGCCAGGCTCAAAACTTCTTTGACTTCCCCATTCCCTCATACTACAATGCTCAAGTAGAGAAAACTCCCTGCAAATCTTTGCTAATCCTCAACCTAAATATCTTTTAGTGGCCATCAAGTTTAATGGCCAAGCTTGATTAACTTGATGAAATTAATGATGAAATATTTCAGAGTGTTTTGTCTCTGTTGGCTATCAGTTAAATAAAATGGATGGTCCCAAATAGCTTTTAACAGAAAGAGTAAGTACTTGTTCTTTGTTATCCCCATCACTTCAAAATCTCCCTACAAGTGCCTGAACTGTTTTGTTTTTGAGTCAAAAGTAGTTAAGACAGTAACCGAAGGTAGGAACTCCCTAAATGTATAAATGGGCATTGTGAACTAAACTGTGTAACTGTCTTTGTTTTCCTAACAATTATTAACAAAGAGTAGATGATTTCCATTCATACTTGGAGGATTTCGTTAATTTCTACTTCCTTCTGCAGCTTCCCATCTATGCCATATTGTCTGCCCTTCTGGTATGACATGGGGATGGGTGGGACAGCTCCTAGAAATTAATCCCATCAAGTGTTACAATTAAAATTATAGGATTTAAACAAAATTAAACATTAAAAGATGCAAATTACTGCAAACTATAGAAGACAGAAATATTTTCAGAATGGCGGATAAAATTAATTAGAATATTGATGTTCTGGATATCTTCCCATGATACCATCTTTATTATATAATATTTAAGTTTAAATTAGATTCTTCAGCCCTTATTTCTGCCTCTTATGGCTCCTTCCAAACTAAAAAGAATACACTGATTCCTTTCCATTCTTTTGCCTGCTATTTGTTATGTCCGTTTTGTCTTTTTTCCTATGAATTGCATCTCACAATCCTTATTTCTTCCTTACTGTACATAATGTTTCCTTTCATGCTAAGTCTCTCATAAGCTCTGACTGCAAGAGTTTGTGTTTCTGAATGAAAAGGAACAAGAACCAGGAAATGAATATCCTGTTCATTGATCTTAATAGTCTAGAACAAAATAGTCTGGGATTCTATCATCATTCTTAAACATTCTATGACCTATGTACTTAATCTTTTGCTTTATTAAAGAAACATCATACCTGTTTAAGAACAAGTAGCTTCTTCAATTTTCAGACTTTGTTTTGTTTCAGAATTGAGATTCTAATCACCACAGGACATGTCTAAGTGAATTGAATCAATTTATTTTAAACATATTTTTATATATTAAGCCTGTTATGTTGAAATCTGCCATCCATTTTCTCTGAGATGTTCACCTTTGGGTGATAATTTTCTCCCTATGCTTTTAAGAATTCATTTAAAATTCTCTTAGTGTTTTAAAATTTACTTTATATTGTAGATTTCAGAATGTTCCTCTGCAGCTATTTATGGTTTCTGTTGTGCATGTTTTTTGTTATTCTAAAACTTTCATGGCTACCATGCGTCTCAGTTTGAAAAACCTAAGGAAAAGAGTCTCATGGTGATGTAATGGGAAACTAGAAGCCAGGAAAGATAAGTCTCCTGAAGAGATGATTATACTGTACTTTGAAAAAAAAACCAGGATATTCAGACACATTGCACTTATGAATGTGCCAAGCTCCTTCCATTTTGCCTTTTATTCTTCTTGGCATGGTACTAGTGGTATTTATTTTTACATGGAACTATTCAAATATTTGCATTTGAATAGAATAGTCCCATTAGTTTTAAGTCTCCAGAACTGATGCATTTAGTATAAGCAGCAGCTGTTTCAGGAAGCCAAAATTATAAATAGCCCTTATTTTAGAACTTATAGCCTCTTAGAATAAAATGTAGCTTTATTTATTTGCTGCAGTTTCTTTTGTTGTGTTGCCCATCTGCTAATCCAGCATGACTGGTTCAGGAATTCTGGGAGTTGAAGTCCACGAGTCATAAAAGAGCCAAGGTTGCCTATCCCTGTGCTAACCCAAGAAAAATACATTTAAAATGCTACGTTAGATGCTGTGTGCTGAATTGGGATATGTAATGTGACCACAGGCACACCTTCCTTCTCACCTACCCACCTCCTACCCCACCCTCCTGTATTTATATTTTAATTAAAATACTTATAAATTGAAATTACATTAGTTATAATTTATTAATTTAAATGAAATCAAAGGGCAACTTCAGCATGATCTTTATTTACAAGAATGTCTCTAGGACTTAACTCATAGGCATGCTTAGAAAAAATAATGCTGGACATCTGCAAATATTTTGCTGGGAATTATGCCCCTGTGCACAATGAATTGCAATAGTGAAGAGTTTCTGGAGGACCAGAGGGGATTTGGGTAACATCTTCACCAGTTTGTGTTCCAGTAAACAAGTGTTATGACTAATAATCCCCACTCCCATGGCAGCCATTTCTGTGCATTTATTTGCAACCCAAAGATATGTTGAAAGAAATTAAGGGAAAAGGCAGACAACTCTGTCAGCAGAATAATCCCCTGAAAGCCAAATGGAACTGAAACAAATTTAGTATCAGAGAAGACACCAGCCAAAAAAAGATCAAGTTTGAAACTAGGCTGGGAATTGTGGGATGAGTCCCCTCTCCGCAGTTCCCCATACATCCCTATGGGAAAGGTGGATAGGAAGCAGCCTGCTGTGTTGCTGACTGCTTCATTTTAAACCTCCCTTCTTTTCTCTGGGGCACATAATCCAGAAGAGAACTCAGTTCTTCTCAGTGCGCACATAGGGGAAAATAGAAGTACACCAGTAGGTATATATATGCCTTACATTGCATCCAGA
Organism: Crotalus tigris; assembly: GCF_016545835.1. Taxonomy (NCBI): domain Eukaryota; kingdom Metazoa; phylum Chordata; class Lepidosauria; order Squamata; family Viperidae; genus Crotalus; species Crotalus tigris. The sequence goes on from NW_024097221.1 coordinate 1,469,974, forward strand.
TGGCCCCCATGGTCACCACTACTAAGGGGTTGTAAAAATTTCAGAAGCCATGCTTAGCATGTTTTCTCTACCTTGGGAGACTAGAAAGTCCCTGTCTTTGAGAGAAACTAGAGCATTGTCTAAGAATTCCAAATATGTAAAGATTGCCAGGGATGCTTAATTAATAGCATAGGTCAGGAATAGTAGAGAGCTCCTGGAGGACTAGATTCTACAGATTCAAGAAAGCTAGTCTGTCAGGACAATTATTTATCCTTGCCTGTATTTTTAGTTCTACTTTTTGTTGTTTTATTGGGTGCAAGTATGAATCTTCCTACACACACATTGCTACATGAGCTGCACAAGGTGACAGTTTGCTTTCAGGTTTAATTCAAGGTATTGGTTGTCATCTTTAAAGCCTTCATGGCATGGAACCAGATTACCTGAGGAACCATCTTGTTCAGATTGCATTGACTTGTCCCACCCCATCGGACAGAAAGGGATCCTGTCAGTTAAAGAACTTTGACTAGTAGGATCTAAGAAGAGAGTTTTCTCTGCCCGTGTCCTATGGAATATTTTACCCCCAGAGATAAGGTGAGCCCCCAATCTTTCAGAAAACTCTTAAGATCTGCCTCTGCCAATTAGCATGGGGGGGTGTCTAAGAGTGTTAGGTAACCCTGGAGGTAGCTGATGCTTGAGCATGCTCCTTCTGCCTTAACGATTTTTGTTTTTGTTGTTAGTTGCAAAGTCGTGTCCGACCCAGCGCGACCCCATGGACAATGTTCCTCCAGGTCTTCCTGTACTCTACCATTTTCTGAAGTCCATTTAAGTTCACACCTACTGCTTCAGTGACTCCATCCAGCCATCTCATTCTCTGTCATCCCCTTCTTCTATTGCCCTCAATCTTTCCCAGCATTAGGCTCTTCTTCAGTGAGTCCTTCCTTCTCATTAGGTGGCCAAAGTATTTGAGTTTCAACTTCAGGATCTGGCCTTCTAAAGAGCAGTCAGGGTTGATCTCCTCTAGGACTGACCAGTTTTTGATCACCTTGAAGTCCAGGGGACTCGCAGGAGTCTTCTCCAGCACCATAGTTCAAAGGCCTCCATTCTTTTGAGCTCAGCTTTTCTTATGGTCCAACTTTCACAGCCATATATTTCTTAACTTGGATTTTTTTTTTACCTTTAACTTGCTTTTTAACTCTGTTTTTAACTGTGCTTTTAATCACGTTTTTATATTATTTTATGATGTTGTTTTTAAGCCGCCCAAAGTCAGTTTGGCGAGATGAAAAGTGTAAAAATTTGATAACTAAATAATTAAATGAACGAACAAAGAAATAAATATTTTTGTTACATTCCATGCTTCTGCTTCCTCTAAACAACCTTAGAAAGATTTATTTCAGACAAAACAAAAATCTAACGAAAGGTTAAATCATAGCCAGAAGGTTATTTTTTACTGCTTATATAAAACTGTTTCTATAAAAAAAAACAGATTTTATAAAAGCTAAAATCAAATGAAGTAAAGCTAACCCTTCAGTGCAAAGTTATGAAATTCATGGCCTGAAAACTGCTTGTGGTGTGCATAATACACATATCTATGTTTGTGTTTGTGTGTATACTGTGTAATTGTGTGCATGTATTCAATTTTTAAAGTAAATTATACAGGAAGATGGCATAGCACATGCATTATCATCTTGACTCAACATATAGTTCCTCGGCATGCTAACAACAACTAGGGACAACTGGTGAAGTGCCACACAAGGCAGAGAGTAGATCTTAGCCATTCTATCAGAAATTACAGGATTATGATCTAATGAAAGGAAGTATTAGACTAGATGTCCCAAAGGTGCTTTTCACGAGGCAACTGGGCTTTCTTGTTTTTCTTTGAAGACATTTTGGTTTTCATCCAAGAAGCTTCAGAGCTTCAAAGAAAAACAAGAGGGTCCAGTTGCCTCTTGCAAAAGCACCTTTGGGACAACCATGACCTGGATGGATGAGAATCTCCATAGACATTTAGCTATGCAATATTAGACTAGATGCTTTTCTAGAGCAGTGGTTCTCAACCTGTGGGTCGGGACCCCATTTGGGGTCGAACGACCATTTCACGGGGGTCGCCAAACAACGCAGTCTGCCATTTTTTCCCCCTTTTCCTTAGCTGTGCTACTCCCTTTTATTCTATTGGCTTTTGAAAGCCAATAGAATAGACTCTCTTGAATAGAGTCTAATTGTATTGGCTTTCAAAAGCCAATAGGAATTGTCCAAGCTGTCTCTGCCCTGCTGAGCCCGCCAAAAGTCCCATTCTGCAAACGATGCTGCACCAGTTGAGTAGTCCTCGACTTACGGCCGGTTGAGTAGTCCTCGATTTATGACTGGTTGGGGGTCGCGGCATTAAAAAGGTTGAGAACCACTGCTCTAGAGAAAGGTCAAAGGAACCATGGTCTCAGCCTTATCCATTCCATACTGATCAAAATGTTTAGCTGATGGAATATTATAATATATTCCTTCAAATAAGCATGATGATAAATTGTGCCAGAGTAAAAGAAATTAAGATTAACCAGGAATATGACAAGGGACCAAGGATTTCCAAGCCTGATTTTTTTCATAACTCAGTGGATACAGATTCAGAAAAGAATTTTAGAAATGGATTTATCCATTGCCCAGCTATACACATTTTCCTTTGTCAGAAAGGATTTGTTTACATTTTCTGCAGATACAGGCATTTATTAATAAAATATTAAATCTGTCACTTGAACAAGGGCCCTATATTCTCAACAGCACTGAACACTATAAATATTCTCCTGTTGGTTTTATTTGACTTATACTCTGCATTTATACCTCTAAGACAGTGATTCTCAACCTTGACAATTTTAAGGCATGTGGACTTCAACTTCCAGAATTCCACAGCCAGCAATGCTGGCTGTGGAATTCTGGGAGTTGAAGTCCACATGCCTTAAAATTGTCAAGGTTGAAAAACACTGCTCTAAGATGTCTTCTTTCACTATGGAAGCCAATGACCTCCTCCTCTTCCTGCAAAACAAAACCTGAGCTGGATAAGTCATTTCAAGCATTTTTGTCTCATTTCCAATTTTGAAATCTTGTATTGCACATGTTTTGCTAATTTGGTGATCTTTTGTTCAAAGGGGAAAGAAATATAAATGTCTCTTTTGCATGCCTTTAAAAAAAAACTCTACTCTCATCCTTAGAGTGCGTGCTAAACCAACAAATGCAAAAAATTTTTCATAAGGTTTGATAGTTGCCGTACACCTTTAAAACAGGATCCATAAAGCAAAAGACATTTATTGCTGATCCTTGTGTTCAGCATCACTGGCTATTTCTCAAAGACAGAAATGTACAATCTTGGCTCTTACCTACAATCTTACCTGCTAGGAAGACAAACTTTGATGTGTTTTGTTCTTCTATATCTCAGAAGTCGTGTTTTCTCACCTGCTATCTGGTTTGCCTGCTCTCGTTTCATTGTAGACAAATTTGCCTCATCTTTCCATTCTTCACGGCCATTTTGTTTTTTAAAAAAGTTCATCCTTGGAAGGGGGAAAACCTGTTTTTGGTTGCTTGTTTTTGTTGTTTCTTTTTAACAAGTTTAGTGATAGAACAAGAAAACAATGGACATGTCAATTTTTTTTCACTGATATAACAAGAAAGGATGAACCTCTCTTGTCTTGACTTTTTAATATTTGTCATTGATAGAATAATGGGACCGGGAAATGATTTTTACTTCATATTAATCATGAGAAGTGATTCTGCCACTTTCTCCTTCTAGATCAAATAATGAAAAAAGAATAAAACCAGGGCATTTTCTGGATAGTTAAATCAGAATTGGAATCCACAACCAAAAAAAGTGTCAACAGGCAGGCCAGGTCAAGAAATAGGTACACCACAGACTCTAGAAAAGCTTTTTATTGTAGTAAAAGGCAATATCAAAATTGTGAAAGCTGGTGCGAATTTCTCTCTATCCTATCTGATATTAAATAAGATCAAAGTGGGATTATTTTTAGGTTCTTTCTCATGCTATTTTCTTTTAAGCTGACTTCATTTCCGGCTGGTTTAAACATTGCAGTCCAGGAACTTGGGGCTTAGATGATGATGATGATGATAATAATAATAATAATAATAATATTGATGATGATGATGGAAGGGAGGTCATCTAGTCCAACCCCCTGCTCAGCTAGGAAACCCTATACCATTTCAGACAAATGGCTGTCCAGTTTCTTCTTAAAAACCTCCAGTGTTGGAGCATTCACAGCTTCTGGAGGCAGGTTGTTTCACTGATTAATTGTTCTAACTATCAGGAAACTTCTCCTTAGTTCTAGGTTGCTTCTCTCTTTGGTTAGTTTCCATCTGTTGCTTTTTGTCCTGCCTTCAGGTGCTCTGGAAAATACCTTGACTCTCTCTTCTTTGTGGCAGCCCCTGAGATATTGGAACACTACTATGATGTCACCCCTCATCCTTCTCTTCATTAAGTTAGACATACCCAATTCCAGCAACCATTCCTTATATGTTTTAGCCTTCAGTCCCCCAATCATCTTTGTTGCTTTTCTCTGTACTCTTTCTAGATTCTCAGCATCTTTTTTTACATCGTGGTGACCAAAATTAGATTCAGTATTCCAAGTGCGGCCTTACCAAGGCACTGTAAAGTGGTATTACCACTGCATGTGATCTTGATTCTATCCCTCTATTAATGCAGCCTAGCACTGTGTTGGCTTTTTTTTTTTTTTGCAAGCTCCTAGTTAAAATTTTCATTTGGTGGTGCAAAAGGATAAATTGAGACAGTTCATCTTTCTTTTCAAGCTTCTTGGAATGATTTCTACTTTATGAAAAAGTTTCAGTATAATAAAGCTAGGAATCCTGATGTGGCAAGCTGAGCTGAATATCTTTTATCAAAATAAGAGCTCTGGTTTCAGATAAACAGACCTTTTGATAAGTGTGGCAATTTATTCTAACATTCTGTAACTTTTGTAGTGGGACAGGGAAAATAGTTATCTGCTGGGAAAATTATTTTCAAGCTTCAGTGATAATTAGATCAATTATCAATTATCATAATGTCAAATGTTATTTTTAATAACTACAATTTCATACAAAGTATTAAAGCCAGAGCTTGCCCAAGAGATTTTGCTACTTGAACTGCCAACCTAAATGATGGTGCAGAATATGCTAAAAGAATGCGACATATGGAACAGAAAAATCTCAAAGTTATCTTTCTTAATCTCTGGTGGCAATAATTTGTTGGCCATTCATTTTACTGGTTATCTAAGGCAGCAATTTTACATTATTTAATGGGAAGACTAGTAGTTACTAAAAAAAATAGTTACAGTATATTCTAGGAAGCTGATTGAAATGGTATGGAAAAATATGAAGGAGTCATAGCATCTTGAATACTCATGCATCCACATGAATATACATGCATGTGCGCACACACATTACATAGGTAGTGTCTAGTGACTACAAAATCCCATTTCAGCCCATTCATTGACTTGGAAAACAGTCTAACTTCCAATCAATCTTGGATTTGAACCAGGAAGTTTATCTGCCACACCTGAGAGCAAATTCAAGTCTTAACTCAGAAATCATAATCTTTCTTTGATTGTAATTGAAAAGAAATAGCAATATCTTTATTTTTTATATAATTGAATGAATGATAGTTCTTTAGGGAATGAAGTATGATAACTTTTACACTTTTAAGTTCAGAACATTATTACATACATTTTTAAACAGTGATTGCTGACCGTGACATCTTTCTTTCTTGTTGGAATTAGATGAACTGCTTAACGTTCATTATTCCCACTTTTATGACAATGAAACTTATTAGATTTAAATCGAACCTTGCTTTTCATTAAGGACCAACCAAATATGTAATTTCTTTTTTTAGTTTTTATTTTGGTAGGAATTTGTTGTAGAACATATTATAGCTGATAAATAAGGAACCTGCATCTTTTGAGAAGAATAGCAGCAGTAAGAGAAATCAATTTATGGAGAAGGAACAAAGTGATTTAATTCCCTATCCAATGAACATATATAAGTTGCAGATTCTGAGCAATTTGAAAATATTCAGAAGATTTGATGTAGTGAATTAGTTGTGATAAATTATAACAATTCAAACTTTCAAAATTACTCTTATGTTGGCAAGGGAAATCACTTTAGATAGAATATTCTGGAAAGTTAAATGTCAGAAGCATTTTTCTAGCACTGCATCTTCCCATGAATTCCAATACAATTAATCCTGGATGAGCAAAATAGGAAGCAGAATGGAGTTTTGGATTAAACTTTCACAAAACTGACAGTGACCAGAAGTAGACTTCATCCTGGACATAGACTTTTGGAAAGTGACACATAACTTATGGAATAATGGACCCACTTAGAACAATGCAAAGGATAAAACTACAAAGGGATGGGAAAAACCAGCAAATGTTACCTGCCTCTCCTTCTCCATTGGGTGATTCAATTTTTATCCAAACTTATCTTTTATTTCTTGGTTTGATATTACGACAATATTAAGAGCTTATATTCAACAGCTTCTAGCCTCAGCTACTGAATACAGTCACGTTGCAGGCCAAATGCAACATATTCGTGCTATTTCTCAAGCGGCATATAAATCCATTGAAGTATAGCTACCATTATGTAAATTATATATTTGTTAAAATTATTTTGGTATCATTTGCCTTAATGGGAGGGTCCAATAACATTACTTGTGTTTTAACATTCACTATTATGTTTTATACTTTTATGAGGTTTTGTTTTTTTTTACTTTCGGGAAGCAAACAAAAAAAGAAATCAGATTTCCCATGCTATTTGTTTTTGATTCATTCCTTCATTCTTTATGGATGGGTGTTGTAATAACTTGCCTGGTGTCGGTGAAAATCAAATGTAATCATGTTTTCCTATTCACTGGAGGTTTTTTTTCATCCAAAAAGGAATTGTAATAATGTGTTTTTAATAGGGTAGCTTTTGATAGATACTTGGCATTGCTTGTTTTGATGGAATATTCTTGGCAATTGTGGGGGAAAAAAGTTCAAGTTTAAGTGAGTGTTTGGTGCATTTGCAGATCATGATTTTAGAAGGAACTGGCAGAATGAGTCTTAATTCCGTCACAAGTCTTCTTCATGAACAGTCGACCTGGACAGAAGGATATCCCACATGTAATGGTAGGAAGTATTCACCAGTGGTGATCTATGAATAGGTTTGAGAACTATCCATCTTTCTCATGTCCTTGTGCTATTTGCAAAGCATGCTTTTTATTTTGATAAACTTTCAGTTTTTTAAAATTACAATCTTACAGAATACTGTCCAATTTCTGTAAACAAAAATTTTAGTGAATGCAATTATTTTCCCATTCTTATGGTTTTTTTTTAATTTAAAGTATTAAAGCAAAAAAGAAGAAGAAAGCATTTGCTTTCTAAAAAGTGTATATTATCAGTAACATCTACCAGGCAACTCCACCCAAACAGACAACACATTTTAATCTAAGTTTGAAATCTGGAAAGTGCACCATTTCAACTTGAAATTCTCGATCCCAATTCTTGCTGTGCTGAGCTAATGTTAATAGTGTCTCCCTGGCAATGAAACTAACATTACCACCAATGGCCAGAAGTAATTTTGGGTGAGGTAGAAACCTTTTCATTTGGCACTTGACTGAAATGCCCTTTAAACTTGACTTCAAATAAATTATATTCACATAACTGGATCATAAAAATGTTTTTCTCATTACTGAATTTAAAATAAGCACTTATTTCTGAATATGGAAATAGAATGATATTGGTATTTTGAGTCCATAAAGCTGATATAATTTAAAGTACTAAAGTATGTTTCCTTAAATCATATATTTAAAAAAAACATTTAGGATTTAATTTGCAGACAACTACAATTTTAAAACTTGATATTTCTTTAAAATGTATTCCAACTTTTTATATCATATATTTATTGTAATCTTGGCTGCTACTGTTGTCAATTCAATAAATATCAATTCAACATTTACCGCAAAAAAATAAAATAAAAATCATGGATTGCCCATCAAATAACTAGAATTTTTATTTTATAAATTCTTCAAGATTCACTTTGAGTTGTTTATAAGGAACATGCTTTGCCTTGGGGTAAATAGATAATTATAAATCCCAAGATCAGAATTCTGTATAGCTGATGCTCATGCTGACTTCATTTTGTCCACTAACTGCATTCTTTTAAAAATAGGAATAAACATATCACAGTCATAGTTAATTTTCTTAATGAACTCTTAATAAGATTATTGTAATGTGATCTACATGAGGCTGCTTTTTGAGAATGCCTCCAAATTGTAATTGCTTCTGAAGTCATAGTCAATATCATTTAAATATTATCTAGGTTGGTGTTAGATTGCAGGAGATTCTGATTTTGATATCATGTAATTGGTTTCCATTTAGTTTCTGGAAACTCAAATTACTAATTTGAACATAAATAGTTTGGATAAAGACTATTTAACTATTCATAACTGATTTTTTTTCCTTAAAAGTCCTGCTATGTGTTTTCCATCCAGTATATAAAAGTAGTCTAATCCTCTTCATCAATGTCAATGAAGTTTTTTTCCAAAAACTTATTTTTCTATTCTATTCTATTATAGAATTTAGCTGCTGTTTGGAAGGGCTGGAGCCAAAGTTCTAGATTTACATTTTAATTCCTAAAGATGTTTGTTTTTATTGACTCTGCTTTCTGCTGCTTAATTTATTATATCACCTTTACATCAATGATTATTCTCATTATTTATCATTGTCTGTACTATGGCTTTTCATGTGATGAGGATTTTTTTCCCCAATAATTTAATACACAAATAAAAATGAACCATTCTTCACTTTCACCAATATTATTCATGGATAGTGAAATGTTTTCTTTAGTGATTACTACATCTTTCCCTGCAGCAGCATCAAGCAATTTTTTTGGAACACAGTGGCATGAAATACATCCTCAGTACTGGACAAAGTATCAGGTCTGGGAATGGCTCCAACATCTTTTGGACACCAACCAGCTTGATGCCAACTGTATCCCATTCCAGGAATTTGACATCAGTGGGGATCATCTGTGTAGCATGACTTTGCATGATTTTACCCGGGCAGCTGGTTCTGCTGGACAACTTCTTTACAGCAACCTCCATCATCTAAAGTGGAATGGTAAAATTTTCACTAAAATATATGTTACCTTTTCCAACTTCTGATCATCAGTTATTATAGTACTAATAGACTGCTAATTCTGATCAAATTTAGCCAATATGATCAATAATGAAAGATGATGGAAATTAGCAATGAATAAGGCTGGGAAAGCAAGATTTAGACACAATATATAAAATTTTGTTCAAAATGTATTCCTTGCATTCAGAAGTCATTAAGAGGTAAAAGGAAAGAGAAACTTTATAATAAATATCCTGCTCAACTCATTTGTCACTGAACTGTTCCGAGTCTACACTATAAACCATTGATCTAAAAATTTGAACATTATTTTCTAGGTTTGTAGAAATAGAAATAATATTTCTGGTGGCATCTCTTTCCTTTTGTGATCTTAAAGATATCTACTGCTCAATATGGCAGAAGATCAAAACAGCTAGTTCCAAGGCTTAACAAAAAAAAAAAAAAAAGAAGAAGAAGAAGAAGCATCGTTATGCTGCAGATCCAGGTCTCAGAGACCATTTAGCCAAAGTCTCTGAAAATTAATTTACTTCCATTAATTTACTTCCATTAATTTACAACAAAATGTCCCCATAGCCCAATAGGAAGTTTTGAAAAATATATAGGACATTCAGTCAGGCTTTCAGGGTCCTTTTCAGATCTTTATGCCAGATATATCTGGCATTATAAATCATATAATGTACAAATACCTTGGGATGGAACATAAATGCAAACCTATATCAGTACATTCTGTTTAATTCAACCCCAGAGAGAATGGGACAGCAAGGTGCTTTTTTAAAAAATTAGATTTAGTTCAGTGTAAAAAAAATTGGAATCCTGAGAACATAAGTGCTCTCACAAAATGGCTGCAATGATTATTACATCCACAAGCACTAAATAATAATTAAATAGGGAATCTCTAACCTATATTATCCCAACTCAACTCCCCCCCCCCCGGTTTTAGGGATATCTCAAGTATTTTTATAAGCATATTATAAATGTGAAATTTTGTTAAACTTAAGAATACTTTAATTTTTTTTCCAGTCAGGACAAGATTCTTGGCATACACTGAAGACTGTCTGTAGTGCATAATTGTCACCATGTTAACTTCAACATTATTGAAGATAATGTTGCCTTCCCTATATTAAAAATGTGTGACTTCTTTGCTTCAGTAAATCTGATTCTTTAAATAATATTTAATAAGAAGAAAATCTGCTGGTGTTTGCTAACATGAGAATATCTATTTTTCTTTTTGTTATTCTGATATATTATTTATGTAATTCCCAATGGCATTGTTTCCTATTGTTAATATAACCCAGCTGTTCTGGGGGGGAGGTATGGCTGAAATTCTGCATTTTTATAATAATTGCATTGCATATTGCATTCATTTCTGTCAGCTCAGTGTGGAAGTGAAGTGTATCCATCACACAATGTCATTGTTAAGACAGAACAAACAGGTGAGCAATATCTATATTATTTCTGTTCTGAATAATGGCAAACTAGGAAAGAACAAGGAGAATGGTTATTTAGAACCAAATAACTCATAAGTCCAAGAAGGGGTTAGATGAGCCCATGTAAATGTTTAAAGAATTATTTTTTAATCATTATAACATTACTAACATTACATTAGCCATTTAGACTCATTGATTCGAGAGGTAATGTTTTAGGTCAGACATGTCAAACACAAGGCCTGGGGGCCTGGTGCAGCCCGCAAAGTGGTTTAATGTGGCCTGCGAAGCCATCCTGGAAACAGTGAGGGAATGGCCCCCGCTGCCTTGGCCCTGGCCCAGGCCAGCCGGGAGCCAATGTACAATTTTGTGGTGGCCATCTATGCTGAAACACATTCAGTCTTAGCTCCACAAGGCCGTCTAGAAACAGCGAGGAACCAGCCCCTGCTGTGTCGGCCCTGCCCCTGGGTGCATACTGGGGAGGTGTCACCCTTTGTGAGGAATGAAGAAATGGACCATGCCTTGGCACTTGCCCCGGTCCCACCCTTCTGCCAAAGACCCTCAGATCTGTCCCACTCCTGCCCAGGCCCCACAGGTACCCTTGACATGAACTATGTAGAACTGGCCATGCCCACCCAGTAGGCCACACCCACTCCATCCACGCCCACCCAGTAGGCCACACCCACCCAGCCCCCCAAGGCCAACCGCAACGCTGATGTGGCCCTCAATGAAATTGAGTTTGACACCCCTGTTTTAGGTCAATATAACCTAGACAGTCTAATATTGAGGTGAAATATTATTTTCAATATTAGACTGAAAAGGTATTTTTTAACAAAATTATATGATCCATAGCCATTGAGCTATTTGGAAATTCCTAACAATAGAGTGTATAATATCAGTTTATTTCACAGTTTAGTATAAAGTCTTTTTCCCCATTTCATAGTATTTCAAATTTTTCACAAGTGACCACAAGGGAGTCCCCTTCTTTCCTTCTGAGTTTATAAATTACTATCATAGGTAGGCAAGCTAGAGGTCTTGAGTTTAATCTTGGATGGCAACCTTCCAGCAATACCTGATGAAAGAGATTTTTCTCTGCTTGATACCCCTGAAAGCTACTACATCAGAATAGGCAGTCTGTCCTATTATAGCATTAATAATATTAAGAGTGTATTCAGAAAGCTATAGGAAATTTCTGGGGATTCATGTTGATAAATAAAGATAATTAATATGGCATTGGCAACCTAGAAAAGAACAGGATGTAATAGAGCCAACAAGATATATACTTTTAAGATATGTTCAAGTAGACAGATCCAAACCTAACAGTCAAGAAATATTTCTTAATTACCTTACTCTTCTGTTTTTTAATGGGTTTGCTCTGGTAATAAGAAGTAAATTTATGGAGAACTAATAGAAAGGTTCTAAGTAAAAGGTCACATCATCCAGATCATCACCAATTATATAACAACCCTACAAACTTGTAAATAATTGCAAATGATGTCCATATCCTTTTTAAAAAAATATATTTTTAAATATTTTTAAAAGTATAGGGGAATTTTTTTCAACATTTGTTGATTTCAGTGCAATAAATCTGAGATTATTTTATTCATTCATCCATTAGATTTATATCCTATCTTTTCTCCAAGAGGTCAACGTGATTATTTCCTCCCCCCACCATAACAATAATTCTGTTAAGATAGATTAGGGATCTATTGGGAGATAATGACTGATCCCAAATCACTCATTTAGCTTCCGTGGCTGAAGACACACCTGATTTTGAATTTTCCCAGTGTCTTGCCCACTGAATCTCTCAAATTCTTTTTTTACATTATCAAATAAAATACCATGTAATAGTTTGAGTCCTTTGGGAATTCTTACACTAAGCTAAATGCTATTGCAATATTTTTGTGCCATGCAGAATAGCAAAAATATTACTCCCCAATCCCACTTGGGTGACTCTTTTTTATTTTTAGAAAGGAAAAAAAACACAAAAGTAAAGAATAGATCAGGCATCTAAACTACAAGAGGTTATGCTGCAAGGACATGTAGCTAGTAAGTGGAAGATTGACCAAATTCCTATTTCATATGTTTTAAGCTGGCAAAGCACAAAGGTTTAGCATTCGTCATGATTCATTTCCAGATGTAATCACATATTCATTACTTTAAAAGACAAATAGGTCCCCAAACTTGTATTTGGAAATGGAAACAAAAACAAGGTTAACGTCTTCTAAAAAAAGGGACAAATGTTTGTACAGAAGGACTAATCTCTAGTAACAATACCCAGATAAGTAGTGTGCTCATCTGTATGTTCTATGGGTCAAAAGATAAATTTAGAACAGTCGTGAAACCTTTATTTTGTTTTCCGCTTCCTCCCATATTATTCCTACAATAATATGTTTATTTCTTGCCATCCTCCAAGATTATCAGGTCAAAATTTTAGAAAGAAAAGAGCAAATTTATACCATGTGATTGCAGTTGGAGAACATGCTTAATATAGTCATAGTTATCTGTATCCCTCTCTGTCTTCCCAATGGCTACAAAAGTTAGATGTAGAACTGAGGAAGTGTGTTTAAACAGAAATAACAAAAAAGAGCAATTAGCTGAATACAGGATTCCTTGCTGCCTTACCAAAGCAGCAATTACAAAATCAGAACTTTTGAGAGATCCAAGAGCTGTTTACAATTTTTGAGGCTTTTAGCCACAATAAAAATAATAATAAAAAAAAAACAATAGCACATGAAAAGAAAATGTGAGGCATCCAAAGAAAGAAGGAAAGGCTTTATGAAAATATTGTTTAAATAACAAAATAACAATTGTTGAAACTTGAGAAGCTGCAGGAGCTTAAAGGATGGAGTGCAGGCTTTAAAATGGGGTCAGGTGAGTGCCATGTTTGGAGCAAGACCGAGGAAGAGTGAGCCAAATAATGACTCATTAGCCTTTTGCCATCTTACTCACCCACAACAGAGGCAACCTCAGCATACACTAGCTGTCAATGCAGCATCTACCCTTGGTACAGCACTTACAGCAAAGTCAAAGTTTCAAAAATAGCTTTAAAGCATGGCATCATTCTTGAGCAGATTGAAAATGGCATAGGCCTCCTGCTTGAGCAGGGGGTTGGACTAGAGGACCTCCAAGGCCCCTTCCAGCTCTATTCTGATTGGTTTAAAGTGAGTCCATGCTGTCCTCACTGTTAGCATGGCTTTTCTCTACCTCTGCTCCTGAACAAAGCAGAACAATTTTGTATGTCCAATTGTTCATCCTTGGAGATGAAAATGTCTAATGTTTGGACCATGAAATATACCTTCTTGTCATTAATAAAATATTCGGATGCTTTTGTATGCATTATCTCTGTTGAAAATTTAAATTTTCTGTTCTGAATGTGGAACATTTCTTGTAACTAACTAGGAGTATTATTTAACCAATATTGATTTTCGTTCTGTTCTTTTTTGTGCAAAAGATCCATCTTTAATGACCTCTTGGAAAGAAGACAATTATTTCTATGATAGTGGATATGGTGGCACAGTAGGTAACTACCTTAAGAACCTCATATATTTTTAAACAACTCTGAGAAATTACTTTGGAAAAATATTTTCTTACATTAATGTTTTTCTTCCTAAATCCTCAGAATTAGTGGACAGCAAAGCTTACTGTCGAGCACAGCTTTCTGTCAGCACTGGTGGTCACCAACCTATAGGTAAGTAGGTCTAACATTTCATAATCTAGGCCTGATGTCAGCATTTGGTTAAGTCAAATATCCAAAACATATTCTATGTTGCCATACATTTTGGGTTGTTTCATTACTATAGATGGGCAGAAACATATAGTTTTTGTTTGCATAGATACATGTGATTGGACATGCTTAGAAATGCTTGGGTACTCATTGAACCCACATCATATCTGTGCTACTGATTACCACAAGAACTCAAGGCTGAAAAATGATGCAGTTGCTTTAATGAGTAGCTCAGAAATGCTGCATTTGTCCCTATCCTGAAGTACATTATTGAAGTGTGCATGCATATATATTTTGTTTTGATCCAAGGAATAGAATCAGCAAAATAACAAAATTAGATCTTCCAGATCAATTCATCTTACCTTATTTACAGTGTTTTGTAGATCTGAACCCTTAGCTGTAAATCAGCAAGCCTTGGAGAATTGGGAGAGAAGAAATAGAGGTTTTATCTAAATAATGTAATATAGAACAAACCAAATGACTGAAATATTCTTTGTTAGGTTGATGTTGGACTGATACAAAGAAACACAAATAATTTGCAAGAAATTCATGCTGCTGGCACATAAGACAATCAAGCTGTTCTCCTTGTGGCTACTCTGCAGCATAGGCTATTTGTTTGCAGTCTGTAAAAATATGAATCAACCACCACATGGTTTGGCTGAGACCTGTGGTGCCGAACTGAGACACAATAGAGCTGAGACAGGTGGTGAATTGAGCTCCATGAATAACACCCATCTTTGCATAACACAATGAACCACAAGCCTGCCCATTATTGCTGTGTAAACTAAATGTATTGGGTAAACTCTGAAAATGATGTTTTTTTAAAAAAATAATCATGACATGCAAATACTATTTATGTAAGGTAGAAAATGTCAGTTTAAAGCAGCTTTTTTCCTGCTGTCTTACTTCCCATTCTTATGAAGCAGCTGCTACCTTTTCAAACCCAGTAGAACTGTAGCGAAATTTGATCATTATCCCCTGTTGTGCTCTATTTATCTTCCAACTGCTGATCCTACTGGATGGGGAGCATGCCGAGGTCACAGCGTGTACTAATTTGTGTGTTCTGCAAAAAGAAGCCGGGTGCTTCTGAATCATATGCAAAGTCTGCGCATTTTTCTTTTGCTTGAGTTTTGCAAGATACCTTTGTTGAAACATCTTTTCTTTTTCCCATTCATCAAGCCACAGCCTTCAAAAACTCCTCATGCTTAAAACTTCTCTCTCTGTAAAATGATCAGCTTTTGTTTTTGCAGGTGTGAAAGAATTAGTTATTAACTCTGCGGTATGTGAGAAGCCCTGTGTGCCTCTATTGGCACTGTGGTGTGATGAGGAGAGGAAAACAAGCATTACCAAAGAGACAGGGAAATGACAAGCAATGTCTTTTTCTTTTCTTTTTTTGAGAAAGAGCTGTTGAGCTGTACTTGATCGTACCACAGCATGCTGCATGCTATGTATGTATGTATGTCTAGTTTAATGAAGAGAAGGATGAGGGGGGACATGATAGCAGTGTTCCAATATCTCAGGGGCTGCCACAAAGAAGAGGGAGTCAAGCTATTCTCCAAAGTGCCTGAAGGTAGGACAAGAAGCAACGGATGGAAACTAATCAAGGAGTGAAGCAACCTAGAAGTAAGGAGAAACTTCCTGACAGTGAGAACAATTAATCAGTGGAACAACCTGCCTCCAGAAGCAGTAAGTGCTCCAACACTGGAAGTTTTTAAGAAGAGACTGGACAGCCATTTGTCCGAAATGGTATAGGGTTTCCTGCCTGAGCAGGGGATTGGACTAGATGACCTCCAAGGTCCCTTCCAACTTTATTATTATTATTATGCTGCTCTTGTTACAAAAAGCTATTTTGCTTTTTTTTACCTTCTGTCTGAAAACAGCACAAGAGAAATTTCCCCTGCCAGTTTTGTTGGAGCAGCAAAAGTGATATAGCAATAGCAATAGCACTTAGACCGCTTTACAGTGCTCCACAGCCCTCTGTAAGCAGTTTACAGAGGCAGCAGGTGGCCCCCAACAGTCTGGGTCCTCATTTTACCAACCTTGGAAGGATGGAAGGCTGAGTCAACCTTGAGCCGCTGAGACTCGAACTGTTGAACTGCTGGCAGTACTGCATTCTAACCACTGTGCCACTACTGCTCAGCAGGGCATGGACATAGATTGCTGGATACAGACAGAGAGTGGTGTGAATAAACTTTTTCTGGCTGCTGACATTTCTTATCTTCAACTTCACTTTCTTTCAGCCTTTTTGATGGTATTTCTTTGCTGATAAGATGTTCTGCTGTGACATCAGTTACAACAATACAATATTGCACATCTGCAAGAATGAAGATTATAAGAAATCACTATACCAGCAAGGATTCCTGCCCCTTATTCTTTAAAATAAGATGTTACATCAGGCTATATGATTATATTGATTTATTTATTTTCTTGCTTCCTTATATGTTGCTTCAGTTAAAAAATGATGTAATTTGTTTTAAAAGATTCTCATAGAGCAAATTCCACAAAGGTTTTTGGTTTAATGGTAGGGCTTGCTTCTATTGCAATGGAAATAGCAATAGTACAACAAAATCAAGGTGAATATGGATTTAAAAAACCATTATGTTAGATTTATTGAGAATATGGAATAGATGCAAATCCAGGTTATGCCCAAAAATATCTCTGAAGCTCTCAGCTTAAGAAGCATATTATAGGTGAGAAAAATCAGCAAACACAAATGACTAACTTCTTATGAAATACTAGATTTTTTTCAAGGAGCATGTAGAATAAAAAAAAATAACTCATTGCAGAGAGATATAATTGTGAATGGTTCTCTTACAATTATTAGAAAAAAATAAAGTAATAAAAAGTATGGATTTAAATATTCTAAAACTGTTTGAATTCTATACAAATCATGAACATTTAATTGCTAAAATGAATAGACTTTTCATGAAATTTGGAACAGAAGAATAAAGGGAAGATTGCATGAAAAGTGGGCCAATTTTTTTTGTTATAATTTAACAAAGGAAAATATAGGATTGAAAGGATTGAAATGTATCTATGTTATTGTCCTGAGCCTGCAAGAGATGAAAGCAGGCTCAGATTTGTTGCAAATGCTCCCGGGCAAGCCAAAAGCTGACCGGGACCAGACAGAGTGGTGCCAGCCTTGTGCACATGCACAAGGCGTGAAAATGGTCAATTCCTATTGGTTCACACTGTCCGGGTTTCAGGCACTATAAAAGGCCTGTGTGCCTTTTGCTGTTTGCTTGATTGTAGGAGAAAGTAATAAAGAGCTTGTTGTTTTCACCATGTGTCTTCGTCAATTGCCAACAAACGGAAAACACAACTCTGGCGATGAAGGTGGGATCCCTGCAAGCAAAGAAAAGAATTAGGCCTCACCAAGGAGGTCCTGATGATCGGAAGACAGCATCCTGCATTCGTGACTCAGCCTGCCAGTACAGCATTGCTGGAGGTGAGCTTGGCAAGAGGACCCTTTCCTAAAGTGTAGCTTGCAGAGGAGGCAATTAGCGAAGGCCGGAGAGATTATGATGTCAAAGATTGGCCATTTGACTGATTTTGATGTCCCACCCTGAGAGATGGAATTCATACGTAGCACGGGTGGAGAACTACTTTAGAGTAAATCAAATAAGAGAAGACAGCCTGAAGGCAGCAACTCTTCTGTGTGCATGTGAACAGGAAGCTTTTGACATCGCGGGAAGTCTGGTGGCCCCTGCACTTCTGGAATCAGTAACATACGCTGATTTGAAGATGTTGAAGGAACACTTCCAGCCTAAATTATCTGTCATCGCTTGGAGGCACGCTTTCGAGCAGAGAGACCAGAGGCCAGGTGAATCTGCTGCGGACTTTATTGCTGCCCTAAGGCAAGCGGCCAGGCCTTGTGAGTTCAAGGACCTGGAAGAGAGGCTGCATGATCGTTTTGTGTGTGGCTTAAGAAGTAGGAACCTACAACACAAGATATTTGCGAAAGAAGAGGTCTCCTTCCAAGACATGCTGAGACAGGTGGTAGCTGAAGAAGCAGCAGACAGTGCTGTGAAGGCTTTGCGGCTTGCCAGGAACCCTCCAGCCACCACTACCGTCCATCAAGAGGACGCTTGAGAAGAATCAGAAGCAGATCCTGAAGAGGAGGTGGACAGACTTCACCGCCAGCTGAAAGGAGGATGAAGGGCCATCCGGACAAGGCCCCAGCATCTCTTCAGTGCTTCGAGTGTGGAGGACGCCACAAGCGAGTTGACTGCAGGTTTCGCTCTGTCATTTGCAGGGCGTGTGGCAGGCAAGGCCACATCACCTCTGCCTGTTTGGGTCGCCAGAAAGTCCAACCTCAGGAAGAATTGCTTCTGAAAGGTACCAAGGTCCCCAGCCAACACAGGGTGGGCTTCTGTGCATTCTGAGGACAGGGACACACAAGCCCCTTAAGAAAAAACTTCACATTGATGTGAAGTTTCAAGGGGTTCCCTTATTGATGGAGTTGGACACAGGGTCCACTCTATTAATTATTTCCCTTAACACCTTCAAAAGGATTTGCAGCAGTAGTGGCCTTCGAGTTAATCTAATACTCACTGATTTTCAAAATTCTAAGGTCTGTGTAAAGGGGGAGGCCACACTCAAGGTACAGCGTAAGGATTTTGAAGGGTTCCTGGTTGTAGTGGTAGTTGGGGGTGAACGTACGAGTCTTATTGGACTCAATTGGTTCGAGGCTCTGGGAATCCAAGTAACTGGGCTGCACAACTTGCAAACATTGGGCCTTGCAGAGGTTTGCAAAGCGTTTGCGGATGTGTTTAGTTCAGAGCTAGGATCCTACAAGGGGTCTCCCATTGCACTACGGTTAGACCCAACTATCATGCCCATCAGGGTTAAGCCTAGAAGGGTGACTTTTGCCCTCAAAAGTAAGATAGATGCTGACCTTCAAGGTCAAAAGATTGCAATTTGGGGTAAATGTAGCCCCTGGCATATTCCAAAGTGTCATGGAGCGCACACTTAGGGGTATTCCTGGGATCTGCCCCTACTTCAATGACGTCCTCATTGCTGGGGAGTCATCTCAAAATTTAGCAGAAAGGTTAAAGGCTGTCTTGCTTTGTTTTCGCAAAGCAGACCTTAAATTGAAGAAGGATAAATGCAAGATAGGAGTCACTTCCACTGACTTCTTAGGGTTCAGGATTGATGCCCAAGGCATTTACCCTGATGAATCCAAGCTGCAAGTGATTCAGCAAGCCCCAAGGCCCAAGTCTAAAAGTGAGCTGCAAGCCTTCTTGGGGCTTTTAAATTTCTATCACGCATTCCTCCCACATAAGGCTGCAGTGGCTGAGCCGTTACACCAGCTTTTAGATAAGCAGGTTCCATGGCAGTGGACTAAAGTCCATGAAAGAAGTTTCAATGAGGTTAAGGCCTTGCTCTCTTCAAATGCTGTGTTAGTGCATTTAAATGAGCAATTGCCTGTATGCATCACATGTGATGTATCTCCTTATGGGATAGGAGCAGTACTTAGTCATCTGAAGGCTGATGGGACACAAGTCCCTCTGGCCTACTACTCAAGGATTCTGTCATCTGCAGAGCAGAATTACACTCAGATTGACAGAGAAGCCTTGGCCATAGTGGCTGGCCTAAAGAAATTCCATGATTTCTTGTATGGCTGCCATTTCATGGTCTACACAGACCATAAGCCTCTGCTTGGTTTGTTTACCACTAACAATCAGACACCACATATTATTTCTCCACATATGCTGAGATGATCCATTTTCCTGTCAGCATATGACTACACTCTAATTCATAAACCTGGAAAAGAAATGGCCCATGCTGATGGCCTCAGCAGATTACCTCTTAAACAGATAGAGGCAGATCCTGCTCCAGTCATTAATATTCTTTCCATTCAGGAGTTGCCTGAATCTCCCCTAAATGCTAGGGATATGGCTGCTGAAACTACCACTGATCACACGCTTACACGCGTGCTGACCTGGGTGATGTCAGGATGGCCTGACACGTGCCCAGATACTGAGTTCCAAAGCTTCTGGCACAAGAAGCATGAACTTTCCACTTTCAAGGGGTGCCTGTTATGGGGTAGCAGAGTAGTAATCCCAGCCTCATTGAGGTCTAAAATCTTGTTCTCTCTGCATGAGGGACATCCTGGTATAGTAAGGATAAAAGCGCTTGCGCGCAGCCATCTTTGATGGCCTGGCCTTGATAAAGCCATCGAGGCTCAGGTGCATGGGTGCCAACTGTGCCAACAGTCATGGCCTGAAATGCCTCAGGCTCCTGTACATAGATGGGAGGAAACTCAAACCCCGTAGTCACGGGGCATATAGATTATGCTGGGCCCTTTCACGGGCAATTCTTCCTTCTCATCATTAACAGCCATTCTAAGTGGCTAGAGGTTGTTCCTGTTTTCTCCACTACTACTGCCAGGACCATCCAGGTGTTGAGAGGCATTTTTGCCTTGCACGGGCTTCCAGATGTCCTGGTTTCAGATAATGGCCCTCAATTTACCTCTTTTGAGTTCCAGGCTTTTCTTCAAGCCAATTTGATCCAGCATGCGACTTCTGCTCCCTTCCAACCATCCTCCAACAGACAGGCAGAGAGAATGGTGCGCACTACCAAAGATGCTCTCAAGAAACTGATTCACGGTAACTGGCATCACAGGTTAGCAGATTTCCTTCTTGCACACTGCACCACACTTGCACAGCCACAGGGAAGAGCCCTGCATAACTCCACTGGGGTAGCTGCCTCATCATCAAACTGGACAGATTGCACCCAGACCGGGTGGCTTCACATGTGTCACAACCGCAGGCACCTAGGAGACTTCAGGTGGGTGATCCAGTTTGGGCAAGGAACTATAGGCCTGGACATCTCTGGGTCACAACAGTGGTCTGCAAAGTCTCTGGGCTGCTGTCATACAAAGTTGCCCTGGATGATGGCCGCGTTCTTCGCAGACACATAGACCAACTGCGTTGGAGGCTGGACAGCCACGTTTCCGCTCCTGGCTCTGCTCCAGGGGGAAGAGAAGGACCATAATATGGGTTCTGGGTCATAGGTCCCTAGGCCTAACAGGACTGCACAAGCTGATGAGGTTGTTTGGGGGTCATCCCAAGTTTCTGCAAGTGCTCCAAACAGGAATTCCCAGGATAGGGAGTCATCCCGCACATCCATTATTGCTCCAGACAGGGAGTCACAAAAGGGGGTATCCACATTATTCAAACATGTCAGATAGTGCTCCAGACAGGGAAACAGACCGGGGGGTATCCACATAAATCAAACACAGCCCTAGAAAGGGAATTCCATCAGGGGCACTCTCATAATTCAGCTATTGCTCCAAAAAGGAAGTCAGTAGCAAGGGGGTTTGCCATGGAGGTGGCTCCTGACTCTGGCCCCTCAGGCACATGCACCGGGGCTACGGAGTACGGGGGCACTTCTGCCACTCAGGCCTCTCCATCTGCTGGCCTTGGGCTTGAGGGACAGTGTTCCCAAGAGGAGTCCATTGTGGACTCAGGGACTTCCACCTCTCCAAGGTATACTGGCTTGGACTCAGAGGGTCCAGCCAGTCAGCAGCTGGGTGGGTCACCTGGGTATTTGGGGCATCAAAGTCCTGGCCTGCCTAGCCTGGTAGGCGAACAGGTAGGCCAGACACTCGCACTGGCCCTTAGAAGGTCACAGTGGGCGAAGTGCCCGCCGAAACACCTAGGAGATTATGTGAGGTTCCTGTCAACACATGAGGAACCTTGCTATGAGATTGCTGAATGTGGGGGGTAACACTCAGAGAGAGTCTGATATACTATTTTGATTTTGGATATATTTTATCTGAGTTAAATAGTTATTTTGAAAGGTGTCTGCCTGTGTGGAGACCTGAGCATTTCCACCTTCCTTGCATTTGAATAATGTATCTGTGTTCCACTCTCCCTGCATTGCACAATGCACCTGTGCGTAAGCTAGGTGTGTTTCATCTAGGGGGGAGGGGTGTTGTGTCCTGAGCCTGCAAGAGATGAAAGCAGGCTCAGATTTGTTGCAAATGGTCCCAGGCAAGCCAAAAGCTACCCAGGACCAGACAGAGTGGCGCTAGCCTTGCGCGCATGCGCAAGGCATGAAAATGATCAATTCCTATTGGTTCACACTGTCCGGGTTTCAGGCACTATAAAAGGCCTGTGTGCCTTTTGCTATTTGCTTGGTTGTAGGAGAAAGTAATAAAGAGCTTGTTGTTTTCACCATGTGTCTTCGTCAATTGCCAACGAACGGAAAACACAACAGTTATAATCTTAAAGAATTTTTTAATAAGATGATATATTGGTATATGTCACCAGAAAAAATGTCTAGATGTATAAAGGCACTTCAAATTTATGTTGGAAATGTGAACAAAAAGAATGGACATTTTATCATGTTTAGTGGACATTTAAAAAGCTAAAAAATTCTGGATCCAAGTACACACACTGATTAAGAGGATCTTTAATGTTAATATACAATTGAAACCAGTTGTTTTTCTTTTGGAACTGATGGACAAACAGCTGAAAAGAATCATGGAAAAACTATAAAGCTGTAGTGAGATTATTGTGTGCACAAAGATGGAAAGATTTCACACTACCCACAATAACAAAATGGTTGGTGAAAATGACGAAACTTTCTGAGATGGCCAAATTAACCTTTTTGATCAAAGAAAGACAATATTGCTGACTAGAAAATTCTTATAGATTTTGTGTGTGAAACAGAAAAAAAAGTAACTTATGATTTACGATGATTAGACAAAATAGATTATACAAAGAAGAGAGCTAGTTTGGCCTAGTGGTTAAGACACCATGCTAGAATGTGGGAGACTGTGAATTCTGGTCCTTTCCTTAGCTAGGAAAGCTAGGTGGGTGACTTTGGGCCAGTCATTCTCTCTCAGTCCAACTCACCTTAT
This sequence comes from Crotalus tigris, assembly GCF_016545835.1. Lineage (NCBI taxonomy): Eukaryota > Metazoa > Chordata > Lepidosauria > Squamata > Viperidae > Crotalus > Crotalus tigris. Next base: position 1,493,131 of record NW_024097221.1, read on the forward strand.
ACGGTTGATATTGTGGGGAAAATAGGAGGAAGGTATGTTGAATAGGTTTGCCGTGAGCTATTTCTAAAAATAATAAAAGCAGGAAATCAATAAACAAACAAATAAATATGCATTGTAATCATAGCGCAAGAGGTAAAGTTATAATTGTACCTATAACTGATGAAAAGAAATTGGAAAATACTTCTTTGTTTCTTTTTTCTTTCCTTTTCCTTTTTTTCCCTTTTCTGTACTTCTCTTTGATTTCTTTCTTTTTCTTTTCTTTTTCCTGCTTTGTATTACTTTGTGTTAGTTTTTATAGTCTTTTAATGAAATCTTTAATTTTATATATATACCTTCATAAAAGAGGGTGGAAACAACAATCCTTAATTGGGCTTTGTTGCTTTCCCACAAAGTCAGCAGTTTGTATAAGAGGATGGTGCTCTCACGTTGCCAATGTAGAAAAGACATGAATGCAATTAGCTGAGGTTTTTTTTTTTTAAGCTCTGAGCAAAAGGACTTGCCATTTTCTTCTGTAATAGTAGTTTATATCCATTTTCCTACTATGCTTATCAGCATCGCAACAAAATAATTCAGACAAGTTGGGACAGAAGCTGGGGCTGTATTTACTGTAAGTCATTTGCACATGCAAATAGTTAATTTCCACTGAAAGCTGCGGTGACAGTTTACGCATGAATGTAGGTGGAAGAATGCATGTGGGCTCTATGCTTTCTGACACTATAATAGCTCTGCTCCAATGCAGGCATAACTTGAGTTCCTAGCAAATTTCTCTGGCTAATATTTTCTTTTAGAGGGGGTTGGGTGATCACCTTAAACAGATGTTCATTTTGGCAAATATGATAAATAGAAGTTATCTACTTCTCTCTATAGATGTTCTATTATATGTTTATAACATAAATTATCAGCATAGTGAACTGATTATCGTTTTGGCAAATATGGCAAATCAAAACCAATTACCAGCTTTAGGTTAGTACGTAAACTGTCAAGGTTCAGGAACTATTCCTTCCTATCACATGACAAAATATGTATCAGTGGTGAGAGAAACGAGGTCTCTATAGATTTGTTGGTTTGAAAAATTTCCAATAACACCGGCTTCTGTTCCCCTGGATTTGGCTTGTTCATTACCTCAGAAACAGCTCTTTGCCAAGTCATTATATCTGTTGATATTACATGTTTCCTTCATATGAAAGAATTTAAAGAAACAGGTAGTCCTTGTTTAGCAATCAGAACTAGGACTGGCCACTTGGTCATTAAGCTTCACTAATAGAAACTCATGTTTTACTTCAACTTTCTTTTGCTTTAAAGACTTGCAAAGATCATAAATGTGAGAATTGGTTGTCATGTTATTTCTGATCACTATTATAACTGTAAATGGTCACTAACTGAAGGCTACTTATATATATATACTGTTATAATAAATAACAAAAGATAATACAAATATTTAGAACTTTTACTGAATTTCATTTTAATCTTGTCTGAGGGAATATTTTTTCTCCGTTTTTCATAATGTGAGCGCCTAGGTGAAGCTGATTGCATTCAAAGCTGAGAAAATAAAGTATTGTTTCACACAGTGATTGATAAACAGTACTTTGTTAAGCGTACCTATTTAGAAAGGGTTGCAGTCTAACCTCATGAGTGAGCCCACAGCTCGATTATATAGTACATATTATTCAAGAGGAAGTTTTTAATTATTTATAAAGAATATATAAATAGGTGGCTTATGGCTATTAGCAATAATAGGACTTAAGATGGCATATGTAAAGAATATGCAATGAAAATGTTGAATCTATTCAGCAGATTGTTAGAAAACTTTGAATTATTTAGTAGATTGTGGAAATGTTGTTGAGGCAAGGTATCTCAATTTCAACAAAATATATGTCAAAATAACCCATGATATTCTGTTTAGCAATTTAGTTAAGTGTAGTCTAGATCTCATGACAATTACACAGATAAATAGCTGGCTCAAATGTTTTACTCAAAGAATATTCATCAACTATTCTCATAAAACTTAACCATAGTGTTTGATGCTGAGTCCTGTACTTTTTAATTATTTAGATGAAGAGATAGGGGGACTGCTTGTCAGATATACCAATGACACAACATTGAATCATGATAGGTTAAAAATGTGCTGAAAACAACAAAATTAAATTAAACCAAGGCAAATGAAAAAGCTTTCATTTAGGAAATAAGAATCAAATGGTAGCCTACCCAGCTACCTAGTTTGAGAATAATATTTGTGGAATAGTAATAGTTTACACATTATATGTGAGTCAACACTAGATATGGCTGCAAAGAAAGGAAATGTAAGTTTATATCAACAGAAGTATAGTTTTCTAAATCATAGGAAATCATAGTTCTAATTTATTCTTTACTCATAGATCCTTCCTAAAGTATTATTTTGACTCCTAGGCACCAACTTTAATAAGGATTCATATGAACAGGGATAAGTTACAAAAAGGCAGAACCTTGGATATTTTTACCTCTGAGAAGAGAGCACTAAGATTGATAACACTCTTCAAATACCTGAAAAGATGACCCACAAAAGAAAATTAAGAATATAGGATATGAAATAATAGATTTAAGCTGTAGAATCTGATTGAATGAAAGAACCATTCAATTACCTAGAGTGACGGTGGTCTCCCATTCATTGCATACTCAATATATTCAGATGGATTTAGATTTAATTTGAATTCCTGCACTAAGCAGGAAATTGAACTTGAAGTGTCTATGATTCTATGAAATTTGGATAGGCTGTCATTGTGAAGAGAGAGTTTCACCTTTTCCATGACTTGCAGATATTTTCAATGTTGGTTGCTTTGTGAAAGTTGCAATTTTTTTGAGGTAGGGGCAATTGACTTACCCCTAATTGCTTTGAAAAAATTGTTACTGAAATTACTGAAGACCATTTTGTTTTATGTTGCTCTCAATTGAGGCCTTGAGGATCGTATGGCTGATGAATGGGATATATTTTTAAGTACATTCATTGTATCATCATCTCTAGAACTGATTCAGATCTATAGAGGCAAGAACTGATTTCCTTTTCTGTTGCAGAGGAGTCTTCAGAAGGGAAGAAAATTTCACAAGATCACCCTCCAAAATCACACAACAAGAAACACAGTAAGACAGCTATTCTTGGATTTCTACCCTGTGAGGGGGACATTAAACACTTATGGAATGTATACTGAATGAAAACAACAGAAGCGTGTCTAATCTGTAATTAGGCAGGATGCCTTCCTCAAATATTTTCCCCTTTGGAATTAATATCAAATAGAGGGGGGAAATGACTACATATGTTTCTGTCAGTGATTCTTCAGGTTTCTCTTTGGGAAATGTGGCCCCAATGCACTAATAGTAAGATGTGGCTTTCCCAGGAAATTTAATGGTGAGGTAGAATCATTGTGCACTGCTTGAATGAATGTAGTGAAGTGGATATAGAAGGACAGCAAGTGATGATTATGAAAACAATGATTATGTTTTTTTCATGAAGGACACTTGTAAAATTCTGATAACATGGTTAGCCTTGGTACTATAGGAGCTAAGCATGTCATTTGCCATTATTAAAAGAAATATTAGGAATTCTTAAAATTCATACCCCTCACCCTTTGTTTTTCAACACAAATAATGTTTCCTCTGAACATTATTTCATTATAGCTCCTCGAGGAACTCACTTGTGGGAGTTTATCAGAGACATTCTCCTTCATCCAGAGAAGAATCCTGGGTTGATAAAATGGGAGGATAGGTCAGAAGGCATCTTCCGATTCTTAAAATCTGAGGCAGTGGCTCAGCTATGGGGAAAGAAGAAGAACAACAGTAGCATGACTTACGAGAAACTCAGCCGTGCCATGAGGTAACAAAGGGGAATATTTTGCTTAAAAAAAACCCAGCTGTTTTTAGTCTCTGGTTGCATGACAAAGCAAAGAGCCAGAGTATGCTGAAATCGCAGGGGAGTTTTTAAAATGTAAAGTAGTGTGAAGCACAAGATATTTTCCTATGGCATAATTTCCTCCTGATTTTTTTTCCTGATCAAAATGAAAGATACTGGTTGGATTGATGTGGCAAGATGGGAAATCTATGATCCTAGCTCTGAGGGCTCCTACCCCTTCACCTGGAAAACCATATTATATAGCTAGAAAGACTGCCAAATTGTCTTTACATGAACAGAGATTTTGTCAGTTATGAAAAAGTGTCAACTCCTTCACTAAACAATGACTCACCATTTGTCTTTAAGTCTCACAAAAGTGGCATGTACAGACTTTGCATGTCTTCCTGAATCATAAGAAACATTTACAGTTCCAATTACTTCTCAATATAATAATCTGTGTATCGTACTTCAGATATTAATCATATGATTTCCCCTTAATATAGGAACAGCATCAGCTTGTTGGTCAGTTTCAGTTCCTGCCCAAAGTTCCTTAGATAAAGACAAACATGCATATCACGTTCAAGGGATTTTGCATTCAATGGGTGTAATTTGTAACTGTAGGTTTTAGATATAGATGTTTTGTAGTTTTCTTTCAATAAATGGGTTTTTTTTAAAAAAACATTTTGTTTATTTAGAAAATTTATATAGCTGCCTACTAGCTCACAGCAAGTCCAGGCAGCTTACAAACAATAAAAAACACAGTATAGAAAAGAACCCAATAAAAATAAAAAACAATAAGGCTACAACACACAGTCAAATAAGCCATTTGATGGCCTCCATCCCACTCTGGGTTCCCCAGGCCCACTGAAAAAACCAAGTCTTCATGGCCTTACAATAGAATGGGGGACACTCTAATTTCTGAAGGGATGATCTCTCAAAGGCAGGGAGCCACCATGGAGAAGGCCCTTCTCCTCCTTAGGGATGGGACCAGCAACATTCCTTGTCTCCCCACTCTATTGGGTCAGGTGGTTGTGATCAGCAAAAGACCATTCCTTAGATAACTTGGTCTCAAGCAATGAAAAGCTTTAAAGGTGACAACCAGCACCTTGAATTGTACCAGGAAGCAAATCAGCAACCAATGCAGCTCTCGTAAGAGAGACATTGAGGTCTGCACAAAACCATGCTGGCCCCTGCATTTTGAATCAACTGGGGCTTCTGGATGTTTTTCATGTAGAGCATGTTGCAATAGTCAAGACAGGAAGTGACTAAGGCATGAGTGACCATGAATAGAAATTGTTGGTCCAGAAAAGGGCATAACTGGTGCACAACTTGCAGTTGTGCAAAGGCTCTCCTGGCCACAACTGTCACCTGCTTTTCGAGCAAAATTCTTGAGTCCAGGAGAACCCCAGATTCCATATTGGATCTGTTTGGCGCAGTGCCATCCTATCCAAGACTAAAGGTGGCAATCCTATTAGAACATATCCATAACCTTGTATCGATTCTACATTGTATGCAATGGGCCTATGTAAAGGCTATGATGTGGTAGAAACTCAACACCTGATGAGATAATGGATTATTTTCTGATTTCATGAGAAAATAGTTTAAATTGTAAGTCCAATTACAAATAAAATTAAAAAGGAAATGGTCAGCAAATGAGTTTTTGTGTATCTGATTTCATCATTTCCTTTTAACAGATACTATTATAAAAGAGAAATTCTTGAGCGTGTAGATGGACGGAGACTGGTATATAAATTTGGGAAGAATGCCCGTGGCTGGAGAGAAAATGAAAACTAAACACAACTTTAAAAACAGCTGTAGAAATATTCACTCGCAGGAAATCCTATTGGATGTAAATATTCTAAAGACTGTTTTCTTCTATTTATGTACAAAAATTGGGGTCTGCAGAAATTACGTCTAATGGGAAGAAGGAACACTATTGTTTGTTGATGTTATAACTATTTTATTTGAAATATGTCCTTTTATGGAGAGTATGTACACAGTTTTCTGTGACCTATGATAACACTTTATGTAAATGTATAAGGATGAGTTGCCTTTCTTGTAAAGATTTTACAGAAAATGAATTCCAAAAGAAATGTGATTTAGCATAATGCTGTGAGAGGCATTTGCTATAGTGGGAGAAAATCACAGGGCATTACTTTATACTTAGGTATATTACTGCATTTTAGATAACTAAGGATTTAGAGTATCTGTCTCAGAATTTTATGAGATAGGTTTTTCCATTCAAAATATACATCTTTTTTCAAAGGCTGTTGAGTAGTGAGACATCAATGGTTAATTAAACCAAAGGCTGTTGAGTTATGACTTCATTTTTTTCTTTGGGTTTTTTTTTTTTTTGCCCTTCTTCTATCTAGACAATATTAATGTGGCTATTTAAAAGGCCTGGACCTTTTTGTAGTCCTCCATTTAAAGTTGGATTTATCAACTCATTCCATGCCCAAATAATTCTCTTTTGAAATAAATCCTAGAACATGAAGAATTATGAATAAAAACAGTGGATGCTTTATTTGTAGACCTCAATAACTTTAGTTGAGCTTCGTAACCAACCTTGAATGCTTGTGACTCAAATCACAAAATTTTATGTGTCAGCAGCATAAAACTGCCTTTCCTAACCTGGAATCATCCAAGTTTTGGAACTACAAACAATTGTGCAAACTGGACATTCTGACAACTTAATTCTAGTTCATCTGCCATGTTGAAGAATGCTATCTCTAGTGTATCAAGGATAATCAAAGTGACAAAACCTTCCTTAAAAAAAAATCAACTGTATGTCTATAAAGACTGGCAGCAAATATCCACATTTCTGACAGGAGTAATTTTTGGTTCTATCTGATCAAACTGAACTTGAGATTTTATGTATCCAAAGCATTTGCTTAGTCACCGACCTAATATATGTTTGGATATGAACATAGAAGTCTGTGTGATAATGAAGTTGTACTTTGATATTAAGGTTTTTTTCATTACATAAACCAAGTCCCTCCATTCAGAATGCTAATAATTTAAGGTTCTGTTTCAGTCTTTCTTCCCTTTCTCCCAGATGCCTAGTTTTTATTTCCTGGGATGGGATGGCACGGAAGAATATTTCGTCATGTAAGTTCCTTCATGTAAGTTAAAATGATTCAGTATAAGCACTACCAGCCCAAGAAATACAATTAAAAATGACTTCTTTAAGCTCATTAAATTTCAGTTGTGAGACTGGATCCAAACCGTCTGAAATTAAAGTTTCTGTGTTCAATACCAGTTGAGTATTTTTCATAAATATATCAAAATCACTTGTAGAATAGAGCTTGTGCTTTTTGCTAATAAACATTGGTAGCTGCCGTTTGATGAAAAATACTCCTAAACAAGGCAGATAAAAAACACCTTTGCAGCCGTAATTCGTGCCAAAACTTTTAGCTAGCACACATCCATTATAGCTATGTTATATTTGAACTTTGCTTAAGATGAGTGGAGGCAGTTAATCTTATTTATAGGAGAAGCTGGTAACCAGGACAGCAGGTTTCAAAGTAAGCCTTTTCTGTTGACTGAATATTTACTGACTCACTGAATGAGATTTTTCTTCAGTTTCTCTCTGTTCTTTATTTTTAAATCATCTAGACTCCATAATCTAATGATCTTTTTGTGCAGAAATATCACATCTGATGTGTTGGATTCGATACAGCCTTTTGCTATTGAGTCAAAACAGTGTTATTGCAGAGTATCTATAATGATATAGCTAATTTTTTCAATCTATATTCTCTTAAATAAGTTCTATTGTCTTATGTCTAAGAATCTAGATGCAAAATTATAGCAGGGGATTTTAAAAAATTCATGGTGTTGTTCTTCAACAATATGAGAATTAAAACTGTATCTAAGCTGCACACAAAGTGAAGAATACAGACAGCAGTATTAGTATAGATTTCTCCAAGTTGGTGGCCTTCAGTGCAATCACAGAGAAATAAAGAAAAGTTGACCACCTGCTCAAAACCCTACCCCCTTTTTATTTGCATTGTGATATACATAAAAATTAGAAATCAGAGCTACATTCTTGATTTTTTGATTCTTCTTTTACTAACATCCCTGGTATCCTTCATGCATGTTGCATTCTTCTGTGTTATTGAAAGAGCTCTGGAACTTGCAATTCAATCAAGTTGGGTTAGATATGTTAGTACTCTAATCATGGAATCTAATAGAAACTTCAATCCATATTAACTTTTGATTGCCATTTTAACTTTTATTTATTTGGCCAACTTGATCTTGCTTTTGAGATTTTGGAAACAATCCATATTGATAGATGCTGCTATTTTACTATTTTACTATCTCTTAGACCATGGAGTATCTGCTTATAAGCGTTTATCATCCAAAAGGCATTTTCTTCTTAGAATGCATGAGCATTACAATAACAATACATTTCTAAATCCTCATTTTGGAGTAGTATAACGTACTAAGTTATCTTTGTGATATAATACATAGCTCATATTTATATTACATTGGTAAACTGCTGGCCTTTCTTTCTTCACGGACAACCTTGGGAATTAGAATATGTGAATAGATTTTAAAGTCTATAATTAGAACTTTTCAGAATTGAAAATATTTTGGAAAAAATACTTTTCTAAAAAGGTTTTCCACTATCAAGCCTGCTCTCTTTAATTTTGGTTCTGTGAGTCATAATATAAATTAAAAGGGATTTTTTCAGCATAGTCAGGATATTAATAAAATAAATTTGAAGCATAAATGTGTGACTAAAAACCAAATAAGTTTAAAGTATTAATTACATTTAGGGTACTATTTTTCAACATTCACAAGTGTATTTATTAACCTCTTGACATTAACTGAGATAGATTTCCCCACTGTTGGCACTTTAAAAATGCAGTTTGTCATTTGGTTCTGAAACTTAATTCACTTTAAAAAGAGACATGGTATAACATTGACCTAGCTCAGGGGTAGGCAACCTTGGCTCTTTTATGACTCGTGGATTTCAACTCTCAGAATTCCTGAGTCAGCTACCCCTGAGCTAGCTAGAAAAAAGAGCATAAACATATAAAAATGATACCATATTGACAAGCACGTGCAACCTCATCCAACGATGAACTTTTTACAAATTCTAATTAAAGGATACAATGAAGATATGAGTGTAGCAAATTGTTATTTAAACATAAAGGCATTGATGAGATTGCTCTTTTAATGTTTGCAAAGAACAGTCTTTTTAGAAGTATATTTCCCATGAATATGATTTGTACATATTTTTAGGGTGGCATAATTTTTTTAAATGTATAAATCTGTATACATTTTAACTCAGATGTATAAAGATTTATAAATGTATTGCGGTATTTATATAGATGAACCCCAATCACCAAGAATTTGCTGATGTAGTGTGCTGCTTTGCTTAAGAAGTAGTTTGTGCATCGTACTACCTAGTTCTGTGGATTCCTATTCATAACTAATAGTTTGAATGTTTAGCTACTACAAGGTAGGTATCCCTGAAAATGCAGCCACTATGTACTTGAGAAAGTATATGCAGAAACACTTATATGCTTATCATTACAGCTTTCTTGTTACTGTAAAATGACTAGAATCTCTTGCTAGCTTCCCCATTTATAAGTTTTCTAGAAGTGAATTTTTGTACGTCAGATTTAATGACTATGACAAAAAACAGCATACTGTTGCTAAGACTGTTTCTATCCACAAATTGCTAATTAAAACAATGTGTTTGTTTCTTTAAATGTTTAGTAATCATTCAAACTTCTCTCCATAGAAATTGGCTTCAGAATGAAATTGTACAGTATGCAATAATCAACATGATTAGATTTAATGAAAAGTGGGAAATTTAATGGCATCATAGTGCAAAGGACAGCTTTTCACTAGATCATTTTTTAAAGTTGTCTGTATCTGTCAATAGTGTGTGTGTGTGTGTGTGTGTGTGTGTGTGTGTGTGTGCTTGTGATATAATATTTACTGTTAATTTATGGACTTGCAACTTAAATGAAGCTTGTAATTTATAATAATATATGGATCTAAGGCATAAAATAAACCAAGCACTGGGGCAGCTCTGATCAGATGTAAAAGGAGGCAATAATGGTACTTGAATTAAATTGGGCGAGGGATACATCCAGTAATCATTTTTCCTTCCATTATATTCCCATTCCAAATTGTTTCTGCAACAGCAGCCGTTTATTATAATAAATAGTACTAGTACATTTTCTAGGACTGGAAATTAAAAGGACGGGGAAAGAATAATGGAGAAACCCACAAAGAAGAAAAAGGCTGAATGTTAACTAGGTTGTTTTCTTGCCCCATCGTGGGATTCTATTGAACAGAAGAATGGGGAAACTTGAAGTGGATCTGCTTACAGATCTCACATCTTACTGTTTCCTTTATATTGTTTAATTTTATTTATTTTTAAATTTTCTATGCTGTTATTAACATTTATGATGGTTACAGTGTCCTGGGGTCATGTGATCACTTTTGTGACCTTCTGACAAGCAAAGTCAATGAGGAAGCCAGATTCTATTAACATCCATGATGCTAAGTTAACAATTGCAGCCATTCCACTTAACAGCTATAGCAAGAAAAATCATAAAATGGGGCAAAACGTAATAACTGTCTTGCTTGGCAACAGAAGTTTTGGGCTGAATTGTGGTTGTAAGTCAAGGACTACCTGTAATGTGACTTATTACATTAAAAAAAATATTCGTGGCACACACAAATTGTCACAAGACTATGCAGGTATTAAGAGGAATGAAAGTGTTTTTATAAAAGGAAATAAATAAAAAGAATATGCCACCCTCAGAAACGCCACAAGTCTGTCAATGTTTTATTTCTTCCATGAGTATTTCTAACTCAATCCCCGGTATGAGAGTTCGCTTGCCAAAAAAACAATCTGAAAACACTGGAAGAACTTGAAACCTCTGTTCAAAAGGTTCAGTGACTGGGGAGCTCTGATAGCTTTATTTGGTCGATGGAGGTCTCATTTGTTAAAACGCAAAGTTATTATGGTGAGCATGGAGTCAGAGATAAATATGTAGATTAGTCCCCTTAATTTCAGCCTCCATTGGACAAAAGACAAGACCTTCTTTGAAGGATCTGCAGTACTAAGGTTCAACATTAAGCCTTATCATGAGTGGATATCCTCCCCTTGTATAAATCAAAATGTTCATAGATCCCATCTGAGAAAGCTAGAAAGGGGTTATATTAAAAGCTTACATTTAGCCCTTTCATCTCCTGCTCTCTCCCTCTCTCCTCCCCCCCCCCACATCCATTCCAAATCTGCTATTTCTCTTCAGCAGCAATGATGGTGGTGCAACAGCAATTTATCTCTTTTCTACATCTGAACTAAGAGCAGTTTAAGGGGAATGGGGGGGGGAGGGGGACTTTACCAGAACAATGTCAGCACAGTTCTTCATGGAACTGCTAATTAGTCAAACAAACAATGGAGAAATTTGTGATTTCTGTCCTAAGTAGAATGTTCTGTTACACATGGGCAGTCCTTCAAACTGATCCTGAGTACATGATTTGAGAAGGGTTCTACTTTATATCACAGCATTACATATGGTGTGTAATAATTAGCTATGTACACTCTACAAGGAGAAGAGTTTCAGTCAAACCTTTTGCCTGATGGGCTATTGTCATTATACCAGAGATCTTTTTTTCTCCTTGTGATGTGAAACTTAAATGTGAAATCCACAAATTGCATTTCAGGTTAATATCTCTACATAATCTAAGAGAAGTCTGTAATCTTTTAAGTGTCCATAAAAAAAAACTTTAATCTACCAGAAAGAATAGTCATTTTTTAATTTACAATTTTCTGCAAATTCCCAGTACCGGTATATAGTAATTCTTTCATCACTGTGATTTTTTTTCATCACCATACTTCTTTAACAGTACTATTTCCTAGCACCAAGAAAGACAATAAAATCAGATTAAACAACCAAATCTGACCAATTCATCTGTTATAGCTATGAGTAAATAACTTTACAATGAATATTTAAAATACAACCAGATTTCCACCTTGTGAACTATTATGGGGCTTCCATGCTGAATCCCTTTCAGGACAGAAGGCAGCTAGCATAACTATAGATAGCTTAGGAAGGAAGGAAGGGAGGGAGGGAGGAAGGAAGGAAGGAAGGAAGGAAGGAAGGAAGGAAGGAAGGAAGGAAGGAAGGAAGGAAGGAAATGGAAGGGAGGGGGAATCTAGGAGTCTCCAATGTGGATCATCCTTAATAGTCAAAAGAAGGTTGGCTCACTGTTAAGGAATCTGAAATGAAAGGACTGGTGCAAAATTTAGTTATGCATCCTGGCAATCTAACCCAAAAATTATTTCTACATTTTTAGAACTGTATAATTTGTAAAAATGAGATTTGGATAACTTCAAATTTATTTTCCCTAACATCTGCAAAATTTTCAATTGGCTAAATAGTCTCCTATTAAGAAAACAAAAATGATAGGCAAATAGAATGAAGTTTTCTTTTGTTTTATCTGGCTGACAACTACAGTAAGGTGAACGCAGTATTCATTTCCCATCAGCAAGAAATCAAAATGTGGTAGAGCTACTTGGCAAGTCAGATGAAAATGTCTTGCAAACAGTAACCAAATTTGGCCTATATTTCCACATCTTCTAAAGATGGTTATACCTCCCAATTACCTTAATTCCAAGAAATTTGTTTTATGATATAGGTTATGCACATAATGTCAAGAAAGAAAATCCCATATTGATGAAGAAAGTACATCACGCTCTTATATATACGTAAAAGCAAATTCATAGCTGATTATTTCAATGTAATGTGTTGATTTTGTATGGACTATCATTGGCCTTCATGTTTTATATCTCGGTTGCATAATTCTAGCCACCTTAAATAATAAGCAGAATTTTGTAATAAAAACGTTATTTTAAATGTTCCTTATTTGTGATTCTTTTATAAAAAAAACATCAGCTTAAAAACAGACATACATAAATAGTCTTGGTGCAGAAAACAATTGAATATAATGCCAAAATTCTCTTTTTTTAAAAAAATCATATATAATATTGCTGGGTCTTGGGGTTTGTTATACCTTAGAATAAATAAATCTCAGAAGCTTGACTAGTTTTTAGGACTATTCTTTTCTTTCTGAAATAGAATACAAAAAGCATTGGTCATTTCTACATAAGAACTTTTTAGCAACGTGAAGGGACATTTTAAGTCCATGTTTGTTATGCCATACATTATGCCATGTTTGTTATGCTATCCTTGACATAGAGATTGATTTATTATTCTGAGGGACTTCTTAGTATGCTTTTTCTACAAAATCTGCTGTTCAATGGGAGAGCAATGAGGTAAGACCATAGCAGGATATTGATGAGTGTTAAGGAGCAAATTTTCATCCACAAGCAATTGCATAGCAGAATTTGGTGCCACTTGGAAAATGATAATTCAAATAGATTTCTAATGGGCTGTTTTCATCTTGCATTATGGCAGCCTTCCCTGATATAGCACCCTTCAGACTTAAAATGTATATTAACATTTCACCTAAATTAAAAACATAGTAAAATATGAATGTTAAAAAGGTCTATATTCAAATACCAATGTCTCACCATCTAACCATTGAAGCACAGGGTTATCACAAGGAAAATCTATCTTAGATTGGAATTATTATATTTGGTGTATATTAGAATCACAATTACATGTTTATGTGCAACTAATGGCAAATACCTATCCCTTCACGTTGCTAAAAAGTTCTTATGTAGAAATGACCAATGCTTTTTGTATTCTATTTCAGAAAGAAAAGAATAGTCCTAAAAACTAGTCAAGCTTCTGAGATTTATTTATTCTAAGGTATAACAAACCCCAAGACCCAGCAATATTATATATGATTTTTTTAAAAAAAGAGAATTTTGGCATTATATTCAATTGTTTTCTGCACCAAGACTATTTATGTATGTCTGTTTTTAAGCTGATGTTTTTTTATAAAAGAATCACAAATAAGGAACATTTAAAATAACGTTTTTATTACAAAATTCTGCTTATTATTTAAGGTGGCTAGAATTATGCAACCGAGATATAAAACATGAAGGCCAATGATAGTCCATACAAAATCAACACATTACATTGAAATAATCAGCTATGAATTTGCTTTTACGTATATATAAGAGCATGATGTACTTTCTTCATCAATATGGGATTTTCTTTCTTGACATTATGTGCATAACCTATATCATAAAACAAATTTCTTGGAATTAAGGTAATTGGGAGGTATAACCATCTTTAGAAGATGTGGAAATATAGGCCAAATTTGGTTACTGTTTGCAAGACATTTTTAATTTAGGTGAAATGTTAATATACATTTTAAGTCCATGTTTGTTATGCCATACATTATGCCATGTTTGTTATGCTATCCTTGACATAGAGATTGATTTATTATTCTGAGGGACTTCTTAGTATGCTTTTTCTACAAAATCTGCTGTTCAATGGGAGAGCAGTGAGGTAAGGCCATAGCAGGATATTGATGAGTGTTAAGGAGCAAATTTTCATCCACAAGCAATTGCATAGCAGAATTTGGTGCCACTTGGAAAATGATAATTCAAATAGATTTCTAATGGGCTGTTTTCATCTTGCATTATGGCAGCCTTCCCTGATATAGCACCCTTCAGATATATAGGAGCTACAACTTGTACAAATCTCAGCCAGCTTGTATTTGTGGAGTGCATGTTGGAAAAATCTTTACTACAGAATAATGCTAGCCACTGTTTCCAGGCTGAAAGAGCCTTTGCAGTTTTTCTTGACAGATGAGAAAAAGGGGCAAGAGCAATTGTTTATTCATCTACTGATTTGATCCTCTGGTTTTTAAAATTGGAAAGGAACTGTGTTCACACTGAGTAGCCCATTTCCCCACCAGTCACTCAAAGGGCTTAGTTAACAATGAAAAGAAACCACAAAGAAAGGAGAAAATTATAAGACTTGCAACATCTTGGATAGGGTAGGTCAAAACAATGCCTATTTTGGCATTTCTTCTCTACAGTAAATATCAACTAAAGAAGATGGAAAACATTTGATTTTTAGAAGAGTCAAAACTGCTTTGGTAAAGCTGGAAAGATTTTCCCATAACAGAAATAATTCAAGTAACTTTAATCCCATGTTGAATTTTTGAAAGGAGCTCTTCTCTTCTTCCATTACTTGTAGTGGAAGATGTTATAAAAATGGGATCATTAAAGTATTTCAGAATGCTATTATCACCAAGATGCAACCAAGAACTCTTTTGTTGTTTAATTTTATACGTAGGGTCAAAGGTAGGGAGGGGACATATAATGCTGTCATCTGGACAGGGTCAATGGCATGGACTACTGATTCATTGAGAAAGGACTGTATGACGGAAAGTGGATGGTCTCCTTTTCATTGGGTAAATTCATGCAGAAACTGGACAAAGCGTCTCCTTTGAGTTCATGACTATCTGATGAAGTACTTGGTTAATTATATAATCTGAGATTAAATTATGCGTCAACTTTTAAAGCTGAGGGCCACAGTTAGCACTACATTGTTACTATCTGGAATCACAGATGGCATGACTCTATGGTACCACAGATTTGGTAGCATGCTATGTTCTACCAACAGATATTGTTAGTCCATATGGTTGAGCACTGAATGCACTTCTTAAAGGAGCTTTTCCAGACATACGTGGAATTACTATGTAGTCTCAAAATCCCATTCAATAAAAGGCCCCGCCCACCTTCTAGACTCTGAAGATTTTCCAGGCAATTTCAAATTACATTTGTGTTTCTTTGGCAAGGACGAACAAAACTTTAAGCTTCAGGAAACCCTGATATTTATTTTTTAAGTATCACTATGGAGCCAGGGTAATCCTGTATAAAAATATTAGAATAATGCTTTACACTATACATTTTCCTATGTTTTAAATTAAAAGTTAAAAAGGTCAAGTCAGGTGGGATACAGAGATTATTGGGCACCAATAAATGAATAAATAAAAAGTATTTGTGGGCCTAGTGGTGATCATAAGCATCACATGGCCTGCCTCCAATATAATCTATTAATGTATATAATTTATTCTGCTTTTGATTTGCTTCATGTGTAATTACTCCCTCCTTTGTTTATCAAATAATATTATTTATATTTGATTTTTGCTCAGCTAAAAATGAAGCAGGTTTTTTGAAAGTATAAACATAAACAAAATATTAGATAATTTAAGCTTAAAGATCTATTAAACCATCAATTAAGAGTCTTTTGGTTTTAGAATGGGAAAAGTTGATAATGAAAATTATTGTTATACTGCAACTTCTAAAAAGCCTTAATGTTCATTTAAGTCATGGTGGTGCATAAGAGCCATGGTGGCGCAGTGGTTAGAATTCAGTATTGCAGGCTAATTCTGCTGACTGCCGACTGCCAGCAGTTTGGCAGTTCAGTTCTTACCAGCTCAAAGTTGACTCAGCCTTCCATCCTTCTGAGATTGATAAAATGAGGATCCAGATTGTTGGGGGCAATATCAGTATATTGTAAACTGTAAACTGCTTAGAGAGGGCTGTAAAGCACTGTAAAGTGGTATATAAATCTGCTATTGCTATTAATTTTGATTTTCCCATCTTTTAATGTGGGAAACCCAAACCCCCAACTCATGTATAAAAGAAGAAAGGTCAAATTTATGAAAGCCTTTAGGGCAGTGGTTCTCAACCTTTTTAATGCCGTGACCCCCAACCAGTCGTAAGTCGAGGACTACTCAACCGGTCGTAAGTCGAGGACTATTCAACTGGTGCAGCACCGTTTGCAGAATGGGACTTTTGATGGGCTCAGCAGGGCAGAGACAGCCTGGACAATTCCTATTGGCTTTTGAAAGCCAATAGAATTAGACTCTATTCAAGAGAGTCTATTCTATTGGCTTTCAAAAGCCAATAGAATAAAAGGGAGTGGCACAGCTAAGGAAAAGGGGAAAAAAATGGCGGACTGCGTTGTTTGGCGACCCCCGTGAAATGGTCGTTCGACCCCAAATGGGGTCCCGACCCACAGGTTGAGAACCACTGCTTTAGGGACAAGAAAAAAATAAAAGAAGAACCCATAGGTTTTGTTTCTGTATATTCCTATTCCTAAAATTTTAGGAGTTTTAAGGTTAAGCTTCAGATAGTTTTGGTTTTGTCACATTTTTAGATTCTTAAGAACTTTGATTTTCAGTGTAGAAAAATATAAAATGCATAGACAGTGCAGAAATAGTTTTCATTTTAATTAAAAAAATAATATTTTGGGGTAACAGATTCTGATTTAGATAAGAGTTGATTTTGATTTAGAATGATATTGGCATGTTATTGTCTGTTATTTGGTGAGCTCCATTCATTATTTGTGAGGGTTGAATTTAAATCTTTAACCTTCCTTATCCAAGTTGTTCCATCTCTCTGCTACTTCTCTTTAGTCTCCAATATGTTTAAAGTTTGCAATTCACATTGAAAATCATTGCATGCATTTTGAATATGCAGTTCTAACAACAGTAAGAATAATGAATAAATGGGAGCTGCACATTTTTCGTTTCAGTACTAAGCCTTTTCCCTTTACAGCTGAAGCATAATTACATTGATATGAAGATTGATTTGTCTAAGCCTCTCTAAAGTTCTTTGTAGAAAGACAAAGAATGAGAAATGGGAAAACAAGACCAAGAAATACCCTCCTTGAAAAAAAGCTGAAGTTGCAGTTTATGCATTAATAGGATTAGGTTATTCTCTGCCAAAATCTTCAACTGATCTGTAAATTGGGGCACAACTCTGGGAAGAATAACTGGGACTACAGTATCCCCTTCTCTGTTCCCTCCCTAAGTTCTTGTTTTCATTTCATATAACTATTATGATGAAATCCACAGAGAAAGGCTCTGTTAATATAAGGCTGTCAAAAAGAGACATTTCTAACAAACAGTGAAGGTGGGGACAAGCCATTCTAGAAAAAGTGTGTGTGTGGAGGGAAAACAGTGGAAAGCTAAATAGGATTAAGAGGCAAACAAGAGAAGAAGAAAACACCCTCTAGTCATTATTTTACCCTTTCACAGTTAATTTGATTTTTTTTCCCTAAGCCAATTTTATAGAAGAACCAAGATAGAATACAAAAGAAAATAAATATGGGTGGTACACACCAAAGTTCTGGAATTCACACAAAAACATTCTGTTCAAGAACATTTAACTTAAAATTTGATAAATTTATTTTAGGGCTTAATTAGAAACCCAATAATGTATGTGATATTTATTTTTGAGATGTATTTTAGTTTTTCGGTGCCCATTTGAGAAATCATAAGAAATAGGAATTAAATGCATACTCCCACACATTGATCGCTAATGGCAAACTTCCATTCTGGTACTTTTTCTGAAAAGTACACATGGCATTAATGTTTTGGGTAAGACAGAATGCTCCTATAGTTTGCTATTTTGGATCAGATATCACTGCTCGTTCATTATCATAGAGAGGAACAGCCTAACTTGTAAACTTGACATTCTCAAGGCCTTCAAAGCAGGCCGGCAATGAGATCTGGGTATACAAATATTGCATTAGGGAAACCCGGAATAAAAGAAGCAAAACTGGAAACAGAGGGACATGCCATAAACCATAGTGTTGCAGTTTCAAGGTAGCTATCAACAATGTCTACATTTAGTTACTTCAGCTAACTGTAGTATTTTTCACCAAAAGCACAAGTGTGTTCACCTTATTTGGTCCTGTCTGGAAATTTGTCCAATGTTAATGACATTTAAATTTCTAGTCTGTGATCCCAACACCTGCTACAAAAGAAGTAACAACAGAAATGGATCGGTGGTACAATGTCAAAGAACCATTGGCTATTGGAACTTTATTATTACCTGTAACTCGGCTTCTACCGCACTGGTACCTTGCTCTCCCAGGAGCTAAAGCTATAGATAGCGTATCGATGGGCTTTCAAATCTCTTTTTAACTTTTTACCAAAGGCTTCCTCTGCCACAGCGCAATTTTTATTTGCAGGGACTCTTCCATGTTGAAAAATCAGCAGTCAAATGACATAACTTTTACCTTCATGCTGCAATGCAGCTTATTCAAAGAAGAAGAGGTAAGACCAACAACTGTTTGATCAGGCCATGTCATATGACTGATTCAAAATTCTGATGTGATGAATGAAAAGAAAGATGTATAGGTGATACCAAATTCTTGGAATCCATGCATATTTATGTGAGATAATCCTCAAATCTAATCAGTCTTTGTTCTCCATTTAATGGTATCTTACAAAACAAAGCCCATGGTCCCTTCACTTAATGACAATACAGTTTGTCCTCCCAAACTAAGGGGTATCCATTTAATGATAAGCTTAATGGGGAAAATGTCTAGAATCTGAAATGATAGTGCAAATAAACTTTTCCTGCATATATGTGATCAGGGTTTGAGACTGATTAACTAAGAATTAATAGAAAGGATAAGTATAATTGTTAGGTCTATTTATTGGGAAAAGACACATTATACCCTCACTTTCTGATACGCATTGGCCTTATCAGCTCAAAATCTGAAGAAACTGATATATTTGCAAGGGTCCTGTGCGCATTGTTATGGTGCTTGGTTTAGATAAAGTGTAGCATTGTACTTGGTGTTCTTTAGCTACGTCAAACCTTGCTTCACAGCTAATATGTGGCAACGGTCCATACCACAAGTTGTGCAAGTTTCTCCTGCAAAAATATTGCTGCTTCTTAGGGATTAAGATCATTATTTCAATATGAACCCTGTGGACATAAAAGGCCAGAGGTAAAGACAATCTATTCATGACACCCTGGAGATTTAGAAATGAACACAACTATTAGTCCAATTCTCTACTGTTTTCGTTCTACTTTTTGTACTTAAAATTAAATGTCCTCCCTAAACTTGATGTAGAGAAGCAAAGAAAGGTGAATAAAAGGTTATCTTTCACCTGAGCAAAACATATCCACTATGAACACTTTCAACAAAAACAGCAAAGTTACTGAGCAACAGAAACACCTAATTCCTAATTCCTGCTAACATACACCTGAGGCAGAAGAGCTGGTAGCAGGAGAATACTTCCTGCTGGTTTGACAAAAAGGGCTCAGTACAGTGACAACATCTAGCCAACCTTGACCTCACAGTTGACCTCAAGGAATCAAACAGGGTGTATATCTGCTTAATATCTGGATGAAGGAAATTCTAGTGCTGTATCTGAATAAGACAAGTTGCAAAACATTTCAGAAGGCAGTGGGCAACTTTCCATATTGCTGCCAAGAAAATTATGGACATGTCCATGAAAGTACTAGAAGACAAACTCAGCTTAGAGGAGATTTTGACTTCATGAAAAATGTGCAGTTAATTAAATTGATACACCCAGTTAATTTTATGATCTGCATTCATCTATGTATATACATATAGCCTACTTTATTTTGCTGAGTTTATATTGAAACTGCTGCCTCCTCCCCCTCCCCCTCCTCCTCCGTCCACTCCACGCCAAATACTCTTAGTCTGGACTAAAGCCATAATATGCTGATGAAGATACCAAAAACTTTATCCCTGATCTGTACTTTTCCAAATGTTCCCCATCCAATAAAGTTCAAGGAAGAAATGGAATCAGTGCAGGTTTTTATTTCTTTTGACACTCCTGTTCAATGGAGGAAAGAATATATAATAGAAAGACAGGAAAGAGTCAAGTCTGTTTTGTGTATCATGCTTTATACATGAGCAGTTACTTTACAGAATGATATGAAAATGCCAGATGTGCACAGAATTGATCTATATTAATCTTTCCTTTGAGATCATTTATCTCTCAGCATCTATCATCCATGCCATCTATATCATTTGTTTATTATCTCTCTCTCTCTTGTCTGTCTGTCTCTATCTATCTATCTATCTATCTATCTATCTATCTATCTATCTATCTATCTATCATCTATCATCTACTTCTTGGCAATTCCAATATTTTGACTTGAAGGCAACTCCACCAAAATCACTGTAAAGCAGCGGTTTTCAACCTGTGGGTCGCGACCCCATTTGGGGCCAACGACCATTTCACGGGGGTTGCCAAACAACGCAGTCCACCATTTTTCACCCTTTTCCTTAGCTGTGCTACTCCCTCTTATTCTATTGGCTTTTGAAAGCCAATAGAATAGACTCTATTCAAGAGACTCTATTCTATTGGCATTTGAAAGCCAATAGAATCTATTGGCTTTCGAAAGCCAATAGAATAGACTCTCTTGAATAGAGTCTAATTCTATTGGCTTTCAAAAGCCAACAGGAATTGTCCAGGCTGTCTCTGCCCTGCTGAGCCCGCCAAAAGTTCCAGTCTGCAAACGGTGCTGCAAGCTGTCTGCAGCTAAGGAGAGCTTTCTGGACGTTTCCACCCCTCCCTGCTGAGCAACTACTAAATGTAAATAAAAGAGGGCCAGGGGTGGGAGGTGGCAGGCTGGCGGGTGCAGGGAGGGTTGCTGGCATGCGTGGGGCCCAGCGAGTGGCTTACCTCCCTTGGGCTGGGCCAGCTGATGGCCCAGCTGGTGGTCAGCCTGCGCCGTCGCTGCCACTTGCCAGCAACGCCTCAACCGGTGCAGGAGGCAGCACCACGCATGCGTGGCACTCTTGGGCTGAGGCGGTTGCTGGGTGACGGCCTGTGTGCATCCTCGGCCTGCCCAGCATGTGCTCCAGCCGCAGGAGAGGAGGCAGACTGTGCACGCCTCCTCCTGCCCCGCCTGCAGGGAAATATAGGTAGTCCTTGACTTACGACCACATGGTTGGGGGTCGTGGCATTAGGAACGTTGAGAACCACGGCTGTAAAGTTTACTTCAGAGTAAATAGAGATAACCTTTCATTTTCAGTCTTAATTTGCAAAAAGGGGATGCTTGCCAAAGAATTCTTTGCGGGGAATGTCAATTTTTCTTTTAAACTATCTTTATAAAGCAAAACATTTATACGGGTAACCTCTTTTGTTTCAGAAAAAAGCAGTGCAGGATGGCAGAAGAGAAAAGATTTTTTATAGAAGTTACAAAAATATTTTTTAAGAAAAACAACCTTCCCCAGTAGCACAAAGGTATGCACATGTACATGCATTCAGCCCATTGTCACATTTATTTATTTACTTATTTATTTATACATACATATATACATACATACATGATCTGTTTCAAGTTAATGACTCTGAGCAGCTAACATTGTTTAAAAATATATAATATAAAAGACATTAAAAAAAATCCAAAAGTGAAATACATAAAACAGCAGTTGGGATAAAAACAGATGCCAAAATTCTTTATTAGAGATTTGGAAAATCAGTTTTTTAAACATTTGCTTTGGTTTCCTTACACTAAGTCTATTTCTACTTTATAAATAGAAAAGTATTTACATAGAAGTCCTTACAAGAAACAGCAACTTAACAATTTTAATACCTCTTTCATTGGATCTAGTAAGTTCAAAATTATATTAATTCTATGGCTTAGAGCGGATCTCTCTGTCTTTTTCTCTGTTTTTAACCATAGAAAACCAGATGTAGTTGTAAATCTGCCTTAAATTGACTATTAAATTATGATTTTATTTATCTGGGAGTATTTTTAGAATAAAAACACTTCATGCAATTGAAAATCAAACAAGCAAATAATCATTCATCTTGTCATAAAGCAGGTTTGTAATAATCACCCATTATAATTTCTTTTAAAAAAAACATTTTGTATTCAGTTTCCTATTTCCTAACTTTTGACAACCTGGGAAACCTCTGAATAGTTATTGATCTAAGCTAATTTACGTCATACATATTCATAGTCCAACATAGAAGAGACCATCCTGAACAGCACTGGAAGATTTTTTACAACAGAATCTTTCTCAGGAGAAAACATTCACCTCATCAGAACTTGATTCGCAGAGAGATGAGGAGTGATTTGTCTGCCTGTGTGAACCAATTCCTAGCAACTCTACTTGAAGAAGCAATTTGACACCATGACTGTCTTTCCTGCCATATCCTCAGGCACTTTGGCTTTATTCCATTTTCTCATCATGAAAATCTACCTGACAAAAAAAACAACAATTATTGTCAAAAGTTTCATTTAGGAAGATCTGACAAGGGCAACACTTGGATGTTTATTTTACCAGTATGAATAGGGATAGCTGGCATTTCTACAAAAATGTAGAAAAATTATCACTTTATCTTAGAGGAACACACACACACACACACACACACACACACACACACACACACACACACGTAAATTCTTGGCTTGCTAAGGAGTTGGTGTGTGTGTTCCTTCTCCAGTTTTTTTTTTCTACTTATTTTCAGCCTGAAAACTCCCAAAGCAGTGCTGAAAAATGAAAATAAATCAACATTTTCATTTAATCCAATTAAAATGGAGCAATGAAACCTATGCAGTTGAAAATGCAGACTAAACGTTCAAAAACTCAAAAACAAACAGATAAAAAAAATTGAACTGGAATTGTCAAATGACCACCTGAATGCATGGATGAACTTTAGAGAACAGGAGTCTGGTTAATGTAAACTATATCACAATGTCTGCAACATAAATTTATTCCCAGGCAAGCTCAGTGACCCTTTGTGGTTACCCTTTCACTTATTTGATTATTATTTATCTCTCTCCCAAATCAAAGTGATTGAAGCAAGACTTTCTGTTCTATGTACTTCATCAGCACCAAGTGTACCAATGTGTGTTACCCCAAAACAATTGGTACTTTTGTTAAATGTCATTTTCCTGGCATTTGGAGAAGATTGCTTTATGCCCCTTTTTGGGGCTAGAATGAGTTCCTGCATGAATTAATCAGCTGCTTGAGGACATTGAATTATATGTGTGCATATTGAGGTTGTATACTTATAAATGATTGTATATTACACATACACATACAGAGAGAGAGGGAAAAAGAGGGAGAAAGAGAGAGAGGGAAAGTGGAAACTTCTATACAATGGTCTTTTTAGGTATGGTACAGTGAGATAACTCATAATTTCATAGGTACCACCAATTAATGAATGACTGGAGCGGTACCGTGCAAAGCATCCCTTGTCTCCCGTCAAACTCCATGTCCCACCAGATTTTATTTCATTATTTTGGGATGATGCTGATGAAGCATCTAACATAGAGCAAAGCAAAGTGCCAGTCCTCTAGCATAATTTGTATTCCTAGAGCATCTACCCACAGTGGGAACTTCTTTAATGCCGGATGGAATGGAGAGAGGCACAAATCGCTGTCTGTACCATTGCATGCTTGTCACAAGTAG
The DNA here is from genome assembly GCF_016545835.1 of Crotalus tigris. NCBI lineage: Eukaryota > Metazoa > Chordata > Lepidosauria > Squamata > Viperidae > Crotalus > Crotalus tigris. The sequence continues at coordinate 1,517,158 of NW_024097221.1, forward strand.
GAGTGTTGAGCACAAGGTCTGAAAAGATGAAGCCGCATTTCCTCAGAACTCAGTCATGCTGGGAGAGCAGGGAGATTATGTGTGATGCCAGATTTCAAATCTTCCAACCTTTTTCCCAACCCAAGGACAATGGAAAGAGAGGACATGGCTCTCTTTTAATTTTAAAATCTTATTTAAAATGTAAACATCCAGTATTTAGCTTTATTTTAAAATTTATAGAGCTAAATACAATTTACTCACATTTCTAGAACTTTTCTCTCACAAATATTCTTAGAAAAGAATGGAAAATAGAAGCAAATTCAAATGGCAGGATGTGGCATTTAGTGGTCTTTTGGAGTGTATGAAATATGCGCTCTCTCTCTCTCTCTCTCTCTCTCTCTCTCTGTGTGTGTGTGTGTGTGTGTGTATGTGTGTGCATGTGTGCATGCCTTTGACTCCTGGCAATGGCCTAGACATGTCCCTGCAGTTTTCTTGATTAGATTTTAAAAGATTTTAAAAACCATCCAGTTAGAGCTGAAGTAGCTTCTTGGATGAGAAACGTTTTCAAAGAAAAACAAGAAAGTTCAGTTGCTGCTTAAAAAAGCACCTTTGGGACAACCATGACCTGATAATCTCCATAGACATTTAGCTATGTACTTTGGGATGAACACCCTTCGAATGGTACAGGAATATGAATAGACCTCCAGAAAAATTGCAGACTACAGAAATCATTTGCACTTCTGTTTGAGATGCAAACAATGCAGACTCATCCCCAACAGCCTATGCCTGTGTTCAACAGCGAAGGGACCCAGGGCAACCCTTCAGGAAGCACAGCTCCACAACAGAATCTTTTCAGCAGTTCCAAGAAGGCTCCACATCCGATTACACTACCCTGGGACCTTGAGGACAGAGACAACCCAACCCCCCCAAGTCACCTCAACAACTCTCTTGCCTCTTGAAAAAGCACATTTGGGACATTTTAAAAGTGGTTTGCCCTTGCCTTCTTCTTTAGCCTAGGTGAGAATGACTTGCCCAAAGTCACCCAGCTGGCTGGGGTGCCTTGGTTGGGATTAGAACTCATGATTTCCAATACCTTTACCACTACATCAACCTGTCTGTCATACCTGTCTGCAACTCTGTAAATCAAATATGCCTTTCCCCAGCTGCAGCTGCAGAGAGTAGCCATGCAACTATGGGGAAGTACACAGTTGCTTTAAGGAACTGTAAGTGTTATGTGACTGTTTAAGGGACTACACAGCCCTTGTAAAGTGTGTCCAGGAAGTTTAGCTTGAGTGGTGGGGAGTGACTTCACCAGTCTGCTTGTGAATAAACACATATTTTGTGACTATCCATGCCATAGCATGCTTCAGAGTTCCAAGTGCACCTAGTGCCCCTGAAAGATGAAATACTATTTGTCTGAAGCTTTTACTTACCTTGTCTTTCTCATTATGATGATGACTTAATTTGTAACTGTCCACTTTTGCATTAATTGATTTGCTAAGTTGCTGAATGAACCTTACAATACCTTTAAGTAGAACATAATGGATGGACCTTTAGCCAGCCTTCAAAAGCTAAAGCATAATGTGACAATTGCTTCACTAGCTCACTTTTGCCAATGTAATTCTAAGACAAAGCAAATGAGAGAGTAATTTGCCATTAATTCATCTTTTGGTCTTCAACAAAGCAGTGGGCTTTTGCTTTCCCATAATCAGTGAAATAAAGGAGACAAACAAAGGAGGATGGCAACCAGTCTTCGCTGCTTATAATCAGGCAGGAAAAAAGAATTTTCTGATCTTATCCAGTAGGGTGTGAGTTTTGGTAAGAAAGTTCCCTACCAAAATTAACTAGGTGCTTCATTCTTAATTCTGATGTTAGCCAACCAGTTACATTTGCAATTTATGCAGGCAGTTATATAAATAGAATAAATAATAAATTAATAAGTTAGCTGGCTAATGATTTAGCATGGTGCTGCGTTTCACTTATTGTATTAGTCTATTGAATGAACTAAAGTTTTGTGGTAAGTTATAATGTGGTTCATTTATTGGGGCATATCATACTGCTGCAGTTACATCTTAATAGCCTGCGTGCATTATGTTGTGTAAACAGTGTGTATATTGGCTTTCTGTCTAGTGTTCAGAAACTTTAGCTGGTATAGAATGCCACAGATTCCTGTGGCAATAAGTTGCAAGGGAGTTCCTAAGCTCTAATTGCAATGGAGCTGCTTACAAGTAATTATGAAATTGTAGTAGTTTTACTTTAATCTGAGATTCACTTCTAATGGCTAGTCTTTCTCTGATGAACACTGAGACTTTGAGGAACTGTAAGGACCCACCCCACTTTGCATCTTAAGAAGACAGAACTCTTGGAATAATTCTTCCAACAGGAATCCTTTATTAAGAAGAAGTGGTTGCAGGCGTGCTAGACAGGACTTGGGGTCCAAGCCCTCCCATTCAAGGTTTTAAGGGGTTCCCCAGTAGTCCCACCCAATCAACCCCCCTTCCAGTGATAGTTTCAGGTATCACAATTCCACCCCCTTTTTTCTTTCTTCCGTCTGGATGGAGACTTCAGATAAACTACATGAAAGGCAAATAACCTTCTTTGTTATGGTAAGGTTCTTTGGTGCTAACGCTTTGAGGTTACAATAAACACACATTCAGCATTCAGCTCCTTAGAAGTATACTGAAGGAAGTGAGGGCCATAAAGCCCCTTTGTTCTCCCCCTTCTCTCCCTCTTATGGCAGAATCCAGAGAAGGCAGAATTGGGAGTTTCTATATTTGATAATTAAAGATGAAATATAATTGGATTCTGACAGGAACATACTTTCCCAGCATAACTAATATAGATCCTACAATATGGCCACATCTCCTTATTCTGTTTTGCTTATTGCAACTTGTCAGCCACACTCATTGCTATCATTAAGAAACACAACAATTGGTTTTGAACCAGGAAGAATACTGGATGATTACATACCTATATGCATGGCCAAATATGTTACTTTCAGAGAAGTAAGGGTTTTGTTATATTATCAGAATGACTAGAAGGTCTGACTATCATAATTCATAAAACATTTTAAGACCTATAAAGATGCTAAAGTGGAAAGCTCTACTTAGTATAAAAGTTTCTCTATATATTCTACATCACAATAGATACGAAATCAACCTAAACGATCAATTTGCTCCTTAACACAAGAAAAATAGAAAATTGTACAGATTGTGAACAACCTCTAACACCAACTCTAGCTTGCTAAGGCCCCATCCTCCTGTTTAGAACAGAAAGTCTGAAGACACTTTATGTTTGTTTGAGCATGCTACTGAGGAAAGTAGGGTCTATGACAATTCGCCATGGCCAACTCGCCATGGCCAACCTGCCATGGCTAACTTGCCATGGCCAACTCACCATGGCCAACTTGCCATGGCCAACTCACCATGGCCAACTTGCCATGGCCAACCTGCCATGGCCAACTCACCATGGTCAACTCACCATGGTCAACCTCGCCATGGCTAACTTGCCATGGCCAACTCACCATGGCCAACTTGCCATAGCTAACTTGCCACAGGACAACTCACTGAGGGACAAGAGTTACACTAATATCAAAGAAACGGTGGAATAGAATTATTAAAGAAAGGATGCAAAAGGAGGGACAGAATGAAATGTGAATGGCAAAAAAATACTTTTTTTATTTAGTTTAAAATAATTCAATAGAATTGTTAAATCGTCCTGCAGCGAGTTGACATTCACATGTCATTCTGTCCTTTCTTGTCCTGTGGTGAGCTGACTGTGCTGAATTGTCCAGCAGCAAGTTGGCTGTGATGAGTTGGCTGCAGTGAGTTAGCTGTGGCAAGTTGGCCACGGTGAGTTGGCCATAGCGAATTGGTTATGGCAAGTTGTCCCATTCTGGGAAAGGTAAGATGGTTTTCTAAAACATCATTTGGCCCTGGATAACTTCACTATTCCACATAGTATTTTGTTGATGCTGGTGATGTTTTAAAACAAGATAATTTTCAATAGTATAGAGAGTTTTAAGGAGGCAGCTAGGATTGGGGTGAAAGCTGCTGAAAGCAACCAGATGCACTACAAGAGGCATGAGGAAGAGAAAGTTCTCCTGCTATAGTATTTGTGGGATGATAGAAGGCTGGGGATATCTTTGGGGGAATAAAGAGCAACTGGAAAATTGAATCTTGCAAGTAGGAATTTTAATAAGGATGAGAAAGTCTGAAAGTTACTTCTAATTGAAGGAAAAAGATTTATGTTGTTTTCACATTCAAGCCCTAGATTCATTCATTTCTCCTCTTCATGCTGGTTCTTAGTCCAATTACTTATTTCATAATGTTTCCTCATTGCTTGAAAATTTCTAAAAGGCTAACTACACTATGCTTACATAAGACTGTTGTTCACACTTGAAACTATCATAAGGGGTTCAAAAGGTTGTAGTTAAGCTAATACAAAGTTTACAATTAACAAGGATGGTGTGCAAAAAGTCAGTCCTGGAATCTCCTGGTAGACCCAAAAAGAGCTACTGAGATAAATGGTAGTAGGATATAGGTCAATAATCTGATTCTGCTATGAAAACTTCTTAGGTCACAGAGTCACAGAAGTAGGAAAGATTTTGGTGAAAAACTAGATTTTTTATGAGACAGAATATGAAGCAGGAACAAGGGATAAGGGAAATGGAAAAAATGTCAGTGGCCAAGCAAGTAGATATAAACACTCATAAAAGTATTGTTAAATCAACAAAAACACTGTAGTGAGGAAGGCCAGAATAATCATCATCAAAAGACAGAGAGAAATAAATTAAAGTTTGGTGCTTTGGGGCACATTATTATTTTTGACTCTTGGAAAGGATTGTACCAGATGGGTGGAGAATTTAATATATTTGTCAATTACATTTGACAGGCAATTATATAATCTTCCTAATCTTATGCTTGTTTGTCAGCATGTCTGGCCTATTTATTTCAAGGAACTTCATTTGCAAATACGTTTGGTAGATGGGAGTAAGGCTTGACTGACAAGCATGGTGGGAAAAGAAAAAAAGAATAACTAACTTCAATTATCTCAAATAAAAAGGCAATAGTATTTATCCTCTTAAAGTATTTTGCATTTCTGTTGAAGTAGCATCCAGGAACCAAAATCAGATATAAGGTTTATTGCACAAAGCAGCCTTTATTAATCTTCAGGCTTCCAGAAATAGACATACATTCTGGAGTTACTTTCACTCCCTCAGTTGACAAGGAAGATCAGTAGAGTGGAAGATTCTACATTCTGGTCTAAGAAGCCTTAGTTTGTATATTAAGAAGGAAGAAATTCTAGAAATATAACTGGCAGTGAGGAAACATGATCACATATCAATCAATGTAGAATAGTGTGGAGGAAGCCCATGGAAAGCCATGATTCATGATTATAAAAGGAATGTCTTGTTTGTGATGAAGATCAAAAGGGTAAGCTAAACATTTAAAAGTGTTTAATATCACGTTCAAAATAAGACTCACTATTTTTAAAATGCCATTTACTAAATATATTGAGAATATATGTCTTCAGCTGATTTTGCTTTCCAGTTAAGAAAATAATGAGCATGGGAGAAAACAAAACAAACACTGGAATAAAGTGCTTGGAATAAAGAAAGGCACAGATCCACAAATTCCTATTTGCGCTGTTCCTTGCTTGTCAAATCAGAATCGAGCTGGAAGGGACCTTGGAGGTCTTCTAGTCCATCCCCGTTAAGCAGATCCTATAGCATTTTAGACAAGTGGCTGTCCAGTCTCTTCTTAAAAACCTTGAGTCATGATGCACCCACAATGTCTGAAGGCAAGCTATTCCACTGGTTGATTGTCCTCACTGTTAGGAAGTTTCTCCTTAATTCCAGGTTGCTTCTCTCCTTGATTAGTCTCCATACATTTATACAAGTGTTTGGGGGGAAAGCGTGAAAAATTGAATATGCTATTTCTTCTGTCAATCATGCTGGAAGCAAGGAAACTACTTATGATAAACAGATCTCTCCTTTTCCAATATATGAACAATGGAAACAGGATATGGCATGCATTTGACTGTCTGTTTAGCATCTGATTTAAAATCCAATATGTAGTTCTATTTTAAAATTCATAGAGCTAATCATAGATTTAGTAATATCTAGAATAATTATTTAAATTAATGGCACTGCATTTGATTATCTCTAGATAGTAATGGGAGGCCAGCTGGTGTAGTGGTTAAAGTCACTGGAACAGAAGCTGGAAAACTACAGGTTCTAGCCCTGCCTTAGACTTAAAAGTTTAATGTCTTTGGGCTGCCAGTCATGCTTTTTCAGCTCTAAGAAGAAAGCAGTGGCAAATGACTTTTGAAAATGTTGCCAAGAAAATTGTATGGACTTGTTCATATAGTTGCCAGAAGACTTGAAAACACACACACATGCATCCGTGTAAATATTAATGAGCTGTCAGTCCTTGGAGGTAGTTCACACAAGAATCCCATAGCATGAGTACTAATGTTACTGTTATTATAGCAGAATCTAGCAAGTCTGAAATCACATCTTTCCCCGTACGCCTTTAATTTCCAGGGAACTAAGGGCAGTCCCTTCTGAGATGCTTTCTGTGCTTTCTATGGGCTGAGATCTCTGTTATCTGACCATTATTCTGGCTGTGCCTCCTCCGCCTCCTGTCTCCAAAGGTTATTGGGAGACCATTATATGAACTTACTGAGCCATCCATCTATACGTGCTCTTCTATTCATTGATTGTATGCTTCAGTTCCTAGCAGAAATCATTAGATTTTCACTCTTGCCATAGTAGGTCATTCAAGAAAGAGTTTCTTTTCTGGAAAATTATCCATGTAGCTGAGCTATATAAGTAGATAGAGTCTTCCAGGTAATGTTCAGGTAGGATGGGCATATGCCCTGTTTTCAGTTTGGGAAAGGTTTCCCTAAACCAAGGGTAGGCAACCTTGGCTCTTTTATGACTTGTGGACTTCAACTCCAGAATTCCTGAGCCAGCATGGCTTAGCTTGGAAACCTCTCCCTTTCCCCTCAGCATTGCTGGTTCAGGAATTCTGGGAATTGAAGTCCACAAGTCATAAAAGAACCAAGGTTGCCTACTCCTGCCCTAAACAATTATCAGAAGGATATTTCTAGTGCAAAAATTCATAGAAGTAGTTTATTGTTTTCTATGTACGTAAAAAGAACATTTTGTCTTGAGTAAGTGGCTTTTAAACTAATAAGCGTTTGCAATGTAGATGTTTTGTCTTTTTGTAGCTATATTATGCTAGTGATTTTTTTTAACTGCTCCCCCCAGCATCCAGAATAAAAGTTTTGCTGTTTGATTCATGAGTCCGAACAATCAAGCAATTAGATGTCAATGAACTGTACAGTTTTGATACTAAAACAGTTCCGTTTTGAATCACAATTCAAAAATTAGTACTTGATCACAGTGAAGGTCAAACTGACTTCCTGAAATTTACATAGTATGAGTCACTGTTCCCACAGTTGTGATTTCAAAGTAAGTCTGGTTTAATATATCAGGCCAAAAATGTTTCCTATTGTATATTATTTCTATTTATATTGAAATGTCAGCATCCTAGCTAATGAAACAACTTCGTTCACATTTTTTTCCTGTTAGGAAAAAAAAAATCATGAATGAAGTGATTTCTTTCTTCATTCTTTTCTTTCTTTTTTTTCTTTTAGGAAGAAAAGCTATGTGATATCAGTTCTATAAAGCTACTAAATTATCTATAATGTGTTTTGAAAAAGAACTTTGATAAATCAGTAAAGATAATGTCTTCTGAAGTGGCCAACTAGATGAAGATAAGGAAGAGGATGTATATCTTGCCTTAATTATCTGTTATTTCCTTTCATAGTCTTGGTTGTAGGATCCCCTGAGGTGAGTAGTAGCAATAATGATCAGTAATGGTGCTGAAAAAGTTATGATCTGGATGTCATAAATGCAGCAGGGTTGAAACCTAATTTCAATCTTTCTTTTGCTAGGAATGTAGGAAACCACCAACATAGACTACAAATCCTCCATAGACATAGATTACAGAAGACTACAGAAGTGGAATAAAGAGATCATTGATACTACCTGGTAGAAAGAGGGTGAATTTTGAGCAGGCTGTCCCCATTGGGTTCATTTTTCCCAGGCAGTAGAATTTGATTTACAGTCTGTGGTACAGACTTCCTTGAATTTGAAATTGCAAATGGGGGATGATATCTTGATTTTGATTGTATCTCCAGTACATTTTATATCGTAAAAGGGTGAAATCTGAGTATCCTTTTCAGCAGGGGCATAATCTAAATTTAATATGCAATGCCTGTTTATTTGTTAACAAATCAGATGAACTTTCTACGCAGAAAGTTGGCAAGTCAGAGAAACAGCTGTTCTCCTTATCACTGATTTGCTAGCTTTTTGTGCTCATGAGGATTTTCCCATGTAGGGAGTGGAAGCAATCACTTATTCCATCAGTTCAACATGATGGATAGATTCACAGACTGTTATGATTGGATACTAGACAAACCTTTTATTCTGAAAATTTCTCACTATGTCAATCACATCCTACCATGGAACTTTAGAGCAACATGGGACAATATATACAGGACTTTTTTAAAAAAAAAATCTTCATTTTAACTTGAAACTCATTTTATTCAATCTCGGATGAGATTAGACAGTAAAAGATAGTTCAGCTACAGCTTCTATGGTTTATCTTTTTTTCAAAAAGTTCCTTTGCCAAAATTAGATATAGTAAACAAAGACATACAGGATGATGAGAACAGGCTACCTCTGGGGACCTGTGTGCAATTCACCAACTGGTTGTGCCAGTTTTGAACTGAGTACATTCTGTTAGAAGCACAGCAAGAGATAGGCCACACTCCACTATCTCGTCATAATAAATGACACTTGGAGTTAATTATTACTTTGTAATTCTTTATTTAAACTTTGTACCAAAATTCATTTGCAATCTATCCTTTCATGCAGAACATGAAAAGATTTTATTGTGTGCAGTCTGGGTGTGGCAGGATCCCAGGTCAAGTAAGGAATAATTTTGTTTACATGCTTGAGTTGTTCTGTGAATATTGTACACGTTGCATGAATATTCTCTTGATTTATACAACTGATTATTTACATTAGCTTGCTTGCACAAAGATGTTTTTTTTAATGTAGCTGGATTCTCTGGGTTAGTTCTGTCCTCAAAGGATTATTTGCCCAATGCTTAAGTAATTGCACTCACTCTACCAGAGAAAGAAAATATATTTTGAAGCCCTTGTGCTTGTTCCTCACTGAATTGCAGAATACTCTCCCCAACACAAAAGAAGTCTAGGTTAAGGATGCATTATAAACTCTACATCTTTGAGTTTCCATTTTTTTCTCCTAAGTAACTCTACTTTATCAAATTTCTGCAATGGGGGAGAGAGGGACCTCATGTTGAAACAAAATAAAAGGTGAATTAGAGCATTGAAAAATGCCCAGTATCCTACTTCTGTAAATCTGCCCAATATCCTGAAGATAAGGGGTGTCAAACTGCTGGCCTGCGGGCCAGATGCCTTATGCCAAAACCGCGCCCACGCCATTGCCGGCAATAGAAAAAAAGTCATGTTATGTCACGACATGTCATGTGACATTGCGAGTTTGACACCACTGCTGAAGATGCAATCATTTCCAGCAATGGGTAGTCTTGCCACCAGGAAGCATCTGATTCTAAAGACATAGAAATTGACTTATCAATTCTAATTATTGTTGACTTTTATGAATTTAACTGATTGCCCTTCAAAGATACCAAGGTTAATGCCCTCAATACATACAGCTGCAGTAAATTTGCAAGTTGGCAGTAATGTACAGTTAAGTTTAACCTTTTGTCAACAGTACATCTTCTCCCAATGGAGTTTCTATTGTTTAGCTCAGTGATGGAGAGATAAAAATATATCTGTATTATCTGTACTTTTTCACCAGGATCCTGTCCAAGTTTTAGGGAACTTTGTACAAAGGTTCTCTTGTGGGACTTCTCTCATCTATTGGTTAACCTGGGTGATCTACTATGTAGTAACCAAGTATATTAATAAGACTTCAAGCATTGTTGGATGTCTAGGTCCTTCACATTTAAATATTCTGCAGTGCCTAGTTGTAACATCATTTTGAGGCATTAGCAAGAATTAAAATGCTAAATGGATCCAATATGGTCTAGCATTGCTTGGGTATACAGCAATAATAATAGTAGTAGTAGTAATAATAATAATAATAATAATAATAATAATAATAATATAATAGTAAAGTTGGAAGGGACCTTGGAGATCATCTAGTCCAACCCCTAATAATAATAATAATAATAATAATAATAATAATAATAATAATGGCATTGACAAATTCGCTATTAGTCAATTGCAAAAGGTGGCCTTACGAGGAACTGCTTCCATCCTGCGACGATACCTGTAATACCATCAAACTTCCATATCTGCCTATCCCAGGTCCTGGGTTAGGACTTGATAGGTAGACAAAATGCCAAATCCAGTCTGAACATCTGGCTGACTGTGCGATGATCCATAATAATAATAATAATATAAAGTTGGAAGGGACCTTGGAGGTCTTCTAGTCCAACCCCCTGCTCAGGCAACAAACCCCATATACCATTTCAGACAAATGGTTGTCCAGTCTCTTGTTAAAAACTTCCAGTGTTGACTTCCGGTTTCGGATCACAGCGCTTGCAGCTGTGCGAAGAGACTGCTCTCTTCGCCAGCTGATTCTCCGCTGCTGGTAAACCCTTAATCGAGTCGAAAAGCCGCCCTGGAGGGGCGGCTCTCATTGAGGAGGTCCTCATCATCCGAGGGAGAGTGGCAGCTTCTTCCACGGCCTGAGATTGCTCCTTTGGGCCTACAGTGGAAAGATTGGCCAGTAAAATGGCCGTTCACTTTGCCGCTGTAACCAGAAGTCAGAAGAACATCTAAGCGCAGGAACCACCGTGGCTGAGCCAGGTGAGACTTTTTTACCCTCTCTTGGCTCTCCTTTTTCTTTTGTGCCTGTAAAAAGCACTTTTGAAATTATTTCCCTGCTCTAAGAAAGCGGCGTTTGTAGTGTGGGAAAAGAAGCTTAAATGGACTGAATTAATTTAAAGTGACTTTTTTTCTATTTTTATTTTTTTCTATTCACTTTGGGGTCTTGGAAAATTTTTTTAATATTGAATCTACTATTGGACTTAGTCTACATCTGAAGAATTCTCCTTTTTTGTGTTTTTTGATTTTGTTAACGTTATTCCTGGTGTCTGGGAGGAGATCTTATATTTTACTGAGGACACCTTGTGGAAAAAGTTAAAACTGCAACTGTTTCTTTTTCTGATGGTGAGACTGACTTTGACCTTCAGATTACCATAAAAGGGAAAAGACAAAGAAACTTAACAGCTGTATTTGTGGGGGTGAATACTGATTAAATGTTCCTTGAACACAGCCTCTACTAAAAGATGCAGACTGTTTCTAATTATTTTTGAAATGGAGAAACCCTATGTTCAACTTGACTATAAACTCATACTGGAAAAACTTTATGAAGCTACTGACCAAATACGTTTGCAAATAAAAGAGTGTACTATAGCAATAAAAAACAGAAATTTTGCTTTGAATTGACAAATTGACCCCCAGACTCTATCTGAGCATTCTATAGACCAAAAAACAACAGAAGTGAAACCAACTAAGATTAAAGAAGATTCCACTTTACTTCATACGCATTCTGATGAGATCTCCAAGGAACTAAAAAGGACTGTAATTAAACCATTTACAACTCCAAAACCAACAGAAATGGATAGACAAGCTCAACTAACTGAGAACTATGGTAGCTTGGATAAGCAACTATTAACTACAAAGTTGGACATAACTGTTATTCAACAGTTTCAAAGGTGGGGACTTGACTCTTTAAAACAACAAGGTATTATTTACAAAGGAGCTAGGTCTCTAAAAAAAGAAAAGGGGATGCTTTTGTTTGACCCAAAGGATATTACAAGGCACAAAAAGTGACTTGTTCATTGATATAGAGGCGTTGCTATGGAAACCTGTCTGGCATAAAAAGAAAGACAGAATAAGATTTAAGAGTGTAACTCAAGGCTCTATATAACGGGTTTAAAAAGCTTATTAGATATGGATTGATTTATGGTTTAAGACAGTTAAATAAGATGTTAGGTTGAATAAAAATTAATTAAAGATTTGAATTTAATAAGAAGATGTTTGTCTATGTATTAACATGTTTGTTCTGGATATAGTAATTTTGGGAGGGGGTTAAAGGAGTTTGATACAGATATTGAGGGATTGATAGATTATAAAGTATAATAGAGTAGAAAGGTTTTTTTCTTTTTCTTTTTTGTTTTTGTTTTTTGTTTTCTTTCTTTTTTCTTTTTTGAACTAATATTTTTGCTATTAGAAATGATAGTTATTTTGTAATGGAAGAAAAATAAGAAAAAAGAAGAAATTATATTAATAAATGATTATTGATTATGTTAAGGAAAAAGGGAATGGAGAGACACCTGAAGTGTTAATTATGTATTTATATTAGCAATGTGGAATATAGCAACTGAAATAGTAAAGCTTAATACAGGATTTGGACTTATTTAAATGAAATGTTATTGATGATTGTTTTGATTGACTTAGTCGTATTGAAATACATTAACTTGAATATAATATAGTACTAGAGGGAATAGAGAAGGGGTTTCTAATGATTTAATCTGAACTATATGAGTATGACTTTGTTTTTAGACAATTGACTACCCTGCCACCACGTTGATTCTTAAGCACTTGTTTGTAAAATGAAAAAAACTAATAAAACTTGTCTTTAAAAAAAAGAAAAAACTTCCAGTGTTGGAGCATTCACAACTTCTGGAGGCAGGTTGTTCCACTGATTAATTGTTTTAGCTGTCAGGAAATTTCTCCTTAGTTCTAGGTTGATTGTCTCTTTGGTTAGATTTTTCTAGTTCCTTCAGGAATCTTTGGCACAATGCTGGAAATCTTGCATCTGCATAAGGATACCAAATGTTAGTGATTGCTTTACATTGGAAAAAATACATTCTCGGTATAATTTTATCATCTATTCCTCATCCCTTTCTTGATATAAATTGATCTTTCTTTTCCTAACTCAGAAGTTGCAAATATCTCTAAACCAGATAGTTAACTGTAACAGTCACTGTAGCCCTCCAGATTATCATAAAATCATAAATTTGGAAGCGATCTAAGATGTTTTACAGCCATTCCTTTGTTCAGTGAAGGATTTGCTAAAGCATTTAAACAGATTTTATCCAGCTTCTGCTTAAAGATCTTTAATGACCATACCAGAATATTGCTGGTTGATAACTCTTGATTTACTGATTAATAAAATCAGTGTTGATTGTTAGCAGCCACACAGGTACATGTTTTCCAAAATAATCTGCCTCAATCTGACTGTTTAAGATTTTTAATGGTGCAGTGATTGATATTGTAACTGAGTCTTCCAACTTTTGACTTTTTTCTATTTCCTTCCACTTTTTCCAGCGTTACGGACTAGTTGATTGTCTTTGCATCATGTGTCCAGAATATGATAGTTAGAGCCTGGTCATTTTTACCTCAAGTTAGAATTCTGTACAGACAGACAGACAGACAGATAGATGTCTTGAAGTTGATGTCCCTGGTGTACAAAAATTCACTATATTCCACCATGTCTGATCTAGGTACAATCTGTCCATTGACATCCTTTAGTATACCAATTTGAAGTTGGAACTTTCTTCAGAATATGGAACTCTTCTGAAAAAAATTCTTTGTTTTTCTGTGCCTTCAGTTCATCATAGTTGTGGTTGTAACATTACTCTCTCTTCTTTAACAAATCTCTGAAATTCTTATGTTCCTTCCTGAGATTTTTGTCTTTTTTGACTTTGGCATGCCCATATCAAGTATATTTTTTTGTATACCCCTGTGTGTTTTAGCCATGCCTCCCACTCTCACCCCCACATTGAGGTAATATTGTTCATTTTTCTATTATGTAATCCTTCTTAATATCTAACCTGAATCTGAAACCTGTAGTTTCAATCCATTGGTTATGGTCCTGCCCTCAAGGTTGTTCTCTTGTTTGTATGACAATCCTTTAGATAGCTGAAGGCTACTATCACATTTCTCTCCACTCTTCTATTTTGCAGGACAAATATACCATTCCTTTAACCATTTCTTATAGGATTTTGTTTCCAATCCTCTTACAATCCTCTAAACTCACTCCAGTTTTTGAACTACAATTTCTGGAATTCTCAGCAGCTTCAATAGTGTTCCAGTGATTGCAGATTCATAAGATTTGTAATATATTGAGGGGATGGCACAATTTTCTTTTTCTTTTTTTCATTCAATGCTACAAAAGCAGAGCCTTACTTACACTATAGATTTTCCCTGTCCAATCTTCTTGGGGATTTTTTTACTCCCTGCTCAACCAGATTTTGGAATAATGTAGAGAGAAGAAGGTAGAAAACTGATGGATGCCATTCAATTAGCAGATAACTGAATACAATTATATTCCAAGTGTTTTCTAAGAATTCAAGGCAGTATGCTTGGAATTCTGATCTCCAATTTTTCTCCACAACATCTCTCAAGGTAGTTGGGGCCTAAAGTCATCCAGTATGCTCTCATGGCTGAAGCAAAACAAGTCTAAATCTTGATTCTAATTCAGCACTTAACTCTGAAATGACTCTCCAATATATAGAGAGAAGGTGATTTAACTTGTCTGATGAGAGAAATCTTCAAAACATGTATTGATGCTGCAGGTCTAGCAACCAAGTTTTATCATCCAAGTTTGCATCACAGCTCATAAATTACAATCTGTTCATCAAGATGTTTAGATATAAAGATATAATGAAATGTATTGTTTAATTGATTTGCAATACTATAATTGCCATCCTGTCAAAGATGCTGTCAGGTATGAAAGGCCAGGCTTACACATGAAGGTTCAATTAAACTAGATTTATTGCTAAAAGCCTATGCACAGGAATCTTCTCAACTAATGATTGGAATCTGCTTAGAGTTAGATAAGGGTCAATGGTACTCCAAGGGTGTTGCATTTAGTTCTTTTGTGGCTACGTAGGGATTCTAGGCTGATTCCCCTTTTCACTCTGCCCTCAGGTTCTGCCATCTCTTCTCCTACAGATGCAGATTTCATGAACACTAAAAAAAACCCTAAATAATATACAAATCATGAATACTTTCTTAGTTGCTTTGATAAGTTAGTCATCTTGTCTGTATGTTCTATATGGCAAAACACATTATCTCCTACCTAGTTTTGCCATTCCCAATTGGAATTTCTGACAAAAACCCAGATTCACCAGGTTTCTAGAAAGTGCAAAGCTTTAATACTTTTGTCAGATGATTACTGTTCTGTTATCCCATTGATTTTAGTGAAACTAATGTACAGATATATCAATATTACATATTTAATGCCTGTACTATCTATCCACAGCAAATATTTGGCTCATCACATCTATATTGGCAGGACTAAAACAATGTTGGAAATGGAACATATGGTACAAAGGAGTGACATAATAGTATTCCACTAGGGTTAGCTGTTTTGCCTGATTTATTATTTTACTGTATGTAACAATTTAATGTCACATACCAGTTGGCAATGATTTGCAAACCAGATATTAATTAAATGTTTTAAATAAATATCCTTCCCAAAGATCAATGAAAAAATAACAGCTTTATTATCACTTCTCAAAATATTGAATGACTTTCTTTTCATCAGTTTTACTTTCCTATAGAACTCTGATAGAAACCTTATACAGTGGTGCCTTTTACTCATCATTAATTGGTTCTGGGAAGCATGATGAGTACCAAAAACAATGAGTGCTAAACAATTTTTCTCCATAAGAAATAATGTAGTGAGTCATAGGGCAACCCACACTGATAAGTTCCAGCTTGTGTGTTGAGTACCAAACAAGCAATAAGTAGTGGTACAAATTTTTTGTATCAAAATGTGTTGAGTACCAAATTTGATGAGTTTCAAAGCAATTGAGTACCAAGGAACCACTGTAGTTTATCTCACAAAAAGTACTGGGCATTTTTAAATGCAAAAAGAACAATGTGGTGTTAAAACAAAAATGCAGTTACCAAATTCACATCATAGAAAAAAGTAAAATTTCTATCAATGGAATAAAATTATGCCTTTACTTTCAGAATTATAATATTTCCCATATCCTTATGATCCTGATCATTTATTGCTGTATATGTTATCTTCTAGGAATAAAAATGATGGTTAAACTATATTAATTGACTGTACAAAATTATCTATTGTTTACACCCTCACTAGAAGGTATCGTACTTTTAGTGATCAACACCAGCTTATTCGTGCAGGTAAAACATGCATACATGCAGACTTTATGTCTTCCATATTATAGATATCATTATGTATTAAAGGGGTTGGGGTTTTTTTTGCAATCTTACACAAAACAATAACCAACTGAGATGCTCTTCAGTCATCCTATTTCTCTTCTCATTATCCAATTTGTACTGATTTAATTCTAAAGATGCACAGCCAATCTTATAATCTAACAGCACAATTGTAGGCCTGTTGACCTGACAATAAGCCTGATTGAATTCAATGGAGCTTATTTTCTGTGCATAGGAATGCAATCTAAAAGCCATTCCTTCATCATGTACATATCCTTGTATAATTTCTGGTCTCCTGAATTAGATACAGCCTATATATGCCATCTGTTTTGGTTTGACGGCTTTTTGATTGCCTTTGCAATCGTTAAGCAGGCAGTTAAATCAGGAAGAGTGTCTTACAGATTACAAATGGATTGCATTTATTTTACAGATGGATTCCCTTAACTTTAGCACAGGCTTGCAGCAGTTTTAATGTATCAGTTCCCATTTTACAAACCTCTTAGAATTTTAATATTCTAGTTCTTCTGAAAACTATATTATCTAATCTTGTAATCCTCAAATTTCATGTTCCAGCGGTGTTTCTTTCACGAGGCAACTGTACTTTCTTGTTATTCTTTGAAGAAGTTTTGCTTCTCATCCAAGAAGCTTCAACTCTGACTGGATGGTGAGGAATGGAAGGATTTATATTCTTTGTAGACAGCTGGTCATTTGCATTCTTTTAGAGAGTAATTGAGGGCGTTTGGAGGTTTATCTGTGTCCTCAAGATAAAGATAAACCTCCAAGTGGCCTCAATGCAAATGACCAGCTGTCTATAAGGACTATAAATCCTTTCATTCCCCCACCATCCAGTCAGAGCTGAAGAAGCTTCTTGGATGAGAAGTGAAATGTCTTCAAAGAATAACAAGAAAGTCCAGTTGCCTCTTGAAAAAGCACCTTTGGGACAACCTGGATCACTGACAATCTCCATAGACCTCAGATTTCATATCACCCATATTGATTGTTTCAGATAGGAGCCTTTTTTTCATTGTTTAAATTGTATACTTGCAAAATTTAAAGTTGTTGAATATATGTTTTTTTATTTGAATTCTTATTGCTGTCTTGTGCCACATGGTTCTTGTGGAGAGATCTTCTCAATCTTCTCAAGAATGTCATTACTTAGACAATTATTCCTTAGCTTCTAATTATTCATGCATAATTATAGCTATATTCCTCATGCATATATATTAGATTTTTCATCTGCCATTATTTATTATTAGTGTAAACACCCCACCTGTTTTCATTCCCACAAATGCATTTTGAATGTTTTGGTTTCTTTGTCTTTTACATCATCTGTAGAAATTGCAAAATGTAAATTCTGATTCCCCCCCTCACACACACATCAAAATGGCAAAGGTTAACTTATACTAAGCTTTGCTTGTTCTGGATTCAGTTCCCCTTTTAAGGCAATGTTTTATTTGCTGTGTGTTTTATTTTGTGAAGGCACCTTTACTTCGGTTACCTTATGGCATTTCCTGTTCCATTGCCAACAACTCCTGGGCCATTATTTCTCCACAACCTGTATCATGCTACATTCTAAAGCAGTGGTTCTCAACCTGTGGGTCGGGACCCCATTTGGGGTCGAATGACCATTTCACGCCAAACCATGCTGTCTGCCATTTTTTTCCCTTTTCCCTAGCTGTCCTACTCCCTCTTATTGGTGGCCACACCCACTTGGGGGTCACCACAACATGGGGAACTGTATTATGGGGTCATGGCATTAGAAAGGTTGAGAATCACTGTTCTAAAGGAATTGGTATTTTATTTCTCCACAACCTTTATCATGCTACATTGTAAAAGGAATGGGTATCTTACTAAGGACTCTACAGAAATAATTATAGAGGCTATTTTTTCCTACTGCTTCCTCTAGTGATCAGAATCTGCATATATTTTTATTAATGAACAGCTTCTACAAGATACTTCTATTCCAAAATCACATTTAAGTTTTGTTCTATTTCCTTGCTTTGCTATTTCTTCACTGCCCTTATCCCTCCTTTCATACACCTTTAATTTATTCTGTGTGCCAAATATTCATCATTGCTGAGATGGCTAATAAAAGCGCCTTTCTGTCTACCTTCAGTTTTGCAATCCTTCTGAAATGCACGTTAGCACCAGGTGTTACGTAACCCAGCATGGCATACCACGCATGGCCTTTTAAAAATAATGCTGGATTATGAATTAATTGTATAGCTATTGAGAAATAATACAACTTATGACTTCAGTGATCAGTAATAGCGTTTGGAATTGTATTCATTAGAAATCTGCTTATGTTGTATTATTTATGTTTTTAAAGAAGCATCACTTACAATCTGTCTGTGTACGTGCTTTCAAGTCAGTGTTGATTCCTGGCGACTGACTGGATTAGTCCGTGCAGTTTTCTTGACATGGTTTTTGAGAAGTGGTTTACCATTGTTTTCTTCCCAGAGATGAGAAAGTGTGAATGGTTCAAGGACACCCAGTTGTCTTTATGCCTAAGGCAGGACTAAAACTCATGGCCTACCAGTTTCTAGGCTGATACTTTGCCCTCTACATCAAACTGATTTTCCTATTTATCCATTTATTACATGACCTTAAAATGAAGACAATAATCTTTGGATATATTGAATAGATATACAACTTGTGCAATAGATTCTATATTCAGCTAGAGGAAAATATGTCTGAAAACTTTGGACAAATATATGAATAAGTCTACGAATACTTATATTTGAGGATTAGTTACTTCTGAGTAAAAGAACTTGGCTATATAAGATAAAATTTTAAAAAATAATTCTATAGCTGGTTGATGGAGGAAACAGATTAAATGAGTCAAAAACTAAGATGTTAAGGAACATTGTTCTCCTTTAGAAATTCTCAGTTTAAAATTAAATCCTCATATAAGATTGAAGGTGAAACATGTAGTTTGAGTAGTAAGTAGTGAGATAATTCTTAGGCCATATCAGTTCTCTTTATAGATACGAGCACAGCTATCACATTGCTACTGGGGAGCACACAACATATATGTTTATATTAAGCCTTTGCATATGATTGAGGCAAATTTTGGATTCTTGAGGCCAAATTGTACATTCATTCACACTGCTAGATCAGTTACACTTCAGAGGAAATGATACCATAGAAATGACTCCCTTGAGAAAAAAAAAACCCGTTTCTGAAATGCCACAGGTTGTTAGCCTTGTGATGGCTCATCTATGGCTAAAAATCATTTATTTCTATTGCATTTATTGAAAAATACACTTGCATGAGATTAGTTAGTTTTAAAATATGCCTAAAGCAGACAAGAGGCAGATTTGTAGATAGTAAAAATGTTTCCCAGAAGCCATGAGTAATAACTAATTTTCAATCAAATTCTGTTGAAGTAAAACTCATTCCAAGGTAAAAAAACAAAAAGGGAGTTTTTATATCCTTTGGGGGAGGGAGAAGGAGAAATCCTGCATTTGCCTTTACAGCCCTGCCTCTAAGCAATCAAAAAGCCATTGTTGATGATTAATAATATAATTAAAACCATGCATCAGGAAATGTATAATAGGAATTTAGTATTGAAATTTCATTCATTGCAATAGCACTTTTATTATAAATTCTACTCAGAGGAGAAACACTCTATAATAGGGGTATCCAACCCCCGGTCCTGGACTGGTACCAGGCTACGGCATGCTAACAACTTGGCCACACAAACAAGCAAAGGCCCATCCATGGCATGCAGGCAGCACACAAAACCACGCCCCCTCCGGTCTGCAGAAAAACCTCTCTCCACATAACCGGTCCCTGGTGCCCAAAAGGTTGGAGACCTCTGCTCTATAAGACAGTGATCTTCAACCTTTGCGGCTGGGGGGGGGGGAGGGGAACACACAGACTGGTTTCTAGGCCAGCACCTTAACTATTAGACAAAATTGATTCTCTTATATATGAAATGTAATTATCTCTTTGAGACAAATACAGATATAGCTATTCTTCAGAAATTTTCCAGGTTTGGGGTAGAGGGTTCCCCCAAGATTACAAACAGCGAACTGCAGAAAGCTACCAAGTTGAGTAGCACACTGCTTACCCCTTCCATGTCCTAATGCATCAGGCATTAGGAACAAAGAAAGGAACAATGAAATATGTCTAGTACTGGGTCAAATTGTCAGCCTGTCCAATATGCTACTATCTTTTGGAGTTGGTTACTTCAAAATCAAAGCTCAGTGTGACAGTATCATATTCAGTTTCTAAATGAGTCTATAAGGATTTATGCGAAGTCGTTAATTACTAATGTACTTTCTTCTGAGTTGTTCTTTGTTACACTCCTACTCTGGCACTCCTGTCTTTATAGACAAACTGAATAAAACACACCTAGTCATATTGTGAAATTTTATTGTTTGGTTTTTGGCTAGATCTCTCCTAGGTGTAGACTGGAATTCTTTATTTTTGTAACATGATAGGCATATCAAAAGTCAAGGTAACCTGGTGACTGATACACATAATAGAGCTTTGACCCAAGAAAATATGTCAGCGCAAATTATGGCATTTGAGATAAGTAACACCCCAAAGGATTGAATTTATACTACGTTGGCTTAATTAAAACATATCCATTGTGAAAGCAAAGTCATAATCTTCCAAGTTGTCTTTGTGGACAGTGACCTACCTGAGAATGTGATCCTATGTTATTACAATAGGTGAAAATTCTGAGAAACTGAGTAATAAAAAGCTTCCACAGAAATACATTATATGTGGGGTTTGGCAATGAAATCATTTTTCAGGTTTTCCCTTGCTCTTCCCTGATACGCTTATGCAAATCTTTAACTGGGAATTACACTTGAGTTGTTGCAATAAAATATGTGTGAGTAGCAAAAGTCTCATGATTTGTTGGAAACATGTCTTTGGCTAATAAAATAGCAATACAGTCTTGTGGCATTAGGCAGTCCTTTGCCTTCAGTGAGTTATAATAATCACTTTTTTTCATAACAATCACTCTGTTGACTTGGCTACTAAATTAGCAACAGCTAGTCATTTTGATGTGGTGGTTAAAGGTGGTTGACTAGAAGTAGGAAAATCTGAGTTCTAGTTCTCCAATAGACACAGAAACCAGGTGACTGTTTTGGGGCCAGTTTTCACCTAGTAAAGAGGTAATTGGCAGACAACTGAAAATGTTGCTAATACAACTATATTAACCTGTCAATGTGGTCACCAGGAATCCGATTGACTCAAAGGACCATAACAGCTCTTCCTTAGACAATCAAATTGCCTTCAAGAGTCCACTTGTTGATCCCTCTTCTAAAGTGTAAATTGCAGAATTGTTTTTCTGGATTCCTCTTGCAATATTGTGCAAGAGACAGATTATAGAAACTATCCTAGACAGCTTAGCTCATGATTCACCGCCATGGCACCTGCAGGCACCAACATCCATACAGAAAACAACCCTTGGTGTTTACCAGTTCTTAGAATCCCTTATTTTTTAATTGATTCTTTTAATTAAAATCAAATAGGACCCCCAACATGCAATAAAACAAAATGATCGTCCCAGACATGATTTTAAATATATATATGAAAAGGAAGGGAAGGGAAGGGAAGGGAAGGGAAGAAGGAAGATTCCCAATGCATTCCAGATTCCAAGGAAATTCATGAGGGAAGCCAGAAGGAAGTCGGAAGTTGCTCCTGCTCCTACTATTTTTTTTGCCCACCTTTGGCAATTCTGTTTCTTCTTTTGATAAAGAAATACTTCAATACCAAAACAGAAACAGAATCACCAAAGGTGGGAAAAATTGTTGGAATGAATGGAGATCAGTTAGCCTTTGAGTTCTATCAGCAATCTGGTTTGCCCAAAATTCTGCAGTTAGAGATCCTGGAATTATCATTAAAATTTCCTCTTCCTTCTCCTCTGCTCAAAGGACATAAGTTCATCATAAACGACTTTACAGTGAATCAGAATGCTCAGCATATCTAGCTCAGTATCATCCTGATTAACACCAAGATTTCAGATAGAGGCTTTATGTAGATCTAAGGATTACACTTGACTGGGACTTTAGCTGCACAAATCATGCTATCTCTGAACCTGGGTAGCCTTTTTTTTTTTTTTTTTTGTATAGTAGAATGCAAATTGCTGGCACTTTCTATCTTTCCTTTCTATATTTTCACAACATCACCATCTTAGAGCTGCTAGCAAATGATTCATTGAAATCTGAGCTTACCAGAAAACCCACATTGACAATGTGTGTACAGTACATGCTGATGCAACATATGACTTAGCCCAGCCCTATTTACTGTACAGTATTGACATGCTGATTACAAGGAAGTTAATTGAAAATATTAACTATAAAAGTTCAAAATAGAGGTTACCTCTGATAGTTTATTATTTGACATCATGTTATAAATGCTGAAAAACAAACAGTTGTCTCCAAAAAGCCATCTACCCCAACCCTTGAAATAAGGGGTAACTCTAGTTTCTGATCAAGGAACTAATGGTAGCCTGGATGAATTGTGAATTGTACTGGGTTTACATATTGTATTGTACTATGTAACATGGTTTAATTGGTTTGGTATTAAATTTATGTTTATTTTGATCACAAACTTCACTCTTCACTGAAATAGGCTTTATTTTTAATTAACTGAGTACCTTGCTGTATTCTAAAAAGCCTACATATTCAATAGAAGTAATTCATTTTATGGATTGCATTCTTGTTGAGCAGGTTTCTGAAGATTAAAAGCTTTACCCTTATATTTCAATGTCTGCTCATAAAAATTTCTCAGAAGAGAAAAACAATGAGATTATCTATAGTTCTTCCTAGTTTTCAAAGGTGCCATTCACTTACCATCTCTGTAATGGACAGAGACATAAAGACTTAATAGGGATAAATACATCTTCCTCTTATACAATGCCTCTATGTAAGATTCATCATGGCAATTAAGGTCTACCATGTTTGACTAAGTTAATTCTGATATAACTCACTACCTATTGCGTCCCACCAATAGGAAATTTTGTGTATATTCTTATAAATGTTAAATACAGTATTTTTCACAAGTAAGATCATTGTCCTAACTATAACCGTTTCTGTACTGTGGATAAGTTGTAAAATATTTATTAAAAAATAGTTTGCAGGATGAAATACTAGTTTAAAAATGGGAATATTCTCTAAATGTTTAAGGCAACACGGTGTACAAACCAGAAGATTTTGAGTTCTAGTCTTTCTTAGCCATGAAAGCCAGCTGGGTGACTTTGAGCCAGTCACTGTCTCTCAGTCCAATTCAACTCATAGGCTTGTTGTTCTGTGGAAAATAGGAGAATGAAGGAGTGGTAGATATGTTTGCTGCCTTGAGTTATTTATAAAAAATAATAAAGGTGGGATAAAAAAAGACTTTAAAAAGACTAAGGCAGTTTTTAGATTTCATAAAGAATCATGAAACAAAGAAAACATTTTATAATTTTCTCCTAACTACATGAGAATATTTTGGATTATACTGTTGTTCCCAGGGTTTCACAACTAATAAAGAAATTTAGTGTTACAAGAAATATAGGTTATATCCAAAGCTATGGGAGTTTTCCAGCTATAATTTGTGATGCTTCTTCCAGATACTTTGCTCTGGAGACCTCCTCCAGCTTATGAAGCAGATTTGGGTAAGTACTGTATGTTCTCATTCATACAATAGTTGAATGCCAAATGGAACATGGATGGGAAACATGTTAGTAGGAAGTGGAAAGAAGCCAAGGGTGTCAAAAGCTGGAATAGTATAGAATAGTAGTGGCGAACTTTTTAGAGATCGAGTGCCCAAACTGCAACCCAAAACCCACTTATATATTTCCAGGTGCCAGGTGGGCGTGGCCCACTGGGTGGGCATGGCTGTGGTGGTCATGGCAAACTGGGTGGGTGTGACCAAGGTGGTGTGGTCACCTTGATGTTGCTCATGGGGAGGGACGCCTGTGGAGGCTGGGCAGGGTTGGGGAAGATCCAGGGGATCTCTGGCAGGTGGGGCAGTGGGCAGGAGGCTCGTCCTGCGGGGTGAGGCAAGGCGAGGCAGGGCGGGGACAGCTGCTGCCTGACACCATCGGCCCCCATACACAGAAGCCAGCGAGCACATGGGGGCCAACAGTGTCCGTCAGCAGCCACAGCCTGCTAGTCCCTCGACTGGCACACTCTGGGGCTCCGCAGGCCGCCATCAGCAGTTGAGAGAAGCCGCCTCTGAGCTGGACGGCCGGCTGACAGCTGAGGAAGTGATGCAGTGGGTTGTGCCTGGGAAAAGGAGAGCATGCGAGGCCAGGAGGGATGGGACGGAGGGAGGGAAACCAGCCATTCTGGGACGCATCTGGCCACGTGCAACATCAGTTAGCAGGCGGCTGGTTGATGAGGGATGGTTGCCATCTCTGGGGCATGGTGCATGTGCCCACAGAGAGGGCTCTGAATGCCGCCTCTGGCACGCGTGCCATAGGTTTGCCACCACTGGTATAGAACAAAAATCATTTTGATCAACTGTAAATTTTCTACAACTTGTTACATTAGTTCATTACATTAACTATATCAAAGGTTTGGCTTTAGCTGTGAATGACTAAAAATTTCTTGTGCTTTTTCTTTCCAACTGCAGTTACATAACACTTGAGAAATGATCCTAAAGGAGCTATACATTCAAGGAAAATGAAAATATTTAGATTATTACATATTATGTGACATTACTTTTTCCCCAATTGGGATATTCTATTTCACTGACTGGCCATGCACCATCAAGATGGTGTTGACTCTTAGCAATATAGATTTTCTCCCAGATGACCTGTCCTTAACCTGGTTTTCCAAGTCTTTCACTGCTGTTAAGTGAACCCATGCACCAGATTTGCGCTATTATGGAGCAATCTGAAATCAAACTATTGACAATAGACTTGTATTCTACAATTGGAAGGTAACCTATACCTTTAATACATCAGCAGCTTCAGTGTGGAAAGATTCATGGAAGATGCCACCAGAAGCCATCACTTTAGAGAAATGTCAGTATGGAATATAGCTGTTTTGGCTGCTGTAGCATTTTCCACTATTAAAACTAGGTTGCCATAAATATCAGCATTAGGATTCATAATGGAAAAGAACAGTCATGTTCCTCCAGCTTCTCAAGTATATTTACTTGAACATTATGTAACAGAACACTGGACCTGATAGACCTTTGCCTTGATAAAGTACTGTAGTTCTATTATGACCAGAAGCTATAATGTTCCAATTTGATCTTTCAAAAGGAGCTTAAAGAGCTAGAACAGTGGTGGCGAACCTATGGCACGGGTGCCAGAGGCGGCACTCAGAGCCCTCTCTGTGGACACGTGTGCCGTCACCCCAGTCCTTGGCCTTCAGCTGGGTTTTATAAAACCTTTTCACTTTAGACCTCTGATGCTGTGTGCAAAAAAAAAAAAAAAAAAAAAAAAGTTCAATCAGTCAATTTCAACTATTCGCGGGAAAAAAAGATCTTGCAAAGTTGGGATTGATTGAACTTTTTAGTCCCACCCAGTCTGCCGTTACCACTACAGCCACGCTCACCCAATGGGCCACACTCTTCCAATTGGCCACACCCAGCCAATGGGCCACACCCACCCAGCACCCGATGATGCATAAGTGGGTTTTGGTTACAGTTTGGGCACTCGGTCTCTAAAAGGTTCACCATCACTGAGCTAGAACATTTTGTGATTCCCTTCTGTTCCAAAGTTAAAATCAAATGTTAAGTTTTGAAGTGGAAATCGTCTTTCAGTGGAGGGAAGCCTTTGTGTTGGAGTCATATTTCATGTAGAATATAAAAAGGAGATATTTTCATATTTCTGCTATCACTTTGCCTTTGGAAACCAAGAGCCAGTTTAGAGACTAAGTTTGTGCCACACATCTGGAAGATCCTCAAAGAGATGCCTCTCATAGCTCATGTTAGGAATGCTTCACAAAGATATTTCAGCCTCAATTCTACCGACTCCTTTAACTATCAAAAATTTCAAAGCAAATTTCTAGTTTCCAAAGAATCAGGATATCCTGTCCTTCCATTAAACTTATGAAATTGTTTTGTTCTAGAGGAAACCTTTTCCCTCCCTACTTTAGGTGAACTAAACTTCATCTCACCATGGCTTATATCACCTTTCATGCTGTTCACCAAAAAAATTATTTCTATGGCTCACTGTGGCTGCAGCAGAAAAGGGGAATAACTGGAAATTGTCTGCCTTTTGATATTAGCAGCAATGCCTACTTGATAAAAAAAAAAACATTGTGCAAGCAAATTGGCAGCACTTGATTTCCATTCATAGATTGCCATTGTGATCTACAGTATTGCTATGGTATACAAATACAATACTATTGTAGAAAACACTAGGATTTCAGCTAGATATACTAAAAGCTTTATTATTCTTACCAAAATATTTTTTATGTGCAGTAAATATGTGCACATATGCATATTCTGTCTGCGTGTATACGTGTCATAAAATAAAATCTGACACTGGAATTCGAAGAGGCCAGAGAATTCAACCTCTTCCTTAATGCAGGAATCCAAGTTAAATAACTTCAAGAGAATATATCAAAGAAAGGGAGCCTACCACATCTCTAGATAATTGGTCGCCTTGTTGATCTGCTTTTCCTAACAGAAATATCCCCCCCCAACAGTCAGTCAGAATCTGCCTTTCTGTAACTTAAATCCATTAGTCCATATTGTGCGCTGTGGAATGTGAAAAAACAGGACCTGACTTTCTACTCTAACATCCTTTCAGGTATTTGGAGAGTGTGAAGATATTTCCCTGTAGCACTTTTTGTAGGCTAAACATACTCAGCTCTTTTAAATCCTCTTCATGGAATTTAATTTCTAGTCCCCTGATCACTTTTAAATTTTCCTAAATCCACTTTCTCTGACTCTTTCAAATTCAGTGTCGAGAGCTGGACAACACTACTTGGGGTGGGGTCTGCTCAAAGCAGAATTAAGATGGCATGATTACTCCCTTGAAGTGTCATTAACTTCCATTCATGTATCCTGAAATGACATATGCCTATTTTGTAGACAATCCACCCTGTTAACTCATAGTAGTTTCCAATCAATTACTTTTCCAAACTGCCATTACGAAACCAGCGATAACCCTATTCTGTATCTGTGCACATGATCTTTATTTTTCACGGTATGGTAAAATCTGAACATTGCTCTATTGGAGGCTTCATGCAGCTTTCCCTGTACTTCCTTTTTAGTGATTATGGAACTGTGTTGAAGTTAATGTCAGTAACTAAAGTCAACATAAAATCATCTCTGTGTATCAAATGTTCCTACAATTGGAACGTACAGTTCTCTTTTCAGCATTACTTGTTTTTATTTCTGTAAGAGATTGTGTATGTAATTGACAAATAAATATTTAGTTAATACTAGGCTGCGTTTGCATAAAGTGTCATCAGGGCCAAAGAAGTCTTCTGTTCTTTCTATTGCACATAGTGTTATGTATTTTAATGGCAGGGATAAGTGGCTCGTATCATTTTGCATTTAAATAGTATTTTAATATTTGTCTGGAGGTCATTTTAATAAATAATTTTGATATCATTTCATCTATGGCAAAATTCAACTCTTTTGTTACTAGTCATCTTCACAAACGTCTGCCTTTCAAACTTTGTGCCTGGCATCCATCTCATCCCCACAGAGCAAGTAACGTTGAAGTGCAAATTACAGCAATATATTCCCATTTTACTTCTTGTTATGACATATGTAACTTTTATAATGTTATTAAATAGATTGGCACCTTCTAAAACAGTGGTTCTCAACCTTTTTAATGCCGCAACCCCCAATCGGTCGTAAGTCGAGGACTACTCAACTGGTGCATTACTGTTTGCAGAATGGGACTTTTGGCGGGCTCAGCAGGGCAGAGACAGCCTGGACAATTCCTATTGGCTTTTGAAAGCCAATAGAATTAGACTCTATTTGGCGACCCCCATGAAATGGTCGTTCGACCCCAAATAGGGTCCCGACCCACAGGTTAAGGACCACTGTTCTAAAACATTTTGATAAAATAAACACACCATTCATTTCTGCATATTATTTTTTTTCCAGGCAGCTTTCATTATTTTTCAAATACCTAAAATTTTGGACTGATTTCTGCGTTGACATGTATTTTGAATTATCCAAAGAAAACAGCACGTAGGAGAAATCTGCTCACTTTCTTAAAGTGTCATTTTTCAAAAGTAAAAGCTAATGTATTATTTTGGCATACTTCTATTCAGGGTAGTCTTTCAAAACATATATGAAATAGTTTTGAATATTTCGCCTGCTGGATATCATGATGTGTTTCTTCTGTAAAAAAAGAAAAAGAAAAAAAGAAATCCTGAATTTAAAAGTTATAAGGCCACCATGTTTTAATGATATATTGTTAAACGCTAGAATATGAATTACAGAGAAGATCCTAAAACAAAAAATTATTACATAACTTGAGAGGTAAAGGAGAATTGTATAATTCAATATTTACAACGAGGAATAGAAATTAAGGTGGGTATTCTTCACACTCTTAATAAACAATGTTGGATGGTTAGTGTTTAATAATCAGACACGTCCTAGAAATCCAATAATACTGTACTGAAAGGTAGTTTTTAGGGAAAAAGTTACTAAACAATTCCATTTTCTCCGCTGGGAATTACAGAAGGATCAATTCCATGTTGTTTCATTTGTACTGCAATGTCAAAAAGGTAGTCGTAACATTCACACCTGAAGAATATATAAAGGGAAAAATAAATAAAGGTGGTGTGTAAATATAAATCAACTAATTTACTATTACAGCAGAAATAAAACTAAATGAAAGTTTTCACAATGTACAATACTACATTCACAGAAAATGAAAACAATTCTGAATTTAAGATTGATACAGACCGGGGGGAAAAAAACCACCATGTCTATCTCAAATACCCTACTCTCAACTAAACTAAGACAACCTTTCCCCTGTAAAATAACGTACCTGAGGGGGGAAAAAAACCCCTAACATTTTGTTAAGGTGAATATAATATTATCTTGGTAATAATAACAATTTAAAAATATTTCTCACTATGGAGGAATTCTGAGGTACCAGAATATTATGTAAATATGTTTACATAATTGGTAAACATATATACTATATATCACCATTCAAAAATCTTTTTAAAACTTTGCTGTTGTTATACTAATAGAAGCGCTGCAAGTATTTATAAAACAACTGTAAACATAGAATGGTATAGTAGAGAATATTTTTACACTTGGTAATTGGAATAATTCCCAATTTTCAAACAGAAAAACAGAAAAATCAGGTGAAATAGAAGCAAACACAATCTAGCTATACTTAAATCTTAAGAAACTGTATTAACAAGTTCTGGAAGAGATAGGCCCACCAATATATTCGTTTATTTCCTCGTTCTACTCACATTGTCTTGGCTTTTTCCCAAGTTTCACCCCAAACATAAACACCATGACGCCTGACCAGCACGGCACAAGTGTCCGGATATGTGTTCATTGCATGTGCCATTCTCTCCTTCAAGTCCTTCTCTTCAGGTGTATTCTCAACAATAGGGACTACTAACATGTCATCATATCTGAAAAAAATGAGGTTGCATTGACATGAATAACATGGTCCTATATCACTTTAGCCTCTCAAGCCTAGTTATCATTGCATTGCTTGTTCAATTTGTTTAAAACATTTATGTCCATGTTTTCTCTTTAAAGAAGAGGGAGTCAAGCTATTCTCTAAAGCACCTGAGGGCAGGACAAGAAGCAACAGATGGAAACTAATCAAGGAGAGAAGCAACCTAGAAGTAAGAAGAAATGTCCTGACAGTAAAACAATTAATCTGTGGAACAACCTGCCTCCAGAAGTTGTGAATGCTCCAACACTGGAAGTTTTTAAAAAGTTATTGGACAACCATTTGTCTGAAATGGTATAGGGTTTCTTGCCTGAGCAAGGGATTGGACTAGGACCTCCAAGGTCCCTTCTAACTCTCCTATTCTATTCTATTCTATTCTATTCTATTCTATTCTATTCTATTCTGTTCTGTTCTGTTCTGTTCTGTTCTGTTCTGTTCTGTTCTGCTCTGCTCTGTTCTGTTCTATATCCAATGTGGCCAACAATTAAAGCAAGCAATAACATCCCCTCCATTTTAAAACTAAGAATCTATGAAAGCATTACAACAAAGATAACTGCTGTACCATGCTATCATAAAAAAAACATAATCAAATATACAACTGCCTATTTAATTCTGACAAAGGAAGTAAATGAGCAAAAATGTAATAAGCATTACAGCTTGTTCACAATGAGAATCTTTAAAGACTTATTTTAAAACATTGTTTTCTCACCTATTTCAAGATGTTGATCACCGCATAGGGGAAAAGTAATTGGGAACATACATTCAGTGGGCACAATCCAAACAAGGGTTAAGATAACAGTGACAAAATTACCTAGAAAGAAATCTGATTGAACTCAGCGGTGTTTGCTTGGATCTTGATTGAAAAAAAAAACCAGATTATACCATCAGTGGTTTCAAAGATATTGACAGTCTAATTTTGACTGGATAATGCCAACTATAAGATGATGTGTAATTTATCTTAGATATAACAATGAAAGATATTACACTTTTCTTACCAACAGTTGATTGTATTCTTGTTTTCAAAAAGTAGCAAAATGTACTGAATCACTTGTTACTATTTGTTACTACTTATATTTACCCAAAACGAAGATGAGCTTAAATGTAAAAAGTAAAAGTCTTCTTTTACATTGTACAAGATACAACATACACAGCTCTACCAATTCAGGAAAAATATCAGGCAGAGATGGGATATAGGAAGGAAATTAAAGTAAATATATAAGAGCAGGCTGTTTTCGGGAAGTGGTAGAAAGCAATTTGTGCTAGTTTCAGCAAACCCATCCATGTTTACACTGCATTCAACTCTTCAACTTCAGACTGAATAGCTCTTATTCTTAGAAACGTATTTGCAGACCATGGCTTTACTGGGAATAGATCTCTTTAATATGGTTTATTCCATGTGATAGTTGGAGGATATCCTTGGGGCCTGGAGAAAACTAGTTTGGGGATGGCTTCTTTCTTTGCGAAATAAAGAAACATATCAACAGAAATTTGTCCTGGGTTGCAAAGCAAATGAAGGTTAGTACATGTTTACTTGGTAGTAAGCTGTACTGAGTTCAGTGGCTCTTCCTAGGTAGATACGCTTAGTCCTATTCAACTGTTATGAAATCTGGCAATAGCTTAATTATGTTTAAGGAATGCAAATAAATATTCTAGCCCTGATCTCTTCTTATTACCTTCCCTGTGGAAAGGCTGAACATCAGTAATGGCATATTTATCTGGTTGCTATCTGAATGACTGTGGATTATGATCTTTAAACATCTTAACCCAAGCCTGGTATTCTGCTAAACAGAAATAACAGTAGCAACTGTTTCATACTTCTGCCTCTGTTCCAGTCTTCTGCTTTATTTGTGCCATCTCCTTGCCTTCAACAGTGTTGACCAGTATCCAGAATAATTTAGTCACTTTATCTATACCTGGGGCTCTAAAAGCCTAGTATTATTATCCATTAGGCAAGCAGCAGAGAGAACATTGATCAAAAGTCAGATTCCTATTATAAAATTACATATCTATCTGCATATTGCTAAAAAACAATTCCATATTTTCCTACTAACTTTGGAGTCCTGAATTAAGAGCACCCTCTGTAAACTTGGTAGCTAGTTTTTAAGTAGAAATAATAATGATGATACATGTTTACAGCATTACCCAATTGGTAGTTGTTACAACACATCTCCAGTTTCATGGAGGACATGTGGAAACATCTCCTCTCATACTGCTGTATTCTTCAGGGTGTCTACAATTCTATGTTCCAAACTTAAGCTTTCTAGATAAAACGTTAGCATATCTCAGTATAAGAGAAGCTGCAGCATTTTTTATTTATTGTCATGATATATTATCGTACAATCAAATAAGTATGGTGTATATAGGTAGTAGTCTGCCAATTTGAATTAAATTGGGGTGAACAGTGCCAGGATAATCTCACCTTATTATTCATTGTGCAAATTCCAGTGAGTAATTTGCTGAATCTTGTTCATAGCTGAGATTTTTAGAATATTATGTTGATAATATCAATCCACTAAAATGTCTAAGCCATTTTTACTTAGGGACTTGAGATAAGTTTCACTGAAGTCAGACACTTGTTTTCTCTCTCAAATTCATCATGCAAAAATGCAGATTCATTACTGGAATTGTTAGGTGGCATAATCTTCACAAAATTAAAACTTGCTTTATAATGAATAGTTAAAGCATAACAGTGACTGTTAGACTAAATAATATTTTATAATGGGTGACATTGCTAGGTAGTTTAACCTTCCTGCTGATAAAATATTTTCCCCTTCTCATTTTATTCTTCATACCTTCTCCAATTTTCCAAAGAACTAAGTGATTACCCATTTTTTTTATGAAACACAAAATAAAGGAGATTTGTTGTCATCTTAAAAGTTATTTCTTTTGTTGACTGGCTATTCCAACAGAGGGGGGGGGATGGGATTTTGAGCCTAAAGTATTGTAAATATAAACAGTTCTTCTATCTATCAAGATAAATTTACAAAGAACAGGAGAACAAGCTTGTCTTAACGTTTCTGGAAAAGGTTTCTGGGTATTCACATAATTGGGAGTACATGATTGCAATGGATTTATTTTAGATCAGAGGTCCCCAAACTTTTGGGCACCAGGGACCAGTTCTGTGGAGAGAGATTTTTCTAGGGATCAGAGGGTGCGTGATTTTGTGTGTTGCCTACATTTCACAGATGGAGCTTTGCTTGTTTGTGCGGACCAGTTGTTGGCATGCTGCAGCCCGGTATTGGTCGACAGACCGGAGATTGGGGACCTGTTTTAGATTCTGGGGGTTTGGAATAAAAGTTGAACACAAAAATTATAGAAGTTTTTCTAGCACATCAAAGACTAGCAATTATCGCAGAAGCTTTGGTGGGTCATAGATCCCTTTATCCAATGCATAATGTGATAATGTCTTTAAGGATTCTATTGTTTTATTTCAAAAGACAAAAACTGACTTGAAAAAAAAACTGCATGTATGAGGGAGTACTCAATATCACTCCAATGTTATTTATTAATGTAAATTACCTGAAATATCCCCCTGTAGTACATTTCTTGATTCCTTTTATCATCTCCTGATGAGTGATTTTAAACTCTTTTCCTGGATACAAAAGTGTGGCCATTACAGCAGCTTTGGAATGAGTATGAATCACTGCTCCGGCTCCTAAAACAATATTTTTTAAAGACGATATGATTCAAAAATTCAGTATTTGTTCTCAAATTTGGCACATTTTATGTACTTTGATTCACAAATGGCTTATATATAAACCCACCTCAACTTGAGACCTACCAAAACATCTGTAATACAGTAAGGACTGTAATACTGACTGCACATTATGGAAGTTACTGATCTCAATGCATCTTTACAGAATGCAAGACAGTACTTATTGTCAGATCTATTCAAATCATGATTATTCAAGGAAAGTATGTCTGCATCACTAGTGCCTATCGTAATAGTCTTAAACAAATTTCTTCCCAAACACTTTTAACACTGGGTTGCTGCCACCAACAGACTAGACGTAGAATTGTTTCAATATTCATAATTTCCTGTCTTTATAACTTGGATGTCTGAGAATATAGGGATGGATGTAATTTTCTCTTATTATAATTCTCTATAATTTATCTCGGTGTGGGAAAATTGGAAGACTCACTGACTTCTCACAGATGACATCTTTAAAAAATCCAAATCTCCTTCTATTTGGATTTTTTAATTTAGCCTCATGCTCTATTTCAGGAAGGGTATTTTATTCAAGCCCATCCTCTATTCCAGGGTAAACATTTAAAACCTACCTATTCTGAATATAAGGCATGAATTACAAGAAGCATAGGAAGACTTTTCTTTGCACATCTTTCCAACTTTCATTTTCCTCCTGTTTCTTTTTTACTCCAATTAACAGGGAGACTTATAGATCAGCTGCTAACTTACAAAGCATACACATTAATTGGTTATTTTTAAAATTTATTACATCAGACAAAAGTAATGACTACAATAAAAATTCCATTGGAACTGTAAACATGCTACTCATAAAATAGAGCTATTGTCAATGAATTTGCTGTAGTTTTGCAATCTGTTCCAATTACTGGGATCTGTCAAGGATGCTCAGGCCTATAGGCTAGACTGGGAGGTTAAAATAAAACCCTCAGGAACGAACTGCATCCTTCAATTATATAAACTGGCTTAAGGCTCTTTCTCTACATCAGCTCAATAATTCTAAAAAAAATGAATAGAAGGGGACCAAATTTGGTCTGGAGTGAGAAAGTGGTAGAAGAAAATAGAGTTAAAAAATGGGGTGAATCAACCTGGAGGTTGTAGAGGGAAACAAAAATCCAGAAAAAAAACAAAACACCTGCTGTGGGAGAGGCCAATGACTCAGAGTATTGCCAATTTCTGGGGTCCCCTCCCTCCTGGCCATGTTTGCTATTATTAAAGGATTGCAAATAATTCCAGAAGCCACACTTCATGCCTTTTCCTACTTTTTCTTTTTTGGAAAAAAGAAGAAGAAGAAGAAAGGATTGTACTGTAATATATCTCCACCCAGGACTTGGCTGAGGATGAATGAAAGATCCTTTTAACCTAGGTTGTTTTGTTTCTACCCAATTTGTTATTCCTGTCATCGTTATCCTTCTTTTGTTTCCCAGTTTTCATTGTCTTGTTTTTCAGGTTTGCAATCATTTGTAATCATCCAGAATTGCTGGGAGTCGGGTGGCTTCTAAATCATCATAATCATCCACCTTCCAGTCACATTGCAGACAAAAATCACTATATTATCAATGGCAGTGACCTCCAAGGATATTTAGGCCCTACCTCTCATGATATAAGCATTCATGAACAGAGGTGTACATTGGCTCTTCTTGAGTTTCTTGTAGGACGGAGGGCCACTGATGTCTTTTTCTTCGATATCACACACAAACATGTCTTCAGGCTATAATGAAAGAACAGCCAGCTGGGATAATCGTCCCTTTTCAATAACAACAACAAAAATACTTCAGAAAAAATTGACAAATCGTGGAAATCTAATTTGGGGCAATGTTATTTCAAACTGAGAAACTACTAGAACAAAGGCATGTTGATACAATCGATTCAATTTACTGGGATTCTGAGTACATGTACCTTAGTGAGGCAGCCAAGCACCTATGCAAGAACACACTATATTACAGACAGTCCAAAAATATCCTCTGCAGGATCAAGCTCAATAGAAACTGGTTTTTCTACTGTGCAGGAGAAGCTGGCTATAAGCAGCACTCACTGGCTAATGCTTGTGCTGTCAGAACCTCTGCTCTTCCTATATCTGCAGTGTTTTACAGGTCTTTAAAAATGTATTTTCCCTTCAAAGGCAAAATGAAGTGAAACCCTTCTGAACAGAGAACCTAGCAAGACATCTAATCATGTTATTTTTGTACACTGTATGACGTTTTATGGTTTTAAAACTATTCTTGCACATAGTATAATGTTTTATGGTTTTAGAAGCTTTGATAACACTTGGAAGATTGCTTCTCCCCACTTCAATGCAATACAGATGCAACACTGATACACCTCACAGTATAACGGGAAGTGGCACTGACGTCACTAAGATTACATTTAAGTAAGAGAGCTGATTGTAAATTTAATTATTCTACTTTATACCCAACGCACTTGCTTGATTTTAATGGGCTGACGTTATTAAGCACTAGTATTTGCAACCATCACAGCCTTGGTGATCAGTTTTCAAACATTTCTCCTTGAAAAGATTAAACAAACAAATGAAAACTGAGACTGCAATTATCCACAATCCATCTTCTAAATCTGGCACATTCAAATGAATAAACAAACACAGCTCTATTTAAACATGCACAATGTAATCAAATCCATTTAATTCAGTGGAACTTACACCCAAATAAATTGGGATAATATTCTAGTCTTAAATCAGAAAATGTGCATTAATATTGATGAAGATTAATGCAATCTTAGAGGCCGTAAGTTAGTTCTAACTATTAATGCTGCTTTTTATAATAGTATCATAAAATGTGTGAAATATAACTTTTCAAATTTGCAAAGCATTTAATTTAAATTCCAGTGATTCATTGCAGTATAATGCTTTAAAGCAGGGGTGTCAAACTGCCAGCCCGTGGGCTGGACGCATCATCCGGAAGCCGCACCCACCCCATTGCCGGCAATGGCAAAACCGTCCCGATACGTTGCGCGACGTCACGTGACATCGCAAGTTTGACATGTCTGCTTTAAAGTGTTTCTCATTCAGGACTAGTATTTTTCATTGTTTAAAAAATGCTGGCAGCATTAATCTAGAATTATAAAAGGGAAACCTTTTTTCACTTACCTTCTGAATTGAGAGGAAGCGTTTGTCGATAGTAAACACTTTGATTTTCCTCAAAGCCAAAAACTAAAATAAATAATCTATATTTGCTCTTGCCCACATATGGAGGGAAGTTGGAAACTGCTACCCTGGATGTGATCCTTTTGTCATACCTTGAAAACAAGTTCCCTATGAAGAAGTCACTTTAGTGGAGGAGCAAGGAGTAGGAGAGAAAGCTCTTCCCCCTTTGTGTTGCCTGCTACTCTCCCCTGCCCAGATACTACTTGGCGGAAGGAGAAGCAGAGGAATGGTAGAATATGTTCTTCACTCTTATTGACTAGCTGAGTTGTTGCCCCAATAAGGACTAGCAGTGGTCCTCTCCAGCAACCCAGAGGTCATGGCAGAAGTCATGGACAGAAGAAGCCAGGGATCTCCACTTGGGGTGGATGGGCAGGAGAGAGGTAGACATACATCCCTATGGATGAATGGAGCAGGAGGGTATGAGAATGGGCCAGCTGGAGTTGTGCAGGTACCCAACCTGCCTTAGATTTCTCCCCATGCAAATGTTTACACAGAGGAGCTCTTATAGCATTGCTACTGGAAAACACTCCTTCCTTACTAGATCCTTTTGATTCATCTTCAACCAGTCCTAATGGAAGGCTGATGCAGAGATGGAGGTTCTTGTGTTATTGTTACCCCCGATAACCTAAGAGCAGGGCATCTGTAGAGAGCCAAGAGAATCCTTTGAAGGACAGGAGGAAGAGCCGTTATCAAGGCAATTGTTAGATAAAAGGGGCCTGAGCCCAGGTCAAGAAAAGAAAGAAAGTAAATGTCTCAAGTGAGCCCCTCCCTAGTTTACTGGAAGATAAAGGGAAGGAGAAGGAAGCACATTCAGACTTGCAAGATTATGTTTCTATTGATCTACAGTACAAATAGAAGTGACCTTCGGTATACGGCATTGGTTTTTCTAGTCTGGTCTACCTCGAAAAAATGACATCATCTAAGCCAGGGGTAGTCAACCTTGGCTCTTTTATGACTCGTGGACTTCAACTCCCAGAATTCCTGAGCCAGCTAATTCTGGGAATTGAAGTCCACGAGTCATAAAAGAGCCAAGATTGACTACCCCTGATCTAAGCCAATCCATACATTTCTTCACTGGTAATTCCTAAATAATTATAATTATAAAGGCACACTTAACTAGTCTCTGATTTTTTCATATAGGAATATAAAATAATAGAGATATA
This sequence comes from Crotalus tigris, assembly GCF_016545835.1. Taxonomy (NCBI): domain Eukaryota; kingdom Metazoa; phylum Chordata; class Lepidosauria; order Squamata; family Viperidae; genus Crotalus; species Crotalus tigris. Next base: position 1,555,074 of record NW_024097221.1, read on the forward strand.
AGAATGCGACTTCCTTTTATGACTTCTAAAAAGCTTCCTGCCATATCCTGTCAAAGTGATTGTCTTTTGACCATCTTATAGGAAGGGACTTCCTTCTACTTATTAATAAAATGTCCAAATTAGATGGTATGCAAAAAGAAAAGATTACTATAGCATACTTCACTTTTGCTGCCCCTCTCATTCATAATGCCTCCTAGAATTTGACCATAAAATCTCACACAGTCCAGAGGAAACAAATAACAAAAATGAAAATTATTTTTTAAAACACATGCGGTAACAATCCCATATGTGTTCCTCTAGAAAAAACTCAGGAAGACTTTCTCATGAATAAGTATGGATGGGTTGTGGATTTATTTTCAAGGCTACAATCCAGATAAAAATACTACTCATATTTACCTGTATTCTTTCTTTTTGGACACCAGACGGAGCAATATATATTCCATTGCTGGCCGGGAAAGAAAAATCAGAACTGTAATTGTAGGCAAAAGGCAACAGGAAAACAAAACTTCATTTACAGACATAACAGAATATACCACAGTTCATTTAGTGACTGTTCAAAGTTACAGCGGCATTGGAGAAAGTGACTCGTGACCATATTTCACACAACCATTTCAGCATCCCCATGTCACATGATCAAAATTCAGATGCTTGGAAACTGACTCATATTTATGACAGTTGTGGTGTCCCAGAATCATGACAAGCAAAGTCAATGGGGAAGCCGGATTCACTTAATAACTGTGTCACTAATGTAATACCTGCAGTGATTCAGTTAACAACTGTGGCAAGAAAGGTCGTAAAATGGGGCAACAATCATTTAACAAATGCCTCACCTAACAACAGAAATTTTGGGCTCAATTGTGGTCATAAGTTGAGAACTACCTATACAATACTTGCTTCTGCTACTACATTTTGGCAACTGTACTTAACAAACTATCACAGGTTTGGCTAATTCGAGAACAGTCAGCATTAATGCAATGAAGCTACATGTATAATTCCTGACATTTTGTCTCACCAGTACAATCAATGCGATTATATAGAACAAGCTTCATAAATATTTGTCACTTTAAACTGCATCAATGAAAAATACATGCGGTTATTGTAGAGGCACAAATCAACTTAATTAAAAGAAGCTACACGGTCCTGCAAACAAAGCTTCCTGGCTAGTAATTACGGCTAAAAGGAAAAAATATTTCACACATCTCTATATAAAATCTGTGGGACAGGATAAAATGAACTCGTTTAAGAACTACTATTTTAATCATCATTACTTCTGGAACCATGCAGAACAGGGACACCTAGTGGTTAATTAGTCAGGTAAAACCAGATTTTCTACTATTTGAAGGCAAAGTTAGCATTATTTTTACATCAGAAAGAAGTGGCAGAGATTCTATCTTCATGAGCCAGATCTCATTGGATCACTAATCTGTAAAATATTTGCAGACAGCAAAAGAAGCCTGCAGGACAGCTATTGGGAATGTTAAGAAATTAACCATTTGTTTGTTAATGCTAACACATTCTCCAAGTGACTCATGGCAATATGCTTGTTCTAACACAGGCATGTCAAACTGCCGGCCCACGGGCTGGACGCGTCATCCTAAAATCGCGCCCACCCCATTGCCGGCAATGGAGAAAAAGCTCCGAGACGTCGTGTGACGTCACGTGACGGCATGAGTTTGACATGCCTGTTCTAACCCATTACATTTTTTGGGCTTTGGTATGTATAACATCTGGATGTAATGGCAGATCACAGTTGATGGAAAAATGAAAAAGTATTTCTCTTCCTTGGACAAAAAATGATTTTATAATTTTCCTACCAGACAGTTTATAAAAACAGTTTCATCAGATATATATGAGCAACCGATACAAACAGAACTATAATAATACTGAACACCTTTTAAAACCCCTTATAACTAGAAAGGACAATATGTGGTATTCTAAGATATAAACCTGCATATGCACAAAAATATTACTTTCCATCTACTGTTTGAAATTATTGAGAAAAATAAATCCATGAATATATTATGTAACTAAATTTTTTTTACTCTGAAGTGGAACATGTAAATAGCTATTTTTGCTCAGCAAAAAACATCTTGAAAATAGTAAAAACATTTCTATTAGGAATACTTTTAAGAGCTGTGGTGGCGCTGAGGTTAGAATGTAGTATTGCAGGCTAATTCTGCCAATTGCCAGCAGTTCAATTCTCACCGGCTCAAAGTTGACTTAGCCTTTATTCCTTCTGAGGTCGATAAAATGAGGACCCAAATTGTTGGGGGGCAATATGCTGACTCTGTAAACCACTTAGGGCTGTAAGGCACTAAGAAGCGGTATATAAATCTAAATGCTATCGCTAACACCCAAAATCTAACAATTAAGTTATCTGAAAAGTTTTTTTGTACAAAATTGATAATGATAGCCAGTAAGGCTTTCCCTAAGTCTTGTGCTTCTACATTTTCAACCTTAGTGGTCTGGACCCACTATTAGATTTAAAGAGTGCTTGATAAAATCCTGATTGGAATCTGGGGATACAGGAACATCAGTAGCGGAAAACTGTGGGTTCTTCCCTGCTTTTTCTGATACATTCTAGCTCCTAGCCCTCAAAAGTCGGCAAGGCCACTCCTCAGAGAGGATCATGACATCAAAGGGACAGAAGATCTTTACTATCATTTGAAGCAGAGTTCAGTATTCACTTAATTAACAAAACATTATTTTTCTATGACTTTTTCATTAAAAAAAATCCATGATGAGGTTAGGTTTGAGTATGTGAATCAAAGATCTGGGGTAAAAAGAGACACGACAGGGTTTATATCCCCTGTGTTTTTACCTAAGGATTCTCTTTCAGTATATGAATAAACATTTCTTTTATCATGAACCAATAAATCTTTCTTGTTCCTAAGATTGAGATTGAAAACATGTTGGAATAAACAGGTTAGAACAATTTCATCTGAAGGAACAGAACTTGCAATTAGGAAGTTATTTTATATAGACAGACTACATGATTTTCCTTTCATTACCACTACGTGGAGCTAATAACCCACAAATTAAAGTACTGAAACGGTTTCTTTCAACTAGAAATGATTTCCTGGAAATTTCCAAGCTACCAGTAAAGCAGTTTCAGATTGATAACATTTGGGAGAGTATACCTGTATACAGATTAAACAAAATGTGTATACAATCATACAGTTTAATCAGCAAGAATGGAATTTGAATTTTTAAAAGACGTTATGGCATTATGCCTGAGATTTTTTTTCCCCATTTTGGGAGAGATTTCCAAACTTCCATTATGTTGGGGAAAAAGGGGATCTCCTATTTCATCAGATTGAATGACTGGGCTTATCTAATTAGACAATCCACGCGCTGTTGGATCAAAATTTCAGAAATATTTTCTCACCTAAACAGAGAAAAAAGAATGAGAATAGGTGGGCAAAAAAGCAGTAGGAATAGGAATGACTTCCAACTTCTTGCCAACTTCCCTATTGAATATTTTATTTTATGTTATGTTATTATTTATAAAAATTTATCACAGAGAAACTTCTTCTCAGAATTTCCTTCTGGGAATCTGGCAAGGGGTATTTAGTATTTTAGTATTTAGTATTTTAGTATTTAGTATTTTAAAAAATACTAAAGAGATGTCCCTACTCAGAATTGTCTATTCTGTGTTCTATGGTCAATCAATAGATTTGTGAGTTATGCTAAAAGAATTTGAATTATTTAAACATCACAAGTACTGTAAAATCTTTATCATATTCCACAACATTTTTGAGTTATTAAACTGTATGTAGTTTTCTCCTACATCAGGAGATAAATAATATCTACTTAGTTTTGAGTTGCCTGAAGAGAGTCATGCACCTTAATATGTGTCATGTTTTATTTTTCAAAAACTATCATTTGTCAAAATTGGCATGAGTTAAAACAATTTTAAAACTTCTCATATTATTTACCCATGTTTCATGCTGATTCCACCACCAGTTCCTGTAACCCATCCTAAATGATAAAATTGCCGACAAAGCTCTGGAATCAAATTCCTTGGGTGCACATTTTCCTACAGGAGAAACAAAAAATATCTGGTCATTTAATATATTTTTTTAAAATACGTCTGCAGTGGTTAGTTGATTATTTGGATTAAAGATATGCATTACAGTATTTATATATCCTGTAGAAAATCTACGAGCACCCCCAGAATCATGTAATTGAAATGAGCAGCTATATAAATAAAATAAATTAACAAATGGTTATTGGGAGACAACACTGACTCTACAAAGTATATTTGCCCTGTAAAGTAGATCATATTAAGAATCCACTGTTATAATATAGATCAATTACTACTTTTATTATAAATCTATAGTAACAGAAACTTGCAAATTTGAATGTCCCTCTTCTCTCCCTCCCTTTATCTTTGGGAGAACTAGGTCTTCTCCGGGAAGTTTACTCAAATTACATTCCTATAACTCTTTCACGTGTCTCTCAGCATCATCTCTTTTTCTCTTTACAGATAGCGATAATGGCATGAATTACTCTAGCTAGATCCTCCTACACGCTAAGTTTGCAACTTAATGCACCAACTAAAACTGGTTATAGGTCTCTCTGATTTGGTTTCTACCTGCTATTCCAGGCGATGCCAGGAATCCAGGAGGACCTCCAAATTGTGAGCCTGTTCTCTGATGGCTACTGCTTACTCCGCAAACAACAACTCTACTGATGACTGAGAACCTTAACGAATCTACAATAGCTCATACTTACTAGGATGCAATTTCAGAGTATTCTCTTGTATCCAGACCCTGACAGCTTCCAAGGCTCCAGGAAAAGACATTGACAATATCTTCCTCATAACTCACATAGCAATTTACAATTGGGTATCATCCACGTATTGGTGACATGGCAACTGAAACTGTGGGATGACCTCTCCCAGCAGCTTTATCTAGATCAGTGTTTCTCAACCTTGACAATTTTAAGGCATGTGGACTTCAACTCCCAGAATTCCACAGCCAGCAATGCTGGCTGTGGAATTCTGGGAGTTGAAGTCCACATGCCTTAAAATTGTCAAGGTTGAGAAACACTGATCTAGATGCTAATGGTATTAAAAGCCGCTGAGAGGTCCAGTAAGACCAGGGTGCACTGTCTCCTTCGGGTCTTGACAAGTTATTTGGGAGAGGTTTTGAATATACTTTCTTAAGATGCAAACAGATGTCTCGCTTTAAATATTTCATTATGATTGGATAGCCATAAATTTTCTTAGAAAAGAAACACTTCCTTTTTCAGATTAAAAAAACAAATTACGTTTCTCAAACTCATTTCATTTGTTTGAGTAAAACTGTCAGCATATACCTTAAAATGGCTTTTAAATGGAGTTTTCCCTAAAATTATCACTAACATCTGCAGTTTGACACCTTTCACTTACAACATTTCAACAGATAAAAAATTAACAATCCCAGAACAATTAATGCGAAAGGACATTGACAGAATGTAGCTTTGTACAAGCTCTTCATCACTAATATGGATCTTTTATTTCTATAGTTATAGAAATAAATGTGCTTTGTAATTGTTCATATTGCTATATATAATCTAGCCTTTATACATGTACTGTTGCAAAATATTAAACCTACTTCCATAAGCTGAAAGGTTTTTCTCATTCAGTATCTTTCAAGATAAGCTGCAGCTTATGTTACATTTGGAAGTAATGCCAGACATTTGTGAAAGGATTCACCAAGGATTTATAAAATTTCTATTAAGCCATGGGGCTAAAACACATTGCGAAAAAACATTCCCAACTTTCTTTAACTGCATTTCTAAGAAAGGTTAGATATTTATTGTGTTTCCTATTAAATTAAAATAAAGGGCTGCGAACTATATCTTTTTTAAAAAGAATGCAGGTAAATCTGAGTTGTAGTTCATGAACTTCTCTTGTAGACTCTTTTTTTCCCCCATTCAATTCTGATTAATTATTGGAAACTGCTTGGAAAAGACCCTATACTTTTCTTGGCAAGGGTTTGTCATTGCCACTTTCTTAAGCCTGAAAGTGATTGGTCCAAGATTACTCAAATGGTTTTGCGATTAAGGTGGGACTTCAGCTCACAATCTTCCAGTTTCTAGTCTGATGCCTTAATCACTATACCAAATTGACTCACATATTCTTTCTAATCTCACACTAAATAGTGGGTGTCTTGTGTATGAAAGATAGCTTTCTCGAGATAAGTTGAATTCTCTCCTAAATTATAAAAGAATCTTGGATCAAACATGTTATCAATACATAATTCCCTGAGATAGATTTATGTAAGTAATACAATGCTTTCTGGAATATTTATGCAATATCTTTTTTTTAATTATGTTGCTTTCCATAGTCTCACTAATATTCAAACAATTTATGTCTCTGACAAGATACATTTTACGGTCTTTCCTGTGTGTACATTTCTCTAATATAGTATCACCAGATTTCCCAGATTCAAAGTTAAGAGTGAAGAATGCAAGCTGTTTTCTATTAAATTGTTTATTAATTTTTCCCCAGAATTCTCTCCCCCCCCGACTAGTAATCAAATGTTTTTTCTTGGAGATTTTTAATAGCTCATTCACAAAAATTAAACTGTACAAGTGGAGTTACTCCTCTGGGAACACCAACAAATGTTATCCCAAGTAGCAAGTAGCCAATACTTATTCCACTTTAAATATATATATTAGATGTTTTCTTATCTTTAAAGCTGCACTTGTGTGATAGTGAGTTCATATAAAAATCTTCCCAAAAGTGTTAAGCACAGCTAACAGCCACTAAACTTGGCCATCTTTAATTTAGTGTTCCATGAATATTGAGCATATGTTCTCATTTTTCCTCTACACTGGCTATTACTTTTTCATTCACGTGAAACTAATAATTTGCTAACATAGTTGGATTGACCTTTGCTACAACAGTTTTCTCCTTGTGCAGCAAATTATAGAAAGTCCTAACCAGGTCAATCTGATCAAAGCTTGCAATTCTAGTTTAGATGTAAATTGACAGATTATACTTCAGACCAATAGCAAACTATGTTTTCGCACAAAAAGGAGGGAACTGAGAGTTATATTCTCCTGATTTCCATGTCACATAATTTAAATTAAATTTATATGCCACCAATCTCACTCTATAAAGTGACTGTATATGAGGATTGTGAAGAATTCTTTTTTACAAATTGATAATTCCTGCTAAGCAAGTCTTGTAAAACAAGAAAAACCAAATTGAGAAAGGTTTTTCTATACCTTGTTTAGTGCAAAGGGCAAACCAAGGACTCTCCATTGGAGTAATTTATAGACTTGAAAATCAGGAATAAAACAAGTTTTCCTTCTCCGGCCTCAGACTTGCTTCATTATAATGCCACAAAGTTGAGATTTGTTTTGATTTCTTGGTTTTATTGAATAAACTTCAAACCAGAAGTTTTAAAACAAAATGGCTATGTTTACAGGTATTTCTGCCATTATTTTATAAACCAGAGTTTGTTGAGTAAAGCAACATTGACTAGTTTCATACAAATCAAACAAGAGAAGCACAGAATGGTTTAGTATGACACACATATACCAGTCAAACCTGGGCACTATTAAGATTGTTGAATTCCATGTCACAGGACTCTTCTCCTTCTCCACAAGCATAGATGTGAAATTTGGGAGTAAAAATGGTCAAACTGGAAAAGATTGAGTGGGCCTCATGTAAGAACCTAGACAATTATTGAATTTGGCATGGGGATGGCTACAGTGGGTCAGAGAGAAGATATGAAATTAATATAGGCAGAGTTGAGATTTTCTGTTGTCAACCCCTTCCCCCATTGCTTTGGTAGGTCCTTTTTTAAAAAAAAACCTGTGTTAATTTTATTTTAGAACTTATACTGCAGTTTGGTGTACTCCCTATCTTAACATGTGGCATCATCTGGACAATCTTATCTGGCTTGGAAACTAAACGGAGTTAGACATGATTAGTACTTTAATAGGAGACAAGGAATATCTGGGCTATAAGTTAGAGTGGAAACTTGAAAAATATCCTGAAGAAGGCAATGGCTACCAAGAAAACTGCATGGCTGGGTCTTTGAAATGATCAGAAGTGATCAGAAGTTGACCTCATATATATATATATATATATATATATATATATATATATATATTGTCAACTACATGCTAGTTTTTGGTCATAGATTTATATCCGGCTTTTCATTAACGACCTCAAGGTAGCAGACAAGGTGCTCTTTCTTCTTATTTTTCCCCCGATTACTACAGTCCTACAAGGTAGTTGGAAGATGAGCCCCTCAGGTCGAAAGGTGTCCAATATGCTACTGGGGAAGAGCAGAGGGCCAGTACTAGTAGCGCCAGAAAGAATGAAGCGACTGGGCCAAAGCCGAAAGGACGCTCAGCTGTGGATATATCTGGTGGTGAAAGAAAAGTCCGATGCTGTAAAGATTTTTTCTCCATAGGAACCTGGAATGTAAGATCCATGAATCAAGGCAAGCTCGACGTAGTCAAAAAAGAGATGACAAGACTGAACATCGACATCTTAGGAATCAGCGAACTAAAATGGACAGGAATGGGTGAATTTAACTCAGATGACCATCAGGTATACTACTGGGGCAAGAATCCCTCAGAAGAAATGGAGTAGCCTTCATAGTCAATAAAAGAATAGGAAAAGCAATACTGGGATACAATCCCCAAAATGACAGAATGATCTCAATTCGAATCCAAGGCAAACCATTCAATATCACAGTAGTCCAAATCTATGCCCCAACCACTGGTGCTGAAGAGGATGAAATTGACCGGTTCTATGAAGGCCTACAGCACCTTATAGAATTAACACCAAAAAATGATGTCCTTATCATCATGGGGGATTGGAATGCTAAGGTAGGAAGCCAGAAGATAACCGGAATAACAGGCAAGTTTGGCCTTGGAGTACAAAATGAATCAGGGCACAGGTTGATAGAATTTTGTCAAGAGAATACGATGGTTATAACAAACACTCTTTTCCAACATCCCAAGAGACGACTCTACACATAGACATCACCAGACGGTCAACATAGAAATCAGATTGACTATGTGTTCTGCAGCCAAAGATGGAGAAGCTCTATATAGTCAGTAAAAACAAGACCAGGAGCTGACTGTGGCTAAGATCATGAGCTTCTCGTTGCAAAATTAAGGCTTAAATTAAAAAAAAGTAGGGAAAAGCACTAGGCCACTCAGGTATGAACTAAATCATATTCCTAATGAATATACAGTAGAGGTGACAAATAGATTTAAGGAATTAGATCTGATAGACAGAGTGCATGAAGAACTATGGATGGAAGTTCGCAACATTGTACAAGAGGTAGCAACTAAAACCATCCCAAAGAAAAAGAAATGCAAGAAAGCAAAATGGCTGTCTGAGGAAGCTTTGCAAATAGCTGAGGAAAGAAGGGAAGCGAAAGGCAAAGGAGAAAGAGAAAGATACACCCAATTGAATGCAGAATTCCAGAGAATAGCTAGAAGAGATAACAATGCCTTCATAAATGAACAGTGCAAAGAAATAGAAGAAAACAACAGAATAGGGAGGACCAGAGATCTCTTCAAGAAAATTGGAGATATGAAAGGAATGTTTCATGCAAAGATGGGCATGATAAAGGACCAAAATGGCAGGGACCTAACAGAGGCAGAAGAGATTAAGAAGAGATGGCAAAACTACACAGAAGAACTATACAACAATGAGCTTAACGTCCCAGATAACCACAATGAGATGGTCACTGACCTCGAACCAGACATCCTAGAATGTGACGTGAAATGGGCCTTAGAAAATCTGAGCAACAACAAAGCTAGTGGAGGTGACAGTATTCCAGCTGAGCTATTCAAAATCTTAAAAGACGATGCAGTAAAAGTGCTACACTCAATTTGCCAGCAAATTTGGAAAACTCAACAGTGGCCACAGGATTGGAAAAGGTCAGTTTACATTCCAATTCCAAAGAAAGGCAATGCCAAAGAATGTTCAAACTATCACACCATTGCACTCATTTCACATGCTAGTAAAGTTATGCTTAAAATCCTACAAGGCTAGACTCCAGCAGTATGTGGATCGAGAACTACCAGAAGTACAGGCAGGATTTCGAAGAGGCAGAGGAACTAGAGATCAAATTGCCAACATACGCTGGATCATGGAGAAAGCTAGGGAGTTCCAGAAAAACATCTACTTCTGCTTCATTGACTATGCAAAAGCCTTTGATTGTGTGGATCACAACAAATTGTGGCAAGTTCTTAAAGAGATGGGAGTACCAGACCATCTCATTTGTTTCTTGAGAAACTTATATGCGGGTCAAGAAGCAACAGTGAGAACTGGACACGGAACCACTGATTGGTTAAAAATTGGAAAAGGAGTCCGGCAAGGCTGTATACTGTCGCCCTGCCTATTTAACTTATATGCAGAGCACATCATGAGAAAGGCCGGGCTAGATGAATCAAAAATTGGAATTAAGATTGCCGGGAGAAATATCAACAACCTAAGATATGCAGATGATACCACTCTAATGGCAGAAAGTGAAGAGGAACTAAAGAGCCTCTTGATGCGGGTGAAGAAGGAGAGTGCAAAAGTTGGCTTGAAACTCAACATTAAGAAAACCAAAATCATGGCATCCGGCCCTCTCAATTCCTGGCAAATAGATGGGGAAGAAATGGAGGTAGTGACAGATTTTATTTTTCTGGGCTCCAAGATCACCTCAGATGGGGACTGCAGCCAAGAAATTAAAAGACGCTTGCTCCTGGGGAGGAAAGCTATGGCAAATCTAGACAGCATACTAAAAAGCAGAGACATCACCCTGCCAACAAAAGTGCGTATAGTCCAGGCCATGGTTTTCCCAGTTGCAATGTATGGCTGTGAAAGTTGGACCATAAGAAAGGCTGAGCGCAAAGAATTGAGGCCTTTGAACTATGGTGCTGGAGAAGACTCCTGCGAGTCCCTTGGACTGCAAGGCGTTCAAACCGGTCAGTCCTAGAAGAGATCAACCCCGACTGCTCTTTAGAAGGCCAGATCCTGAAGTTGAAACTCAAATACTTTGGCCACCTAATGAGAAGGAAGGACTCACTGGAGAAGGGCCTAATGCTGGGAAAGATTGAGGGCAATAGAAGAAGGGGACGACAGAGAATGAGATGGCTGGATGGAGTCACTGAAGCAGTAGGTGAGAACTTAAATGGACTCCAGAAGATGGTGGTGGACAGGAGGACCTGGAGGAGCGTTGTCCATGGGGTCGCGGTGGGTCGGATGCGACTTCGCAGTTAACAACAACAACAAGGTAGTTTGGTCTGAAAAACAATGATTGGGAAAGTATCATCTACAGTACATGCTCAAAAGTGGAATGGTTTGACACTAAGCACAATGGAGTAATGGTTGATGAAAAAGTTTGTAGGGTTGGTAAAATTAATTTCTTTCCTTGGAGAAAAAACAACATTTACATTTATGATTGACTGGAAACCAATTATAGACTTTTTGCAAGAAACTAGAAAAAAAGTGTACTTTGATTTGTGGACGTGATTAGGAAAAAACTGGATAATAGAAAAAGTGAGCTTTTTTCCCTTTGTAATTATACAATAAGAGTTAATTTTGTAAATGTAATCTTGCTGCAGAAGAAATTGAAAGATTTTTCTCAGGCTCAACCTCTGATCTTTTATACTTTTTTAGTTTGTGTTAATTTTTATGTGCTTTGTAAATATTTTTAATAAAATTTATTTTTTTAAAAAGGAAAATGGTGAGATCAAACTTTGCACTTGGTGGAATACTATTGGGCTCATGATTAACATCAGAGATCCCATGACTCTACTCTATCTGCTGCATTAATCTTACCTAATAGTAAATCCAAAAATTGGATGTCACATCAGAAAAGTCAACTCTATAGTCCATTCTCACTTCAGTACGGTATCCAAGCACCAATGTGGCATCTTCCTATAGTTACTAACAAAGTGCATTAATTCTTCCTGACACATTAAATTTAAATAAATGTATCTAGAGGCAGAAACTCAACCAGCAAAAAATGCTTCCCTGTTAGGTTTTTGGCTTTTAACTGATACTATTTCTACTATAAATAAAGGGAAGCTTTTTTGTAGCAATGTCGAATTTTTATTATGTGCCATAAAGTCAATTCTCAAACTCGACCTGGACACCCAAGCGAGCAATGACACATGCTCACAACCTTAGGTTACAAGCGCGTTCTTTCTCTCACTCGCCTTTTGTGGGTGACAACTGAATCGGGTGATTCTGCTGAGCGCACCCCGTTACCTTTGCTTCCTCGAAGCCGTTCTTGTACGGAGAAGCGCAGTCCCCAAAGGGCTCCGTCATAGCGCTACAACCACTAGAATCTTCTTAGGGCCGGAACTGCTCCTTTCGGAGAAAGACACGGGCCCTTCCGACTCCGGCGCGGGGAGGAGCCTCCTCGCGTATCTCGAAAAGTCGCGGCGCAAAGAGCAATGCAGGTTCGGGAGTACGAGCCTTTGGTTGAGGGTTCATGGATTTGATGCGTTGCACCGTTACCTACTGTGTCAATGAAAAAGGGCGCACGGCCAAGAAGAGACGCACAGTTGCAAACATGACTCCAAATGCTGTGATGCAAAGATAACTTTTTTTAGCACCCATGCCTAGCCCATGACTGTGCCTTAATTTTCCAGGTCCCTCTTTGATTTGGTTAGATTGTGAGGGGATGGATGAGGTTTTTACAACCGGATTACATGCTAGGTAACGAGCTATTCTAGTCAGAGAGCTATCCAGCTATCTGACTAGAATAATAATAGTCTATTTTATAAGTGGCTGGGTCGCTTGTGTTTTCCTCCTGAACATATCAAGTGATCTTTCCTTTTATTTATTTCAAAACTGTTTTTCTTCCTTTCCTCCGACCAAAGCCATGTTAAAACTAAGATTACTGGTGTCAGACTCTGCATTAAACACGGGTAAATTACCATTCTCTTTATCTAGTAGTGTGTTCTGAATAACCAAATGGACTTTTAAAGGAAATTTTATTCTGCAACAAGTGTTTAGATCGAACCTATCAGACAAGTAACATTTGAAGTTCTTCATGATTTCCTTCAGTGTTTGCTATTCTGTTGATATGCAATATAGAAATCAATATAAGAGATGCTATTATATACAGTTTTATTTTACTGGGAGGAGGTGAACTGTGGCCCGATGCACATACAAAAGAAATTGGTTGAGGTTGTGCTCATATCTCATATTTTAAAAAACTCTTGAAATATAAAAGATGTACTGAAAGAAATCGACTAAAGCCAGAATGTTTCTTCCTCATTTTTTCATAGCAATCACCGTAAACAAATGGAATCGGCTTTCTGTTTAAGGCAAATTGCGCTTTAAAAGTACAAATTACTTCGGAGAGCGGGAGGCTGGTGTACGGCTATCGAGTTGGTGAGCGAATTCAGGCAGAAAAGACACCTTGCTGTGGTGGGAATACTTTTTTCAGGCAATGCCATAGACAGCCTGGCCTCGGAAGGGGAGGGAAAGGGGGAAGATGGCAGCCTCCTTGTGGCTGATCCACCGCTGCAGAGGGACGATCAATCGCTTGCTGGGCAGGAATTTAATACGAGCCCCCCTCGGTACCTTGTCCCAGGCGGTGGGCTGCAAATTCCTACACACGACCCCGGAAACCTTGGGTGAGTGCCTGACTGTTCCCAGGGAAATTGCTCTTTTAATCATTTGTTGTTAAACCTGGGGTTCGGCTTGGTAAACCGGTGAAAACAGCAGGGATGGGGCTGTGCTTCTATGGGGTAGCGGTTTCAAGAAAATAGCAAGAATAGGACGCTGGGCCAAATAGCCAGGATGTGGAGCTGAAAGCTGAATTAGTATTGATTTGGTTCTGTGGTATAGAGAAGGATCTTGCGAGTGGCTGAGGCGGCTGAATGACCTTTAGGCTTTCTGTTAATGTAGATCTATTTCTTTCCGTCTCTGGAAGGTTTCTTTTCAGAATTAACGAAGTAATTTCAGAAATTGGCTTCCTAATATAATATAGGCCAGAGAGAGGGGAGGAGAACTACTTATATTAGAGTTAAATCAGGGATCCCAAAAGTGGGCCGACTGTCTTTTGTGAAATGAAATGTCTAAGTGTATTTTACATTTTCATCTATTCTAGAATATATTTTCAAAGAGTTAATTGTGTAGGTTGTATGTGACTTACGACTATTTTTCACACTTACAACCATTGCAGCTTCCCCAGTCACATGATCGAAATTCAGACACTTGGTAACTGATTCACATTTATGATGGTTGCAGTGTCCTGCGGGTTGTATAATCACTTTTTGCAACCTTCTGACAAACAAATTTAATTTAACAACTGCAGTGATTAAGTTAACAAATGTGGCAAGAGAGATCGTAAAATGGGGAAAAAATCACTTAACAAATGTCTCACTTAACAGAAATTTTGGGGTCCATTGTAGTGGTAAGTCAAGGACAACCTGTATTTATAGTAGTCATATTTCATACTTTCAGTACTCTTCATGCATATATCTTAGATTTAATAAGAACACAATATTGTATATTGTTGATTCATATTTAGAATATTTGTATTCCTCAGTCTAAAAAGATAAAGTGGCAGATAATTAACAGGAAGTATATCTGATTATGATTCAGGTTTATTTCCAGATACATTCTAAAGTGAGGATTTAATAGTCTTACATATGTGAGCCAATCTCTCTGTGTATGCAAATATATTTAATTAGTATATCACTTTTTAATAAATTCACATACAGATTTTGTTTTAAAGTGAACCATAGGTAATCTTCAACATACAATCACGTATTTAACAACCATTCAGTTACAACAACTTTGAAAATGACTTGCAGCCATTATAAAACATCATCCTCCATCACTATGGTCATATGATGGCTTTTGGGGTAGTTGGCAGCTGGCTCACATTATAAAACATCATCCTCCATCACTGTGGTCATATGATGGCTTTTGGGGTAATTGGCAGCTGGCTCACATTTGGGGTAGTTGGCAGCTGGCTCACAGTTACCAAGTGCCTTGGTAAATGTGATTGCCATTTATAATCTTTGCCACTTTCCCCAGAAAGTCAGTGAGGAAGCTTGCAGGGAAAGTTGAAGCAGAGGAAATGGGGAGCTACAGATTTTAATCAGTATTGAGTCTTTCATTGATGATAGTCTAAGCCAGTGTTTCCCAAACTTGACAATTTTAAGACATGAGGACTTCAACTCCCAGAATTCCACAGCCAGCAACGCTGGCTGTGGAATTCTGGGAGTTGAAGTCCTCATGCCTTAAAATTGTCAAGTTTGGGAAACACTGGTCTAAGCCATGGGTCTTCAAACTTGGCCCTTTTATGACTTGTGGACTTCAACTCCCAGAATTCCTCAGCCAGGCATGCTGGCTGAGGAATTCTGGGAGTTGAAGTCCAAAATCATAAAAGGGCCAAGTTTGAAGACCTCTAGTCTAAGCAGTTAAGCATTAAATAAAGGATCAATATAAACATCTAAATTACCTGCCCTAATTTGGTTCCAAGGAAAAATGTGTTGTTTTGCAATTATCAGATTTTGCTCCTTAAAATTCCTGGAATGATAGTGTATAGTGTGCATAAAGGCTAAAATAGATGTATCCAACCAACGGTCCAGGACAACTAATAATGCAGTCCCACAAGATTATAAACTTTTAACATTGTTATATTATGTATATTAATATATATTATATTAACGTGTGTACACACACAGACACACACACACACACACACATATGATAAAGTAGATCACAACCTACTACTTGATAAGATAGAAAAATGTGGGGTAGACAGAATCACCACCAGATGGATCCATAGCTGGCTGATCGGCCGTACTCAGCGAGTGGTCCTCAATGGAATTGCATCTATATGGAGGGAAGTGTATAGTGGGGTGCCCCAGGGCTCTGTTCTGGGCCCAGTACTCTTCAACATCTTCATCAACGATTTGGATGAAGGGATAGATGGGGAACTCATCAAATTTGCAGACGACACCAAGCTGGCAGGAATAGCCAACACTCCAGAAGACAGGCTTAAGATACAGAAGGATCTGGACAGACTTGAACACTGGGCACTAACTAACAAAATGAAATTCAATGGTGAAAAAAGCAAGGATCTACATTTAGGCAAGAAAAACCAAATGCACAAGTACAGCATAGGTGGCACCATGCTCAATAGTAGTAACTGTGAGAGGGACCTCGGAGTCCTAGTAGACAATCACCTAAATATGAGCCAGCAGTGTGCTGCAGCTGCCAAAAAGGCCAACACAGTGCTAGGCTGCATTAACAGAGGGATAGAATCAAGATCACGTGAAGTATTAATACCACTCTTCAATGCCTTGGTAAGGCCACACTTGGAATACTGCATCCAGTTTTGGTCACCACGATGTAAAGAAGATGTTGAGACTCTAGAACAGCGGTTCTCAACCTATGGGTCGCGACCCCATTTGGGGTCGATCGACCATTTCTCGGGGGTCGCCAAACAAGGCGATCCGCCATTTCTCCCCCTCAGGGGACGCCGCCGCGCATGCGCGCCGCGCACGGGGGGGTGGCGCCACGCATGCACGCCACGCCGCGCATGCACAGCACGTTTGTGTGACGGGGTCGCCGTCACACAAACGTTGAGAAGCACTGCTCTAGAAAGAGTACAGAGAAGAGCAACAAAGATGATTAGGGGACTGGAGGCTAAAACATATAAGGAACGGTTGCTAGAATTGGGTATGTCTAGTTTAACGAAGAAAAGGACAAGGGGGGACATGATAGCAGTATTCCAATATCTCAGGGGCTGCCATAAAGAAGAGGGAATTAAGCTATTTTCCAAAGCACCTGAAGGCAGGACAAGAAGCAACGGGTGGAAACTAATCAAGGAGAGAAGCAACCTAGAACTAAGGAGAAAGTTCCTGACAGTGAGAACAATTAATCAGTGGAACAGCCTGCCTCCAGAATCAGTAAATGCTCTAACACTGGAAGTTTTTAAGAAGAGACTGGACAGCCATTTGTCCGAAATGGTGTAGGATTTCCTGCCTGAGCAGGGGGTTGGACTAGATGACCTCCAAGGTCCCTTCCAACTTTACTACTATTACTATATATATATATATGTATGTATGTATGTATGTATGTATGTATGTGTATGTATATGTATGTATATGCATATGTATATGTATATATGTCTGTCTGTCTGTCTTTGGTTATTTGGGTTTTCTCCCGCGTATATATACACACACTCACACATACATTACATGTATATATTATATATTTTATTCCCTCTTCAATCAGTGGGGCCGAGGCAAGCCAAAAGGTTGAACACCCCAGGGCTAAAGTGTCATTGAATTGCTGAATCTAGCTTGTCAATCATGCAGCATTCTTGGCAGCATTGCATTTTTCTGAAATGTTTTTAGTGTTCTTTAGTCTGCTGTTATGGAGTTCCTCAATGGTCTCTTTTTTCAAGCTTTAACAAGTCTGACTCTGACAGCTATATCTCTGTTATGATAGATTAAGGGAAGGTGAACTGTAATGTACCGTTCTGATATCACTTCAAGTAAAAGATTGCCTTTAAATCAAAGCCCATGCCTCAAAAATGTAAGGAACTCTTTTAAAGAATAAAGTATTCAGATTGCAGTAGGCTGTGAAAAATTCCATGCAGGTCGATGAATATATTTGAGAACAATGATTTACATGGTTGCAAAAGAAGAGATATTTCTTCTTCAAACCTGCCCTTTCCCTGTCAATCTATGAGGCAGAAGTGGGCTTTTTGTGGTGGGCATTCTAGGTGAGGAGGAGTTGTTTTCTGATCCTCTTCTGCTGGCATAGAATTGCAAGCTAATAATTTGGGAATTTCGGGGGAGGGATGTAGGTAAATCATTTAAATCTCTTATAATATCTGTAAATAAAACCCTTGGCAGGTAAGTAACTCTCTGTAGATGCTGTCCACTTACAGTCTGATTATCCATCTAAAATGAGATCACATGTCACAATATGGTCTGCTTTTGCAACATCGTGTCAAACTACCTTTCTTGCTTAATCCACACCTATAATTTCTTTGCTATTTGTAACACTACTAAATAATGTCACCGGTCAGTTATAAGTAGTCCTTGACGTATGATTGATTGCTTAGTGACCATTTGAAATTTTGAGGCTCTCCCTGGGTACTTATGACCCAGATTCAAGTTTTGATGGCCATTCCCCTGCCCCAGCGAGAACATTACCGCACTTTGGGTGCCCAGCAACTGGTCCACATTTATGGTCATTTGCAGCATCCCATGATTAAATGATTGCATTTTACGATGCAGAAAAGATCGTAATATTGAGTCGGTCACTTGGGTCACCTAATTTACAATCATCGTGACTTAACAATGGTGATGGCCAGGCTCCATTACAGTCGTAACACAAGGACTACTAACTTTTTCTTTGTAGATTGGTATAATTTGGATTTGTTATGCATTGCGTAAGCCTAATGTGGGCTCAATATACAGATAGTGTAATACAAGATTACACTAAAAACTAATGTCCTCCAAACTCCCCAGTTAGACCATCAACAGGGTTCTTGGAAACACCAAAGACAGACTTTCCTTTTTCATGTCAGATATGATGTCGTTAAAAGTAGTTTTTGAACACTGTTGGGATAGATTTTGTTTTTTCAGAATTTAGCTTTGTATTTCTGTACTCCACTTTTTAATTCATTCCACCTAATCTGCCTTTTCTATTGTCAATGAGTAGCTACTAAGTTAAGGATATGATATGATATGCTTATGGCACAACTTTTTTCACAGCCCATAGTTACCATTCCTTTACTTAAGATTGTCCTCATAGGAGCTCTTTGTAGAACCACTACACCATGAATTACATTTAGCACACATGGTTCTGGAATTTGGTACAGCTTGTGGAAGCATCGCTTCTCTAGTTGTTTTTAATAGTGGCTGATAAAAGTTGTTTGCATAAATTTACAGATTAGGATTTACTGTGTTGGCTCTTCTCATGAAACTGAAACAAGATGATGATGATGATGGTGATACTTTTTTCCCATCCTCCCAGGTATCCCTGCTATTAAAATAATTATGCCTGCTTTATCACCTACAATGGAAGAAGGAAATATAGTGAAATGGCTGAAAAAAGAAGGTGAGTATGAGCTATTAAAATACTGTCTTGAATATTGAAATATTTTATCTTTTACAATATAATCTTCTCCTGATTCTTTTTTCCATAAAAATATATTATTATAATGCTGCTACATTAGGCTTGATATTTGTTGTGGATTTAGCATGCATAATTTTATCAGTTTTACAGAGTATTGAAGATGTCATTAATCCATATATTTCATAAATTTGCTCTGTCCATTATAGTTTTGCTTGGATGTATGGATTAAACAATGTATGATTATTGTATAAATGATGGTAATTAAATTATGTAAGAGAAACTTATTAATCAATTTTCTATTTATATATACACAGTTTTCTAAGTAAAATTTGAAAAGTATTTATGGTTGCTGATGTAACTAAAATCTCATGGTGTAAGGCAGTGGTTCTCAACCTTTTTAATACCGCGACCCCCAACCGGTCGTAAGTCAAGGACTACTCAACCGGTCATAAGTCGAGGACTACTCAGCTGGTGCAGCACCGTTTGCAGAATGGGACTTTTGGCAGGCTCAGCAGGGCAGAGACAGCCTGGACAATTCTTATTGGCTTTTGAAAGCCAATAGAATTAGACTCTATTCAAGAGAGTCTATTCTATTGGCTTTCAAAAGCCAATAGAATGAAAGGGAGTAGTACAGCTAAGGACAAGGGGAAAAAAAATGGCGGACTGCGTTGTTTGGCGACCCCCGTGAAATGGTCGTTCGACCCCAAATGGGGTCCCGACCCACAGGTTGAGAACCACTGCTGTAAGGGTTTGATTATAGCAAATAGAACAAATTGCATTTGAATTTATTGAATAGATAAGTAGCTCACTTCTTTGTCCTCCTTTTCCTTTTTTTCCCCTTCAGATTTATTAAAGACACTTTTAAATGAAATATCTGCGGAGGTCTAATAATGATTTTGAAACATTGCCAGTGGCTGTTGTTTACAATTGCCATTTCAAAGGAACATGATCTACCTACATCATTATTCTTTCCATATTCCCTGTATTTTGTTTTTACATAAATATAGCAGAGGGAGTAGAAGTCAGAATTGTACATGTCATTTCAATGACTTGGCTGTTAAAATTCTTAACATAATTGTGCAATCTTTAAGCTTTGATGTGGAAAATTATGAGAAATTAAATTTAGGGCTTAGGCAGGTCAGTTTGCTTTCTTTCAGTATGACAATTAAATGACCTTTTCCTTTTTTAATAAAATCATCATTGTACACAATGTCAGTCAAATGACAAAGAATCAAACCTTTGTTACTTCAGTTTTCTAGAGAGGAAGTACTGAATATATTACAGAACCATTCAGGAACCTATCCAGTTTAATTCATTTTAAATGGAAGGTGTCTAGCCAACTTTCAGTTGACCAAGAATTCTGGATCGATTAACTCATTAATATATAGAAATCCAAAGGTGTATGTTATTGAATTTAGGAGAAAATGCATTTTAAAGATATTTTATATAGAAATTCATCTTTTTTAACTTCAGAAATTAAATACATATTTCTAATAGGATTTTTCTTCCCTTTAGGAGCTTCCAAAGCAATGTCAAATTACTGCTTCAATTTGTTTTGTGTGAGTGTATGAAAAAAAAGGGAGAAGTGGGACAGTACTGTACTACTTATTTAGAGAGATTTTTAATACTAAAATATCAGATTGCATGAAATTTCTGTTTGCAAGTTCATTGTAATTTATTACTTAGAATAATTTTGCTTATTCTTAACTACCTGGCATCCTTTATTGACACAAGGCAGTAATCCCTGTCTTAAAATTTCAGTCCTTTTTTTCTCTTGGATAAATTTGGTTTCCTTCTCTTCTTGGGAACATTGCTTTATAGTTGCCCAGTTAGTACTTTTTCCTTTTAATCCTGGGTATTGCTATGTAAACTTTCTTTGACTCAGGCTCTCATCCTTCATTTCTGTTGCTGATTTATATAATTCCCATAATTCCTAGTTAGTCTTTTATGAGCCCTGGTGGCTCAGTGGTTAGAATGCTACTTCTGCTGATTGCCAGCTGCCAGCAGTTCAGCAGTTCAATTCTTACCAGCTCAAGGTTGACTCAGCCTTCCATTCTTCCGAGGTTGGTAAAATGAGGACCCAGATTGTTGGGGGCAATAGGCTGACTCTGTAAACCACTTAGAGAAAGCTGTAAAATACTGTGAAGTAGTATATAAATCTTAAGTGCTATTGCTATTGCTATTGCAGTCTTAACATGTGTGGAAAGAAATACATTGAAGAAGGGCTTGTGCAAATCAATTAATCTCTTGTTATTCTTTCTATACTGAATTAGATTTGAAAACAATTCTAATACAGCTGGTTGTATATCAGCCAGTGGCTAATATCACTTTTCCTTCTCTCACTATGTTTTACATATGGGCACAAACAATAAAAGTAAGGACGCCATATTAATTTCATTCTTAATTTACCTTATTGATACAGTTCTAACTTGACCAGACATTAATTTTAGCTTTTGAACCTATTCTTTGTCCTTGTTCCTCATATGGCAACTTGGTATTTGACTTTCTTCTCTTCTAGGACAAGCTACGTGGTGAACTTGTTCATGAATAAAGCTGTAACTGGCAATTACCAATGTTGGAGATATCTAGATTTTGAACATTTAGTACACAAAGATGTTGTACATTCTTGCTAGAATCAGGAAGTTATAGTAATAGAATTGTATTTAGTTTAAAAATAATAATAAGTACCGGTAATAGGGATATGATAATACTTACAATGCTCACTATACGATCATATCCTTTGTAAATGTCCAATTATTATGTATTTGTACTGAAATGCACTTTCTTTATCTAAAAACAAATTATTTTGTATCTGTTCACTACAGTTTTTAACAAAACTCATTGTTTTTTTAAATTAATTGATTTTACTTTTAAATTAAAAACTATAATTTAGTTTATAAACTTAATATAAACTATGAATTAAAACTTATGAAATTTGTTGAAAAGATTGAATTTTATTTTCATTTTATAGGAGAAGTGGTGAACGTTGGAGATGCCCTATGTGAAATTGAAACAGATAAAGCAGTGGTTACCTTGGAATCAAGTGATGATGGCATATTAGCTAAAATAATGGTAGGAGTAATTTAAATATTATAAATTATGGCCCTTAGAATATTATGACCTTTAGAATATAAATTAGGTTTCACTAGATTTATTTATTTATTAGATTATTTATTAGATTTATTAGATTTATTTTTCCTGTTTTTTAGTATTTTATTAGAATTCCTTGACCTGGTACTCCAGGTTAGGATACAACTCCCAGAATTTTAAATCACAATGACTGAAAATTATTTTTATTGCAATTTCTACAAATAGGAACGATGCTAAATTGATGGGGCACATAAATAAATGTGTTTGGTTGGTGTTACGTTACCTTTTGTGAAACTACTGAATTATTAGTATTCACTTGAATGAATGTTTCAGTCTTTCATGACTTTTATTTGTTTGTTTGTTTATTAAAATTGATATGGGTACCAACTCACTCTCAGTGACTCCAGGTGGCTTACAAAAATAAAAGCTCAATAATTTTTCTTACTATCTTCTTTTATATGACATCAAAAATTGCTTTATGAATATTTGCTATTTTAAAACCATAATTGGCAGAATTAAAAAAAAATACTATATTGAAATACCGTATATGCCGGCGTATTAGGCAACCCGGCGTATAAGACGACCCCCGTCTTTATAGCCGGGCCGCATTCCTAGAACATCGTCTTATACGCTGGAAACTACCAGTATTTCCGGCGTATAAGATGACTCGGCGTATAAGACGATCCCCGTCTTTGGCGCTGATTTCAGCGCTCGCGGAAGTCGTCTTATACGCCGGCATTTACGGTAGGTTTACAGATTTCTGCAACAGTGATGCAACTACAGTCCCACAAATCTGCTCAGCTGGACTCCTAGAACACTAGAAAGCATCTTTCTTTGCTTTCAAGTTATGTTTATTAAATTTTTATTGATGATCAATTCATTTTAGGATGACTTATTCTAAAATGTGGATATAAGGAATCATAAAAAGCATAAATCACACGGTTAGAAATCTAAACTAGGAACTGGGTAAGCTGTGAAGAAATCAAAAACATTATCCTAAGAATGGGAATGTGAATAAAGCCATTTTGAATTGAAAATATTGTCCGTGGAAAATTGTCAAATCAATAAGGAAATAAACTTTTAATGTGGACGAACATGATTGCAGTTAGCAGGCATATATTATTTGGCTAGTATATATTATTTAGTCTGTGGGAGTACTACCAAATCAGTACGGATGTATAGCAATTTACAAAACAACTAGTTTAGTCCTTCTCTTCTACAATACATTGAAAAATATTGTTTGCTGTTGACTTGCTAACAATAGATTTTCATTGAAATGTAACATTTTTGAAATGTTAACTTTTTTATTAGCTTAAACATAAAATATATGTTGGTAAAACCGTTTATTATTATTCATATGACTATATAGGCTTGTTTTGGTTTCAGAAAATGATTGCTAGGTGAATCTGACAAATACCTGCTTTTGAAATCATGTGATGATACAATATTGCCTAACACCATGTTTTGGTTTGAGAGAATATGTTGCACGTTACATAACTCTTAGGTTGAGTAAATATCTTTTTGCAATGCCAATATGATGAGTAGTTGTAAATAGTAGAAACTCAAATATTTGTAAATTAAAAATACTGCCAATGAAGGAGATAATGACAGAAAAGATCACTAACCATTGAAAGCCTTGTGCAAAAGCACTTTTGTCAGCATATCTTGTACAAAGTTTTTATTGTATACACTATTTATGTCCATGTTAAAATCCTATTATAGCAATATCATACTGTTCATGATATGAAACATGCAGTAGAAACTTTCTGTTGAACTATGCTTTGCAAATGAGTATCAAAGACAGCTTGATATATGAATGGATTATAAAATACCTTTCTGGGCAGTTAAGAAGAAATCAAGCAAGAAAATTCCTGTCTGGAGTTTAAGATAATGGGGCTGCATCTAAGATGATGGGACCTATCTTTCACAATATAAGATTCACAGTGTTGGCAATTTCTTGTGGAACCATAATGATTGGATTCTGTCAGTCCTCCAGAGATGCACCATCAGTGCAGTCAAGACCTTCATCTTCTGTAGAACATCAATGAACCCATTTCCTGCATAAATCTTATTAGAACAATTGAGACACTTAAGAAGCCAAAATCAGTAAATATTTCTTAATAAATGAAAAAAGTATAGATCATATGGAAAATAAGGTCTTTTGTTGGCATTCATTTGATTTTAATGGATTAGTTAATGTAGCTTCATCACAATTAATTTTAGACCTTTTTCTTGAAAGATCTTTTATTCTACTTTTTTGTAACTTCATTTTTTTTTTAGAAACAGCATATGTTTAATATAGTAGTGAGCTTGCAACTTCCCCAATTTTAATAGCGTGCAGCAGAGTCTACAGAAAGAGTACAAGATGGGGCAAGTGATAAAATATGGGTTGTTTGGGGTATTGTACTGGTAGGTGGCAACATAATGAAACTAAAAGGGTGAAGCTTGTACTGTGACATCATAGCAGAGGCCTCACCACTTTGGGTAGCTGTAGACTCCTATCACACCCTTCATCCAATAGTTAAACATTTTAATGTGGTTAGTTTCTCAAATCCATTTATTCTACCTTAATGGCATATGGTAAGTCCCAATATTTTTAGTTGATTTGAGCACACATTTCATTGAAACAATAATATGTTAACGATTTTTAGAATGGGCCAGTGATTTTTTCCCCCTGGAAATCAAGGAAAAATCGGTATATTTAATTTTAACTATCTTATCTGTTGTATCTTCCTGTTTAGTTTCAGATAGCCAAATGTAAACATTTCTTACTATATTTACAAATTCTTTCTAGTGAAGATCATTAACAGTATTTGAAAAATGAAGTATACCATCCATTTCACTTAAAATCAAAGGAACCTCTCAAAACTTTTATTAATGACTCAGCTTTGAAATTCTTTATGTTTCAAATGAAACATAGAAAAGAAGAAACAAAACTGAATGGTAATGAGAGGAACTGATAACTGGACAAGGAGGAAAAGGAGCAAAAGGAAGTCACCCAGGTGCCAACAAGGACTAAATTTACTAGGCAATCTCTCTGAAGCAGTAACTAATATTGAAGCTAGTCTTGAAAGACATTTACAGAGGTCTGCAACTAGTTGTAGTTCCTGTTCCTTAGCTGTCAATTTTCTATTTAATAGCAGATGTAAGGATCCCCCAAAACCTCAATCACATACAGTTACTATGAAGGACTCTTTTTTTTAATCAAGTAAATATAATATAAGGTATACTGTGTGACTAGCATAAAATTGTTAGTATCTGACAAATGAAGGCAAATATACATGTCCCAGGATAATACTGCGGTCAGTCACTGGGACCAGAGGTTTTATCTTCTGAGCTTGTGCTGGAGCCCTTCTTCAGGGAACTTCTCTCTAACAGAGTGTGTGCTGTTCTGTGTATGGTATTTATACCGCCTGTTGTAAGTGGCTTTTTAGATGTTCATTGGGGTGTGTTGATGGGTGGCTTTTAAGTCATTAGCTGTCATTTGTGCTGCCCAGCCCTTGCCTTCTAAGTACTTGATAGGCTGGTGATAAATCAGCACTCCTGTTGACTGACAAGAGGCCTATTTCCCAGACTTCAATCACTTCCCTGGCTGTTTTTGTGCCTGCTCGTCCAACAATCTTAGTCATTGCAAAGTTGAATGTGTGTCCTTGTTCATTGCAGCGTGAAGCTACCAATGAGTTCGGGTCTCTTCATCTGATTGCTCGCTTGTGTTCTTGCAATCTAGTGGTTAATTAATCCAATGACTTAAAAGCCACCCTTCAATACACCCCAATCTAACATCTAAAAAGCCACTTACAACAGGCACTATAAAATGGGCTCCAGCAAGAGTCCCACAGCTTAGAAGGCAAAATCCCTGGTCTCAATGACCGACCCAGATTGGATCCTGTTAGTATATTAGTTTATTTGTATGTTTGCAGACTGGGATTGATTTAATTTTTAAAATTGGTTGTTCACTAAATAATGCAAAAAGCATATTAACTTCATAAGTCTGCAGTATTATTCTGTGTTTCTATTTCAGAAAGAAGAGGGGAGTAAAAATGTGCGCTTAGGTGTACTAATTGGTTTGCTAGTAGAAGAAGGACAAGACTGGAAACAAGTTGATATACCAAGTGATGCACCTTCCGAGTCTGTGACATCATCAGCATCAACAGCCTCTTCCCCAACTCTTTCTGCTACCCTCCCATTAGTGCATAAAATAGAAGAGCACCCTGGAAAAGTACAGTAAGTCTTTGCGTACCTCATGGACTGATCTATTTCAGTACATATTTCTATTGAGTCCTCTATAGAATTTTGTATTTTTCGTGTGAGAAACTAGATTGTTGCTGATTCATAAAAAATTATATCTTAATATCCTATTCTAAAAGTTGCAGAATAATCAGAAAATAAGCAGAGTTTATATTTTAGCTTATCTTCTCACAACAATTTGTACTTTGTACTCTATTAATAGAGTTTACTGAATTCCCAACAATTCTAATTTCAGTCCATTTATTCTTAGTAATACTACTGGTAGCAGTGCTATAGTAGTTACTAGAGCTCTAAAAATGATACTTCTCTGTGCACTATCAATGGTATAGAAATAGGAAATGAAATAAGTAGAAGGACAAGCCTTTACATCAGTACATTTTTGGATGGAAAACCTTATTTATTTACAGTGTTTATAGAAGAAACTAACCGCCAAAACAACCAATACATCAGTAATCAATTTGATGTATCCATACAAATCCATACAATCAACAAAACAACAATAAAATATTCCAGCAGTTCAAGTCCAACCCCTAATGTCAGTATTATTATTGTGTGTTAGTTATCAAAGGACTCATAAAATGTTTAGTCATGACTGCCATACAAAATTCAGCAAAATTTATCATTTTCATCTCCAGAGGTGAGGTGTTCCATATCAGGGACATAGATGCAATAAATCTTTTCTTATAAAATTTACTGTTGATGTATTGGTTGTCTTAACATTTCAATGAATATAAGAATAGAAATTTTTAAAAAAAAAACTAAATAGACCAGGCTGTGGACAAGGTATCTTAAAACATGACTAAAAGAAGTACCTGATATTTTATCTTGCACACTTCTGATCCACATTGCTTAATTCTTTCTTAATTTTAACTCATAGGATGTCTCTAATATATCCCAATATGATATTTTTCATTTGATTAAAACTGTTAATAGGTTTCAGCTTTTGGCTATAGTCGTATCTTTTTTTTTAAGTTGTCATATAACATTATAATTTATTAAAAGGCAAAATGGATGGAGTATTTTTTTTTTCATTTATAGGTAATTCCTTTTGTATCTGTAAAGAAGGGAAGCCATTAATATTTGGGGCAAACTGTTATCAGTTCAGGAATCACCACTTTAAAAGCAAATATAACATACTTGCAACAAAGCAGTATTTCTTTCAAGATGGGTTAAACTGTGTCCTATTGTTCTGGGAATTATCATGTTCACTAGAGTTAATTGAATTATATACCAACACATCTGGAAAGTTTGTGTCTGCAAAGTATTCTTAAATATGGTTGTTGTTGGCTGTTGCTTCCATAGATAAATTATTTTTAATTTTTAGAGATTATTGTGTAGGATTTCAGTATCATTTTAATAATCAGATAGAATTGTTTTGACATTTAAATTTTAGAATAAACTATCAAAATATGAACTGTATGGTATATATATTTATTTAATAAATGATGTGTTACTTTTTTATATGTCCTCTTGATACAGTTGAACCATTGCCTTTTAGGTTTCGCTTAAGTCCCGCTGCCCGTAATATTTTGGAGACACATGGAGTTGATGCAAGTCATTGCACACCCTCAGGACCTCGAGGAATTTTCACAAAAGAGTATGCGAAATGTGAACGTTTTCTTTACGTATCAAATTCTATAAATTATGTTCCTTCTATTTTTGTAAGAATCAACAATATCAGTTGGCATCTTACTTTCCTAGCAAATGGAACTTTGTATCAGTTGTAGTAAGTCAAAAACAGAAAGGGGTATGGGGATGAAGGAATTAGTTTGTCAGTTAAAACTGTGACGGTGGTGGTGTAGAAGTGCCATGAGAGTATTTTAAGTTACATACTGAGTAAAAACATATGGTGAATCACACAGGTACAGAAATAATAGAATTTAGGTGGAAAAGTAAGGGGGAGAAAGAGAAAGGATGAACCAGCGTTTTTCAAACTTGACAGCTTTAAGGTGTAAGACTTAAACAGTTTACAGAGCAAATACTGCACCATGCCAAAATTAAGTTTAATATTGGCTTGGCAGCATTGAGGGAAATTAGAAGATCATTAAAGAGATGCATGAATGAGTTCAAGTGGACTGTTGCGATGTATTTGGAAGAGGAACAGTTATCACCAGGGACAAGCAGGCATCTTCCCATACAGTCGCCAAAGGTTAGGCCTGAGTCACTGATACCAGACTAAAGTCATATAGAATAAAGAAATTACGCAAACATTTAAAGCAGCTGATTTTTGTTAGAAAATGGATACTTCAAGATTGAGCCATACAGACAACTCTTTCACAAGCACCATAAGGTTTTCTTCCATCCAGCTCTTCACTGGCTGTCACAATTGTGAAAATGCTATGCTCTGAAAGGAATTAAATCAGTTACAGCAGTGGTTTCTGATTCTATTTATAGAATGGCGGGGCCATTTACACAATCAAGCAATCCTATCAGGGTTGCATTGCCTCTATTTGCACTGAAATTAATGATGGAGCTTGTATGGAGCTGTGTATCATACAGACTCCTTGGTAATAAAAGATTTTAGAGCTTACGCAAGAATCCTTATTCAGCATTTTCTAAATCAGTTATAGTAGTTGAAATTATTATGCTTAGATTTATGAGTGATAGTTTCATAACTATGGGCTTTTTATTTCTTTTAATAAATGATCTGTCTTTCATAACAGGGCACTTAAATATTGCTAACTTCTCAGAGATAATGGGAAGCTATCTGCTAAGACAGTGCCGATACTAAAATGGCATAGTAGATTTTTGAATTATAATGAATAAATACAACCTCTATTTTGTTCCTGTTGTGACCCAATTTAGACAGAAGAGTAAGCTGAATACGTAATACCTCACATGTAACAGTAACTAATTATCAGGAATCTTAGTAATTGTAAAAATGTAAATGTAATTTATAATACATAATTAGTTCATGGCAGATGGGAACTCTTGGTCACTGAAATACAGTAATTAATTTTCCCTAATAGCCATGGACTTGTAACACCGGTTTTGTACAAGAACAAAAGTTAATGGTTTTCACCCTTAGACATGCCTTTAACATTCATTCACCTTATGAGCAGAAGGCTGGCTGGAACCTATGTATTTTCTAGTTAAGATAAGAGCAAGTTATATTTTCATTACATTACCTGATAATGGAGGTATCGTATGGCAAATAATTCTCCCCTTCACCCTCAATTGTTTATTATAGCCAATAATGCTAATTAAAATAAAACAATAAGCAATGGACTAGTTGATGTTGTAGATTCCCCCCCCTCCCAGTCTGAGAACTGCAGGTGGCAGCAAAGCACAATTTTTAGCAAAACTTTTATTACAGTAAAAGGCATACTACAGTGAATGGCTAGATACTTGTGCTGAATCTCACAAATTACAATTTTTCATAGAAATATTTATATTTCCTATAGAGCACATATTTCAAGAAATCTGTGATATTTGATTATATACATTTGTCAGTTCTAGTGTTTTGTTTTGGGGGAGATATCTCTGCTGTAAAATAGTGTTTTAAAAAGCCCCCTAGAAGCAAAATTGGTAATAGGTTTGCATTTATTTTGTTCATCATAGTGAACCTTACCTATCCCACCAATGCCCTGAGAGCACAAATTCATACTTAATTGAAGTCATTGGCAAAACTCTCAATGATTTTTAATAGTCCAATTGTGTTACAGTAATTGCTAGCTAAAGTCCTAGACATCACAAAAAGACTCATTCATAATAGATAGATTAGCTATGTGCTACCAAATCAATGTTGACTCTTAGTTACTACATAGAGCTTTTCCTAGATGATCTGTCACCAACCTGATCCTTCAGGTCTTCCAGTGGTTCATCCTTCAGCTCTGTAATTGAATCTGTCTATCTATCTTGCAGCTAGTTGTCCTGTTTCTCTCCACCTTTCCCATCATAATAAAAAAATGTGTATTATACTTTGTATAATGTGCCCAAAGTTTGATTCAAGCTTGTTATTTATACTTAAGTGAGAACTCTGGATTGATTTGTTCTATAATCCATTTTTTGTTTGTTGACTATCCATGGTATTCTGAGGAACCATCTTTTAAAATCATGAATATTCCTTCTAGCCTTCTCCTTCAAAGTACAACTCTCAGTTCCATAGAGTATCAAAGGAGAAAGTATTGCCCACAATATTGGTATTTGTAGGTATCTTGACATTTAAATATCTTTCCTAAGGCTTTCAGTGCTGTCCTACCAAATGCCAGTCTGAGGTCTATTTCTTGATTGCTGGTTCCTTACCATTGAAAGTTAATCCTACAAGGCAGAAACTATCCACTAGTTAAATTTATTTATTTATATTTCCTATTTCCAAATATATTTTTGATTAAAGGGTTGTCATTAGCTTGGTTCTCTTTATATCTAATCCTTCTTCCATTTTTTTCCCTGTGATCTTTGACTTTCCATTACTAAAGCTTACAAATAATTTGTATTTTCTGCTGACAGAGTAGATTCATAAAATAGCACAAGTTAATGTTTCTTCCTCCAATTTAAAACCACACTCATCTCCTTGCAATTATCCACTCTAAATATGCATTCTACAAGTAGTTTGAATAAATAAGAAAATAACATAAAGCCTTAAGCTTCCTCTTTGCTGATCTGGAGCCAGACTCTTTTTTTTTTTTTATGTTCTGTCCAGATTGGAGCTTCCTGACCTATATATAGGCTTTGCTGAAGTTGTTCATAAAAAGCAGTTGTATATAATCTACAAAAATCATAAATGAAGCAATTGCATTTTATGGGGGACTGGGTTTTACAAGAAGATATATGTGTAATATTTGATAATTTAAAGATCTCTGTAAGTAATAAATTACTTTTTAAAACTATTCTTACTACTTTTTCATCTTTTTTGAATGTATTAAGTATTCTGCAGTACTATGAAAAAATAATAGTGTTTTGCAGATTAAAAATTTGGATGAAAATGTCAACTTTCAAATCTTGTATAAATTAAAACAAATAACAAAGAAGTTGATGGTATAAACTTTCTAAAAGATACTTAAATTGCTCATTATTTCTGATTATCTCTGAACATAATAGTAATTACTTTTTCAGTTAAGAAAATTGTTTTCCATGAAATGTTACTGCTTTATTAAATGAGCAATTAAAATAGCAATTATTCCATAATATGGATGTTCTTTGAGTTCTTTTTCTTTTATATATAGTTTAAAACAAATATATCAGGCACACATGCTTGCATTACCAGTGATGTCTAAGTGTAGTGTAATTTAAAAAAGCTTTATTTACCATTTTTTGTTAAACATATTTCAAAATAATGCATGTAGTTAGAAGAACATAATTAAACAAATAGGGTAGACATGACAAAATAGTGGAGTTGTTTATCACTGTTTTGGAGTCAGTGCGACAGATGTATTTAGGGTGGCTGGACTGAGAGCTCAAATCTACACTCAGCAGTGGAATTTTAAAAGGATGACTTCACACCAATATTTTTTTTCAGCCAATTTCAGGCTGAGAAACATAGGACGGCTTGGTGGATATACAGAGCTGAGTTCCTACAGCAGGAGTCTTCAAACTTGGCTCTTTTACGACTTGTAGACTTCAACTCCCAGAATTCCTCAGCCAGCATGACCATTGATATCTCATTTAATTGGCTTTTCCAATGGCTGCTAAAAGGCATATTTTCCATGAAACTGTGATGTCATTAAAGCTAGCAGTCATCACCACATCTGTGGATGAATGTCTTCTGCATATTCATTAGTAGTCACAAGTTCAAAATAAGGGTTAACTAAGAAAACAATGTAATTTCTTAATTATTATTATCACAGTTAAGAAAACAGAATCCAAAGTCAGGAAGGGGGTGGGGGGGCGAGATTGTTTCTTCTCCTGCTATGAGTGAAAGTGCCATGGCTGAATACTTAACTAGCATTAGTCATTGTTAGGTAGATTCTGATGTTTGCTTAAAGCAGGGGTTCTCAACCTTGGCAACTTTAAGACTTGTGGACTTCAACTCCCAGAATTCCTCAGCCAGCAAAGCTGGCTGAGGAATTCTGGGAGTTGAAGTCCACAAGTCTTAAAGTTGCCAAGGTTGAGAACCCCTGGCTTAAAGCATACAGTAGCTGATAAGGCACTTCACTCTAAGAGAGGATGGGAGAACCTGATTTCTGAAGAAATCAGCAAAGCATCTCCAAAGCATTTTCAACACTGGAAAGCAGTAAATTGCTTTTATTGTTTCCAATGTGCTTAAATAAATTGGTGTAATGGTATGAAAAGATATAATCCATTAGATCAAAGAGAGGGAGAAGAAATGAAGACACATATCTTGGCAGACTAGATGTGAATGAATGAACCTTTAACAAAGAAAAGCTCATTTCTGCATAGAGCAGCTTTCTGTTTTTTATATAGCTGTGTTGAAAATGCAAGACAGCGAATGCAGAAGAATAAATTAACGATAATCTCCAAAGTGAAACAAAAATTAAAGTGACTGGAAAAAAAATATTCCTCATCTCTTTTCTTTCCTTCTTTCTTAGCAGAAATGTTGTTGTAAACTGAGATTTTGCTCAGTGGGTTCCACATTTGAAGTGTTTGTAGAGGAATTGACTATTATGCCAGAGTATTAGATTGGTTATAGATAGATGGTTATAGATAACCTTTATTGTCATTTTTTTTTCCTGTGGGCACAATGGCACACATTAAAAATGAAATTTAGTTGCTTCCTCTCAACTTACTTTGATCTCTTCTTTTTCCTCCTCATGATTAGCTGAGTGGCAGAAGGGAGATTACAATACTGTCAGTGCTGCCTTTCCCCAAATTATTGATGGCCGTTGTTGCACTCAAACCAAATACTTAAACATTAAGAGTTTGACCTGTGTCCATTACCAAAGTCAGAATTTGGAAGCAAGTGGGAAGCATACAACAGCTCCCTTTTTCAGTAGTTTTAGGAATTTCACCAACCCCATCCCACACATTTCTGTGGCAGAAGTAGATAGAGAAATGATAAGACTTCCTGCCAGCATTCCTGCCTTACTTTGTGGCAATACAGACTTCCAAATGCATCAATCAAATTATTGAATATCCAGTTCTAGAAACTAGAACAGGATTTTCATATCAATGCTAATAAATACAAAGTTCACCCTCATTATACCTTAGTGTAGAGTTCTGGCTTTGCAAACTAACAGGAGGGGAAGAAAGGATGGTTCCATGCAAGTGACCAACAAGGGCATGCAGCTCCATTTGCGCCAGCAGCAGACACACGCACCCATCGCTCATGCAAATGAAGCGCACGTGCTCACTCGCTGCTCGTGCAAGTGGGGATGAATGTGCTCACCGCTGCTTCCACGGCCTGGTTCCAAATGCTTGCTTCTGGGACTGCCTGTCTTCCATAGTATCTGCCTAACCAATTTGATACGCAAGAATTGGCACAATCCAGGTTCACTCAATTATTACAATTTGTTATTAATACAATTTGTCCGGGACCCCAGAAGAATGCCTGTTCTAGTAGTGCCTGCTGTCTCTGGAACAGACAGGAACAAAGATCCTTTTGAGATGGCCCACACTCTGCTGCTGTTTTAGAAGAGCTACGAAGACCTGGGTCTTCACCTCAGTGAGGGAGAATGAGACCCTTGTTTTGTTCCCTCCAGTCTGTCAGTCTTGCCCTCTTTTATTGTGTTATTTAATTTCTTTGATTTTTGTGCTTTGTTATTGTTGTTCAATCGCTAAGTTGTGTCTGACTTCTCATGACCCCATGGACCATAACACTGTAGGCCTTTGTGCTTTGCAGCGAATTATTTTATAGATCTAATTGTACTTCATTAGAATTGAAATGGGTCTTAAACCTTTCCACGTGTGTCCTTGAATTGACAGGGATGCCCTCAAGCTTATAGAACAGAAGCTGAAGCAAAAGCCTGCAGAAGCAAAATCCGTCGTTTCTTCACTTCCCCTACACCAAGCTGGAATGCCTTTATCTGCACCATCAGCGAGCATGCCCATTAGTGCTTCACGTCCTCCAGTTGCCCCTGTCTCTGTTCCTGGCCGGCTAGCATCCATGGTATTAACTTTCTCAGATTTATAGATAGGCTAACATCACCGCATCACATTATATAAAAATAAATGATAAGAGTTATACCAGTAGGGTTTTAGAATTCAATTTAAGAGTTTTATTTAGTCATGCAACTTAAGGACACACCAATCTGTTATGATTCTGGGTGGACTTCAGTGAGAATTGTAATGAATATTTATACATGCCTTGTAGTTTATATGCCCATGTAGATTAGAATATTCATTTTGATTTAAGAAAGCTATAATTGGCAACATAGTTATTTAGAAAACATTATATATTAAAACTCAGCTTTTCCACCACTAAATGTTATGGTTTAAAGGATGTCTTTTATTGTCATGGATCCTGTTTCATTGAAATCATCTTTCTTCCTTTAATTCAATATGTAAAATGTGTTTGTATTGCAAGTGCCCGTTCACTGAAATCCCTGCTAGCGACACAAGAAGAGTTATTGCTAAGAAACTAACAGAATCAAAGACCACTGTACCTCATGCATATGCATCGGCTAATTGTGACCTTGGTGCTATACTAAATCTAAGGCAAGAGCTGGCAAAAGGTAAAACTCTTTCCTATTTTTTAAAACCATCTATTAAATTCTGATCTGTCTACTCAGCTATGTTGCATTTACCGCAGGGGCTACTTGAGCTTTTCTGAAAAGAAACAAAACGCCTGTCAAAATTCTGCCTTTGATCTTATATGGAGATGAGTATTTTTGTTTGCATGAGTGACATCTCTTGCAATTCAACATTTAGCATGGATATTTGTTAATTAGTTTTGATGACAACTGTCCTGTTGTCACATGCAGAGGATTTCTATTTATTATTATTATTTTTTTTGCTTAAGAGTTAAGCAATTGTACACCTACCCACAAAAAGAATCTGCAAATTCCACTATAAACCTATTCACTTGAATGGTTTTATATTTTGAATGAAGCATTTCAAGGTTACCACTTAATTAGCAGCCTTAGGAAGTGCAGAGGGCAAATTCTTTCATTAGTATTCTAAACAGGTACGATTATTTAAATGATGATGTTTTTCACTTCAGCCAGCCCTGGTGAGTTTTATGTTTGTTTTTTTGAATACTTTTTTTACTCAGTAACACTGTAAGTGATACTGGGGGTGGGGAAGACAGAATTCCAGCTTTTAATTTGCCAACAAGATATTTCTGTTGCTGCTTATTGCTTTGCATAGAGTTTGAATACTGTATGTGTGCCATATTTTTTTCTTAATTCTGGTAAGCTATACTCATTACAGCAGTTAGAAAGGGAAGGAAGGAAGGAAGGAAGGAAGGAAGGAAGGAAGGAAGGAAGGAAGGAAGGAAGGAAGGAAGGAAAAGATTCAGTATTAATTGTTGGCTATATTTTTCTAGAATTTAGCTTTTTTCTTAAACTTGTATGGAAAGGTTCATGTATAATGAACAGTCACTGTTCTAGGTCAGAGGTCCCCAATCTTTTGGACACCAGGGACTGGTTCCGTGGAAACAGGTTTTTCCGCGGACTGGAGAGTGTGGTTTTGTGTGCTGCCTGCATCCCACGGATGGGGCTTTGCTTATTTATGCGGACCGGTCTTTGGCATGCCACGTATATTTATTTTTTAAAATATATTTTTCTTTGTATTAGTGATATGATATTGTGTTCTAAAATAAAAAAATTCCCTTAGTTTCAAAAGTATTTTACCATAATAATGTGACATTTTAAAAAGAGTGTTTATTTAAACCTACTTTCTTATATTGGATTAATTAACAACAAAAGCAGAATAAAAACAGTATTAACAATGTAATATAATAATGCAAAAGAAAAATAGAAGGCTAAGCAATTAAGTTGCAAAGAGAACATTCAGAATGTTTTGCTATATTGCTCAAAAATTCCCTTGCCTCTTTCAACCAATCTAAATAAACATTTCAAATGTTAATATTATAGTGTTGTATAATTCTTTTATCCAGCCTCTATGGCCCAAATATTAACTGCACATCTTTGATACTTTTCAAGCACTGGGGAAAAGCCAAGGAGAATATATGCCTCTTTAATGCACAGATGTCGTCCAAAGTTATATTCACAACTGAATTGATTTTAATCCAAAATATGACAGTCATGGGATAGTCCAAACCCTACTAGTTAATATTCCAACTCATGAGTTTCATCGTAGCAAGGCAGTTACTATGTTATTTATTATTCTCTGAGGTTTGAAGAATATTTTTATTGTTGTAATGACCTTATTTAAGATCGCAGTGAATTGAATATCATATTATTTAAAGCAACCTTCCACTTGTTTCAGTGGAAAGGAAATTCACCTCATTTTATGAAATGAACTGTGGCTCACAAAAGTGCCTTTTAATAAAAAATTTCTTTGTTGTACTGCCAGACTCCCCCTTATAGGTTTGCACTGGTAACTAGTAAATTGCTTAGGGTCAGTTTGGAGTCAAGTGGGACTGAAATCAAATCAAATAATTCATTCATCAATTTCCTATTAAAAGAAAGGCTGTTGGCTTAGGAGCCGTGATTGATTCTTCCATAACTTCCATCCATTATGGAATTTCCAGAAGCAGCAATAACAACTGGACCTCATAGACTGTATAACAAAGGCTTGAGCTGAATATTGTGCCAAGAAGCACTCAAAAGGAAAACTGTTTTATTTTTTTCATTCTGCAAAAGTTGTTTAAAGACCCAGCTAATCTAATAATCTAAAATAATAGTACTATGAAAGGCCCAGTTTACCCAAAAGATGGATTTGCCTGCATTTTCAAAACTGGGAAAATCCCATAATATAATATTTTAGTGGTTATTAAGGCTAGGCTGTTTCTTAGGATTTCACTATCGTCAAATAATTATTTTGCTAAGCTCGAAGAATAGGTGAAGACCTACGGTAAGTTCTTGATTCCATTTAGTGACCAAAGCTGGAGTGTAACTGCCTGCTGATAAGCCTGAAAGTGTGAGAAGTTAAAGCTACTTTCTATACTTGTCCATAAAGCGTAACATATTATCTGCATGTGGTAGAATATAATTCTTCGATTCTTTTATAGTTTCTCTTTTCAGTTTTTCAAACAGTAACAAGCAAAAGAGAAAACAAAAAAAAAATCTGAACAAAACTAAGCATATCAACTATTTATCAAGTATTAATATATGAAACTTTCAAATTAAAAAAAAAGCTAGTGTTAAGATAAGATCAACTTTATTGTCATTAATTGGGTGTCAGTTCCACTTTGGTTGGTGTGCCTTATCTGTTTGTTGTATATAGTTTGGATCATGTGCTTGACGGGGTGGTAGATTATATCCAGATCCATTGATCTGTTAAAGAGACCGTTAATGTTTGAAATCACTAAAAAGTTGATTGGTCATCGGAGACCTTCAGTCACCACCCAACTCCTGCGTTCAAAACTTACGCAGACTACAAATACAGTCAGGCAGTTCCTCTTCTGAATTTTGCACCGAAGAAGGCTCAATGGGACATGGGGTCAAATATCTGCAAAAAAAAAAAAACCCTGATCAATATATTGCCATTGATCTCCCAAAGCCCAAAGAATCCAACCAACAAGATATGTACTGTTTTAATTGAATGGACGAATTTCTGGTATTTAAAACAGAAATAACATTCACCCAGTCCTGTAAAGTACTGATTTATTTGAACCCAACCGTTATACTGAATTGTTGACTTTGTTCATTCAGATTCAGACCCCTTATATTTGTGGTTGCAGCATCATTTTAGATCAGTGGTTCTCAACCTTTCTAATGCCGCGACCCCATAATACAGTTCCCCATGTTGTGGTGACCCCCAACCACATACATCACCGGGTGCCAGGGGTGTGGCCAAAGAAAAGGGGGGGGAAATGGCGGACAGCCTTGTTTGGCGACCCCCGTGAAATGGTCGTTCGACCCCAAATGAGGTCCCGACCCACAGGTTGAGAACCACTGTTTTAGATGATCAGAGTTGCTATAGTGAAGAAGTATGTTAACAAGAAAAGAATGCTACATGCTGTAAAATGTACGTAATATAGAAAAATGGATCAGAGATTGATCTCTTTCAGCTGAAGAAATAAGAAGAAATTTATTACTTCTCAAAATTTAGAACTACAGAGAATCAGTGTGTATCATCAAGCTAACTATTAACTGAGAAGGAATGGTTTTATGATAGTTAAATCTTTTAGACTTTGCAGCTTGCAGTAAAGTTCCGCTCTGTTACCGTAAGCCTGATTTTAGGATAGTCGATGACTTTATGTCATTTAAATAGCAGTAGCCTCAAAGCATCACAAACTTGAGATGTCACCTATTTATGACTGAACAGATATAAAACAGTCATTTTGATTCACCCACTTCATGCATGACAGGATTTATAGTGCCTCTTTTGGAGCTTATTTTAAGATTTAAAAATAGATTTGGAAATAATAGTAGATTGATGCATGAAAGTTACAAATTATAAAAAATTATAATGCACAGTTTTCATTCACTGATTACTTGCTTTGCTTCTCTTATTAAAATTATGAATTATAACAATAATTTATGAATGAGTATGTGAATTATATCCTAATGTTACTAAAATAACTTCAGCTTCATTATACAGATCTGTACACAATGTAGTTCTATTAATTTCTGTTCAATTAAGTGTAATTATTATGATGTTCTAATCTTCTGTGCTCACAAAATTGTGTTTGCACATCAGCTGTGTTTTAGTACTAACATTAAAAGGGATTTTATGTTCTATTTTGGTTGAATACTTTGGTTCCATTATATTTTGTTCAAATTCATTTTATTTCATTTATATTCTGCCATGTTCTATGAACATGTGAAAAACAATAAAAACAACAAGAAGTATCAGTTTGTTATATTTTTAAAAAATAACACACAACACACACATATGTATGTATACATGTATGCATATAGATTTTCATTTTTTTTATTTCATCTTTACAGGAGTGATACTCAAAACAAACATGAGTTTAAACCAGGGTTGCTTGCATGAAAACATGTTAAGATTGATTCTTGGAGGCGTGACATGTTATTAACCATGGCATGAAAAAAACATTATTTGAAATGAAATCGATAATCTATCAATTCCACAAAAATGTACATTGACATTAATGTGATTTTGCATTTAATAGACATTTTGGGAAGATTAGATCCCCTTGTCTTGGATAATCTATTAATTCAAGGTTTTATTTTATGTTATTTAATTCTGTAATGAAATTTTCTATGGTATGCTTGGACAATCTCATAGAGATTGCTTGATCCTTGCATGGGAAAATACCAGGTATTAAGTAAAGTTTTTTTTTTTTAAAAAAAAAAAAAACCACTGAAGCAGGTAATGACAGACTTTTTCTGCATTGTTCATAGGTGTAGGATATAGACAGGCTGGCCTTATTAGAGGGAATTACAAGGCAATGAACAGATAAGTAGGCTTAAACCCTTATAAAGGTACAGATTTACAAAACCGTGTAAGGTATATTCGGATTTGCAAAACTCTGTTACTATAGTCATTCTGATAAAAGTAATTTTAGGCCTTCATGGTGTCTGTTTCCTGATCCAGTCTACCATGCAGAGCTGCATTAGCAAAGTTCATGAAATCATGATGAGTGGGGCTCAGCCCCAAAGGAAACTTGTATTACAGCACAAATAAATTCTGAATTTCAGATTTGTGGTACTATGAAAATGCTGTGAAGATAAATAATTGTAGTGTTTTAACCATATGATGTCCATGTTTAGAATTCTACTTTTTCTTATTAAACTTTGCCTTATAACTTCTCTTTCACACAGATGATGTTAAAGTATCTATAAATGACTTTATTATCAAGGCAACTGCAGTTACCCTGAAAGTAAGTAACCAGTCCTGCAAAATATACACACCTGGTTCCTTTTACCTTAACAATTTCTTAAACCTATATTTTTCTGGGATTGTGTTCCAGACAGATACGGTGAATGCTTCCAAACCAAATACAAAGCATCTTTAAACAATTCCTGCTTTGGAGAAAAGTTGCAAAAAATATGTTAAGCAAATACATCTATAAGGTTTTTGTGTGTGTGTGTGCATTTACCATTACATTAGGTTTGAAACCTCCTGTTTTCAACAATCTTTTATAAAATATCATGAGATTCAAGATTATTGTAATTCCTCTTATTAAATATTATGGATCTTGGACACTAATATTGGCAATAGCTGGCACCATGTTTCTTTTCTACAATATCCTTCAAGTATTGGCAAATTTAAGCTAAATATATTTTCCATTTTATTGTTTTCCAACTATTGTACCATATAATATATAGCTATACAGCTTTATAGTCTCTGAGTTAGTGAATATGGTTTGTACTGATAAGGGATCTCTAACTCCTTAGAGAAAGAAACAAATATTCCTTCCAAAACTTCATTTTAATTTTAGTTAATATTCTAGGATTTCCAAGCCATTACATATATATTGGTATTTAGTATATATGTTTGATATTCATGTATATCTAAGTTCAGGTCAAGCTGTAATGTGTTTAGTTTGCCTTTATGGAGAAAATAGGCAAAATCCTTAAATAAAATATAATATAAGTATAATAAAGATACTTAAATATAAGTATAATAAAGAAAACCTAATACTGATTTTCCACTAATTCCTTCGATTGCTATTTTTTTCTAACCCATCATTCACATTGAGTCTAATAGTATATTTTAGAATTCCTTAATCCATAAGGATTTTTCACTAGTGTGCCATTTGTGTTGAATTTAATCTTTTATGTGGATAGTAGAAAATACTATTTATAAGTGGTAAGATACAAGATATAATCATAAGATAAGATATAATGTTTCAGCTTCAAACGTTGGAGGACTTTTCAAACAGTTTTTTGGGGGTTTGCTTGCTTTTTCCACTCAGCTACTCATAGACTGTGAAAATCAATTCTGAATATTGTGGGAGACTTCTACGCCACATACATTATGTGGTGTGAAAAATTGCAGCTGAAAACAGAAATTGGCAGTGACAGTTTGTCAGTGCATACATTGGTGTGATTATGGCCTGTGTGGTTCTCATTGAATCAGTATGGGCTAATGCTTGTTAGAAGAATACTACAAATCGAATTGAAGAGTCAAATATGCTATCTTTAAAATTAGCTGTCTACTTCTAGTAAAAGCTCAGAATATTAAAGGGGAAAACCTTTAAAAAAACCAACTGAATTTTAAAATGTTAAGAGTTGACTTCTGAAATTAAGGATTCAAATTAGACAATCTAATTGGTTCTCCTTTCAATATCGTTATGTGACTCCCCCCACTTCTTTTTATTTTTTATTTTTTAGCTTTTTTCCTCTTCTGATTTAAATGGGAACAGAAATTCTATAAATATTCTGTTATGTTTTGGGGCAGAATGTCACAGTTCTTTACTAGCAAGGAACAAAATGAGAATTGCCCTCCAACAAGTTTGAATTCTGTTAATAATGTAACCCAGAAACTGGGTTTCATGTGGTGGCCTGCAGCTATAAATTGCCCGTGACTATAATTTGCATTCATCTTTTGTGACAAAATTGATATACACTAATAGGATAAGTCTATTTTTAGAGTCATTTGGCCTTTTTTTGCTATTATTAACTTGATCTTGCTTAAGGCAAATCATTTCCCATTTGCTATTGCTTCTATCGCCACAATTTTAAAAGGCTTTTTAAAATTTCACAATTGGTTTCACTGCTATTTTTTAACATCTGTGCCTCCTTCTGTTTCTATTTCTTCCAGCAAATGCCAGATGTGAACGTGACCTGGAATGGAGAAGCCCCCCAGCAATTGCAATCTATAGACATTTCTATAGTTACGGCAACAGACCAAGGTTTCATTACACCTATCATAAAGGATGCTGCATCCAAAGGAATTCAGGAAATTGCTGCTTCTGCAGAGGTGTGTCTTCAAATACCCAGGTCTCTTTTAGACCAAAAATTGAATTATATGTCCCTGGGAAAACATCAGCTGTTTCTTTGATTATGTCTTTTTGGCTGGCCATAAGGCACAAGATAGAGAACAAGATTGATTTACAAAGATCACAAACCTTGAATAGAAGGCAAGAACCACTGTATAGTGTTGTGGCACAGTAACCTGTCATCTCTTTTATGATTCAGGAGGCACTGATCCAGTGCATTTTAGTAAATGGATATTAGACACCATTAGTAGCCCAATCATCTATAAACCTGTCCACTTCTTTTTAAAAACCATTTAAACCTCTCTCCCTTTTGTTATCTGTGCCATCCATTTCAATATTTTTTCTTTGCATTACCTAGACATCCTATATTTTTAGATATTAGCATAATAAGTTCATTAGCACTATATTTAAGCTTACTAAGATTAATGTTCTGAAT
Source organism: Crotalus tigris (assembly GCF_016545835.1). NCBI lineage: Eukaryota > Metazoa > Chordata > Lepidosauria > Squamata > Viperidae > Crotalus > Crotalus tigris. The sequence continues at coordinate 1,597,815 of NW_024097221.1, forward strand.
ATAGGTATGAATATTCCTTTTAATACTGTGTGAATAAATATAGATTATGTCAGTAACACTGTCTGCTAATTAATGTACATTTCTAGGGTAGGCATAATATGCTTTGGCAGAGTAGACCACTTAAGTATAAACAAATGGTCTATTCTAAGAATAGAGTAGTATACATTTATGTTAACATACTGTAGTTTTCATCAAAGCCTGAAAAGAATATTTATCAGTTTATACATCTTTAAATTTGGCAATGGTTTATCAAGCCCCAGGTATCTTACTTGAAAGTTCAGAAGCTATTTTATGAGAAACAGATTTCTAATACTGTAATTAATGAAATTCCCAGTTATAAAAAATCTGTTTCATATCCTCAGCTATATGAACTGTTCAAACCCTTCAAAAATCCTGAAAAGACGAATTTAAAGAAGCCCTTTAGTTGAAGCTGCGTAGCTGTGAACTCTATGAAACATTCTGGAAGAAGTTATCCAAGCTTAAGATGGCAATTTTCCACTGATGGAATGTGCCCATCAGTTTTTAAAAAATAAGTGTCTCAAGTTTGAATTAGGAGATTTTCCTAAAACTTATAATCAAGGAATATAACCTAGGAAAACTGGGCTTTGTTTTTTTTTTTTCAAAGCACCCATTTGGGGTTTTTCTAGGTTGAAGAGCATGTGTAATATTATGGAATTAAAAATTATAGTGGATACTCTTTGAAAGCATATTTTGTGGGATTTGGGGAAACTTCTGTAAACTTCTGGATTCCACAAAAGAACTTTGAAGACTTAGTAATTTCCTTCTTTTGAAATGAAACATTGTGAATTGTGGCATTGCATCTTCATACCTCTAATTTCATGAGGCAAAGGTGATGAGACTTAATTTGTTTATGACAGATGATCTTCAGTCTTTCTTGAGATAAACATCGAAGCATCATGGCTCCACAAAGCATCTACCTCTTTTGTAACTTCTTTTTTTAAAAAAAAAATATATTTTATTGGTTTTTTAATTTTTAAGAAAAAGTACTCAGGACACACCATGGTGTTTGGGTAATCAGACATTCAAAAGTAAAAACATAAATAAACAACTTAGTACATTCACTGTTTCCTCTCTATTTCCCTCAAATAACATTTAAAATATTCCATTTCTAAATTAAATTTCTATTACTACTAAACCTGTTTTAAAACTTTTATCAGTTTACAATTACCAAAATCAAATTTAACTTTAAATCAACAATTATCAATTCAGGTATCCCTTCCAGATGTATTCTAGTTCTTAATTTCTCTCATCCCTCCTCTTATCACCGATCTCATTTATTTCTCATTCCACTACACAATAGCTATCTTAGTTAAAAAATAATGTTAAACCTTAATTTACTTCAATTAATTACACAAACTTCAAATTCCATCCAATTGATTATCATACCTTATCACATCTATGTTATTGTACAAAAAGATCATCTAACTAATTTAAAACACTCCATTAATTATTAAAACCATCCCAATCTAAAAAATCAACATTTTTTCAATTCCAATACATAATTTTCATCAAAATAAATCTACTATTCCAAAAAGTATTCTTAAATCTATTTAAAATATATGTTCTAAAAATCACCCTTGTGTGTATATATGTGTGTGTGTGTGTGTGTGTGTGTGTAGCCAGTAGATCTATTTTTGTTGCTTGCAGTAGCCTTTTAAATGATAAAAATCCCATCCTCTGCATTAGACATCTATTTCTCTCCTCCTTGAAGCGTCATTGCTTTGTAGTTTGAAATCTCAGTCTTTGCTTCTTCTGTTCCTCTAAGTTGCAGATGGAAGGTTTATAAAATAGAATAAGTTCCTCTTTTATCTCTGTTGATTCCTCTTCTAGAATGTTTTGATTTATACCATAGTCAGATGTAGCCTGAACATCCATTTGAACGTTTGAAGTGAAATTTCTGGATCTTAGTTCCGTAAACTTTTTCATTGTAGCACATACTTCTGCAGTAGCCTCATAGATCTTTTCCAATATAAGTGTACAGTTTAATTGTGACTGAGGTTTCTCCATTTTGATAGTGATTAAAAAAAGTCTCTTTTTTCTTTTTTGTGGAAGCTATATTTGATATAATTTAGGCAATATCCACCCCCACAGTTCCCACAGCTACCCAGCTTATCTTTTTTCTTCAAAAGTATTTTGAAGGTCAGCCATCTTCAAGCCAAGTAACCAGAAGTTGCAGTATTAAATTTTTGCCACTACATGTCCTCAGTAAATTAAAAAGGGTCTTTTCCAAACACCATTTCCCTTTTTCTATCTTTTAAAATATAATGTGGAGAGCTTCCGGTACGAGGCGACGGCGATGGCGGCTATCTTTTAGCCGTCCAGCTGGGGAAGTGTCAGAGCCGCGGAGCACAGTGCGCATCAGCTGGCCCGCGGCTCGGAATTCCCTTCCCGGGCAAAGGGAAGGGACAGAGAACGCAGGAATAGAGGTAGAACCCCTAAACCCCCTCTGGATTTATTTCTAGAGGGGGTGAAAGGAGTGTTCCCTCGGAGCTCCTGCTGATCTCCGCCTCCCAGCTGTTTTTGCTTCCTAGGAAGCAAAAGAAACCGCCGCTTCTATCTCCGTGTTTATAGTATTTTGGTGAGTAATTTTTAAACGGACGGAGCAGTTTAAAGGATTTTTGTTATATACTTTAGGTGTTTATTTTTTTTATTATTTGATTTTTACTATTTTTCCTCCTTTTCTTTGTTATATTAGTGAAAGGATTTAAGATGGCGTTTTGAAAGTGTCGGAGTTTTTTTTTCCTTTCCCTTTTGTTTTACTTTCCCTTTTTAAGGACTGGCTTTTGCTTTTGCTTTTGGCTTAGAATTTTTTCTTTTGAATTGTTTGCTCTTTTATCTTTTATTCTTTGGATTTTCTCTGGATTTTCAAGGACTATAGTTTGTCTCTTTTTAAATTCTTTTTCTTTTTCTTTCCTCCTCCCTTCTTGTGTGGAGGGGAAAGGGAAGTGAGAACTGCGCTTTTTAAAATGGCTTCAAAGAGACAGCAGCCTGCTTCAATACCTAAGGTTGTTTCTTCTCCTATAACTTCCACTGCACAATTACAACAACAATCTAAACATGTACCACCGGCTCAGCCACCACCCTCCCCCCCTCTGCCTGGACTTTCAGCACAAGAGGTCAGAGGCATAATGGGAGAGATTGTAGTTCAAATGAGAGAGGAAATGAAGCAATTTGCCTCACAGATTAAATCAGAAATTAAATCTGATCTTAAAGAAGAGATAACGGGGATAAAGACTAAATTGCAAGAAAATAATAATGATTTACGACAAGATATACTTGCAGCAGTTTCAGGCTTGGCTACTGTGGTGGTTAAGCTCGATGCAAGGCTTGAGGAAGTGGAAAACAAAGTTGATTCCTTTGATGATAAAATTCAAGATGTGGAAAGGAAGGTGGAGTCCTCACAAGAAGATATTTTGATGTTTCAGTACAGACAGATGGAGTATGCCCTGAGGATTAGAGGCCTCAAGGAAGATATGAATCAAGATTTGGTGGAGGTGGTCCTTACTGATCTGGCAGTGGCCTTGGATATGGATAAAGGAGAATTACATAGAGAAGTGGAAAAAATTTATAGACTTAACTCCTGGATTGCTAAGCAGAAGAATTTGCCTAGAGATGTGGTGATTTATTTTACAAAGAAGTCCCTGCGGAATGAGATTATACAAGCCTTTTACAACAAAAGATTTCAGATTGCTGCCCAAGATGTTATCATTCTAAAGGAAATCCCATCCAAAATTTTAAGAAGCAGGAAAGACTTCGCTTTTTTAACCAATGAGCTCAAAGCTAGATTGATGCCATTTAGATGGGAAATTCCGATGGGTATTGTTTTGAGCCATGCGGGGACACGCTACAGATTGAATACAGTTGACAAAGCTAGAGAGTTTTATACTTCGGTCCTGGGTGCAGGCTCAACTCCATCTGGTCAGAAATCTCCGAGTGGCAAGGAAGTCGAGCAGCAATCTGAGGCATTAGGTTTGGTTTCCGCTGGGATGATACAAGCTGAAAGGCAACGCCAGATGGAGGTTAAAGAGCAGAGGATGACTCGTGCAGCTTATAAGCGTAAAGAGAAGGAGCAACGTAAAAAAGAGCCTAAAGAGAATTCTTCTGGAAGTGCATCATCGCCGGTGGGAGGAGCAAGACCCAAGAGTTATGCAACACATGCAGCTCTTTCAGATCTTGATGGTGTCTTCTCCAGGCTGCGTGCCAAGGGAGATGGCAAAGTTTTTGACCTGGAATGTTAATGGATTGAATTCTCCTCAGAAACGGAAAAAAATCTTTTATTATTTGAAGCAACATACCAATGATGTTATTTGCTTACAGGAAACTCATATTTTACTTAAAGATCAGAAATATTTAGTCAATGCTCGTTTGGGATCTCATTTTATATCTTCTGCTCCTGGGAAGAAAGGGGGAGTTGTTATATATGTTAAACAAAACCTACCAGCTTGTCTGGTAGAATCAGATCCCCAGGGGAGATATGTGATGATTGAACTTGGTATATATGGTAAGAAAGTACTTATAGTGGGACTTTATGCTCCAAATCAACAACAGGAACAATTTTATAAGCAGTTACATCAAAAAATAACATTGCTTGACTATAGATCAGTGGTATTAATGGGTGATTGGAATGGTGTCTTAGATATACAAAGGGACAAGAAAGGTTCCTCTCCTTTTCTTAAACAAGCAAGGTTACCTAAAGCTTTTTTTGATATGAAGGAAGACTGGGAATTAAGGGATTATTGGCGGGAATGTAATCAAGAGGAGAGAGATTTCACTTTTTTTTCTGATAGACACCAATCTTTTTCAAGAATTGACTTTTTTTTGATTACTACGGATTTGTATAATAAAGTAAAGAATGTAAAGATTTTTCCTAGATCACTGACGGATCATAGCCCAGTTTGGATGGAGCTGACTCAAGAGAAAGAGGAAAGGAGATCCTGGAGAGTTAATGAAAATTTGTTCAGACAAGAGAAGAATGTTCAAAAGTTAAAGGAGTGTTTAAAGGACTATTTTGCTTTGAACATGTATAAGGGGACTTCAATGTCAATGGTATGGGATGCAGGTAAAGCATTTATGCGTGGTGTTTTGATAAAAATGAATAATTGTCATAAGCGGAAGCAGATGCAGAAACGTAGAGAACTTGAAGATGAAATTAAATCAAAAGAAATGGCCTTGAGTTTAAATCCTTCTGATGAAAGTATTAAAGAATCTGTAAAGTTACTAAGGTCACAATTTAATATGTTGATAGCAGATCAAGCGGCAACCAATTTATTGTTTATGAAACAAAATACATTTTGTAATGCTAATAAGCCTGGGAGATGGTTGGCTTATCAATTAAGAAAGAAACAGAGACAGAGAATAATAGAGAAAATAAATTACAAGGGTAAATTAGTTTCTCAGAAGGAATTGATTAAAAAATCTTTTTTGGATTATTATCAAAAGTTATACAAATCTACTAATGTGCAACTGCTAGATATAAATAAATATCTAGCTGAGGCAAGTTTTCCTAAACTGACTGAGGATCAGAAACATGAAATTAATGGTTTAATTACTAAGGAGGAAATTGCCTCAGCAATTCAACAATTGAAACTAGGGAAAGCACCGGGTACGGATGGGTTAACAGCTGTTTATTATAAAGCTTTAATGGAGGAGATGATCCAACCATTAAATGATCTTTTTAATGGTATCTTACAGGGTTTAGAGATTCCTCCTTCATGGCGTAGTGCTTTTATATCATTGATTCCAAAGGAGGATCAAGATCTTACTTTACCAAAAAATTATAGGCCTATATCTCTTTTAAATGTGGATTATAAGATATTTGTAAAAATTTTGGTAAATAGGCTTATGAGGGTGGCGCATCATCTTGTGCATAAAGATCAATCAGGGTTTATAACAGGAAGGTATATGAAAAATAATGTTAGACAAATTATTAATCTATTAGAATATTTAGACAAGAACAACCAAGTTCCTGCAGGGCTCATATTTTTAGATGCTGAAAAAGCATTTGATCAATTGAATTGGCATTTTATGCTAAGAGTAATGGAAGAAATGAATTTTGGCGAAAAGATATTACAAGCTCTTACGGTAATATATCAAAAACAAATGGCACAACTTATTGTTAATGGAGGTTTGTCGGAGGTTTTTACAATAGAGAAAGGTACTAGACAGGGGTGTCCTTTATCGCCATTGTTGTTTGTTTTAACACTGGAAATATTATTGATCAAAATTCGAGAGTCTCAGGAAATTAAAGGAATAGAAGTTAACAAAAAAGAATATAAGTTGAGAGCTTTTGCGGATGACTTGGTTGTTACTTTGTCGCAACCTGATTATTCTGCAGTAAACTTATTACAGTTGATTCATCATTATGGTTTGGTTTCGGGTTTCAAGATTAATGTAAATAAGACTAAAATCTTACCTAAAAATATGTCTAGTCAGGAGAAGCAGATTTTGGCTAACTTGACGGGTTTTGAGATTGTTAATAAGGTAAAATATTTGGGGGTGATGTTGTCTGTTTCTAATGTAAAATTATTTAAAAATAATTATGAAAGGTTGTGGGTCAGGGTACAGAAGGACTTGAAGAATTGGGAGAAGTTGCAATTATCCCTCATGGGAAGAATTGCAGTGATAAAAATGAATATTCTACCCAAGTTTCTTTTTTTGTTTCAAATGTTACCGATTTTGAAAAATGAGATTAATTTAAGTGAGTGGCAGAAGGGTCTTAATAAATTTATTTGGGCAGGGAAAAAGCCAAGGGTTAAGTTTAAAATTATGCAAGACTTCCGTGAGAGGGGTGGACTTAAGGTACCAAATTTGAAATTATATTACGATGCGGTGGTCTTAACACTAATCAGTGATTGGGTAAATTTGACAAATCCTGAGATACTTCATTTAGAGGGATGGGATTTACTTTATGGGTGGCATGCCTATTTAATATTTAATAAAAAAATGGACTGGGTCTTTAAATCTCATATTTTAAGAATTTCTTTACTTAGGATTTGGAGAAAATATTATAAAAGTGATTTTAAAGTTCCATTATGGGCTATACCTTGGCATGCGATAGAAGGAATAAAAAGAGGAGTAAAAATGGACATGGTGTCTTATAGTCAGTTACTTAGATGGGATGGGCAAAACTGGCAGTTAAGAATACGGGAAGATTTAGCGCAAGAAAATATTATTTATTCTTGGTTTCAATATAGGCAACTAGTAGATAAATGGAAGGTGGATTGTAAATTGGGTTTTCTTAGAGAAGATGGAAATCTTATTAAGCAAGTCAAGGATCAAAGACAAACCCATATCAAGAGAATTTATGGGGTATTAGTTGAAATGGACTCAGAAACGGAATTAATTAAAGATTGTATGATTAGATGGGCGCAGAATTTTGGTGTCCCAGTCTCATTGGACATTTGGGAAACCATTTGGGTGAGAAATGTCAAATTTACACAAGCACAGAACCTTAGGGAGAATTTTTATAAAATGTTTTATAGATGGCACCTTGATCCACAAAAAATGTCTCTTATGTACCCTGACGTGCAACCCAAATGTTGGAGATGTGGTTATAAGGATGCTTCCTATTATCATATTTGGTGGTCATGCAGAGAGATAAAAGCATTTTGGATCAAAATATGGTGGAATATCCAGAGAATTTTTAGAAGGAGGGTAAAATTTACTCCGCAATTATTTTTGTTAGGTATTGTTACAGATTGTGATACAAAGGAGGTTGTATTGATGTTAAATTTGATTACAGCCGCTAGGCTGTTAGTAGGACAATATTGGAAGAAGGAATCTTTGCCTACATTGCAGGAATGGTTTCTTAAAGTAGCTTATCTGGCGGAAATGGCAAAGATTTCGGCTTTCTTAAAGCAACAAACGCAAGAGAAGTTCCTTGCTGTTTGGGACAAATGGATAAAATTTATACAATTTAGATTGGGTATACAAAAATATCACATAGCTTTTTTATAAGTTTTATTTTTATATATATATATATAGATATTTTTATATATATATATATAAATATAAATTTTTTAATTTAATTTTTTATTTTTATTTCTTAATTTTTAATTAAGCCTATATTCTGCTCTGGGAAGCTCAGGGGGGGGAAGGGAGGGTTTTTGTGAGGGGTGGGGGATGGGTTTTTTTTTATTTTTTTATATATATGTAATGTTTAGTTTCTTTTTTGTATATGTTGTCTTTTGTTTTGTATTGTTTTTGTTTTTTTGTAAAATTTATAAAACTTTCAATAAAAAAAAAAAATATAATGTGAAAAAGAAATAATCTTCCAGCATAGGATGATAGTACAGTTCTTAAAAAGAGAGGAGAAGAAAAAAAATATTTTTTCTGTACCCCAAAAAATATAAAAGTAAGCATAGTCTTTAGAATTTTGTTCTATTTTTATAGAATGCCTTTCTTCCCCAAGAATGTAGACGCTGCCTTTTCAAGCCAGGGAAATAATTCCAACAAGGCTCTTTCAGGTACCAAAAACAAAATAGAATAGAGAGTGTAGCAAACAAAAATCTCATCTGGATTCACCACGGGGGTTCTTACAGCTTAGATGTTCTTTGACTTGCGGTTTGAAGCAGCAGGGTGATCAGCCATTTTACTGGCCGATCTTCTTCTCTGTCGGCCCTCAGAGATAGCTCGGACAGCTAAGGGAGCCGCCACTCCTCAGCAGCTGAGCAGAGCCTCCTCGACAGAAGTCGCACCCTCCAGGGCGACTTTGACCCGCATAAGGGTCTGCCAGCGGAGGGAAAGCTAGCCGATGAGGAGACGAGTCTCTCTGTGCTACTAGAGACGCCGTGAACCGGAACCGGAAGTCGTCTTTTGTAACTTCTGAATGGCTTGCAGAGAAGGGGTTGAGAAGAGATCAATATTTGTCATGCTACCTTTGCAGAAACTGCAAAGAGAAACTTACTTAGTCTGCTTCCCACATAGACCTTCAAAGCAAAATATGTTTTTTTTATCAAATTAAAAAACACTGCTCCAAGAAAACCAGATTATTATATAATGTATGATAACAGTACAATTTTATATCAGAAGCAAGGTAAAATACATTTTAGTTGCTTGTGCTCAGTTGATTAGAACTTTCTTTGAATACAAATTCATTGCTGTGCTATTAAATATGTTCTTCAGAAGACACATTTTAAGAAATTGGCAAAAATGTAATTTAGTTTACCATTAATTCACATATACAACTTCTGTATTTTGAACAGAATGCAGTGCTTTGTTCAAAATATCCCAGAAATCAAAACTTGTTTTATCACATGATTGATTGATCCTTTTACTTTAATTGATATTCGAAAATAATTACACAGCGCATAATTTTTTCTTCTCTCTGCTGTGGCACTAAGTTGGTCTTGGAACAGACCCAGTAAAAGAGGACCAGTGCAATTTGGATAAAATTGTAAGTTCACAATAATGCCCATATCACAAACATTAGGATTAATGTTTCTTCAAGTATGGCCCTGGGTTCCCTGGGGATCTCCTAAGACCCTTCCAGAGGTCCCCAAATTCAAAATAATTTGCCAGCCTATGTTGAAAACTACTACAATGATAAAATTCCATCAAACAATCGTAAGACGTAGTGCTGCAGCGAATGTAGTAAAAATTTTAATATAGCAAACATTGATGAATATAACTCATACATACAAAAGCTCTTTAGCAGCCCTCCATATTTTTTTAAAGTGGGAAAGGGTCCTGAGAGAAAAAAGTTCAAGAAACACTTATTTATTTATTTATTTATTTATTTATGAGACTTATATACCGCTTTAAGTGCAAGCACTCTCTAAGCAGTGTACACCAGTAAGCAATGTATATATATATTTACATTGCCCCCAACAATCTGGGTCCTCATTTTACCTACCTCGGAAGGATGGGAGGCGGAGTCAACCTTGAGCCGGTGAGATTTGAACCGCTGACCTGCTGAACACAGTCAGCTAAAGTGCCTGCAGTACTGCACTCTAACTGCTGCGCCACCTTGTCTAGATAATTCTTAATTGCCATTCATTTTTAAGCATTCAAAAAGCAATTCTATTGTTTAATTCTAAAGTACCTAAATATGGAATATAACGTTACAACATGTCATGATTTTTCATGACTTTTATTGCCTCCTGGGAGAAATGAATTAACACTGAATTATTCTCACCTGTCTGTTCTGAAGCCTGCTGCGAGGCTTACATTTTTCTATGACATTTGGTCTGATTTCTGTTGACATCTGGTGGGATTTCCTGTTAATATAAAAATGTTAATTTATAGGTTTGGTTTTGAATTTCTAGATCCTGTGAACAAAACAATGATGGATTTTGGATAACTACAAGTGCTCTCCATAAGGCAACATATGTGGAATTTTAAAAAGCAATTTAAGAAGTCTCCATGAGATTTCTCCATCTCTCTGTTTTACTCACAGTTGTTGTTTTTTTTTCCATATGTGAAACCTGGTCCCAGACTATCCAAATTTATGACTTCTTCAAACTACCTCTCATAGATTGCAGCAACTGTCTGAAACCATTCAGAGGTTTCTCATAAAATTAGCAACCCAATCAAATATGCCTATATATTCATTACATAAAAGCATGTACTTTGTTGAAAGTCATAATTATTTAAAATAATTTATATTTGGATCTTATTTTCGTAGGCTTTAGCAAAAAAAGCAAGAGATGGGAAGTTACTTCCAGAAGAATACCAAGGAGGATCTTTGAGGTAATTTAAATATATTTCAGAACAGAATGGCAGGGGCTTTCTTTTTTTGGGGGGGGGGGAGACATGTTTGAGATAATCTTTGTAAATGTCTTTAAGTCTTATGTTTTATAATCCAACCTCCATTATGAGGTCTGTGAACAGAACAATGAATGTGAACAGAACAATGAATATAACTGCTGTATTCTCTTCTGTTTTTCCTGCTTTATTTTGAGGCTATGATTATGATTATTATAATTTGCCTTATTATTTCACTTTATATATGAATTATATATATATATAAAGTTGGTTCTTGAATTTAACTTTCAATGGACATTTCAGCAATTTTAATAATGCACTCCTTACTAGCACTCCTTATTAGCACTGATGATGTTACCTAGAGTAATGAAACATCTACAAGAAAAAAAAAAACAAGCTCAGAAAGTACCAAGGACCCCATATGTTAATAATGTTCTATCTAGATATATTATGAAATCATAATATTTGCTATTTTATAAAACTTGGAATCTGTTACTGTATTTGGAGTATAGCATTGGATTTATTAGGATAATTACATTCATGAAAATGATTCACTAATAGTAAGTGAGCAAGTCAAAACACTTTTAAGGCTGATAGAAGACTAGTAAATAAAAAAATATAACTCATTTTTCAGCACAAAAGCTTCATACAAAAAATACTCCTGTTAGGTCATTATGAAGAAAAATTGTGACATATAGTAGATTTACAGTGTTTAATGTTAAACTAGAAAGAAGCGAAAAGATTTGGAATTTTGATTTATCAGTCCCATGAATCTGAAATAACACCGTGTAGAACTAGAATAACTTGGACGAATGACATTTATGCTAGATTACTGAATTAGAAACAGGTTAGCTTCAAACTGGAGATATTTTGAGTAAATTTAATGAATTTAATTAACCCTTAATATTCCAGTGCCCATATTCAGTTGAAGTAGTAAAGGGAAATATATTGCTACGTATCTAATATTGCATTGAATGGAAAACTGCATCCAGCCCACACTTTCATTACCTCTCATGCTTGGTAGATTTGTTGAGCAGACATCTATCCTGTTTGCCCTTCAACTGTATTTTCTTAAATAAGATAGTAGCTCCAAACTTTAAAATGACCCAGGAGAAACAGGAAGCAAAGCAAAGCACAGCTTTGAAGTACAAGGAAAGTAACAAACCCCTCTTTTGTCAGCATCAGTCACATCTTACCTTTGCTAAAGAGATAAATTGTGTTGGACTATTAAAGTGAAATAAGGTGCACGTGGGAGTTTTCTTCCCTTTAGAAAGGAAGGCAGCCTTTTCTAATGGCATCTGATTTCTTTTCCAAGCTGACTCAAAATCAGAAATTAGTGTGAGTATAGTGTTAAGAAGAAAAATGTTCCTCTAACGGAGATCTTCTGTGTATAGGGGCTTTTAGGGAAATGCTGTTTTGTTCCATATCTTCAAATGCTCTATATCTTGGTAGCAGGAATCTTGCATATTTGGAAAAATGTCAAAAGAAATATCAGTATTTTATTAGAGTTGCCGTGTTCAGGTTATAGAAGAGAAGATGAACTTTACATGGCAAGGGGAAGATCATAAAACAGATGTGCAGAATGCTTACATAAAAATAATAAAACATATTTCATTGGTTCACTTTATTTTAATGCCAATACCATTTTACTAGATTTCCTAGTATTGATTTTGCTACAGTGGAAGAAGCAAGAAGGGTGCTTCCAATCACCTTGAAATCCTCCTGATGGATATTTTTCCTCACTCATTAGACACCAGTTTTGTAAAACCACAATATGACATTATATCCTTATAAATAAACGCATTATTTTTGCTCAAGCTGCAAAGGAACAGTATAAAGCAGTGTTAAACTCCCATGCCAGAGTTTAAATCAGATGCATTCAAAGTAACTTACAGTTTTAAATCAGTTCAAAATTGGTGACCTATATATCACCTGTGCATTTCAAAATCTTTAAGGGAATGTGTGGGAGTTGATTGCTTTGCTTGCATTCTGGTATTAGTACTCATGGGTTACTTTTTCAAGTGAATATTTTGTATTGAGTCATTTGATCAGTAGTTCCTAATCTACTGTGTGGAAGCATGTTTAGGATTTAGGCATAGTTAATTGCAAAACATCTATTTCCTAGAAGATATGCTAGTGAGTGTTTGCCATTATCATTTCAGGATGCTTTCTACCACCTCGGCTTATCTAAGCTGCAGTCACCATTTTATTTTCCAAGAAAGACTGTTTTTATGTGGCCCTGGGATATTGTTGAAAATAAACTGTTGTTTTCTGTTTAAGTATAGCCAGTTGCCATATTTTCAAAATAATCTCTAAAAATCAGTAGAGCACCTGTGGACCCATTGATGTTCATGGGTCTCCTATTGAGCAGCCAAAAAAAATAGGTGTGAATGGGTAAGCCTTTGCTAATAAAGATTTGGCACTTAACAGCTTTAATCTGTTCATCGTCAGCCAAATGTGTCTCTTGTAGCGTTATAACATCTATTGTTTTATCTATCGCCAGTCTGCTTAGTTACTCACATTTATTTCTATTTAAGCCTTCTATCTTTAGTTGCAAAATATGGATCTGGAGTCCAATATCTTTTGTCACTGAGTCCTTAAAAGAACTGCTATAATCTCATTGCAACTACCATAATTTTGGACCATGTGTGATGCAATATCCAGTTTGGTCGCTATGTGTATAGACTTTTTAACTGCTCTGTTAAGACAGAACGTTGCCTAGGGTATACCATTGTGGAAGTAGTCAACACTTCATACCCCTGGGATGATCTCATTGCAGCCACACCAGAAGCAGTTAGGTGGTTAGTTTCTTTTGATATCAAATTATAACATCTATGCCATTGCAATTCTATGCTCCATATTATGGTGATCTTCTTATGATTTTATCTTAATTTAATATTTTATCTCTATATTGTGCACAGTCTCTCTCTCTCTCTCTCTCTCTCTCTCTCTCTCTCTCTGTGTGTGTGTGTGTGTGTGTGTGTGTATGTGTGTATGTATGTTTGTATGTTGATGCTTTATTTAAACTAAAATCATTGTATATCAATGATTGCATGACTTCTGTAAATGCCATATGCTAAATAACTTAACTTAACAGCTATGCTAATGACCCAATAGCTGTGTTCCATTACATGGAATTTTGAACCAGTTCTTACCCTTACTCTCATGTTGATGAAGAGTGAGACTACTTGACTGTACTGTTCAAAACCAGATTCAAAATCACAACATATTTATTTCTACCTATCTGTACTAAACAGTTTCTGAGTTATTTTTCCAGAGTCTCTTATTTTTTTGTTTCTCATCCCTTTTCCAACAAAAGCATCTCAGATCTTGGAATGTTTGGTATCAACAGTTTCATTGGTCTTGTAATGCCTCCTCAAGCCTGCATCTTAGCTGTGGGAGGATCTCGGACAGAACTCACTGTTGTGGAGGATGAAGATGGGAATGAAAAGCTTCAACAACACCAGCTCCTAACAATAACTCTGTCAAGTGATGGTCGAGTGATCGATGATGAACTAGCTTCTAAATTTTTACACACGCTCAAGGCAAACTTGGAGAATCCGGTGCGTCTTGCTTTGTGTTAAAAGATCAAGATTTCATTCTGTGTTTGGCAAAATATTTAAACTGAAATCCAAAAGAAGATAAAAGGCAACTAGGCACAGAAGCTAGGAAAATATGTATAGTGTGACATGAACAACTTAGACTGCTTATTTATTTAAATAAACTTTAAAAGATGTTTAATGATTTCTATCTCTTGGCTTTTATATGTTGAAGTACTGTTATGCATGTTACATCTACAAAACAGGTTCAGAGTAAGTTTAGAGTGTATTCTAATATAAATGGGTGTTGCCTATATACCACGTAGAACCCTTGGGTAAGATTGAATAGATGTATAAAAATACTAAAAGGAAAGAAGACCACTTTTCCTTCAAGCTAAACTTTTATCTAGACTGAATACAAACTGTCTTTTAAGTCTAACCAGACTGAGATGGCAAAATGTAATTGGTCTGAGTCATCAGTGTTACTGTTTAATTAAAAGAAGCAATTAGAATAGGATTCAGCTATAAGAATCCAGCTATATGAAAAAAAATCTCTACCTACTAAATACAGTGATTCTAATAATGATAAATAATTATGAGAAGAAAACAATTACATAACAATATTAGTCATTAGACTTAAAGTATATTCTACACTGTATTCCTGTTAAACACGTTTTCCGCCTACAGTTCATGGTGATATGTCTTGTTGTGAGCTTTTGAAAACAATGGTTTCAGAATAAAATCTGAACGTAGATGTTTGCAGCGGAACTGGTGGCATTGGATTTTCCTCTTGGCAATGCTTCCAGTTTGTCCAAATTTCATGGGCCCATTCTTTTCAGGTCTATATATAGGAGGTATAACTTTCAGGCTAAAGGAATTGCTGCTGCTTGTATATAAATCTGATTTTATCTGTATGTTTTCAAGTGCAAAAGTAACATAATTGTAAGAGTGCCAATTAGCATGTATAATCCTTAATCCATCTTTTGACTGTATTTGGATATTTAAATATAAGTGATTATTATTATGTTTTGTTTGAATACACAGAATTAAATTTCAGCTAGTCAGTTCAGTATGGAAAATACTTTTGTTGTCCAAATGTCAGAATGTTCACTTGTGTCCATATTTCAAAAGGTGTATTTATTCTTGATATTCAAGGCATTGCAAATGCAATTTAATTAAACTATGACTTCTAACTCTCACCCCACCTTCAATCCAGTATGAAGTATCTACCACTCAACTTCTGTATCTGCTGAATTTGGAATTAAGACCCATTGACCTTAATGGGATTCTCTTCTGGATAAGTATATATAAGATTGCTTTGCTGTTCCCAACTGCTAAATTTACTGAAACAATTTCCTCATAAATCTTTTCAGTGAATAGCCATGAGGGGTTTTTAGCTTTATAATTACATAGTTACTAATGAAGTATAATATGTTCTTGCACATTCACTGCTAAATTTAAACCACGCTTTAATTGAAGTAGCTTCATCTTGGCTACCTAACTACATTGAGATAATATAGGACATTCTGCCTTAAAACTGTACTCTTGTTAAAATTCATCTTGGCAAGAGTTCTGATTCATGGTAGAATAAAGAATGTTCACATTACAATAGTTTTTATGGGCTTAATTAGTTGGCACTCTACAGTTACCTCTAGGAGCATACAGTGCTGCTAGCAAGATTTCATCTAGCGTAGTTATGATTCAAAGATAGGCTCCCAAAGGAGAGAGAATCATCCCTATTTGGGAGAAAAATTATCAAGCTTAATATAACTGTTTAGTAAAATAGCTTTGCTTTGCCTCAGTTAAAAATTTTTAATGTTTTAAAAATTATTTATAACATTTATTTTTAATAGATGTATCCTCTTTTTATTGTTTGTTCTGTAAAAGCATAATAACTGGGCATATGCAAAATTTCTTTGTGACCAAGGCAAATCCTTTGAACAATCAAGTTAAAACTCTGCTTACTAGTTGATACAGCGTTCAGCAATGATGGCGAACCTTTTTGAGACCGAGTGCCCAAACTGCAACTCAAAACCCACTTATGTATCATCGGGTGCCGGATGGATGTGGCCCATTGGGTGGGCATGGCTATGGTGGTAACAGCAGACTGGATGGGACTAAAAAATTCAATCAATTCCAACTTTCAAGATCTTTTTTTTCCCGCGAGAAGTTGAAATTGGTTGATTGGTTGAACCTTTTTTTTTTTTTTTTTTTTTGCACACGGCGGCGGAGGCCTAAAGCGAAAAGGTTTTATAAAATCCAGCTGAAGGCCTAGGACTGAGGCGACAACACGCGTGCCCACAGAGAGGGCTCTGCATGCCACCTGTGGCACACGTGCCATAGGTTCGCCACCACGGGCCTACAGCCTCAGCCTATACAGATTTGTCCTGACTGTAAAGCTAACAAACTACTTTTAGAAATACAATTTATGCAATAGACATGCGTATACATATCTTCTCTTTACTAGCCCATTTATAGGAATGTTGGGAATTTCAGATATATCTTTGACGTCTTTCTTTTTACATGAAATAATTGCCTGGCTTATAAAATGTACCTAAGATATATTGTGGTTAGATTGAATGTGTTATTAATACTAGGTGCATGGGCAAGATTGCAATCAAGTGAGAGAGCTGCAGTTTGCAATCAGATCTTCCTCAAGGACCATCAGCACTCTTGTGACTTCTCCTTTAGATTATTTGGATTAATGGCTAGTATAGTTGAGCAGCCATCAAAAGAACAATGAAGCATACTGGAATTTTGTAAAACTCTGTGGTTCATGGGCTTTCTTTATTCCTGACCCAAAAGGGAGTGAGCAGGAGAAGGATTAGCCTACCCATTTGCAGTTGCTTACATTTCAAATATCCTATATTATTTAAAACCAAATGGGAAAGAAACCCTGAAGCTTATCTGAACTATAGTCCGGTTGTAAGCCACATATTGCATGGAAAATACCTTTGGTTTGCTATTGAATTGGGGTCAGTTCTTAGCAACCACATAGATTTTTCTCCAGTGTATGTGTTTCACTTTGAAAGCGGGCAACTAAATTTCATTTTTTATGTATGCCGTTGTGTCCACAGTAAAAACATGACAATAAAGGTTATCTTATCTTGTTTTCAGGTCTTCCTAACGATACAATGAAGGTTACAACATCACCTGTATCGTGTTATTTACTTAATAGAAGAATTTGTTTTATGTCATTTTATTTGAAAAATCTCAAGTTTGCAATACGATAAAAATAGGCACAAAGAAGATAAATGATTTTAAAAACAGCTATATACATTTAATTACAGTTGAAATACTTTTTCCTTGGTCTTAAAAGCAGTGTCGTGTTTATGAACTAATTACTTGTCTAGATGGACATAATGCATAGAAGCTAAGAGGTGCTTGCTTTGCTTTGCTATTGTGTTACAGGCTTACGATATGATATGTCCTATTTCCAGAAGTAAAATTTGTTTTTCCTCCATTTGACCAGTGATCAGAAGAAACATGGATTCCTATTTTGTGTTACTCTTTTCTTGACCTTTACAGCTTGGAATGCAAGTTACTCTTATTTTACAATGGCCTGTGGTTAAGCCAGTTGTCTCCCTTGAAAGTATTTGAAGTTTGGAGACAAGAAACATTATGAATATAGTACTGAAAGATAGAGCAGAAGAGTGTGACTTATGCCACTAATATCTGATTGAACGGATTTGATATATTTCTATGGAGGTACAGATTTTTCATCTATTTAAGTATTTTACTAAAGGTGGTTGGTTGCAAGCAAAGTAAAGCTGTTGTCTGCCAATTTAAAGACTTCTTTTTCCCTTTTAATAGTATTTTCTTTGGCTCCGCATTATGGATCGTTATCCACCCCTTCCATGATTTATTTTTTTGGTAGGTGGGATAAAATTACATACCTTACAAATAATAGCCAATTTGGTTTGTGTGTTCATGCCCATGTGTGTGCATATACCACATAAACTAGCCTTTGTTGTTGCTGTAGTAGATTGCAAGCACCAGATATTCTTAAAGAGTCAGGAAGGTATTTGGGGGTAATTGTTTGGCTTGTATGACAGGAAAAATCCCCTTGCAAGTAAAATGGATAAACTGAAAACGGTACCATTTCAAATCTGGTAGCTATGTAAGTTTATAAGTAAAAATATGAACTTCAGGAGAAAAGGTATTTGTTTTTGTCTTCTATTCTTCGACACTTTTTGTCATCCATAGGTCATCTTATTTCTCTATGTGGGCATTTTCCTGAAACCTGCTTATTAATGCTTTTCTTGAAAGATTCATATTCATGGTTTCTGCCTTCAGGGCAATTGATTTAGTTTCCTTTTATTCATTCTCCGGTCCTGTTTAACCAGACAGTAGTTTCTTCATTCTTCCATTATCTTTCCTTTTCAGTAGAGAATGAATCAGTACAGTCATTATTGTGTCTGCTTCCAGTCATGGACTCATCTGGTTTTATAGACTCAGTTGCTAGTCATTCTCTGTTTATTTTACCAAGAGCCAGGATCTTACAACATAGTGCTGGGGTTTCTCTCTTATCATCCAGCTCTTGGGAAAATTGATAAGGAGTGCCTACTGTGATAATAATTTAAAAGTCTCTCACAGCCTTATTACAATTAAAATCTTTCTCATTTCTGTTCCCTATTTTGTTACTCTGTTTTGAATATAATTTAACACAGAATTTCCAGTTATTTTTTTAAACTTAGAAACAGCCTTTTCTGTGTAATTGAATATACTTCACCAATACAAGCAAAAAAAAAAAAAAAGATGTTTGAAAATAGCAGGTCGATAGTTGAAAACATTCCTAGAAATACTGTGCAGGGTCAAAATCAAGATACCGTATTTTTCTGTGTATAAGACGCACCCTTGTATAAGACACTCTGACATGCGAGTTTCAAGCTTACAGCAAAAAAAGTCAGCACTGCGAGCAACCGTCTCCCAGCGCTCTAAATACACGCCTCCTGGCTGGCCCTACCCCCCACCCACCTAACCAGCATCCAGCACGATGAGCATGCATAGTCAGTTCACAGCAGCAGCTTTCTGACTCTGGTAAACAAACCGGCGTGAGCACCGGCATGACAGCAAGGTAAGGGAAACAAAGGCAGGTTTTAAACTCCCTGTCGTTTCTCTGCACCAATCAGCTGTTCGGCGTAGTGCCAAACAGGTGAGCTGGCAAATCTGAAAGTTCGGCTGGCCGCTATTGAGCAGAACGGCCTCACAGCTGCGTTCCACAGGGTCCCCGGCCAGCATACAGGTACGAGGGAGGGAAAGGGCTGTTGCTGCCATCCATGTTGCTGGTCCCATTCACTGCGTCTGGACACCGCCATCCGACGATCTTGCCCCCTCTCCCCTCCTGTTAGTGGCAAGCCCACAGGGGCTTGACACCTGCACCAAGCAGCATGGCAGCGGCATGTAAAGAACCCACACAGACATGCCCTGGGCTGCAGAGGTTACCATTATTTTTTCGTGTATAAGACGCTGCACTTGCATAAGACGCACTTGATTTTTGAACGGTGTTTGCAGGAAAAAATAGCGTCTTATACATGGAAAAATATGGTAAATTATCATTCTTCACTATTGTAGGTTAATCAGACTACCTAGAAATTGGACACCATATTTTAAGAAGGATATAGACAAATGAGAGCAAGTGCCAGAAGAAACAACCAAGATCATAGTGGACCTGGAAGGTACAACTTAGGAGAATTGGTTAATATTACTGAATATGTTTAGCTTTGAAAAGAGAACATTTTTGGAAAGCATGATGATTGTTCCCGAGACTCTGAAGGGCTGATTTATCTGTTTCCTGGGCCGAGAGGAGAAAGAAGAAAGAAAATTATTTAGCATGAATTGCACTGCAACGTATTGTTAGAAATGGGTATCTATGATAACCCTCAACAAAGAGCTCACAAGATGGCCATACTTGATGATACCACAGTTGAGTTTTCTGAGTGAAAGATTATCACATGGCCTCAAGCTTTAGATATTTCTTTGCAATTCAAATTCCATACAATATTACAGTTAAAAAGTAGAAATGTTTCTGTATGCATCTACATAGACCTAATGAAATAACCTATAATTGTTAACAATCAGTACACAATCTCATTTGGTAACTGTTTCTTGATCGTTGCCTTCAAGCAAAGTCTCTCAAGTTACGCAAGTACAAGGAGCAGTGGGAGAGAGCCCACCAAAGATGCGTGCAAAAGCTCGGATATGTTAGAGCTGTGTGGAGATTAGCCTGGGCATGTATGTAGCACCTGTAGGGAGCTGTTTGGAGCAGCTGTAGCAACTAATGTGCAATCCTGGGAAAAGTTGGTTTTCTTTGAGCTGTTTCCAAGAGGTGCCATTTGCATATCCCCATGGCCTTCCAATCTGAATCTCTGC
The DNA here is from genome assembly GCF_016545835.1 of Crotalus tigris. Lineage (NCBI taxonomy): Eukaryota > Metazoa > Chordata > Lepidosauria > Squamata > Viperidae > Crotalus > Crotalus tigris. The sequence continues at coordinate 1,618,451 of NW_024097221.1, forward strand.
CCACAGGGCTCTACTGCCATTTTATTAACAAGGCGCTGTCTATGGCAAATGTGGGAGTGGCAGGGTTATGGCTGGTTATAGCTGCTTGGGTGAACTGATATGGGTTTGCTCACACTGAGCTGGCTCCTCTGGTAGAAGGAGGCTGTGGAGCAAGAGTGATGGAACTAATTTGGAAGGTGCCCGGTGGGAGAAATGAAGTCAGAAGGTTATCTTCCATTGCAGTTTCATAAGAAGCTTGAGCTGCAAGTATGGGCTGGCATTATGTCGAAACCAAGCAACAAGTTTGATTGGTCAGACTTACTCAAAAAAATTGGCATCCAAACAAATCAAGGGAGTGGGAGGTAGCCTCAGCATGAGAAGAACTAATTAGCAAAGATTTAAATAAGGTCCTGCTCCCAATTAACAAGAATTTCCATGTCTCATAACCACACCCCTGTCTGCACAGCCCTAATGTATGCCTAGTCTTTCACTGTGATATGTCATGTTTTGTTTCAGTAATGGAGAGACTAACCCTGATCCTTTGAAAATGGAATCTCTTCATTTCAGTCTAACAAAACATTGACGTTTTCTAATAGATCAAGGGTCTTCAAACTTGGCCTTTTAGGACTTGTGGACTTCAACTCCCAGAATTCCTCAGCCAGGCACTCCCTGGCTGAGGAATTCTGGGAGTTGAAGTCCACAAGTCCTAAAAGGGCCAGGTTTGAAGACCCCTGTAATAGATGCAGAATGATTTATACAAGAAAACATGATGGTAATGTGAAAGGCTCCCGAGGTATTAGGGCTAGCATCTATTTTAAACAGGTTGTTGATCATATTGTTGAACAATTTCTATAGTTTAAAAATGTCCTGCTTTCCTTAAGAGCATGAGAAATAAGACTAGAATAAGAACTATTTGTATTTCATGTTGATGATTTGCAAGCAGTGTAGTTTATACGAAACCAAACAAGTAAAATGAAGCTACTCTCCTGGCATTTGGAGTTGTGTTTTTCATATTCATTCAAGAATTTACCATTCTGTTCTCCCTGTTTTGGCCAGGCTTAAATGACAATTAACAATGTGATTTCTTGTGTTAACTAGGGAAATTTTCTCCATAATGGTTTTATTGTTTCAGGGAGGCCAGTAGGTTTTGATGCAACCAGGTAATCATAAACTCCTATATTTCAGCTTCATTTACATTTATTGTAACCTTGAAAATGGTTATGAGTTGCAGACATATTTGCAGTTCCAACAATATATCAACAGAAATTGTATTACTGAATAATGGAAAGTCTTTTCTGAAAAACAGAAATGAAAGAAGGTGTATTTTAAATTTGAAAGTCTAATTTTTGAATGTTCCATATTCTTTCTAATCATGCCAAATTCTAGCATATGGTGCTCATGAACAAAAGGTGCATGCATATATTTTATTCCCATTTTGGTGATTGCAAGAGCTATTCAGAAAAAGCATCATGTGATTGCAACTAATACAATAGTATTAGTAATTAGTATTAGTAACAGTAATACAACTGATACAACAGTAGTGGGCCTTATTCATGATGACAATGAGGGTGCTTACCACAAGGAGGTTGAGGGTTTGATGAACTGGTGTAAGGAAAATAGCCTAGTTTTAAATACTGGAAAAACCAAAGAGATCATTGTCGATTTCAGAAAAGGCAGGCACAGCCACACTTCTCTGTGCATTAATGATTCACCTGTGGATATGGTTACCAATATCAAATTCCTGGGTGTGCAGTTAACAAGTAGACTGGCTTGGTCGCCCACCAGCGAGACACTGGTGAAGCGGGCACAGCAGCACCTGCATTTTCTGCGTTGCATGAGAAAAGCACATCTTCCTTCCCCTATCCTTACCTCTTTCTACAGAGGGACGATCGAGAGCATCTTGTCATCCAGCATCACAGTCTGGTTTAGAAGCATCACTGCTTCAGACAGGAAGGCAGTGCAGAGAGTGGTGAGGATGGCTGAAAAGATTATTGGCAGTTCCTTCCTTCCCATCCAAGACATAGCATAGAAGTGTTGCTTGAGCAGGGTCCATAAGATTGTGTGGGACACTACACATCCTCTTCATGACTGTTTTCCTTGTTACCTTCTGGGAGGCTCTGTAGTATCTGAAGCTGAACATCCAGATTTCAGTCACAGCTTTGTTCCATACAGTATTAAGCTTGTGAACTCTAAGGCTTCCTCCTTCCATTATGTATTCAAGATGGACAATGATTAATATGTATATGTTACTTATAAGTAAGGCTGTAGGTCTATTCCAGTGGTTCTCAATCTGTGGGTCGGGACCCCATTTGGGGTCGAACGACCATTTCATGGGGGTCGCCAAACAAGGCTGTCTGCCATTTTCTCCCCCTTTTCTTTGGCCACGCCCCTGGCACCCGGTGATGTATAAGTGGTTGGGGGTCACCACAACATGGGGAACTGTATTATGGGGTTGTGGCATTAGAAAGGTTGAGAACCACTGGTCTATACATATGTTGTATATAGTATGTCTTAAATGTGTGTTATGTATGTGTATACTTTGAGAGCAAGCAACTAAATTTCATTTTTAATGTGTGCCATTGTGCCCACAGGAAAAAAAATGATAATAAAGGCTATCTAATCTAATCTAATAAATAAGATAATTAGCCCAGTCAGTATTTCCCAGACTCTCAAAGAGAAAAGCACCTCAGCAGTATTGAAGGCAGTTTCTTTTAAAACCTGCTGTTGAACAGAACATTTTTTGTTGACTGATTCTAAATTATTGAATTTAATGTCCAGCAAACACTGAAGTTATACATTGCAATATTCTAATAACATGATTAGTGTAGGGTATCAGTTTAAATGGCTGTTATGTTTCATTAAAATATCTACTGCTTAAACCTTTACCCAGTTTTGCAAAATGCCAAATTCTCAGCATAATGATGTACAGTATATTAATAACTTCAAATTTTAAAAAAGAAAGAGGTTCCATTTGCTATTGTTATTAGATTAAACTCTATGTACAATTAAAGACCAAAATATATATTCCACTGCAACATCTGAACAACGGCAAAACTGATAATATACTGAGCAACAAGGTATTAATTTTGCATGACAGACAGGAGTGGCAACATAGCACTAGATCTGTCTAGAAATGTCTATCTCCTCTGGGATTAGAGAAAAAGAATCTTCTGAATGTCTAAAAATAAGAGTAGTGAAGATCGGGAAGTTATATAATATGGAGAGCAAAGATATATTAGTAGATATATAACCACTGGGTGGTGGCGCAGTGGTTAAAATGCAGTACAGCAAATTACTTCTGCTGACTGCCGGCTGACTGCAGTTTGGCAGTTCAATTCAGCTGGTTTATTTATTTATTTATTTATTTATTTATGAGACTTATATACCGCTTTAAGCGCAAGCACTCTCTAAGCGGTGTACACCAGTAAGCAATGTATGTGTGTGTATATATATATATATATATATATATATATATATATATATATATATACATACATACATTGCCCCCAACAATCTGGGTCCTCATTTTACCTACGCCGGAAGGATGGAAGGCTGAGTCAACCTGGAGCCGGTGAGATTTGAACCACTGACCTGCTGAACACAGTCAGCTAAAGTGACCTGCAGTACTGCACTCTAACTGCTGCGCCACCTCGGCTCACCTTGGTTCAAGATTGACTCAGCCTTCCATTCTTCCTAAGTTGGTAAAATGAGGATCCACATTGTTAGGGGAAATAATAAGAGCCGAGGTGGCGCAGCAGTTAGAGTGCAATACTGCAGGCCACTTTAGCTGACTGTGTTCAGCAGGTCAGCGGTTCAAATCTCACCGGCTCAAGGTTGACTCAGCCTTCCATCCTTCCGAGGTAGGTAAAATGAGGACCCAGATTGTTGGGGGAAATGTAAATATATATATACATTGCTTACTGGTGTACACCGCTTAGAGAGTGCTTGCACTTAAAGCGGTATATAAGTCTCATAAATAAATAAATAAATATGCTGAGTCTGTAAAACTGTTTATAAAACCCTGTGAATATACTGTAAGTCTAAGTGCTATTGCTATTTTAAGACCATAGAATCAGAAATTCCAATGTTATGCAAGCTAGTTGGTGAGTTTCATCCAATTTTATCACCTTTTTTGCCAGGTTTGTGTCAATGATCCATGGGACACTATATTCTTTGAGAACTCCCTCCTATATTTATTCATCTTTTGATTCAGTGGACACTTTGTAAATGTGGAAACAGACATTCAATAGTAAAATGAGGGTACGTAATAGCAATTTACAGAAATGCTCCAAATAAAGTATCTTTATTATAAACCCATAATTTGCATCTTCCAACAAACTTTCATTACTTTAAACTCTTAGAAGCTTTCTAATTTCCAAGGTATATAATAATAAGCATCAAAAAAATCCAAAGAAATCCTCAGGCATCAGGAGATTTCAACACAGCGCTATCTTCAATAGATCTGAACTTCGTAAATTAATTTTATGGAAATTAGATTAGTATGGCTTGCAATCCTTCAGATTAGTTTCTAAAAAGGTGTTTTTGAATCCCCGGTGGCATGTATGTAGCACCTGTCTGCAACTCTTTCAAGCAGCCATGTCATTTCCAGAGATCATACAGCAACTGCAGAAGGGAGATGTGCAATCCTGAAAAAAGATGCAGCTGCTTTAAAGAGTTGCAGAGAGCTGCTACATTCATGCTCTGGTATGCTGTACAGAAGCTGTCTTAATTATTTCTTCAGCATGATGCACAAGCCTATTGATTAAGTAACAATTGCAGAACCATTAACAGGCAAAATAGAATTAGACCAGCAGAGGGCAATCTGAGCAACCAAATTATTTTTTGTGGATTTTGTTTTGTTTTGTTTTGTTCTTTGACTATTTCAGTGCAACTTTGATCTTCTTTGTTTCCTACTGAATAGATTTTTCTGGGTAGGGATTTTAGATACATATATTTCAACTATTCATAGTTGGTTGCTGGATGCCTGCCATCAAAAACAATATTAATAAACATCCTTTTTCTAGACTATTTGAATAATAACAATCCATCAACTCCCTAAAATATGTCCTCTCTATATAACTATCTGCATTCTTGAAATCATAATCAAGCCTCTTTCAAGATAAACTGAGTTCCTGTTGGCTTCATGAGGACGTTCAGCCAAGACAGCACAGATACTGCCAACTCCTGACACAATACATCAATCAAAATTGAAGTCTCCATTGAGTCAAGCTCAGTTCTCTATCACTTCATTAGCATATCCATGTAGTTTTTCTTGGCAAGACTGAAGAAGTGCTATGCAATTACTTGTTCTGAGTGTGCCTTTCACTTCAAGTCTAACCAGTGATTCCCCAAAGCTCCTAACTAGTCCCCATGTTGCTGAGCTTCCAAGCAAAACAAAAAGCTCTTCCCTACAGTCTGTTAAAACATCATTGACCAAACCTTGAGCCGAAATAAAATATATTGGTATCAAATGTGAGGTCTCCAGTATGGTCAGTTTCTACCCTGCTTGTTTTGCCACAGTATGTATAGGCAGAAGATTTGTGGAATTAAAAAAAATAACAAATGCACACATAAAAGAGCTTGTTAAGGAAAGCATGGCAAAAGTTCAACTTGAAGTGAAAAGTATAATATAGAGAGGAAATATCCACAGACAATAAAACAAGATATAGCCACCTTTATAAAGGCAGATAAATAACAGATTATCATACCACTTCAGTAGCTATGAACTCGCATCCTAGTCAAAGGAGCCCCAGGTATCCTCCAGATTGTTCTAAGTCATGGGTGTCAAATTCAATCGCATCACCTGACGTATCGTGACTTTTTTGCCTTTGTGGAGCTGAGGTGGGTGTGGTCTGCACGTGACGCATCTGGCCTATGGGCCGCCAGTTTGACACCCCTGTTCTAAGTGATGTATAATACAGTATCTTTCCTGGGTGTGTCTACACTGAGGCTCATCTCTTAGGAATCATTTTTAAAAAAATCAATAATTGCTTCTGCTGTTCTGATAAATTATCTTCCCAATCACTGTGATACATGCTGTGGAGAGATAAAGAAACATGGCTGTCCACGACAATCTATTAGACCACATCAAGTGATTCTGAGATCATGCTATCTGATATCATGTTCTAAAATCAAAGGACGTTAAGATTCCAATTAATCTATTCGTTACTGCTAGGCAGTAAAAAGGAAAATCCAGGCTCATTGAAAAATGCATTCCTCTACATACTTGCTCTTCTTCCATAATTTCACTACTATTATCACATGCATGATGCTCAGTTACTGTGTGTGGCACATCTTAAGTAAAGGAATCAATGGATTCTCCAATTTTGGTGCATTGAAGTGCCACCTACCAGTTAGTGAAACGATCTGCTGATTAACTAACACTGCCCCAGTAGTCAAAGCAGAAATAGGTGCTATCCTAACAATTATAATGTGGAAAGGGATTTAGTTAAGGAAAGTGATTGCTGGATTCCTCTGGCTTTTTTCCCTCTCCCACTGAATATCACCTGCTGGCAGGAAAAGCCAATTCCTCTGCTTTAGAGTGAGTGGAGCTGAGCTGTTTGATCAGTGGGTTCAGCTATTTGTTAAGCTGTCTGACCAATAAGGGCCAGAAGTGGAAGCCAATTCAGCTTCCTGATCAAGCGGCTTTTTGAAATATCCTATCCCTAAACTCATACTATGTATGACCACAACTGAGTCAATATATCCCAGTTAAAGGTTAATTTGGATTAGGCAACAGATCTTTCTTTTACCTGCCAGACTTCCAAACCAATGTCTTTGATTCTGTTGCTAAGCAAGACAGTTGTTAAGTGAATTTTGCCCTATTTCATGACCTTTCTTGTCACAGTTGTTAACTGTATCACTGCAGTTATTCAGTTAGTAACACAGTTAAGTGAATCTGGCTTCACTTTGTCACCACATTGACTTTGCTTGACAGAAAGTCGTGAAAGATGATCACATGACCCCAGGACACTGCAACTGACATAAATGTAAACTAGTTGTCAAGGCATTTGAACTTTGATCAGGTGAGCATGGGGTGCTGCAAAAGTCGTAAGTGTGAAAATAGTGAAAAGTCACTTTTTTAAGTGCCATTGTAACTTCAAATTGTCACTAAACAAAATGGTTGTAAGTCAAGGACTACCTGTATTCTAAAAAACCCTCCAGCTTGGCTGATAGATTGCTAGTACAAGAAAAGACATGGAGTCAAAGCAGGAGCTTTTGTTGTCTGCTATGTTCCAGTACATTCCTTCTCCCAACCTAGCAATCAGTTTGCAGTCCTTGAAGAGGTGGTGAGCGAGGAGAAGGAGGTAAATCCAAGAATTGACTGACACAGGGGAAGGGACTGTGCACTGCATCAGGAGAACTTTCCTTTTCTTCACCACACAGCACCTTCATAATGCCTGCCTGTTCTTCATTCTGTTCACGAAATCAATGTTCTTTAGAGGAGCTGATTCCACTTTCAAAGACATTGATTTAGAAATCTGACAGGTAAAAGAAAGATCTGTTGCCTAATCCAAATTAACCTTTAACTGGGATACATTGACATGAAAATCTACAGGAGGTCCATCAGACTTTCCTTCATACATAAAACCATCTTACTTTCATTACTTTTTCCTGAATGTTCTGAAAACTGTCTGTAGGATATATTTTTCCCAGTGTTGATATGTCTACAAAAAGACCTTTATCTGGTGACTTGCTAATTCATTTTGCGGAAATGATATCACTGAATAGCAATCTTAACTTTGCACGTAAGAAGAATATTTTGATTATTAAGTAAGGAAGTCTATCTGAAGTAGCTTTTCAACTGTAAAAAAATTAGCCCTACAAATTATGACTCAGGGAAAAATGAACTCTGTGATGCGCCCATTTTTTTACATGGTTGACTAAAAATCACATCCCTGTTCCTTCCCCTTTGATTCCACCCTGAGCTCTGATTCACCTTTTCCAATTTATTGTTAATGTACACTTCAAATCCATCTAATTGGTTGTGGCTAACCAAATTATTTTAATTGTACAGAAAGCAAGTTCAGTCCCTTCTTTAGTGCACTTAATACATATTACCACAGTAAAAGAAAACTCTTAAGAGACAGAGACTACAGATATAAACTACTGAGAAGAAAGAAAGAAAAATTATATTGTGTGATAGACTTAAAACATCTTGCAAATGGCTTAAAACAGATTTGCTCCTCCAGTTACACTCTTCAGTATATCAAGACAATTCAGTTGAATAAAGTAAAGCTGTTAAAAGTGTTTCTCAACCTTGACAATTTTAAGGCATGTGGACTTCAACTCCCAGAATTCCACAGCCAGCAATGCCTTAAAATTGTCAAGGTTGAGAAACACTGTTAAAGGAAGGAAAGAAGTATGAAATATTGGAATTTAGAAGGCAAATGAAACCTTGATTGCAAAGTGGCCTTACTACATATGTTGCTCTTATTTCGTTATTTAGATATTTAATAGTAAAAAAAAAATTGTAGGGCCATGCAGCAAAGAAGCTAAGAACAAAAGAAGCACATAGTGCACCATATCATACATAAATTATAGTAATTACAAAATGATTCAACATTGAGCAGGAAATAGGACAAAAGAGAGATGATGTCTCCTTTGTGACTTAATTCATGTATAGTTAACTGTATGAGGAATGTTTCTGGTGATGCTAAAGTGTATTCATACAGTAGATATGCAGCAAATGTTGGACTGAATGATGCAATCAAGGAAAATAAACCTGGAAATTATGTTATTAAAGGAGTGTCTGTCTCTCGTAACATTTGCCCAACTGATTCTATCCTGTAGGGTTGGCATACCCCAGGTTCTTTTGATTAAACCATGTCAACTCTTAGGACTTCAGAAATCTACTTTCTCTGTAGCAGTACCTAGCCCCTGGAACAAGGTCCCCTTCCCCATAAATTTAAATGGCTCTCATTCTGCTGTTGATAAGAATTGCCATGAAGACTTGATCCTTCACCCAGGTCTTTGGTGAGAGAGAGCAAGACTCCTTGCTTCATTGCTCTTGCCATCTTTTAATTTTTTTATGTTTTATTGATGTTATTTTTTATTTTTGTTGTAAGCCACCCAGAGTAATTGAAAGTTAGATGACATAGAAGTTTAATAAATTATTTCATTGCTATTCTGATTATACAAAGGTCAGGGTAGTTGAATCTAATGGAGAATGGAATGAATACTGTACTGTACTGCAAGTTAGTATGGAGAGCCACAAAGACGTCACTAGAAGGTGACAATTTGAAAAAAACATGTTTTAAGTTCAGGAAACTAAGAAAATTGTAGGAAAACAAACTGAGCTGACTTTCTAGGAAATAAGAAGGAGGGAAGGGAAAACACAGACATTTCCAAATGTTGTTATTATAGCTTAAACCCATAAAGTAAAGTTACCATTATTTTATCCTGCCCTTTTTCAATGTATAATTGAAGGAGGTGAATATACTTAATACTGAAGTCTTAACCACTAGATTAAATGGCTCCCGTGTTCTAGCATTTTTGTCTCTTTCCTGACTTGGACCAGTTCAAAGGGCTGATAGTTATACATAAATGGTGAAAACTAAAACAGGTAGATAAATTTGTGTATCTTAGTCAATTATTTACAAAGGGTTAGAAAATGGATGAAGAAATGTGCAAATATGCAAAAATTGTTGATAACACATGATCCATTACAAAGAATGGATGTTAAATGAAAGAAGTAAAATGGCTATGTAAAAGAGTGGAAGGAAGGATGATTTGTAAGGCTAGAAAGATGTGGAGAGGGAATTATGACATCAGCTATAGCTATGTTCTTTTTCTTTCTTGTAATTGTATCCTATTTTATTGTTATCATCTCTGGCTTAATGTTTCTTATCTCTTCTCCGTGCTTTCCATAACACTTCTTAGTCTGAAAGGGAATACCGGAATGGATACTACTGTATATTCTTATCTGAGGAGAACTTCAACTACATCTGCACTAGGTACAAACCTATTTTGATAGAAGAGAATGTAGAGGAGTTGGAGGCACATTGGGTCATACTCGTTAGGGAAGACAAGAAATTTCTGGATGTGGCAGAGGACTTTCTCTACAAAGGACAGGAAGGAAGAGACCACCATAAAGAAAGCAGGTGTCCCAGACAATGAGAACCTTGAGCAGTCCCTGTCATTGAAGCTGTGCAAGCTCCCCCTGGATGGTGACTTGCAGACTTCTGGAGAAGAGTTTTGATCCAGCATTCTGGAAATGCAAAAGGAGATGCTCAGACTTCCACAGAGGGAAGGAACTTGCCATCAGCCCTGAAGAGGAAAAAGTGTGTGTTGGAAATGAATGACTCACTGCTGAGAGGAATGGAGATGGCAGTTTGCAGATCAGGCAAGGAAAGTGGGTTGCCTCCCAGCTTCCAAGATCCAAGACATGATAGACAGAGTGAATAATCAAACTCACTAACCTCTATCTCATTCTCCTTCTTCATGTTGGAATGAATGATGCTGCTAGAAAGAGCTTGAATAGTTTACCAGGAAAGCACAAGGAGTGAGGCAAGAAGCAAAAAGGTTTTGAGCACAGGTAATGTTTTCGATCAAATTTCCAACTGAAGGACATGGCCTGAGGGTGAAATGGAGGATTTTGGAGGTCCAAGGGATGATGCCATCAAGAAAACAGATTATATTCTAGATTTCAAGACTTCAGTAGGAGAAAAACTAAGAAGTTTTCCATGGATGGAAATCCTACAGGAAAAAAAAATGTTCAAGAGACTGAAAAATCTGAAAAATGAGATAATTAAAGCCCAAACATATCAGGAAGAGAAAAATGAGATACTTAATGAACCAAACATGCTATTGCATATAGAGCTCTCTGATAAGCTTAGAAACAATAGCAATAGTAATAGCACTTAGACTTATATATCACCCATAGTGCTTTACAGCACTCTCTGAGTGGTTTTCAGTGTCAGCATATTGCCCCAACAAACTGGATTCTCATTTTACTGACTTCAGAAGGATGAAAGACTGAGTCAACCTCAAGCCCATTAAGACTGAAATCCAAACTTGGGCAGAGTTAGCTTACGATACTGCATTCTAACCACTTAGCCAAACAAAAAGGAAAGAAGGGCACATAAAAATCAGAATATCATACAATAATCCAAATCTGTAGGGATGGGTTAGGAATCAGGTCAGGATATGGTCAAGAATCAAGAATCAGCTCAGAATAGAGTAACAAATGTAAAAAAATAATAATGAAAGAGGGAGAAAGAGAGAGAGAGAGAGAGAGAGAGAGAGAGAGAGAGAGAGAGAGAGAGAGAGAGAGAGAGAGTTGGTAATGGGCAAGGAGGCTGAACTGGTTAATTCTAGTACTGAATTTGTCTTCTATAAAAAGGAAAAAGTGGGTTCAACTTTCCAGAAACAAGATCACAGAGGGTGGCTGAGCCTGGAATTTTTCAAAGGGAGATCCAACTCAAAATAAGGATGAATTTACTGATGATGAGAGTTTTTAAGTACTGTAATGGAGCAGCCTGTCTCTTAGAGTCATGGATGCTCCATCATTGGATATTTTCCAAGCAAACAGGGCACTGCCATTGGCAGTTTTCAAGAAAAATTAAAAGTCCTTCGTATGGGGTGGATTGATTTCTGTCCTGACAGGGTTGAACCAAAGGACCTCCTCACCCTATTCTCTGATATGTATACAGTATTTGCAATTTTATTTGTTTGGTGTTTTTCCAGTCTAGTTTACTGTATTTTTTTTCCTTTGCATTTTTGAGATTTAATTACTCATGCTCACTGGGTGTGTGAGCCAGCGCAGACTGCCTGACATGTGGAAATTTTCCACTCCAACATATTTTCTTGTATCAACAGAGACAGAACAGAAGGTTTCCAAAATAGAGAAAAGACAAATGGGATAATAACATTGATGCGGATCTATTCTACAAAGAGATACTTTACAGAAATAAATGAGAACAAAAGTAGAATGCTCAGCAGAGCTGTGAAAGTAAAAGACAATGCTGATTAGGGGTAGAGAGCTTTGAAAATCCTACATATGCAGATTGAATTCTTTGATTTAAAAGAAAGAATTAAAGGAACACGCATGTTGCTTTATAGACACTTGCTCCTGGGGAGGAAAGCTATGGCAAATCTAGACAGCATACTAAAAAGCAGAGACATCACCCTGCCAACAAAAGTGCGTATAGTCAAGGCCATGGTTTTCCCAGTTGCAATGTATGGCTGTGAAAGTTGGACCATAAGAAAGGCTGAGCATCAAAGAATTGAGGCCTTTGAACTATGGTGCTGGAGAAGACTCATGCGAGTCCCTTGGACTGCAAGGCGTTCAAACCGGTCAGTCCTAGAAGAGATCAACCCCGACTGCTCTTTAGAAGGCCAGATCCTGAAGTTGAAACTCAAATACTTTGGCCACCTAATGAGAAGGAAGGACTCACTGGAGAAGGGCCTAATGCTGGGAAAGATTGAGGGCAATAGAAGAAGGGGACGACAGAGAATGAGATGGCTGGATGGAGTCACTGAGGCAGTAGGTGTGAACTTAAATGGACTCCAGAAGATGGTAGAGGACAGGAAGACCTGGAGGAACGTTGTCCATGGGGTCGTGCTGGGTCGGACACGACTTCGCAATTAACAACAACAAAAGAAGAAATTTTTGATAAGAGTGGCTGAATAGGTAGCAATATTTGTATTATATGGACAGGCAGTAATAAATATTCAAAGAAAACAGGCTTTATAGAAATTATGTAAAAATATCTGTGCTCTGTGATACTGGGAAGAACCAAAAAGGGAACAGCAAGTGAAATTTGAGGATATTTTTTTTTTAGAAGAAATTCAGTTTCTAAACTTTAGCAATAGAAGAATGGGACGACAGAGAATGAGGTGGCTGGACGGAGTCATTGAAGCAATAGGTGTGAGCTTAAATGGACTCCAGAAGATAGTAGAGGACAGGAAGGCCTGCAGGAACATTATCCATGGAGTCGCAATGGGTCAGACACGATTTCGAACTAACAACAACAACAATAAGTATGCAATAGAATTATTATAGCTTAATATAACAGAGCAGGTTAAACAGCAGGAGTTGGAATTTAATACCACATAACCAATTCCTTACTTTCAATTTTCTACTTTAAAATTTATCTAGACTGATCATTTTTAAAGATTGCACCTAATTCTCCCATCCAGTAATTTTAGTTCTTTGGAATTTACAGTATCCAGTTTTCCAAGCAATATGGAGCTCCTTGTAAACTTTTCTAAAAACCAGGTAGCTATTTATTTATTTATTTGATTTTATCCCAATTTTTATTACTTTATAAGTAACTTAAGGTGTGAAACATACATAAAATTCTTTGTTCTTCCTATTTTCCCCAAAACAGCAAAGCGGTGAGGTGAGCTATTACATTTCCTGGATTGCTAGTTTGTGGGGCATGATTGGGTACAACATTCTAAAGTGGAGAACTTATGAAATTGTCCATAATTTATTCTTGTTACAATTTTGCACCTTGATGCTTTTTATGATGTAATATATAGGTGAGAAAATTCTCTATACTAAAATATATTGTTTACTGCAGAGGTCCCTAACCTTTTGAGCACCAAGGACCACTTCCATGGAGAGAGGCTTTTCTGCGGACTGGAGGGGGCATGGTTTCATGTACTGCCTGCATCCCACAGATGCGGCTTTGCTTGTTTGAGTGGACCGGTTTCTGGCATGCCACGGACCAGGGCTAGTCCACGGACCTGGTGTTGGGGACCCCTGGTTTACTGAATCAAGCACAATCTGTCCAAAATCAAGCATGTCTTAAATGCTGCTTCCTTTACTAGTCTGAATTCTATATGTTTCAGAGATTGTATGATGCATGAATACTTAACTATTTTCGCTCACTAAAATAGCTTTACAAGATATCTCCATTGTTTATGTTGAGTCCGTGGCGGGAAACAGACACGAGAAGCAGCTGGAGTTCTCAGTTTCTTTTATTCAGCGTTCAGCTTACAGGAAGATGGCTTCAGCCTCGCCCAAACGCCTCGCAGCCTCTTATATAGGCAACTCCCGGGTAAATGGGTTACTTTTCCCGCTCCAGCACCCACGCATGCGCACGGCGCTGGCGACAGCCTGTCTGGTCCCGGGCAGCTTTGCACCTGCCCGGGACTGCCTGCAAACGCCCGAGCCGTTTGCAAGGCTCGGGACATAACACCCCTTTCCCCCGGGCTAAAACTACTACCAACATACAACATTTATTTTATACGACAATTTGCTCCCCAGTGCTCCCACTGTTTACTGGCTTTTGCCTTGCCAGCAATGTTATGTAATCTTCTAGGTACTTAGGAGATTTCTTTGCTCTCTGTGACCTTCTTAGCTCTGGGTTACTGGCATAAGTCCCCTGACTGGAGGGAGGCGTGAGCCTGTTCTCTCTATTGTGCCCTGGTGTCTTCCAAGGACTGTGCCCCGATGCCTGGCCTGCTTGCTTGCCCACCGGGCTCGTCAGGCCAGGGCTTCTGTTGCTTTGTGACCTGGTTGTCCTACCTAGCTGTAGACCCTCAGGCCCCTTGAAGTGATAGCCACTGCTGGGCGTCTCTGTAGAACCTCCTAGGTCAGTCCAAGTCCTGTCAGGAGGCTGTCCATTCCCTGAACCCCATTCTGTGCTCGGGCTCGTGTGGGTTTCTGTACTTTCCCAAAACTCAGGTGTTCCCTGATTTGTGCTAGGGGTGTTGTAGTCGGGACTTGGCTCCTCGACTAGCTCTGTGTATGTTTGACCCCCTGTAGGATTTGGGGTAAGGTCAGGCCAACCTTGGGAATTGTGTGCCAGCTCTCTTGCGGGGAATGATTTGTTGGGATGCCCCCGGGTATCCTCCGTTACTGGAGTGCTGTGTGATGTGTGTGGAAAGTGAGTATGCCCCCGGGGTGACTCCCTGGCTGGAGTAGGCGTGAGTGCCTGTTGTGTGGGTAAGCTCCATGACTTCCTTTTCGGAGCAATTGCGGAATCTGGGATGGGCCGTTTGTGGCTCCCTCAGTGGAGATGGGCAGTAGCTCTTGCCCTTCCCTTTGCTCCAAAGGGTCCCCCTCCCCCCCTGGAAAAGACCCAGGAGTCTCATCAGAAAAGTCCCGCCTAGAGCGAGTTGGTCGATGTGCCGACGCAGGACACGACCGTTGTCCAGGGCTACCTCGTAGGAGAGAGGACCTGTGACCCTGGAAACGAAGCGGGGACCCATGTATGACCAGGCCCGTAATTGCGAGCCCAAACCGGGGCACCCACAAGTAGTTGTCTAGGTGCCCTAGGATGTGAGGTAGATTAAGGCAGTCTGTCCGGATGCAACCGGTCAAGTCTAGTAGTAAGTTGGCGCCCCCAACGAAGTTCAGCTGGACTTCTCCCTGTAGAAGTGGACGGTGTGGTGCGATAAGAAAGGAGAAAGTCAGCCAACCTGTGATGCCAGTCCCCGTAGGTGAGTCTCTTCAAGGCGTCCTTTGCGATGCGCACCATGCGTTCAGCCATACCGTTGGTGGACGGGTGAAAAGGCGCAGACGTGGCATGACGAATCAGGTTTGCCTGTAAGAAAGCTTGGAATTCGGAGGAGGTGAATTGAGGGCCGTTGTCGGACACAATGACATCTGGCAGCCCGTGTGCAGCAAAAATCCCCTCAGTACCTGAATAGTCTTTGCAGTGGTGGTGGATGAGACAGGCACAACCTCAAGCCATTTTGAATGGCTGTCAACAAGGACCAAGAAGAACTGGCCCTGAAAGGGCCCAGCGTAGTCAATGTGCACCCTAGACCATGGGGACTGTGTTTCCTCCCATCTATGCACAGGAGCTTGGGGCATCTCTGGGCGAGATCGTTGCACAGGTGGCATGCGTGTACCTTAGCCTCAATATCTTTATCTAAAGCAGGCCACCAAAATGTGGCTTGCGTGCAAGACCTTCATACAACATGCCAGTAATACCCTCGGGAGGGATTCTAAAGACCCTAGTCCTCATTGAGGTGGGAAATGCAACTCTGTTTCCTCAAGTCCCCAAAAGCAGACACCTGATAAAGACAGTTCGTTCCTTTTGACCAGAACTCTGAATACTCAGGACTAAGGCATGCTCAGGCCACCGACCAGGAACCAGACGGACACGTGAAAGTGTGTGTTCTGTACCTGTTTCAGCGGCAACATCCCTGGCACTAAGAGGGAGCTCGGGCAAGGCTTGGATTGATAGAATGTTGACAGCTGGCGCAGGGTCAGCTTCTACTACTGGCAGAGGCAATCTACTGAGGCCATCAGCATGGCCCATTTCTTTTCCAGGCTTGTGGATTAATGAAAAATCATATGCAGACAAAAAAATAGACCACCTAAGCATTCTAGGGGAAATGATGTGGGGAGTCTGCTTACGTGTGGTAAACAGTCCCAGCAGAGGCTTATGGTCAGTGAAGACCGTGAAATGCCTGCCATATAGAAAATCGTGGAATTTTTTAATTCCAGCAACAACAGCCAGAGCCTCCCTGTCTATCTGAGCGTAGTTGCGCTCGGCAGAATACAGTGTTCTGGAGTAGTATGCAATAGGAACCTGAGTTCCATCAGACCTGAGGTGACTCAGGACAGCTCCAACCCCGTAGGGGGACGCATCACAAGCGATGCACATAGGAAGAGACTCGTTGAAATGTGCAAGAACACTGTTAGAAGTGAGCAAGGCCTTGACTTCTTTAAAGCAAGCCTCATGTGCTTGTGACCACAGCCACACAGCATGTTTGTCTAGTAGCCTGTGAAGAGGCTCAGCTACACTAGCTTTATGTCGAAGAAAAGAATTGTAGAAATTCAGGAGGCCTAAGAAGGCCTGAAGTTTGGCCTTGGACTTTGGCCTGGTTGCTTCTAAAATAGCAGTTAGTTTGGATTCAGCAGGATGAATCCCAGCAGCATCAATTTTGAATCCCAAAAATTCAGTAGAAGGCACCCCAATCTTGCATTTGTCTTTTCTGAGCTTGAGGCCTGATTTCCTGAATCTTAACAGGACAGCCCTAAGCCTTTCAGCTAGAATGTGTGTGGAGTCTCCTGCAATCAAGACATCGTCAAAGTAGGGGCAGACCCCTGGTATACCTCGTAGTGTGTTTTCCATAACGCTTTGGAAAATCCCCGGAGCGACATTCACTCCAAACTGTAGCCTTTTTACTTTAAAGGCTCCCCTGTGGGTCACAATGGTCTGAGCTATGGCAGCATCATCATCAACAGGCAGCTGTTGATATGCTTGAGCTAGGTCAAGCTTTGCAAAAACGCGCCCCCCCTTGAGGGAGGCCAGAATATGACTGACCACAGGAACAGGATAGGCATGTTGCTGCAATGCCTTATTGAGTGTGCATTTGTAATCAGCACAAATGCGAATGTCCCCATTTGCCTTTAGAGGCGTGACAATGGGGGTCTCCCACGGGCTGGAATCAACAGGTTCTAGGATTCCCTGTTGGATTAGTTTGTCTAGTTCAGTGTCAATCTTACTTTTTAAAGCAAAAGGGACCCTTCTTGCTTTAATCCTAATGGGAGTGACAGTGGGGTCTAGCTTTAAGGACACAGGTGGTCCTTTGAATGTGCCCAGCTGGGGGCTGAAAACATCTGCAAATTCTTTGCAGACTTCCTGTAGGTCGAGTGTTTGTAAGCTGTTGAGTCCTGTGACGTGTATCCCCAGGGCCTCAAACCAATCGAGTCCTATGAGACTCGTTCGTTCACCCCCTACTACTAATAAGTCTAGTGGAACTTCAAAACTCTTGTATTGCACGTTAAGGGTGGCCTCCCCCTTAACACACACTCTTGAGTTCTGAAAATCTGTTAATACAATATCAGAAGGCCTTAACTTGGCCTTAGACCCACTACTGGAACAAATCTTCCTAAATGTATGCAATGAAATGATGGACAGGGCAGACCCTGTGTCTAGTTCCATAGATAATGGAACCCCTTGTAGCTTCACGTTGAGTGACAGCTTTTTCTTCATGGGCTTGTGTGTGCCTGTTCTACAGATGCTTCTTCGCGAAGCGCAAAACCCTACCCTATTCTGGCTGGGGAATCTGGTACCTTTCAGGCGTTCTTCTTGGGGTTGTGCCTTTCGTCGGCTCAGACACACAGCTGCAATATGCCCTTGTTTGCCGCATGCCCGACAGGTAGCGGAGCGGAACTTGCAGTCGGTTCTCCTGTGGCGACCTCCACAGCCGATGCACTTGAGCAGAGCCGAAGAGCTTCCCTTCTGGTTCTCTTCCTTCGCGGGGTGTAGACGGTCGACTTCCTCGTCCGGATCCTCCTCGGAGTTTCGTCGGACGTCTTCCTGGTGCACGGACGCACCCTCTGCACTGTTTCTGATCGGCCGCATGTTTTTGATGGCGCCGCCTGCTGCTTCTTCTGCGGTGACTTCCCTTAAGGCGTCTTGGAAGGATAATTCTTCCTTGGCAAAAAGTCTCTGTTGTAGCTCTCGATGCCTTAGCCCGCACACGAATCGGTCCCTCAGTCGTTCCTCGAGGTCCTTGAACTCGCAGGGCTTGGCGGCCTTCCGTAGCGCGGCGATGTATTCCTTGGCTGTTTCACCGGACCGTTGATCCCTCTGCTCGAAGGTGTGGCGCCATGAGATAACGGACACCTGGGGTGGAAGTGCTCTTTCAGCAGCTTCTTCAGGTCTGCGTAGCTTACAGACTCTACTGGAACAGGTGCTACAAGATTTTCTGCGATTTCGAAGGCGTCTTGGCCGCAAACGCAAAGCAGGGTGGCGGCCTTCAAGCTATCTTCCCTCACTTGGTTTGCCTTGAAGTAGTTCTCCATTCTGGATACGTAGGACTCCCCACCGCTCTGGATGTGAGACGTCGAATTCCGAAAGCCTTCCGATTTTCGCCATCTTCGGATCTTCAGGAGACGGGTCTATCAGCCAGCCTACCCCCGAATGCGCACCGGATTGGCGGGTAGCTGCCGAGTCGACGTGCCGTTCCTCTTCCGCCGCTCAGGACTCCTTGGGTAAGCTTACACTTCTTCCTTTCCAGGTAGTGCAAGGCATCCCATCCTCGTCGCCAGTGTTGCGTCCTTGGCGGGAAAACAGACACGAGAAGCAGCTGGAGTTCTCAGTTTCTTTTATTCAGCGTTCAGCTTACAGGAAGATGGCTTCAGCCTCGCCCAAACGCCTCGCAGCCTCTTATATAGGCAACTCCCGGGTAAATGGGTTACTTTTCCCGCGCCAGCACCCGCGCATGCGCACGGCGCTGGCGACAGCCTGTCTGGTCCCGGGCAGCTTTGCACCTGCCCGGGACTGCCTGCAAACGCCCGAGCCGTTTGCAAAGGCTCGGGACATAACACCTAGTGTCCTCAAAAAGTTCTTCAATATATTTCTTCCATCTTTTTAGTTTTTCGTCCTCATCTAAGATAATTTTTCTCTCTTTGTCAACTAAGTTGTTGGTTTTCTTTTTGTAGAGGCCTGATGCTTCTTTCACTTTTTTGTATAAATTGAAATTATCATGCATACATTCTGTCTCTTCTATTTCCTTGCATCTCTTTGCAAGCAACTTTTCTTTTGCCAGTCGAATTTTTCTTCTAATTATTTTCTGCAATTCATTGTATTTTTCTTTGTTTTTATTTTTATAAGATCTTCTTTTATTCACGAGATGAAGAATTTCCTCCGTCATCCACTGTTGTTTCTTATGGTATCCCTCTCTCTGTTTTGAATTTGTTACTCTACTATTGCATTTTTAAATTTATTCCAGTTCACTTCTACATCTTCATCTTTCAGGTTGTTGGTTTCTCTTAAATGACTTTCTAGTTCTTCTTTTATCTTACCTCCATGTTTAATGATGAAGTCTCTGTCAATTCTTGGTTTAGCAGGATTCAGGTTTTTCATCCTTTTTAGTTTCAGCTGGACTTCGGCAAGTAGTAGATTATGATCGGATGGTACATCTGCACTTGGGTATGTCTTTACTGATTTTACAGAGTTTCTAAATCTTTTATTTATTGTAAAATAGTAAATTTGGTTCCTTACTATGTTATTTCGTGTATCTGCTGGTGATCTCTAAGTGTAGAGGTGTCTTTTTGGCAACTTGAAAAAAGTATTCATCACACATTGCCTATATTCCTTACAGAAGTCTACAAATCTGTTACCTCTACAATTTCTGGTTCCTAAGCCAAAGTTTCCAACTACAGGAGCATCACTTCCTTCTCCCACTTTTGCATTGAAGTCCCCCATGAGTATTGTGATATCATTACTTTTTAGGGTTTTCAGTACACTACTTATATTTTCATAGAACTTCTCTAAATCCTCCTCATCACTGTCAGCTGTGGGAGCATAAACTTGTATAACATTCGTATTTATTTGGATCATCATCACTCTATTGGATGCATTTATTATATTATATTGATGCATTTATTTACAAGATTGTTTATGATTATAGCTACTCTATTTCAATGGTGTTTGCTTTTCTCATGAGAGTAGTAGATAGTATAATTTCCTATTCTACACATTCCATTTTCAGGCCAGAGCATTTCACTCACTCCCAATATAGAGATATTGTATTTGGACATTTCTTGGATAATGTTCATATAGGCTTCTCAGATTCCACGTACCAATTTGTAATTTTAGGTTTATCATGCTTCTAGCAGGCCGGGAGATTCTTAGCACCCCTGCCCCATTTAAGGGGCACCCATACTTGGGGCCATTGTTAGGTTTTGCCACCATTAATATGATTTTCCTGGGAAATATATAGTGTAGTAGTCTTCCCTTTGCTTTCTATACCACTGTGCACATGCTGTTCAAGTGGCTGCCATCACACCGTGTGCTGTTCTTCTGAAGCCGTTCCAACCAATATGATCTCTGCCTTCAGTTGATACTGAGGAGCCAGCCAGGCCTGTTGGTCCTATGGCTTGTTCAACCATGGTTTACTGGATGACAATAGTCTGAGATTCCCCAAGCAGACACACGAAAAGCGTGGTGACATCATACCGCTGAACGTCCCTGCCTTTTGTTTGCACATGGAAGGTGTGGCCTGGATTGAAAGAGGCTGCTGCTGCCCTCTTCGCTGAATGGTCAAAGAAAAGTTGTATATGGAGTATATGGAGTATGAAATATTGAGCAGCAGAAGATTAAGTTGTGACTGTTTGAGTGCTTTCCTAGCAATGGAGTTTTGGCTGTATACATACATAACAGAACAACAGAGTTGGAAAGGACCTTGGAGGTCTTTTAATCTAACCCCCTGTTCAAGCAGGAGATCCTATACCATTCTGGACAAATGCCTGTCCAATGTTATCTTAAAAACCTCCAGTGATTAATTGTTTTCATTGTCAAGAAATTTCTCCTTAGTTCTAGGTTGTTTCTCTCCTTGATTAATTCCCATCCATTGTTTCTTGTCCTGCCTTCTGGTGCTTTGGAAAATAGGTTGTCCCCCCCTCTTCTTTGTGGCAGCCCCTCAGATATTTGAACATGGCTATCATGTCACTTCTAGTCCTTCTTTTCACTAGACTAGACATAATTGATTCCTTCATATGTTTTAGCCTCCAGCTCCCTAATCATCTTCGTTCATACAGATCATTTTCATGAACCTCTGAAGCAGCCTTATTTGAGACATCCAGTGGGCATGGCTGCCTAATGCATTGAAGAAGGTGGTTTGTGAAGCACCCTACTGAATGCTTTGCAAAGCTGCATTCCAGGTTTTGGAATGGGAATTGGACTGCCCAAACTCCTTCTCCCTGGTCATTCTACTGCAACTGCAATGCGCTCTACATGGGGCTACCCTTGAAAAGTATTCGGAGACTACAGTTGGTCCAGAATGCAGCCGTGCGAGTGATAGTGGGTGCTCCTCGATACACCCACGTTACACCTATCCTCCGTGAGCTGCACTGGTTGCCTATTGGTTTCCGGGTCCAATTCAAGGTGTTGGTCATTACCTTTAAAGCCCTATATGGCTCAGGGCCAGGCTATTTGCGAGACCGCCTACTACCTCATAGTTCCCTACGTCCGGTTAGATCCCACAGGCTGGGCCTCCTTCAGGCCCCGTCGGCCAAGCAGTGCCATTTGGCGGGGCCGCGGAGGAGGGCCTTCTCTGTGATGGCACCCACGCTTTGGAACCAGCTCCCCCTGGAGATTAGGACCGCTCCCACCCTGTTGGTCTTCCGTAAGCTACTTAAGACCTGGCTTTTCCGGCAGGCCTGGGGTTTATAAAACCTGACCCCTGGATGATTGTCTTTGTACTGTTGTTCTGTTATGTTTTATGTGTTTTTTATTGTTAGCTGCCCAGAGTCCTTCGGGAGTGGGGCGGCTTATAAATTTTAAAAAATAAATAAAAAATAAATAAAATTCTCTCTGGATATTTGGAAGCTAACATCCCACCATCTGAAAGCACTGAGGGTGTCTAATCCTGCTCTAAACAGTTACTTCTTTGTGGAATTAGGTGGATGATTAACAAGGCACAGAGTCTCTATGTAGGACAAGATTCAAACGGTTGTAGAAACAAGACAAAATAGATTTTTCCAAGCTGTCTAAACTGCTCAGACAAATACATCCAAAAGCTTCATATAAAAATGTATATATTAGCCAACTAAAATCGGGATAGGGTAAAATAAAAAAGTGGTTGATGTCAAGACCCTGTCTATCCCAGATTACAGCATTACATGCAATCACAGCGTACCTTCAAAGATACAAATTTGTTGCTAATATAAAGAATAGTGTTAGGTTCCAACCAGAGTGTTTCCAAGTTGATGCTATTGGTTTTTTTTTTTTAAAAAAAATAGGTCTTTCTTAGAAATAAGACATTAGGTAACAGAAAGAACATTCATTACCTTCTGTGTGAATGAAGGTAATTTTGTTCAGTGAAAATTCATTTTTTTTCTACATAAGCATTGTTTCCAATAGTTCTTTGGACTTGTCCTTCTCCATGAAATATGTTCTTGACTAAGATCTAAACAATTGGCTACAGTGTAGCCTGTGCATGTAGGCATCTGAATAGCAACTGAATCATGATTGGACTAAAGAGGTTAACTCTGAAGCCAGGGCAGTGGGGTGGGGATGGGAAGAGGAAAATCAGTTACTACTCTCAAATGTATGCATTGTAGTTTTAGGTTTTTTTTTTTTCAAAACATCCCTCTGCTTACCTGCCCTATCCAAGTTGCAAGTTTGGATAACTTCTCTAAGTAGCCTCTGGAATGATGGTAAGCTAAATAAAGGCATTTCGTTTTTTAACTCTAACTTGTTTTTGAATGCAGCTGCTTGTTACTACCAGAAACAACACTTCATAAAATTCTCCCAGCAGCACAGACAAGATATTTTTCAACACTTCTCATCAGAGATTTTCACTGAAGCCACTTCTCGGGTTTAGAGGTTAGGCTGTTTTATGTAGTACCGATAAAGGAGAATATTTGCAATTCCGGGTTGAAATGAGGGGTCCTTGGTGCTTTCTGAGCTTGGTTGTTTTCTTGCAGATGTTTCATTATCCAAGTTGGATAACATCATCGGCGCTAGTGAGGAGTGAGGTTTGCTCTAAGTTTATGTGCTAGTGCACGGGTATCAAACTCACCACGTCATGTGACGTGTCACGATGTATCGAGAGGTTTTTCGCATTGCCAGAGCTAGGGTGGGCGCGGCCTCCGCATGATGCAATCAGCCCGCAGGCCGGCAGTTTGACACTCCTATTCTAGTGGCTTGCCCTGCCAGTGTTGGTGGGGGATGATCTTGGGGGTTCTTTGGTTGTGCTGTTTTTCTGTTAGTTTGTTTGGTGCTTCCTTGATTGGGGGTATTGTTTTCTTCTTGATTATTGGTCTGATGTTAACCTTGGTGTTAATCTATGCTCATCTGGGTTTTGACTGTTTTATCTAGTGGCATGGCACACAATGTTATGAAGAATAACTATTACAGAAACCATATTTCGTGCCACACAAAGACCTACCCCTGCTTGAAGACCTCCTTGATTTGTACAGCTGTCCAGTTTGTGCCCAGTTTATAGAGAAAGTATACCTAGGGCAGGAAAGTGCTTATTTTCAGATTTGCATCTGTGAACTTAAAATATGTAAATGTTTTCCTATCTTTATTGTCTTTTTCAGTAATGCAGAAGTGAGCACAGTGTTGGATAGTGGTGGAATTCAAATATGTGAACAACCGGTTCTCTGTGTGGATGCTGCTTCTGGAAGTCCATTCTGGGCCCGGGCAACAAAAAATTAGCTACCAGTTCTGCTGAAGTGGTGCAAACTGGCTGAATCCTACCACTGGTGTTGGGGCAACTTCTTGGTTTTTCAGCCATGTGCTTAGTCCCCATATACATCTGAGCTAGTGGCAGAGATTGCAAAAATCCAATATTGCAGCACGTGAATAAATCATGATCAGTTCTCTCAATTGTCTACATTATAGCTGTAATAAAACCACTAATTTCAGAAACAGCTGCTACAGAGGAGTCAATTGCTTTGTTTTAATTAGGAATCCATATGCAACATTTTTTATCAGTCCTGCAGACACTGCCTGATGGCAATTTACATTGGCATGTTATGTAACCATTCATCTCTCTCCTCCCCACCTTCCAATATAAAAAGTTTCAGGAACAGTGGATGGAAACAGCCAAATCAAGTGAACACCTATTTCTTAGAAGATGTTACTACACCACATCACTAGAGCAAAGAATGTATGTGCTTGAAAATGGCCGTCAGGTTTTTTTTTTTAATAAAAATTTGTCTGGGTAGTTTTATGTTAAGATTGTGGAATTATGAAATAATGAATTAATTTGCACATTGCTCTAAAACTGCAATGGATTCTTACCATATTTCCAAGATTATATGGATTGCTTAATGGAACTTACCATAGAAAAATTACTTCTCATGATCAAAAATAACTTTGGAGAATATTCTATCAGCTTTGTTCAGTTATTATAAAATGAAATTTAGTAGTACAGTGTAAGATTAGATTTATTCAATCTAGCAGTTGTAATAACTCCTGGGCAACCAATATGGCACCTATGGGCACCAGGATACCCTATCCCCCCCCAAATTTTTTAAGTGACCTTTAGTTTTTGGAAACAACAAACAATCAGGTTGCAAAGCACCAGCCCCAGACATGATTGCTATTAATGGCAATATCTCTGGGGTATCACATATGCTCCAGGGAGATTTGGAATAATAAGATATGTCTATTTATATATTTGTATATCAGACTTAGCAAGATGATGCATCCTTGCAATCTAGCACTCTCTTTTGAAGTATGTTCACTTGAGAGAAAGGGGGAGGAAAGGGTAGCCAGCATCTTGCAAGATGGCAAGGCTGTGGGAGAGAAGCTTCACTATTTTTCCATTCTGGTTAAATGTAAAAAATGTGTTTTGTGCTTAGTCCAAAAATCAGCAAAGTTAAAAAGCTTAATTTAAACTGTTGACCACTTTTGTGCAACATAAAATAACATGGATATACTGTAAGATAGAAATAAAATTAAAAATACAATAAATAAATGTAATTAGCAAAGGTATAACTTTTTAAATAGACTGTTATAAATTGAAATAATACACAGGGTGTTATTGGTTAACAATTATTATCACTAAGCATCAAGTCAAGCTTAATCAAATCAAACCAATTCTAGTGAGATGCTGCCAAACCTTGCTTAGTGTTAAATAAAAGATGGTGACATTATTAGAGAGTAAATTCCTCTTGTTAGCTAAACATCAGGATAAAAAGAGCCAGTACACCTGGATAGTGTATTGCAAACATAGTTTAGCAGGTAATTACTCACTGCCCACTGAGGTGTCATTCTGTATGCTTTCAAAATTCCAGATGTGCCCACTGGTCCAAAAATATTGGGAATCTTGTAATAGCTAGTAGATGGTCTTGTGGAAAATGAAAGGACTCTTACGAATTCCACAGGGTTTTAGCAGAGAGATTTATTGCGCAGGTTCAGAAGCAATAGCAACCAGCAATTCTAAACCCCGAGGGCGGGTTCAGACTTCAGTTTTATACATTCCTTTTCTCAGGAACAAAGGAATACACATTGAAATACACATTGTAATACATTAGGTTCATTTCTCACGGGTATACAATGGAGAGTTTGCTACATACATTGTATCCAAGTGCAATGTGCGTTAGGTTAGTCACATACTACTAACACAGCATTATTCCAGTAATTATGCAGACACATCATTATTCTAGTGATTGTTCATTATTCCACATTAATGGGGTGATTAGAAATCTGTTCATTTGCAGAAAAAGTATGTCCCTTTCCTGTTTTTCTTTTCACTTAGAATACTTCTGCTCTTCAGCCAAAGCTACTTGTCTCCTGTGCTGCTCTAATCAATTTCAGAAATTCCCAATCTAGACTACAGTAGGTTGGCAATGGGGCTGGCCTGGTGACATGGCCGCTATTTGGTTCCTCCCTTTCTTCTTCCCTTTGTTCTGTTCTGTTCTGTGTGTTCTGTTCTTACCCTTCCTAGCCATTCAGGGAAGACAAACCTTGCTGACTGACTCCTATGTTGACAGGTCTACCAATGGCTGCCTTTTCCATTTAAAGAATATTTCCTTCTCGTCCTCATTCTTTTCCTTTTCTGGATGTCTGCATACATGAATGTTATCATAGCTCCCTTCCACATTATCTCATTTGATATTAATATAGGTCTTTCCTTCCTTCCTTCCTTCCTTCCTTCCTTCCTTCCTTCCTTCCTTCCTTCCTTCCTTCCTTCCTTCCTTCCTTCCTTCTTCCCTCCCTCCCTCCATCAAAATAATGATAATAATCAGACAATGGGGAACAGCCTGTTTTTCTGCTCCTACCTTCCTTATATAGGTCCACAGAAGGACCTACTAGAAAAAAGTGACAGGTTACCTACACAGAAATAAGAAAACATAACTCTTACATTGAAACCTAAAGATTGTCAATGTTTCTAAAAAGGAAAAGGACAGGAAGCCTTGCAATACTGCTCAGAAGGTCTTAAAGTGGCTCTCATAAAAATCAGTAATTTTGAATCAAAACTGAAATACAAAGCTGGAGCAGTGCATTGGCAATGATTTGAGACTAGAAAAAGGAACAATGTTCTTTCTTGCAGTCAGGTAGTGATGAATAGCCTATACTTGTGAAGGGCTAAGAAGAAAGTGCTAATCTGCATTCAGAAATGCCACTATGATAAATTGGTTATCACAGTAGTGTAATCCGATTTAGATTTAAAAATGCAGGATGGTTTGATGCCCAGAAAAGTGAGATCGTATCTGGGTCAGTGTTTTCATTTTTTTCCTTTACAGGTAAATACCTTGTCTTTTTAATAATGAGATTGATACTTAGCTATACTTAGCTATTCATCCAAATCAAAGATACATATTATTTATTAGATTTATATCTAATGATCCAGGAAATAGATCATTATATATCATTTTATATCTAATGATCTATTTCAAAGTGATGTATAGATCACTCCCACTTACAGTGATTCCCACAACAATAAGTAATTGGCTCAAAGTCACCCAGTGAACTTCTGTGCTGATAAAGGCACTTGAACTAAAGCCTTCCAGGTCTTGATGTCAATCACTACATCATATTGGTTCTGCAGTGTTTTATTCCATTAAATATGGAGCACAGTTCGGACTCAGACCTAATCCTAAAATTGGTTCCCTTTCTGTTTATACAGCTGGACTGATGGGAGTGAGTTGTGTGTGATCACTCTTTGTAATATAATTGGAATACTATTTATAATAAATTGGAATACTGCATCCAAATGAACAGTGCATCCATTTAGTGACAAAATTAGCGGACTAGAAAAATGCTGTGGATATAATTTATTTGGACTCCAGTAAGGCATTTGATAAAGTAGACCACAGCCTACTACTTAATAAGATAGAAAAATGTGGGTTAGACAGCATCACCACAAGATGAATTTGTAACTGGCTGACCAACTACACTCAACGTGTAATCCTTAATAGAATTGCATCTACATGGAGGGATGTATGCAGTGGTGTACCCCAAGGCTCTGACTTAGGCCCACTACTCTTCAATATCTTCATCAATGATTTAGGTAAAAGAAATAGATGGGGAACTCATCAAATTTTCAGATGACACCAACCTGGCAATAATAGCCAATACTCCGGATGATAGGCTCAAGATACAGAAGGATCTCAACAGATTTGAACACTGGGCGCTATCTAACAAAGTGAAATTCAATGGTGAAAAAAGTAAGGTTCTACACTTAGACAAGAAAAACCAAATGCACAGGTATAGTATAGGTCAGGGGTATCAAACTGCCGGCCCATGGGCCGGCTGCATCATACAGAGACCGTGCCCACCCGAGCTTTGGCAATGCAAAAAACATCGCGATATGTCATGAGACATCACATGACGTGGCGAGTTTGACATGTATGGTATGGGTGGTATCTGGCTCAATAGTAGTAACTGCGAGAGGGATCTTGGAGTCCTAGTGGATAATCACTTAAATACAAGCCAGGCATGTGCTGCAGCTACCAAAAAAGCCAATGCAGTCCTAAGCTGCATTAAGAGAGGGATAGAATCAAGATCACGTGAAGGTTAATATCACTTTATAATACCTTAGTAAGATCACACTTGAAATATTGCATCCAGTTCTGGTCATCACATGACTCTATAAAGAGTGCAGAGAAGAGCAACATACATGATTAGGGGCTGGAGGCTAAAACATATGAAGAACGGTTGCAGGAACTGGGTATGTCTAGTTTAATAAAAAGAAGGACTAGAGGTGACATGATAGTACAAAGAAGAGGAGGTCAACCTATTCTCCAAAGCGCCTAAAGGCGGGATAAGAATCAATGAACAGAAAATAATCAAGGAGATAACCAATCTAGAACTAAGGACAAATTTCCTGACACTTAGAACAATTAATCAGTGGAACACTTGCCTCCAGAAGCTGTGGGTTCTCCAACAATTTTTAAGAAGAGATTGGACAACCATTTGTCTAAAATGGTATAGGGTTTCCTGCCTGAGCAGGGGGTTGGACTGGAAGTAGGAAGTCCCTTCCTACTGTATTATTTTGTTATTCTGGTCCTGATTTTTTTTTTCTCAGAAGCTGTCATTGTAAAGTTTTAGAATTTAATTAAGATCAAGATTATCTGCAGCTTTGCATAAGCTCAAGGGTCTTATTCTCTCTTTACTATTGCAGAGAATCATAGATGGATGAGAATGCTATTTCTGCTTTTAACAGCATATTTGCTGCACCACTGCACACACAGAGCTACCTCCCTATCCTCATATCTTTCAATCTGAGGAAGTGTTTGTGAAATTAATTCAGCCCAGCTATAGAAGCAAAAGCTGAGATTAACTACTCTGAGTCATTCAGATCAGAAGCAGAAAACATGAAGAACCAAAAAAGCTCTTATCATTGCTGACAGTAGTAAGTAAGCATTTCCGATTAGTTGTTTATATTGCATACTTTCTTTAACAAAGCAGATGTGTGAAACTGAAAAGACATATAACCAGATGTGCACAGTCATATTGATTTACATACATGTAATTAACTAGAAGTTGATCAATAGGGTGTAAAGATAAAGGCAACTATACAAGCAGCAAATTCTTAGCTTTCATATTCTGCTCTGGCACCCGTTATCAGTCAGCCAAATGCAGATGGCAATTGAGGCCTTACAAGAATCACTGAAGAGCTTTGAGTTCTGCACTCAGTTATTTTCATGGGCAATCCTTGTGATGAAGCTTGCCTCATCCTCTAGAACAGAGTTGTGCAATATTTTCTGCCATGACTTATGAGTGGAATGCTGAGGGATATACAATCCAAAACAGTAGTGAGAGGGAACAGGAGAGCATTTCCATTTAACATTTAAATTAAACAAAATAAAATAGTTAATACATTCATCTTTCTGGGAGCAGGTAGCTGACCTTCAATACTGCAATGCTGCTTTATTGGCTAGAAAAATCTGTAGGCTGGATTGGGAAGAAGAAAAAAAAAAGAAAAGGAAAAAAAAAACCAGTGATAAACCACTTCTGCACTATTGCAGAGGAAACTGTATGGACATGAAGTTGCTAAAAGTCAAGCTAATTCAGAGGACTCTTGCATCTTTGAAGCT
Source organism: Crotalus tigris (assembly GCF_016545835.1). Classification (NCBI taxonomy): domain Eukaryota; kingdom Metazoa; phylum Chordata; class Lepidosauria; order Squamata; family Viperidae; genus Crotalus; species Crotalus tigris. The sequence goes on from NW_024097221.1 coordinate 1,648,350, forward strand.
AGTATGATTATCTCTAGTCAAATGTTTACCCATTTTCTCTTTTGTCATAGTTCAGGGATGTCAAACTCGCCATGTCATGTGACATGCTTTTTTCCCATTGCCGGAGTTGGAGTTTCGGCATGACACATCCGGCCTGCGGGCCAGCAGTTTGACACCCCTGTCATAGTTAAAAGTACTTTTGGAAGTCCTTGGGAGTTGCAGCCTAGACATTGCAGGAGTATATGTGTCTTGGGGTGTTATTTACCTGTTTTCTGGATTATGGTATTCATAAGAAGAAGCCTGTTGGCTTGGTAACATTGTATTGGCTCCAGAAATATAGCTGTGTTTGTTTACTAAACACACTCAAAACAACAGAGGTGGCATTTCAAAGATCAACCACTATATTATCACCTAAGATTTCATGATTCACAGTCCAGCTCATTGGATGCTTAGACACACATACCCATGAACTATATAATCTATGGACATGATACATAAGTAATTCTCCGTATTTTTGATTTCTCCTTTTACTAACTCCCCCAAATTTTCTTTTCCCTCTTAGCACAATGGCTAGATATATAATTCTATGCCAGCAAAGATTATCTGCACTAGATGAAGTCATTTATAAAAGCTTAGGAACTAATCGACTTACTAGATGCAACAACAAATCTTCATTGGTATGTAACTGTTTGCCTAGATAGGAGTAAATTATTTTTGCCTGCTGTACTTGCCTCTTCTTGGTGAATTCTCTTCTGTCAATAATTTTTATGGGGAGGGGAGTACAAGAACCTGCCTCCTAAATGTGAAGGCTTCTTGTTCAAATCTGACCTTAGGGAAATTCTGTTTTTATTCAGTGGCTAATGTTTGAATGTCTTCTAGCTCTGGTTTATTTAAAAATGTAGAGCTCATTATGCTTAGTCCACACACCTTAACCCCCAGTTTCAGTTTGATTGTCTCAAACAACTGCTGTAATTTCCCTGTATAGAAAGTCCATGCTACTCAGTGGAGCCAAAAAAGCCCTCACTGTTACACTCAGAAAGACTTAAGCTTTGCAGATGAAAGCACAATAAAATGTTTGCCAATTAGCTCTACATACAACAGCTAGAAATCCTACTTACAACAGTCAGGTCTCTATTTGAAGGTTTTTCTATCCAAGTCTGGTGGTTTAAAGATGAGGAGCTGTAAGTAGGACGTATGAGCAAAAAGAGGTCTTGAAATTGCCCAGCAACAGATTTGAACAACTTGAACACTATCCAAGCAGTTCGTCAGATCTTCTGATTCAGTCTTCCCTCCACAAGAGATTTGTTGCATTTCTATTAAATTCTATTTAATAGAATTTAAATTTAAATTCTATAGAAATTTAAATTTCTATTCTATTCTATTCTATTCTATTCTATTCTATTCTATTCTATTCTATTCTATTCTATTCTATTCTATTCTGAACCTCATGTATTTCTCATGATCTGCCAAACTCTATTAGCAGGTCTTTTCCATTGCTATGTCCTTCTGATTAATGTATTTCAGCAAATGTGTAAGCTATTTATCCCTCCTGGTTTAACTGGCTTTAAAAAAAAATCAGACTTAAAATTCCAAGAAATATATAGCTGTGCAAATTTACATGTAAGTTGTTTTAGTTTTCACCATCTAGGGGGAAAAACATGTTCTTTTAGTAACCATTGAATATATATCCTTGAAAGCAGCATCTCATTTTTCAAATTTTGCCTCCATTGAAACAGATTGCTCTGTTTGAAGTAAGAGAGATTGAGAGATTGGCATGAACACCACTGATATTTACAAAGATTTTTTTTTAAAAAATACTTGAATATTCTGTAAATTTTTGGGAGGAAAGAAATATGATGCAGAACCAGGAGATATCCATGATGGTTAGATTAGTCATAGATAATGATCTCCAAATCTGGACTCAGTACTTTTTATATTTCTACCTTTGCTCTGGCAATCACACTTTCCTGATTCAGGGCAATAACTATTTTACCTTTACTGGCATTTCAGGCATTCTGGGAAATTAAAATGACAGGTTTGCATCCATCTGCCAATGCCATCAAGGAGCTGCATGTCAGAAGAGCTGTCAACGTAGCAGAGTCAGTCAATTAAAAGGCTAAGGCTTCCTCAGCCCTGTGCTGGCCCTGCTGAGCTATCCTACTCTGTGTGAATAGCACAGCTGATTGAGAATTAGATCTGCAATCTCTGCATCTACATTCTGTCTAAAAGCACTGACATTTTAAAAGTGTTTACTGCCAAAATGTCAGCTTCTTATTTTACAAGTACCATGCACCCTATTTAGAGGAACTGAAGAGAAGCTTCCCTCTTCTCTCTATTTCAAATCACCCATTCCTCAACAGCATCTGCCTGTATTACCATACAGTTGTGTATTTGCAGGATTTTTAAATACTCGACTCAGAATATTCCAGTCTCAGAATATGCTAAGAGTAGATCTGTTACTCTGAATTCCCCCATTTTTAAATGCTTGTCCAAGTTTTATTCCAGTTGGTTATGAAATGCTTGGCGGAGGTGTTTTGCTTCCTGAAACAAGAACAAGATGGTGTCATCTACGTTCCATGAAGTAATTGGGTTTGTAGTTGGATGTGTTTCTTCTATGGGAAACAGATTCTCCATCATAGTTGGGGATGTTGAACAGACTCTCATGGAGTAGGTTCAGGGTAAGCTTTGTAGCTACAGTACCATTCCCCAGGAATGAAAAATTGCCAGGAAGCTCTGAACATTACTGCTGTCTTTCCACTGGGGCAGATCTACAGTAGACATATTTCATAACAAAGTGATCTTTAATGGCCTTACTGTCCTATGTTGCAGCTAGTGGGTTCCAAGGAAAGGACAGAGTATGATTAATTATCCTGCATTTTCCTTTTTTATTTCTTTCCTTTGGTGTTTTCTAGTTATTGCTGGTCAACAAAAATCAGTGCAGTTAACAATGCACTTAAAATCTGTGCTGTCAAGTGGGGGGGGGGAAGAGAAGGAGAATATAAAATGGATTGTTAGCAAAAAGGAGGAACCTCTTTTTGTTGGATTTGTAAATAAAAATTAAAGGTATCTGTAAAAAATATATTGTATGGAGATTTGTGTATGTATACATGGACATATAAACAGGTCATAAACGTTTGATTAATGAGTTGGTCAATGTTTGATTACATGAATTGATCAATGTTTCATTACATGAATTGATCAATGTTTGAAAAGGGGAATAGAGATTCTAAATATTTTTCAGTTTGATAGATGAATAAATTATAGGAGCTATAGTAAACAGTAAAGATGTTGTATAATTTTTTGAGTTGTTTGAGAGAACTTTCATTAATCTCTTTCAAGCCCACATTATGGAGTTCCTGGATCATGTGCACATTGTTCAGTCACAATTTTTAATCGACAAAACCAAATGGCTTATCCTTTGGACTGAACATTTCCCTAAAATTTGTGATGCAGCACTTAGTCCCTAACCCCTGGGCCATAGCCCACTACCAGACTGTGGCCCATTCAGAACCGGGCCGCAGAAGCAGTGAGAGAGCACATGCACTACTCCATTTGTGTAAAAGGCATATGTGTGTGCTTGTCTGTTGTGCAAATGGAGCTGCGTGTGCACGCACTTGCCCGCCACTCATGCAGAACCATCCCTTCTCTTCCCCACCAATCTGCAAAGCCGGAAAGCTTAGAGACCTCTGCTTTAATAAAAATACATGCATCAAATTTAATGGAGGTGTAGTATATTCATTTCAGGACATTTTTAATGGCTAGTTAGGATCACCTGACACTAGTGATTTGAACCTCTTATGAAGGATATCTTAGGAAGTTATGAGGGTCGTAATTATAAGTCCTA